>NC_134547.1:17592991-18317991 GCF_050624435.1 Tenrec ecaudatus
TCTTCCACTCCCCTCTCCAACTAGTTGCTCTGAGCGGTGTTCACGTTCTACACTTCACTGTAGATGTTTCCTGACTTGTTGACTCCTAGAAAGCGCATCCCCCACTGGAAGGTCTCTTGGCACTGTTTGCTTCAATTAAGTGAATCAGAGGTGCATGGACCCCCTTCTCATGTGCAGAGAAAGTCCACAAGGAGATTGACCAGGTGATTGGCTCCCATCGAGCTCCAGTTCTGGATGACCGAGTCAAAATGCCATACACCGATGCGGTCATTCATGAGATCCAGCGATTCGGGGACATCGTGCCCTTGGGTGTGCCCCATGTGGTCACCAAAGACACGAACTTCCGAGGGTACATCATCCCCAAGGTAAGGCCTGATGGGCCCCTGCATCTCTTAAGAGTATGGGCATCCTGCATTTCCTTCAACAGCAAACTTGACCTCTTTGCTAATGCGGGTTCTTTTGGTGTTGTTCTTCTTGGGTGGAGGTGCGGAGATGGTGCATAATATCGATCTGTTTCTTATACCCCTCCCCCAGGAAACTGAGGTGTTCCCCATCCTGAGCTCTGCCCTTCACGACCCACAATACTTTGAGAAACCAGATGACTTCAACCCGGACCACTTTCTGGATGCCAAAGGGGCACTGAAGAAGATTGACGCTTTTATGCCTTTCTCCTTGGGTGAGTTGGAGCTACATTCTTTTTTTGCCAATGCCAGTGAGGTTTCAATCTCTCCTCTAGGCAAACGAGGAGAGGCGCCATTTATCAAGCAATTATTAGATGCCCTTTCCTTTTCCCTGCATGATGTCATTTGATTACCCCCCTTTGCCACCTGAGCAGAGTCTTGAGACATGAGATGTGTCTCTATGACACACTTAAAAAAATCATTTTATTGGGGGCTCGTACAACTCTTTTTTTAAAAGGTCATTTAATGTTTTAAAATAATTTTGTTGGGGACTCGTTCAACCCTTATCACAGTCCACCCATCCATCCACTGTGTCAAGCACATTTGTACATTTGGTGTCATCATTATTCTCAAAATATTTTATTTCTACTTGAGCCCTTGTTATCAGCTCCTCATTGTCCCCTTCCTCCACACACGCCCCTCCCTCATGAGCCATTTATAAATTATTATTGTTGTTTTGTCATGTCTTACACTGCTGATGTCTCCCTTCACCCACTTTTCTATTGCCTGGCCCTCAGGGAGATGGTTATATGTGGATCCTTGTGATAGGTTCCTCCTTTCTACCCCACCTTCCCTCCACCATCCTTGTTTTGCCACTCTCACCACTGATCCTGTAGGATCATGTGTCCTGGATTCCCTGTGCTTCCAGTTCCTCTCTGTACCAGTGTACATCTTTTGGTCTAGGCAGATTTATTAGGTAGAATTGGGATCATGATAGTGGTGATGGTTGGCAGGCGGAGGAAGTATTAAAGAACTAGAGGAAAGTTGTATGTTTTATCGATGCTATACTGCACCCTGACTTGCTCATCTCTTCCCTGTGACCCTTCTGTAAAGGAATGTCTAGTTGCCTGCAGATGGGCTTTGGGTCACCACGCTGCACTCCCCATCATTTACAATGATATGGATTTTTATTCTTTGTTGCCTGATATCGGAGCCATGGACACCTTGTGATCACACAAGCTGGTGTGCTTCTTTCATGTGGGCTTTGCTACTTTTCAACTAGACAGCCAGTTGTTTATCTTTAAGCCTTTAAGACCCCAGATGCGATATCTTTTGATAGTCAGCCACCAGCAGCTTTCTTCACCACATTTTCTTACATGACTGAGCTATGGAATGGTACAATACATGTATTAACTTCCAATGAAGAATACATTTAACAACAAGAAAGAGTTCTAGGCTTACAGGGCAGTCCCATAGTGTGTCTATGAATCAGCATCCAATTGATGGTACTGTGTTTGGTTTGGGTTTGGTGTATTTGTAGATACCCTGTAAATAGGGAAGGAATGAGACTATAACTTTAACAAATAATTTTTAAAGTAAATCATTTTATACAGATATTGGAACAATCTGTGAATCATTTGTATCAAGCAAAACTTGTACATGCATTGCCATCAGAGACTGTTACTTTGGAACCGGAGTTGAGAACCTCGTTCTTTTCTCCCTCGGAGTTGCTGGTGATTTAGACTTAGCAGCATAACGTGTCACCACGACGGACGCCATGAGCTTCCTCCGAAGCATACCTTGAGCTGAGGGTTAAAGGTCATCTCCATGCAAAGCCCTGGCCATGAACAACTCCCATAGGCGCTGTCCCTGTTCCAGGCCCGCGAGGGTGACCTCTCTCTCTTTGTCCACAGGGAAGAGAATTTGCCTTGGCGAAGGCATTGCCCGGACAGAATTGTTCATCTTCTTCACCACCATCCTCCAGAACTTCTCTGTGGCTGGATCGGTGGCCCCTGATGAGATTGACCTCACGCCCTGGGAGTCTGGTGTTGTGAGCAAAACACCCCAAACTTACCAGATCCGTTTCCTGCCCCGATGAGGGGGCAGGGACAGAGGCCAAAAGATCCCGGAGGCCTTCCGGGATTCCCACCTGTCTTGAGAATGCTCCCTGATGCCCGTCCATTCTCCCCATCTCTGAGAGACCTGCTGCAAGCCTGGATCCTTTCCCTGTCTTGGTTGTCACTCCCAATTTGAGGGTCATTTCTAACATCTCATCTCCTTCTACCATATTGCAAGTTTTCTGTAGACACCAGGAGGTCTTTTTGCATTCCTTCTGGGAAGGAATTCCAGAAGTGGGAAGCAACCTCAGAGAGGCCAACTCCTTCCTTGTTGTACCTCAAGAAACTGGGCTTCTCAGGGGACACCTGGCATAGGACTTCTCAGCCGCCGTGTCTCTGCAGGCTGAGCGCCTTCCTCCATGGCTCAGGTCAACCACAGTGTCATCTATCCCTGCCCAGTGCCCCAGGAGAGGCGGACACAAAGGACTCCCCAATGCACGCTGAGTCCAGTTCTCCTCTCCAAAGCCCTGTGTGGCGGGGGCAACAATCAGGCCCATTTTACAGCTGTGCAAGCAGAGGCCCCCGGGAATGATACCGGTTGTCCAAGGGGGAATAATGCCAGTGAGTGGAGGAGCCACAGCCTCTGTTTTTATGTCTGAGGCCAGAATTCCAATGTTCCACTGCAGCCTCTTCAATTTTCAAATAGTCCTGCCTACTTTTTCCGTCTGTGAGAAGGTCTCTTCTGAGCCAGTGCCCATCCTGAGTCGTGTGATATTGGTGCCCTACCCTCTCTGATACACCCTTTTAATAAACACCCAAAGCTGATGTGCCCACACCAGGTGTCCTTCAGTGCGTGACTCAATTATTGTCAGATCTCAGGGACCTGAGACCATCTCTCACTCACCTGATGTTGTTGTCTCATTACCCCTGGTCGTTCCAATACCTGGAGCGGGAGTCCAGAATATGTGCTGAGGAATGAATGGCTCAGTCAGTTCCTGATGATCTCACATTGGAACTCGACACCCACCCCATTAGACCTGTCTCTTCCCCACACATCTTTTGATGCTTCTCAATAAACCCTCATTTTCCAGTGGGCACAGCATGCCCCTCATTCTGCCTGTCCACTAGGCTTGATTTCTCATGCCAGCCTCTGACAAAACTGGCTGGGTGGAACCCCCACTAGGCCCAGCCTCCACACGACCCACCAACTGCCAGCATCACTGCCCTTTCTTCAGGGAGGTGCTCTTGCCAGCCAAGGGCACTGCCCTTTGGGAAAGGGAAGCCGGCTTTGGACCCTAACCTAGAGAGGCTAAACTTCTTGGCTTTGGCAGCACCTGCCACGTTGGGGATCCTGTCGTCCCTCGAGAATTCCCAGGAGCTCTGCCAAGGTTGATCACGGTCATGGCCTCTCTCAAACGTAGAAACAAAACAACCAACGAAGCAGCGTGGCTTTAAGAGGGGGCAGCAGAATGGAAGGCAGGTGCATTGAGAACCATCACGGGCCTCTTGATCCTCTGGGTCTGAGGACTCCCTACCTCCAAGGACCATGTCTTTTTTTTTTTAAAATTTTAACAATTTATTAGGGGCTCATACAATTCTTATCACAGTGCATACATATACATACATCAATTGTATAAAGCACATCTGTACAGTCTTTGCCCTAACCATTTTTTTCTCCTCTTTTCTTTTTTTACATTTTATTAGGGACTCATACAACTCTTATCAGCATCCATACATATACATACATCAATTGTATAAAGCACATCCATACATTCCCTGCCCCAATCATTCTCAAGGCATTTGCTCTCCACTTAAGCCCCTTGCATCAGGTCCTCTTTTTTTCCCCCTCCCTCCCCTTTCCCCCCTCCCTCATGTGCCCTTGGTAATTTATACCTCGTTATTTTGTCATATCTTGCCCTATGCGGAGTCTCCCTTCCCCCCTTCTCTGCTGTCCCTCTACCAGGGAAGAGGTCACATGTGGATCCTTGTAATCAGTTCCCCCTTTCCAACCCACTCACCCTCCACTCTCCCAGCATCGTCCCTCACACCCTTGGTCCTGAAGGTATCATCCACCCTGGATTCCCTGTACCTCCAGCCCTCATATGTACCAGTGTACAGCCTCTGTCCTGTCCAGACCTGCAAGGTAGAATTCGGATCATGGTAGCTGGGGGGAGGAAGCATCCAGGATCTGGGGGAAAGCTGTGTTCTTCATCGGTACTACCTCGCACCCTAATTAACCCATCTCCTGTCCTAAACGCCTCTATGAGGGGATCTCCATTGGCCAACACTTGGGTCTTGGGTCTCCACTCTGCACTTCCCCCTTCATTTAATATGGTATATATATACATATACACATACATACACACACTTATATCGTTGTGTTTTTTTTTTTTTTGCATGATACCTTATACCTGGTCCCTTGGCACCTCGTGATCGCACTGGCTGGTGTGCTTCTTCCATGTGGGCTTTTTTGCTTTTGAGCTAGATGGCCGCTTGTTCACCTTCAAGCCTTTAAGACCCCAGACACTATCTCTTTTGATAGCCGGGCACCATCAGCTTTCTTCACCACATTTGCTTATGCACCCATTTGTCTTCAGCGATCCTATCATGGAGGTGTGCAGTCAATGATATGATTTTTTGTTCTTTGATGCCTGGTAACTGATCCCTTTGGGACCACGCGATCACATAGGCTGGTGTGTTCTTCCATGTGGACTTTGTTGCTTCTGAGCTAGATGGCCGCTTGTTTATCTTCAAGCCTTTAAGACCCCAGTCACTATCTCTTTTGATAGCCGGGCACCATCAGCTTTCTTCACCACATTTACTTGTTCACCCACTTTGGCTCCAGCCTTTGTGTCAGGAGAGTGAGCATCATAGAGTTCCAATTTAATAAAAGAAGGTATTAATGCATTGAGGGAGTGTTTGAGTAGAGGCCCAAGGCCAAGGACCATGTCTTGCCTGAACCTCCAGCTGTACCCTTCCTGGGGAACATTTTGAAAATAGACTACAAGGCCTTTCTCAAGCTCTTCCAGAATGTGAGATGGGGGACGAGGAAGAAGTGGGTGGACAGAGAGCAGAGCTCACAGGCAGCAAGGCAGTTGGGAGTTAAACATTGGGTGTGCCACAACCTGGTCCCGAGATGCACACCAGCGAAGCTTCTGGAATGCCCATGGGAGAAGGTTGACTGGAGAAGGAAGTTCTGGTAGACCTGAGCCTTTGAGTTGGAGTTCCGAGGAGGAAACGAAGTAACTGGACCAGCGTGGGAACACTCAGCAATGCTTCAAATTCAAAGTTGGTAGGGAATCTGAGAGATGGGAATGTTTGGGGTAAGCGTGGGAGTGGAGGGTTGGTGGAGACCACTAAGTAGAAGCTCCCTTGTTCCCCCATGGAGCTAAATGGGAAGCAAAATATACCCAAGATTCAGTACACAAATGTAGACCTCTTAATAGTTTACATCAGCGGTTCTCAACCTTTTGGTCAAGACCCTTTGGGGGGTGAACAACCCTTTCACAGGGGTCGCGTAAGACCATCAGAAAACATGTATTTCCAATGGTCTTAGGAACTGAGGCATCACCCCTCTATCTGTCTGTCTGTCCACATGCAGCTACGCCCACCTACGAGTACCTGGCGTGAAGACTGTTACCCATGCTACACCATTCTTCAAGACAAATTTTCATTGAATTGTCATTAGAAATACATATTTCACAATATATAATGATATATTGTTTTCGTGATTCATCACGATGCTTTCATGATGTTCAATTTGTAACAATGAAAATACATCCTGCCAATCAAGTATTTACACAGTTTATCACAGTAGCACAATGACAGTTATGAAGTAACAACGAAAATAATTTTATGGTGGCGGTCGGGGGGCCACCACATGAGGAACTGTATGAAAGGGTCATGGCATTAGAAAGGTTGAGAACCATTGATTTAGAGAATGTCCTTCCACATGACTCTATGAATCATGCACACACACACACACACACACACACACAAAGAGGCAGATCATCGTTAAATGGATTTTAGGAAGATAGGAAAGTAGATGGAAGAAAAGTTGGAAGGAGAAAAGGAAATGGAGGGAAACAAAGGAAAATTAATTGGATTCTTTTATCTGTTAGCCAGTGGTTTCAATCCAAGACAGAGGGCAAGGGTGAGGTGAAGCAGTTACACACACACACACACACACACACACACACACACACTCTCTCTCTCTCTCTCTCTCTCTCTCTCTCTCTCTCTCTCTCTCACTCACTCATTCACTCACTTTCAAAGTTGTGAATGTGCCCTGTTCAAATCCCTTAAGCCATTTCACCTGTATCCACAGGTGTGAGATTTTTCATTTGCTAAATTCTTCAATTTTCTGGGAATTATTTCTGATTGATCTCTATGGAGCCCTGGATCTGTGCATCTTTTCTGGCTATATCGTAACGTCATAGCGTGACTCCACCTGTATAAGATGATTCCCTATTTTACGGGTGCTAGTCTCTCTCTGTAGGGAACCTGGGGCATCGTGGTTATGCTTTGGGTCACTAACTGCAAGGTCAGCAGTTTCAAGCACCTGTTGCTCTCTGAGAGAAAGAGAAGGCTCTCTATTCCCATAAAGAGTGACAGTCTCTGAAACTCATAAGGGCAGTTCTACACTGTCCTATAGGGTCTATATGAGTTGGAATCCCTATCAGTGAGTTTAATATGTGCGTGTGTGTGTGTGGTTTTTTTTTTCTTTTTAATTCTCCCTCTGGAGTCCTAGTGGAACAGTGGGTTACCACATTGGGCTGTTCACCACAAGGTCAACTGTTTAAACCCACCAGCCACTCCTCAGGTGAAAGATGAGGCTACCTGCCTCCGTAAAGATTTATACTCTCAGAAACCCAAAGGGGCAGTTCTCCTCTCTGAAATAGGGTCATGATAGGTAGGAATTGACTGGGCTGCAGTGAGTTGTTTTTTGTTTGTTTGAGTCTCCCTTTGTGATAGTTACATAAGCTGGTGTCAACTTGAGACTATTAAGAGTGAAGGGGTGGAGTTTAGCCTGTCAATCAAGTCGAAGCTTGGTGACCTCATTTGGAGGTGCTAAGGAGATCAATATTTTGCTGGAGGTGGGATGCACACTCACTCCCTGGGCGATGGTCTTGTTGAGAAGGCACATGGAGGTATGCTAGAGCCCTGGAGCTGAAGGAGTCGTGTGGAGACCCCATACAGCACTAAGATGCTTCCACCACCACTGGATCCACAAGACTCCCCACCCACTGGCCTGTGATCTTCCTGCTTTCAGCGTCATTGCATGTATGTTATGAGTCTGAAGAGGAATTTATAGATTGGTATCAGACATGTGGGCTAACATAGGACTTGATTTGGAGAGGGCTGGATGCTCTCTTAATATACAATTGCTCTTTTATGTAAAACTTTTTATCATAAACATATGAGTGTCTATGACTTTCATTTCCCTAGTCTACCTGGACACACACACCCTCCATTATTCTCCTGTATCAGGTAGCTCGATGCCTCTTCTTTTTAAAAACAATCATTTTATTGGGGCTCATACAACTCTTATCACAATCCATACATACATCAATTGTATAAGGCAGACTTATACATTCGTTGCCCTCATCATTCTCAAAATGTGCCTTCTGCTTGGGTGTCCGGTATCAGCTCATTTTCCTTTTTTTTCACCTCTCCCTCCCTCCCCCCTCTCTCATGAACCCTTAAAATTTTATAAATTATGATTATATCTAATCTTACACTGACCAGGGTCTCCCTTTACCCACTTTTCTGTTGCCCATCCCGCAGAGAGGAGGTTATATGTAGATCCCCATGATCGGTTCCCCCTTTCTACCACTTCCCTCCCAGAATAGCCACTCTCACCATTGATCCTGAGGGCTTCATCTGTCCTTG
Source organism: Tenrec ecaudatus (assembly GCF_050624435.1). Lineage (NCBI taxonomy): Eukaryota > Metazoa > Chordata > Mammalia > Afrosoricida > Tenrecidae > Tenrec > Tenrec ecaudatus. The sequence goes on from NC_134547.1 coordinate 17,601,342, forward strand.
ATTCCCTTTGTTTACAGATACCATCTGTACATCCTCTGGCCTAATCAGGTTGTAGAACTGGGATCATGATAGTTGGGGGGAGGAAGTGTTCAAGAATTAGAGGAAAGTTGTGAGTTTCATTATTGCTATACTGAACCCTGAGTGACTCATCTCTTCCGCACTACCCCTCTACAAGGAATGTGCAATTGTCTACAGATGGGCATTAGGTCCCCATCATGCACTCCCCTCATTCATGATATGATTCCCACCCCCCCTTTGGTGCTTGAAACCCGGTCCCCTCGGCCCTTCATGGTTACACATGTTGGTGTACTGCTTCCACTTGGGCTTTGTTGCTTCTGGGCTAGATGACCGCTTGTTTACTTTCAAGCCTTTAGGTGTCCCCAGACGCTATATCTGTCGATAGCCAGTCACCATCAGACTTCTTCACCACGCTTACTTATGCACACACTCATCTTCAGCGTTTATGTGGGGAAGGTGAGCGCACAATGATGGTTTTTGTTCTTTGGTGTCTCCTACCCTTCAACACCTCATGTTCACATAGGCTGTGTACTTCTTCTCTGTGGGCTTTGTTGCTTCCGAGCTGGATCACCATTTGTTTGCCTTCAAGCCTTGAAGACCCCAGATGCTATATCTTTTGATAGCCGGGCACCATCAGCTTTCTTCACCACGTTTGCTTATGCACACGTGTGTCTTCAGCAATCATGTCGGGAAGGTGAGTATCATGAAATGACTTTTTACCTGAGCAAGGTGCTCTTGTATTGAGGGAATGAGCACGTGGAGGCCCAATGTCCACCTACTACCCTACTACTAAACCTATAAATATATGCACATAGGTCTATTTCCCCCATAATCATAAATATATTTGCATGTGTACATGTCTGTATTTAGGATTCTATGCCCTTTGCCTCCTACTCCTTTCCTCTATTTCCTTATGCTTTTGTCCAGACCCACTGCCATGTTCAGCCTTCATTCTGGTTTCAGTAATTCCTCTCGGTTACCTTGCCCATGGTCAGTCCTATCAGTCCTCCTATCCCCTCCCTCCACTGGTTTTGAACCACTCGTTGTTCCCTTGTCCCTGGGTTGGCCAACACTTCCTCCTTTCCCCTAACTCCCACATTAACATGTCCCTCCAGGACTGTTGGTCCCTCTATTTTCTTGTCACATTGTTCATCCAGCCCATCTTATCGCGGTGGACCTGCAGATATAGTAATATGTGCATAAAATTGTGGATGGCTATGACATTGATGCCTCTTCTAATACACGTTTTAGAAGTTTAGAAGGGGACTCCAATTGTACTTTAGAACCATTTTTCAAGTTCTTCAAGATCCCACTGGGATTTTCTTAGGATTATTGAAATTTGTCGATTTATTTGGATAGCCTTGACAACTTTAAACGTTTCAGGTGTCCCAGAAAAATTGATAATGTGCTTCCCCACGGAGTCAATTCATATTACTCATTGTTTCTCCATTGAGTCAACTCTTGTCACTGAAGGACATATTCAAGTTCATATTTCCAGATCTTCCTGCCTTTGATGGAGTCGTTTTCAACTCATAGTAGCCCTTTGAGGACAGAGTAGAACCCTTGTGGGTGTCTGAGGCAGTAAATATGTATGGGAGCAGAACGTCTTCTCTCTCTCCCATGTAGTGGCTTGGTGGTTTTGAACTGCTGGCCTTATGGTTAGCAGGCCAACGAATGATGCCCCAGGGCTTAATCCATGGCTGGCACTTGGGGCCCACTAAAGGAACTGGGTGGCTGGCTAGCAATGTAACCCCTATACCGCCAGGGCTCCTCAAATTTCCAACTGCTGTTGTTCCAACTCATATTGACCCTCGTGCAACAGAATGAAACACAGTCCAGTCCTGAGCCACTGTCTAATTGTTTTCATGTTTGAGCCCCTCATTGCAGCTGCTGTGTCCATCCATCTTGTCCAGGGACTCACACATTTCTTCTTAGAGTCATTTGAAGACACATGGAAAGTTGTTGCTATTGTTTACAGGACCTCTTCTTGCATTGTATTTACTTACTAAGCTTGAGATGCCTGTTATATATGTACATATATATGTATGTATCTGTGTATCTACATATGTGTATATGTGTATCTACATGTATGTATATGTATATATGTGTGTGTTTATATATAGTCCAATTCCTAAATGTATCTTTGTCCCTCTCCCCAACATATTTTGGTCATGTAATTCACACATCACCTAATTCAATAGTTTGATCACATCAAGCAGTGTTGTACAATCATCGCCACAATCAGTTTTAGAACATTTTCTTCATTCTTGGACTCATCATTATTAGCTCCCCGTTCCCTCTACCCCACAACTTTCACTACCATACTCCCAGGGAACTGCTGATCCAGATACTGTCTCTGTACAGTCACCCACTCTGGTCTTTACACACAGAGAAGCATTAACTGAATTTTAGTTAAATACTAATTTAATTTTTGTTCAGTGAGTGTATGAGAAAGCCACTGACATTTTCATATTTAATTTTGAATCTTTTCTTGTGTTTTAAGTAACTTGTTTACACAGCAAGTTGGTTCCCATTCAGCAATCTACATACAAATAGCTGCGTGCCATTGGTCATAAGCCCTGCATGGGCACGCTCAAACTTTTCACCCAACCTGGCTCATGTCCAGCCATCCAATTTTCTTGGCCCCCGTTGCCTTCTCCTCTCTGCTTTGGGGCAAATTTTGACTGCTTGGAGAAGCACTTTCTCCTTGGCTGTTACTACTTATTTCATGGGCCAATTGTTCTGAAAGGTGACTCCTGGGAATGGCTTCAGTTCCAAGTTAAAAGAATATCATAGGCGCCTCTAATCTCTTTCAGTCTAGTAATTTCATGTATGGTTTGAATGTTGACTTACACTTTTTCTCCTGTTCTAACCAGGACCTTCCATTGTGTCCTTGGTCAGTCTGGTCAGGTGTGGAAGCCAGGGCCCATCTAGTTCTTCTGGTCTCAGGTGTGAGGTAATGGTTCCCATGGTCATTAGTCTGGTGGATTGATTGCACCACAAATTGATTCCCCTTCAGCAATTCATACAGAAAGAGTTCCAGCCCACTGGTTCCAATCCCCGCATGGGTGAGCATTCTCAGACTCTCCACCCCAACTGTCTCGTTTCCAGCCCTCCGGTTTCTCTGAGCCTCCTTGCTTCTCAGCTCTGCTCTTGTGCAAATGTTGAGTGTTTGTTGAAAGAGACTCCTTTGAGTCTTTGAGTCCCTCCAGTTTCCTTTGCTCCACACCAGGAGACCGATTGTCATATCTCAGGTGGCTGCACGTCTGTGTATTTCTGTTGTAACTGGGCAGATTCTAGGTCATCCTTTTTCATGAAGTCCTTCTGTCAGTTTCCTCTAACGTCCTGATGAGCACTCCCAGAATGATAGCAAGTAAGAGTGAACTCTCATCTTGTTCCTAGCTCTCACTTTCGGCAATCGAGTCGATGGGGACTCACAGTGAGCCCTGTCGTTTTCCCATAGACTGTAACTCTCTATGGGAGTAGAAAGCCTAGTCTTTCTCATGGGGAGTTTTTGAACAGCGGACCATGTGGATCACAGCCAAATTCATAACCACTGCACCACCAGGACTCCATAGTCCTTATTTTAAGAGACTAATTTGCTATTTTCTACTAAGCTTAATGCTAGCTCAGAGTCTTTTCAATCTATTTTATGGGTATTTTACAACATTTCTCTCCACCCCCTTGAAAAGTAGTTCTCAACTTTCTTCACGCTGCGACTATTTCATACAGTTTCTCATGTGGTGGTGACCCCCACCATAAAATTATTTTTGTTACTACCTCATCACTGTCATTTTACTACTGTTAAGCATTGGCGACCCCTGTGAGAGGATCATTCGATTCCCCATAGGGGCCGCCACCAACAGGTTGAGAACCACTGCCATAGACGGTCCCTGGGTAGTGCACTCAGTTGCTCTTAATGCCAAATGGAAAGGTTAGTAGTTCAAAATCATGCAGGGGTCCTCAAAAAATTTTAAACAGGGGCCAGTTCACTGTCTCTCAGACCCACTGGAGGGCCGGACTATAGTTTAAAAAAATATTAACAAATTCCTATGCACACTGTACACATCTTATTTTGAATTAAAAAAACAAATGCGGCAAAAACACTCTGTGGCCCAGATAAATGGCCTCAATGGGTCACATGTGGCCCACGGTCCATAGTTTCAGGACCCCTGACAGTGGCATCCACTGTCAAAGAGAGCTCTGCGGGGAGGGTGTGGAGGGGTGTCTTCTGTGAAAGTCAGATCCAAGGAAACGCTATGGAGATTCTCCCTTTGGTACCTCAGGTGATAAACAGGAGGCAGAAACGACCCGGCAACAATGGGTTTGCTTTGGGTTTAGTAGATGGAAACTAAATTTGTGGACCTGACACTAGTAGAAAGTGATTCCCGTCCCACCAGACAATCAGAGACAAAACTGGTGGATATGTTGTTGTTGATGATGTCGACTTGGTTTCGATTCCTAGCGACTCTGAGTACAACACAATGCAACACCACTGGGTCCTGTGCTCACAATTGGTCTTACGTTGGAGCCCATTGTTGCAGCCAGTGTCGATCCATCTTGTTGAGGGGTTTCTTCCCCTTTCTCACTGCCCCTCTTTGCCAAGAATGATGACCTTTTCCAAGGACTGCTCTCTCCTGATCAGCATGTCCAAGTACATCCTTACCTCATTCTGGCCATACTTCTTCCAAGACAGATTTGTTGCTTCTTGTGGTAGTCCGTGGGACTTCCAATCAACTTGGTCAGCACCATAATTCAAATGCATCATTGTCCTTTGGTCTTCCTTATTCAGTGTCCAGCTCTCTTACGTCTAGCAGGAGATTGAAGATACCATGGCTTGAGGCAGACACACCTTTGTCCTCAAAGGGACATCCTGGCTTTTCAGCACTTTGAAGAAGTCTCATCAAGCAGATTGACGTGCTGTCATTTGGTATCGTGACTGCTGTTTCCATGAGCATTCTGGCTGTGGATTCATGTCGGATGGAATCCTTTACAACTTCAATCTCATTTCTGTTGATCCTTCTAGAATCTAGGTAAACTGGTGACAGATAAAAGTTCTAGATACCAAGCCAACAAACCTCACAGGAGTGACCAAACAGCTTCTGCCATCTAGTCAATTGTAACTCACAACGCCCCCCTATGGGTTTCCCAGATGGCAACTGTCTGTGGGCGTATAAAGCCAGTCTTTCTCATGAGGAGCTTTTGGAGTGCTGACCATGTGGATTGCAGCCCAATTTGTAACCACTACACCACCAGGGCCCCATAGTCCTCACATTAAAGAGAAGATTTAGTTTTCCCTTATTGTACTTATTGCTCTTAATTCCAGTTTTACTTATGGCTTTCATTCCAGTTTTAATTTCTAGCCTTATCAAAGACTTAAGGCTGCCTCTCGAGTTCTTCCCTCTGGAAAACCAGAAGCCTGCTGTGATCTGTATCTCTGTGTAGCACGCACAGCCTCTGTGCTGCTAAAACTTTTTGAAATTTCCCATGTGGATTATCAAGTGCTGCCTGGCTCTGGCCCATCAATGTTTCCCAGGGACAAGCCTTCGTGGGATTTGGCATCATTTCTCAGAGGTCAGACCTGGTCATGTAGACAAATGCCACAGGGTGTCTATCAAGGGCCCACATGGGCCCCAGAGTTGCTGAAACGATTTGGAGCAGAAACCGGTCTTGCAAGTGAAGCCACCACAAAAGTGTCTTTATGTGTCTCTCTGAAGCCTGTCTGGAGGCCTATTGTAGAGCTAAATCCCACCGAGAACAAAGGACAGAGAGCCACAGCAAAGAATAGCTCTCACAGAAGCAGAGAGATTCTTAGAGCCAAATAAGAGTGCAGAGATCCTGTAATCCAGCCTACTGGAAACAAAACCAAGAGGCTGTATGACTTGCAAAGACCACCAGTTAACCCAATCATCACCAAGTCCATTCTGACTGTTGCTCCTTCATGTGTGTTGAAGTGGAACGATGCTTCCCAGGGTTAAGTTTTATGTTTTGAATCGTCTGCCACATCTTTGTTGTGACTTCTGATTGTCGTTGACAGGGTGAATGATTATAGAGAAAATCCGTTTTCCCTTCAACAATTCATATGCCTTTTGTTTCATGACATTGGTTGTATCCTCTCAAGAGAACAGCATTTGTACCACTTTCTTCTGGTCTTCCTGTTTCCATTCTTCCCTGCCCCTTCCTGCCTTCTGGGCTTTGTTTTGACCCTTTAGGCCTCGTTTGGTTGAGGGTATGGAGTATACTGGGTGTACGTTCTTCCTGGTGTTATTATTCACTGTATAGAAATGGCTATTGTTGGGCGGAGAATGGATACCCAGGGGTGGGTCTCCCTGAGTTCCCAGGGTGGAGGGCTGTCAAAGGACCACAATGTTCTGGGTTCTAAACTAATCTCTATCAGAGCAGTGAATTTGGCCTTCCTTACAATGTTGAATTTTGTCCTCCATTAAACACACACACACACACACACACACACACACACACACACACACACACACACGTTCCCAACCCCATAGTCAGGACTCAGAAGCCCTGGTGGTGCAGTGGAAACTACTAGCCACTCTGAGAGAGAAAGATGAGACTTTCTACTCCCATAGAGAGTGACAGTTTCAGAAACTCACGGCAGCAGTTCTACCCTGCCCTATAGGGTTGCTATGAGTTGGCTTTGACTCGGTGGCGGCGAGTTTGGTTTGGAGGTTCATGTTCAGAACCCCATAGAATTGTGATCTGGATCAAAGTGGGCCACAGTGGTAGCTGGGCTACCTTCTAGCTCTTTATGTCTCAAGCTCATGGAGTGTGGGGACGACACGGTTCATTACTTCTTTGGACTACTAGGTCTCCATGATTATCTTCACTCTCCGTCTGCTCTGGACAGGGAGAGACAGGAGTATGTCGATGGCTGGCTAGTCTCAAGATTTTATAACTTCAAACATTACATAGTAGCATGTAGAACATTGTCTTTGTGTGCCATGTTATGACAGTTGACCTAGATGTCCCCTGAGATGATGGTCCCCAAGGCCAGTGACTTTTTTCCTCATGCAATTGACTGTGGCTAAGAAGTGTTTATAACTTTGCCTCCTAATATGCTCTACTATGTCCTTAGATAGATCTCTTTCTCAGTTTTAATTCAAATTGAAGGAACATAGTTTCCTCTTTATTGGCAAGTTCTTCTTCTCCTTTCCTCTCTGTGCTTTCTTCTCCCCCTCCCCTCCCCCATACTTTTAATTATCTTTAGGAGTGGGTGATACGTTTTCTCAGGTAAATTTACAGCTCCTGTCAAATAACCAAACTCTTTTTCTCCTTGAACCTGTTTTAAAAACACCGTCTTAGTGTTGAATCACACACTCCTCCTTATAGATGGCATAAGGGAGGCCTGTGACAGGGGACCTGCCTGAGGCCTAGGAGGGAGCTTGTGTTCATTACGGCAGGCTAGGCTGAAAGAACCAACCACCCGAACGTGTCAGAAGTTAAAGCCAACAGGATTATTTATTTCACGCACATGTAACACATCCATTCATGCAGCAGAAAGATGGCATTTTCCACCACAAAAGCCAAGCTTACTGCCATCAAGGTGATACCAATTCATTGTGGTCTTATAGGATAGGGTAGAACTGCCCCTGTGAGTTTCCAAGACTAATTCTTTACAGGAGCGAAAAGCCCTGTCTTTCTCTCAGCGAGTGACTAATGGTTTTGAATTGCAGACCTTCCAGATCACAGCCCAACTTGCATCCACTACACTACCAGGGATCTGATACCCTCTCTACAGTGCCTAGACACCTTAGCTGATGGAACACTCTCCTGACCCTGGTAGAAATAGGGAGAACAGCACAGCCAACCTCTCCCTAGGTGTGGTAGTTACATAATTTGGTGTCAATTTGGGATGTGAGAGGATTAAGAGTGAAGGGGTGGAGTCTAGTCTGTTCAATCAGATCATAGCCAATGAGACCTCATTGTGGGCATGGCCTTCTCCTGAGAATTCTGGAAATTCCTGGATTTACTCCATGGAGGCAGGAGATAGACTCTCTCTCTCTCTTGGCTCACTCCCTTGGAGACTCACTACTACTGACAATGCTCACACCCTGAGAGATGCTCTACTGACAAGACACATGGCACTAGGGACCAGGAGCTGGAGTAGCCACATGGACCTACCCTGATGCAACCGCACCTCTGAAACTGGAGAAACCACACAGAGACCCAGGCCAGCGCTGAGATGCTTACAATACCATTGGATCCACAAGGCTTCCCACCCACTGGCCTGTGATCCTCCTGCTTTCAGCATCATTGCATGTGCTTCATGAATCTGAAGAGGACTTTATAGATTGGTACCAGAAATATGGACTAATATCGGATACATGAACTTGATTTGCACTGGGCCGGTATGTTTCCTCAATACTCAATTGTTCTTGTATATTAACCTCTTTCTTATTCACATATGAGTCTCCATGAATTTGTTTCTCTAGTCTACCTAGACAAACACACTACCTGTTACACTTTCTACTCAGACATGACACACAGTGATGCAACCCTCACTTCCTGTGAGTCCCTGGGGGGTGCAAATGGTGACCGTTTTGATTGGTGACCCAAAGATTGTAAGTTGCAGTCCACCTAGAGGTGCCTTGGAAGAAAGGGCTAGCAATCTCCTTGTGGAAGGTCAACCATTGAAAACCTCATGGGGCAAAGCTCACCTCTGACCGACACAGGGTGGCCATGAGTGGGACTGTACTGAATGGGAACTAGTTTGATCCTTTTCTCTATTGTGCATGTGTCCCCCACCCCCCACATTGGTCAAAGCAAGTCCCATTCAAGTTCAATGTGGCAAAGCTGTTTAACCCACTGAGTGATGTGCCTGCCACCATGAAAGAGGAAGCTCCTTGGGCTCTTCCTTTTTCTATCTTTAAACAACTACAAAAATTTTGTTTGTTTATCATCTCTCTCCACACCCAAATATGAACAAATACGACTCACCACCATTGAGTCTCTCCTGCTCACAGCGAGTCTATATTGGGTTTCCGAGGTCATAACTCTTTGCTAAGCAGGTGACCTCATCTTTCTGCCTTGGAGTGAGTGGTGGGTTTGAACTGCTGAACTTGTCGTTGGCAGTTCAATGCTTACCTGACAGCACCAGCAGGATACCTCTCCACACATTCATACATATGTACATACATATATAATCCATAAAGATCCCCAGGAGTTCATTCTGAGGCACCTTTGAAGCAGGTCATAAGTAAATCCATGTAAATAGCACTCAAGTGCCCTGCAGGGATGGGAGTGAGGAAACTGGGCTTACCCCCAAAACTCCCCCACAATAAGATACAGGCCTCTAGATCAATGTTTCTCAAAGTGGGTGATTCAAACCCCTGGGGGATATTAGAAGGATCCATGGGGGCTGCAGAAGCAGATACCCACACTTTATCCAGATGATGGACTAGATTATTAATGTTTTCAATGGCCAGGGGACACTCAGTCCTTTTTTTTTTTTTTTTCTTTCTGAAAAGGGGGAAGAAGCCCAAGTGAGTTTGGGAACCTGTGCTCGAGACCTGCAGGAAACTCCTGAGAGAGCATTGTGGGTCGGCTCTGAGCTCGTCCTCTTCTTGACCGCGATGCTGCAGAAATTCTCACGTGTCCCCAGGGCCCAGAAGACATAGCCTCGCAGCCTGGGAGAATGGGCGGGGAAACGTGCCCAGTGGACCAGCTGTTGTTCCGGGCCACTGTGAAAGAGGAGAGGAGACACAGACAGGCTCAGAGTCCTTCCATCTGACCCCCAACTCTGCAACTCCCAGCTCACTCTACCCTGAGGCAAGTCCATTCTGTCGTCTCTTCACCATCTGGTCTACTGCAATCTTCATTCTTTCCTAGATGGTCTTCATGGTTGACCATGAATACAATTTCAGGACTTCAGGGTCAAGAAGTGTTTAAATTCTTTAGTCTTGTTATGGCTTCTAGAAGTGAGGTGGTCAGAAAAGAAAAGAAAACAAAGCAAAAAAACCAAACAAACCTCACAACCTATTGCCACTCAGCCTATTCCACCTTATATCAGGTTTCCTGGGAGTTCCAAATGGGAGCCCTGGTGGCGCACTGGTTACTAGTGCAGAGTCAGCAGTTTGAAACCACCAACTGCTCTGCAGGAGAAAGAGGAGACTTTCTACTCTTGCGAAGATTGACAGTGTTGGAGACCCACTGGGGCAGTTCTCCCCTGTTCTACAGACTCACTAGGAGTAGGAATCAACTGCAGGGCAGTGAGTGAGTGTTAGGAGGGAACAAGGTTCAATGGTGACAGAAATTTACTGTCTCATCTTTCTCCTTCTGCCTCTGACCCTGCGATTAGCAACCCAGTATTTATCCTACGGCATCAACATGCAGTTACTGGAATTGAGGCTCCAACAGAGAAAGTGTAGGTCCAGGGTCACACAGGAAAGCAGCCACAGAACCTGGGACTCTGTTTCCCTGCCTGGGGTTTTACTTCCCCTCAACCCCATCCATCTTCTTGCTTCTTCCTCAGGTTGAAAAGGTTAGTTCCAGTTTAGACTCACTCACCTGATGAATGACTCCAACTTTCTTGTAGCTCTATCTTTTTCCTCCCCAAACCACGAAGCTACAAGTAACGTTTTGCTGTTTGTGAGTCACATGGCCCTCTGTTGTTGCTTTCACGGGCTGTCGAGCTGGCTGAAAATCCTGCCAACAGAATGAAACTCTGCCCAGTCCTGCACCATCCTCACAACGGTTGCTATATTTGAGTCATTGTTGTAGCCACCATGTCAATCCATCTGGGGTCTTTACAAAAGCTGTTGTCAATTTGAGACTTCAGAGAGAACGTGTGGTGTGTAGCCAGTCAATCAGGTCGCAGCTTGCTGACCTCATTTGGAGGTGCTAATGAGATAAATAGCTCGCTGGAGCCAGGACACATGCTCACTCCCTGTGAGACATTCCTGTTCAGAAGACACATGGAGTTATGCTAGAGCCCTGGAGCTGAAGGACCCATGTGGAGCTCCCTGCCAGTGCTGAGATGCTTCCACCACCACTGGATCTACAAGACTTTCCACCCACTGGCCTATGATATTTCTGCATTCGGCATCATTGCATGAGCTGCGTGAATCTGAAGAGGATTTTATAGATTTGGTATCAGACATAGGGGTTAATATTGGGCTTTGGACTTGATCTGGACTGGGCTGGGATGTTTTATCAATATTCAATTGCTCTTGCATATAAAAATCTTTCTTTTTTATTTTTTAAACGTTTTATTAGGGGCTCATACAACTCTTATCACAGTCCATACATATACATACATCAATTGTATAAAGCACATCTGTACATTCTTTGCCCTAATCATTTTCTTTTTTTTCCTTTTCTTTTTTTACATTTTATTAGGAACTCATACAACTCTTATCACAATCCATACATATACATACATCAATTGTATAAAGCACATCCATACATTCCCTGCCCCAATCATTCTCAAAACATTTGCTCTCCACTTAAGCCCTTTGCATCAGGTCCTCTTTTTTCCCCTCCCTCCCCGCTCCCCCCTCCCTCATGTGCCCTTGGTAATTTATACATCATTATTTTGTCATATCTTGCCCTATCCGGAGTCTCCCTTCCCCCTCTTCTCTGCCGTCCCTCTCCCAGGGAGGAGGTCACATGTGGATCCTTGTAATCAGTTCCCCCTTTCCAACCCACTCACCCTCCACTCTCCCAGCATCGTCTCTCACACCCTTGGTCCTGAAGTTATCATCCACCCTGGATTCCCTGTGCCTCCAGCCCTCATATGTACCAGTGTACAACCTCTGCCCTACCCAGCCCTGCAAGGTAGAATTCGGATCATGGTAGTTGTGGGGAGGAAGCATCCAGGATCTGGTGGAAAGCTGTGTTCTTCATCGGTACTACCTCGCACCCTGACTGACCCATCTCCTCTCCTAAACCCCTCTATGAGGGGATCTCCAGTGGCCGACACTTGGGCCTTGGGTCGCCACTCTGCACTTCCCCTTCATTCAATATGGTATATGTATATATATACAGATATATATACACATACATATATTCTTTTTTTTTTTTGCATGATGCCTTATACCTGGTCCCTCGGGCACCTCGTGATCGCACTGGCCGGTGTGCTTCTTCCATGTGGGCTTTTTTGCTTCTGAGCTAGATGGCTGCTTGTTCACCTTCAAGCCTTTAGGACCCCAGACACTATCTCTTTTGCCAGCCGGGCACCATCAGATAAAGCTCTTTCTTATATACATTTGAGTGCCTATGAATTTGTTTCTCTAGTCAACCTGGACTAACACCCCATCTCATTGAAGGTCTCCTTTCCTCTTTTCCTGGACTCCCTACTTGACCAAGTCTGATGTGCTCCTTGAGGGCCTGGCCTCTCCTGACCACATTCCCGAAGTCAAAAGACAAAGCCTCACCATCCTTGCTTCTCAGGTACTTTCTGGCTGTACTTCCTTCAAGATAGGGTTGCTTGCTTTTCTGGCAGTCGTGCTACATTCTCACCAACACTATAGTTCAAATGCATCAATTCTTCTATGGCAGCGGTGTTCAACCTATGGATTATGACCCCTTTGGAGGTCGAACAACCATTTAACAGGGGTCACCTGATTCCTACCAGTAGCAAAATTACAGTTCTGAAGTGGCAATGATAATAACGTTATGCTCTGGGTTCACCACCACATGAGGAAATGTATGAAAGGGTCGTGGCATTAGGAAGGTTGAGAATCACTGCTCTTTGGGCTTCCTGGGAGTTCCTGGAACAAGAAAACCCAGCGAGGTTTCCTGACAGCCTTCAGGGTTGTGGGTTGAGGACAGGACAGAGTGGGCGGGGAGGGACAGTGGGCTCATTCACGAGTGTGGCATTTGATCCCTGCAGCAGTGTACAGTGTGGCTTAGGCGCAGGGATACAGTGGAAAGCTATCTCAAGAGGACAGGGATTTCTGCTTGTTTGTTCTCTGCCATCCCCTTCCCACTTGAGTGGGCACTCAGGGCACTAGTAGGGACTGTTGTGTGGAATTAGAACCAAACACCCTGCACTTGCATCCTGGCCATGCGGTTTATTAGCTGCGTGAGTCTGCAAGCCATGTAATCCCTCTGAATGCTCACAGCTCTTCAACACACTGGCCATCATCTCCTTCCCCTTCATCGTGTCACTGCTCAACACTCCTATTCGTATTCCCCAAATAATAATAACAATAATAATAGTAAACTTCTCATTATACCACTTGTCCTCAAATCCTCATGTCAGGGCATACTTCTGGGAAACCCAGTCTAAGACATGCTATTTTTGCTCAGGTGAGACACGGCGAGGAAAATGGCATGAAGGCCACATCTGAGCTCCTCTGGCTTCCAAGACAGATCGCCACCACAGAGTTCAGATTCAGACTTGCCTCACACTCCATCCTTTTTACCCAACCCTGGCACCAACCGTCCTCACCAACTGCCAGGACTGGGTTTCATCGTTCATTGCCACGGCCTCACAGACAAGACTCACGATCAAGGAGCCTACTCGGGAAGTTAACAAGGTACCATTCAGGTTAGAACAGCACATGATAGAGCTGTTCTTCCAGGGCAGTTTCTTCTCTGTTGTGTCTGCAGGCAGGATTTTGATGGCCTCAGCTCATACTGACTCTATGAAAGCAAGTCCGTGGTTATGTCCAACTTGAATGTGTGTCTGTGTGGGGGAGGCTATGAAATTCCTACCGGTGTCTGGAGAGAGGCGAAATGGGGTGTATGGGAATTACCTGGCTGACTGACTAGCACGGAACCTCTGTTTCTAGGGGCCTCTGATCACAGGAAGCAAATGTCAGCATCAGAACCTCTCACGCTCATCTCATGGGTGCAGGGACCACCAGCATCCCTCTCCTTTTTCAAGCCCCTGTATGGTACAGGTGGTGGGATGACAGAGAAAGGGGGTTTCTTGATGCCCGACACAGTGTTGTTGGGATTTCAAGCAGGTGAGGAAAAGATGGGGTGCAAATATGGTAAGCGATTCAACATATAACACGTTGCCACTTGTAAAACACATTCCAAATGCCTTGGTGTTTGTAAGCCAGTTTATGGGTTACGGAATGTTTTATCATTGAGCAAACCATTTGGTGTCTGTGAATCACGTTTCATTCACAAAGTACTTTGTAGTTCAGAAAGTATACATAAGATTCTGTATCTTTCCCAAATACTTGTTAGCCTGCCAAGTCTTTAAGAATTTAAAGTATGGCGGACAATGTAAGGCAAAGCACTGAAAGATGTTCACTACATATCATCATTTGCAAATCACTTTACTAAACAATGGCTTCAATAAAACAATAGTCTTAAGTAAACACTCCTAAGGGTATTTTACTTTTTACAAAGCTTTAAAAAATTTAATTGATTACTTTTTAAAAACAATATTACCAACATATGATTCACATTTCATATAGTTCAATAGCTCAATCACATTCTTCAGAGTCGTGTAGCCCTTACCACTGCCAATTCCAGGACATGGCTTCTTCCCCATCCTCGTGGCTGTCAGCTCCCCATTTCTGGCCAGCCTCCTCTGTCATGACCCTTGGAATCTACTGAAAAGGGTCATATTAAGCCAAGTAGGTTGTTACATGACTTGAGTCCCATCACTGCTGTAGGGTCCTTGTGAGTCAGAATCAATTTGACAGCAACGAGTTGGCTTTTCAAAAAGAGTACAAGACCTGGAATTTATGAGCTGTGCCACGTGAAACCGCTCCACAGGTGGGAAGTATAGGTGAGCATCCCTGCGTGTCCACCATGCGTTCTGTCAAAGAGGATGTTATGTCACTTGGATATGGTGGGAACCTCACCCAGCAAACTGCCACGCTTCAGCCTTGAGCAACGGCATTCCCTCCTTTTCCTGTGCAATTGTGCACCTGGCCGTTGAGTGTATTCCCATTTCCATCACCGAGGATTCCACGAGACTGTTATCATGGCATGACCACCCTAGTTATGAGTTCAGGAGTCCAGGTGACACTGCAGGTTAAGCACCAGGCTGCTAACCACAAGGTCTATGATTCACACTCTCCTTTGCGGGAGCATGTTTGGTCCTCTGAAGCCTTGCAATCTCTGAAACCCCAAGGAGTAGTTCTGCTCTGTCCTACTGAGGGCTACCATGAATCAGAATCGACTGGAGGCCAGAGGACTACATATAAATTATTTTGTTACTTCATAATTCCGCCCTTTACTCGGTGGAAGGGACTTTGTGTTTCAGAAGTCGTTTGGCAGGTATAAAACACAGGGTGGTTTGTTACCTTTAAAAATAAAGAGAAAGTGCTGCAATTCAGGAGCACATTGTAACAAGATGTAGACACATCACACTACATTTTAAAATATCCTCTGTCCTTAGGAAAGCTCTCTGTTGCTTACAGAGTGTACCATAATGTGCTGAACTCCTCCCTGTTTAACAGAACATTTTGATATTTGAAAATATTTTGAACTGGACCCAGCATTTTAAAGTGCACCAAGGGTCAGATCGCTGGTAAAGGTGAATTATGTGCAAATATGAAGCCACAGTTTATTGTGTCTTTTTGTTGTTGTTGTTTACAATCTACGTGTTGGGTCTTTTTGTTGTTAGTGTCCGTTGAGTGACTTCCGATGGAAGAGACCCTATGGACAACGGAACAAAACACTGCCCGGTCCTCACAAGTGTGGCCGTGTTTGAGCCCATTGTTGGAGCCACTCTGTGACGCGATCCCATTGAAGCGTTTCCTCTCCCTCCGAGATCTTCTACTTTACTGATATGATGTGCTTCTCCAAGGACTAGTCCCTCCTGATAACATGTCCACTATGATAGAAAGCACAAATGCATGAAACAATGATACACATGTGCTATGGAACACACATGAAGATGTTAGTTGTGAGAGCAACTAACAAAGAAATCAATCAAACACGAAAGCAAGAAGTATTACAGGATATTGCTGTTAGTTTTTGTGAAACTGGCTCCGACTCAGTGACCGTATTCATAACCCTATGTATAATCCTATTACAACCCAATGGGCAACCCTGTGTACAGCCCTATGGATAACCCTATGGATAACCCTTTGTATGAGCATATGTATAACCCTATGGACAACTCTAGGTTTAACCCTTTGTACAGCCCTATGGATAACGCTATGGATTGTTCTTAGAGTTGAGACCATTGTGACAGACATTGTGTCAATCCATCTTGTTGAGGGTCTTCCTCGTTTGGCTGCCCCTCTACTCCAACAAGCATAATAGCCTACTTGCCTTTAAGGGGCATTCTGGCTGAAGTTTTTCCAAGACAGGTTGGTTTGTTATTTTGTCAGTCCGTGGTACTTCCAATATTCTTCTTCCTTCCTTACTCAATATCCAACTTTCACATGCATAGGAGGTGACTTAAAATACTACCATGCCACTGTATTTTTAAGAATATGAGGGACAAAAGAGGGAGGGCAGGACAAAAATGGTGATTTGGTGGTAGTAAGTCCCTTTTTATTCATAATTACTTTAAACGTGAATGGGTTAAACTCTTCAAGCACAAGGTAGGGAGTAGAGAGAAGCCAGAGGACCTAAATCTGCCAGGCCATCCCCGGATCACCAAGGAGATAGATGCTCCTGGTGGGTGTCAAGCTCTCCAAGGAGACCCTGAGCACCCGATCCCATGTTGACAGTGTCTTCATGCTGTATGCCACGTCTTGTGCCAACAACTTCACAGTGAAAGGGAAGCTCAAGGCACTAAGTGCCTGTGGCACACACTCTGCCGTGAAAGAAATGGAGATCCTGAAGTTCATTACTCCACTGAAAGAAGCTCGGGAAGCAGACAGGAGGGAGCAGAGGGACAAGAAGGAACGCTGAAGGATAAAGACAAAAAACAAAGCAGCCAGGTTTGGAAGGACCAGACAAGACAGTGGGGAGAAAACCAATGGAGGTGAGGAAAAGCTGGGAGGAGAAAAGAAAGAGGGGGAAGAGATGAGCGGCATGGGAAGACCATGGCACCTTGGAAGCTACGGCTTTGAAGTACGGTGCATACTACCCTTCAGCAGATGGACCTGAGAGTGCTAACACTGGCCAGAAATGTCACAGAAACCAGTGTTCCCAAGACTGAGAGCATCCGAGGAGCTGAGCCTCATGTGGGGTAACATCGAAGGGGGTGGCAATTAGGTGGTGTGGCAAAGTGCACTTGTGGAGGGGCAAAGTCCATCCTGCCAATCCCGTCCCAGCCTGCTGCCCCCTTGGAGGCGTGACCTTTATGTGAGGGAGATGCTGGGCACTCCTCCTTTCTGTCTGCCCCTTTGCCTTCTTGCCTCCCTGCAGGGGTGGCCCCATGTGGGCAACCTGACCCTGAGAGCTGTCAGCGCCCTGCCATGCCAGTCTATGGCAATCCCTGTGCTGAGTTAATGCCCTAAAGAAGTAATTCTCATAGCATGAACAGACACATCCTCTCCCATGTTCATCAAGGCGCTGTTCACAGTCACCAGTAGATGGAAGCACCCTAAATGACCATCAGCCGACGAATGGATAATGAAACTGCCGCATGCGCGTGCACGCACACACACACATGCACAGACACACACACAACAGACTACTATGGATCAGTTAAAAAAACTGACTGTGGTGGTGACTGCACATCTCTTTGGAATGTATTCAACCTGCTGAATTGTACAGTCCATGAATTATGTTCTAAGGAAGGTAATAAAACAAACAAACAAACAACACCCACCCACAACCAACACTTTTATTCAAAAAGGAACAGACTTTGGAGGTTGCCAGGTGGGGAGAGGTTAAGGGCGGGAAGATGATGCTAGAGGTTGGACAGGTGTGAAGTTGGCTGAAGGAGAAAACTGATCCATATGTGCGAGGGGAAATCAAAGGATGTGGGTAGGACAAGCTATTGAGGGTTTGGGAAGTAGTTTAAAGTGTTGACTACAAAATTCAACCTGATCTGAAATGTCAACCTCACCCTCCAATTCATGATAAACGATGTTGAGAAGGGGCCGGGTTAAGGAGACAGAGAAGAAAGATGGAAATAGGAGGGACAAGAGGTGGAGACACAGAGAGGAAAGAGGAGCGAAGAGGTGCTTCAGAAGGAGATGATGAGAAGAGAGTGGGGAGATAGTCGGGGAGAGAGACACGGGGAGAGGTGTGGGGGAGACACAGACAAACAGTCTAAAGAGGAAAGGCGAGAAAGAAGCAAAGGGAGAGGGAGACACACAGAGGAGAATGAGAGAGGAGAGACTGACTTAACTCATGGACAGCCAGAACTTGACGCCTGGGAGGAACCTGGATGAATTTTGCCAAAGAGGAAGCATAACCGTCGGCAGATCCTGTGATTAAGGAGCTAGAAACAGGGACCGGGCTGTCCCTCTCTATGCCTGAAGGGCCCCTACAGGAGGTTGCTGGGACCAGGTGAGCCCTTAGCCAGCCAAGAAGACTAACTGGGTATGTGCCAATTCAAGTGTGAGCCAGCTGGCCCAAACTAGGCCCAGGTGGGCTTCATTCAGCCAGTGGGATCAATCAATACCTTCTACTACGCCTCGCAGACAGAGGCCTCAAATAGCTGGACCTGGACACCGCTTTTTCCTTCTGCCCCCTTTTTTCTTCGCCCTTTGGCTCCCTGCCCTGATCTCTCTCTCTGGCCCCAGGCCACCATGTGTGGGTGCCCAGTCCCATGAGGTTGCCCGTGTTCAGTGACTATAAAAAATGAAACTTCTTCCATCCTTTATAAAAACCAACTTGGATCACAAACCAAGCTTCCACGTGAATTCTTTCTCTTGCGAAGCCAAGAACCGAGGTATTTCCACCCTAGAAATCTAACACTGTCAGTGGTGCAGTTCCCACACTTCCCGCACAGGGGCAGACAAGCCCAGGGTGACCATTTGGAAGACAACAGCGCTCCCTCTTAAGCCTCCTTCTTCAGGGCCACCTGGCTAACAGGGCCTGCACTCCACTGGTCAAGGTTGCAGATGGCTTTGTTTGCAGAGCATGAGCCAAAGCTGAGCTGGGGAAAACAGAGGTCTGGCCAGGTTAGGAGTGAGACGAAATGTGTTATTTTGGGTACTTTAGAGAAACAAATCTACAGAAACTCACATATAAGAGAGTTTTATATAAAGGTTAAGTGCACGTCAAGAAAACATCCCGAGTACAGATTTGCTTTACACAATCGATGTATGTATGGAATGTGATAAGAGTTGTATGAGCCCCTAATAAAATGATTAAAAATAAAAAAATAATTATGGACGGAGCAGCCTCTCAGTGTGGCTGGGGATACAGAAAAGGCAGAGACGGTCTAGCACCTAACCTTCCCCTCCCAGAGCCCCAGCTCAATGGGAGAAGCACAACTGTCCCCAAACACGGGCAGTCCAGACAGGGAACTGATGGTGGGGAGGCGAAGCAGACAGGTCTAGCTGGGATTTGGGGACCCACACCCTTTATTCCTGCACATTTTCCCTTGCCCGCCTGCCGCCTGATGTTAACTACAGACTTAGGGCTAATAAAGACATATCTGCTTAGGTCCACCGACCTTAACCAAGGTACAAGCACCACCTGTGAAAGCTGGAAGCCGTGTAAGGTGGAAATTGGCCAGAGCAGAAAAAGGCAGATATTTCCAACTAAAACAAGCAACAGAGAAGTGGTGAGATGAGAAACGTTTCTCAAACACAGATGGAAAACTGGGGACTGGAGAAAAGCAAGGCAAGACCTTTTGAGTGACAGCCCCCTAATCATAGAAAGAGGAACAGCGAAAGCCAGGGGGGTAATAAGAGAAACGTAAGTAAAATAAGAAGGGAAAAGGAAACACTGAGGAGAGTGAGACATGGAGTCCTTTGAGCTTTCTGTCCAACGTTCTTGTGAGTTTCTTGGAATCCGCTCCAAGGTTTAAAATAAGCACAGGGTGGGGTAGGTTGGGGCATAAAGGGTGACAGCAGGGAGAGAAAGAGTAACTGTGACCCCGAAAACAGGGGGAAGGCCAGAGACAAAGACACGAGACACAGAGAGGGAGGCATACATCCAGGGAAAGAGACAGAAGGACAGAGATGGAGGGAGATACTCATTCAGAGAAGTGTAGACAGAAATAAAGAGAGAGGAAGAAGCACGCCAGCCTGTGTGATCATGAGGTGTCAATGGGATCAGATTTCAGGCATTAAAGATCCAAAACAAGACCAAAAAATATCTATGTGAATGAGGGGGAGGGCAGAATGGAGATCCAAAGCCCATCTGTACACAATTGGACACCCCCTTACAGAAGGGTCACAAGGAAAAGAGGAGCCAGTCAGGGTGCATCATAGTACTGATGAAACATATAACTCTCCTCTAGTTCTTTAATGCTTCCCCACCCCACCCCACATCATCATCCCAATTCTACTTTACAAATATGGCTAGACCAGAGCATGTACACTGGTACAGATAAGAGCTGGAAATCCAGGACAGATAAAACACTCAGGACCAATAATGAGTGTAGAGATACTCAGAGGGTAAGGAAAAGGGGAGGGGAGGAAGGGGGAACCGATCACAATAGTCGACATATAACACCCTGCCAGGGGAATGGACAACAGAAAAGTGGTTGAAGGGAGACAGCGATGGGTGTAAGACATGAAAAAAATAATTCATAAACTATCAAGGGTTTCTGAGTCAGGGAGGACAAACAATGAGAAGCGGATACCAAGGGCTCAAACAGAAAGAAAATATTTTGAAAATGATGATGGCAACATCTGTACAGATGTGCTTGACATAATGGATATATGTATGGATTGTGATAAGAGCTGTATGAGCCCCCAATAAAATGATTTTAAAAGAAGAAGAAGAAGAAGAAGAAGAAGAAGAAGAAGAAGAAGAAGAAGAAGAAGAAGAAGAAGAAGAAGAAGAAGACAGAGAGGGACCAGAGACAGGGAGAGAGCTAGAGAAGTAAGACAAAGCTATTCTGAGGAGAGAGATGGAGAGAAGATGCCATTAGCTGTTGTTCGGTGCCATTGGTGCTGCTTCCATCTGAGAGCAACGCTGTGTACAACAGATGGAAACACCGCCCGGTCCTGTGCCATCCTCATCGGGTTCTTGTGCCTGAGCTCATTGTGGCAGCCTTGGTGCCATCCATCTTGTTGAGGGCATTCCTCTTTGCCCTGACCCTCTACTTCACCACACAAGGCGTCCTTCTTCAGGGACTGGTCTCTGCTGACAGCATGTCTGAAACACATGAGAGCAAGTCTCCCTCCCCCTGGCTCTAAGGAGCGTTCTGTCTATACTTCTTCTAGGATAGATTTGTCAGTTCTTTTGTCAGTCCCTGGTCCTTTCCATAGTCTTCCCGAGCACCATCATTCAAATGCATCCATTCTTTTTCGGTCTTCCTTAGTCCATGTCCAACTCTCATTTGCATATGAGATGACTGAAAAAATCATGGCTTGGGTCAGGAGCACCTTAGTCCTTCCAATGGCTAGTTTATTGTGCCAACCTGGCCAATAAACCCAGGTGGGGTTAATAGAAGGGCAGAGGGATAAATGGCTCCATTAGCCTCACCTTTCTAGTTCTCTGGTCCCTTGATTTCTGATGGTCGGCCAGGCTGCAGCTGCCTTAGCCAGTTCCCTGCTTCAATTAGTAAGGCTCACTTCCTGTAAGACATCCCTGAGAAGAAGCCACATGGACCTACCCTGATGCAGCCCTGGATGCTGGAGCAGCTGTGTGGAGACCCCTGCCAGTGCTGAGATGCTTACACACTCACTGACTCAGCTTTCATCCTGCAGTCAGCATCATTGCTTCTGATTTGTGAGATGGAGGAGGGCTTTGTGGTTTGGTGTCAGACAAAGGGTTAATGTTGGACTTGTGGGTTGGGATGTTTTCTTGATGTGCACTTAACTTTTATATAACACTCTCTTTTATACATGAGTTTCTGTGGATTTGGTTGCCTAAAGTACCCAGAGTAACATAGTCCTCAAAGTAACGTCTTTCATCTCAATGTTTTAAAGATTTACCAAATGCAATGATGCTTCATTTGATTTCTTGAGTGCTGCTTCTAGCAGCATTGATTGTGGATCCCAGCAAGCTGAAATCCTCGACGCAGGGTCTAAGAAAGGAGTTGGGCTTGTGCATGGGCCTGTATGTTGGGCTGCTAACCTCAAGATAAGTAGTTCAAAACCACTAGCTGCTCTTTGGGATAAAGAGGAGGCTTTCTACTGCTGTAAAGAGTTACAGTCTTGAAAACCCACACAGGCTGTTTTACCCTGTTTTACATGATCACAATGACTCAGAATTTCCTCATTGGCAGCGATTTTGGTGTTGCCCTGGTATAAAACATAATATCCCTTTCTACATATAAAAGAACAAAGAAACGCTTCAAGATACATGAAAATATGTGGGGGAAGGAGCACCCCCCACAAGTAATCGCGGGTTCGATAGGTGCAATTGTACGGTTTAAAAAATATAGATTATAATAAAATCATAGAGAGCATGAGAGATAGAAGAGAGATTGAAATATTGGAGTCAGACGCATTTCATGGTAGCATTGGTCATCTCAGCCCTGCTTGATGGTCCATGTGGAGGGGGGTGTGGCGGGCAGAAGGAACTGAAGAGAGAGGAGTCTAGTGAGCGAGAGATCTGTATCACTAACCCAGACCTATAGACATTTGGGGGCCATGCAAGCCCCCTGATTACAGGTAAAGACAGGCGTCACAGGAAGGGGTTTCACTATAGGTTATACAGTAATGAGAGGGGGTGGTCTAGGGACATACACGCAATAGGAAGAGGAGGGATTGGGGGTATGCATGTGACAAGATGGGAGGATCCTAGATTTAGGATGGCAGCTTAACTTTGACCTGTTCTCTGGATCTCCATGGGAACCATTATCAGTCGGGTGTAAACCCCACCAAGCTAATGGTTGCAAGCTTCAGGGAGAAATAGTCCGTTGTTCCCAGCAGTAGGGAGCAGGCCCACCCCTGTGGTGGGGCAAGACAGCAGTCTGGCAGAGATTGCCTTCAGGGAGGATGCCTGTAAGCATCTGACCTCTCCCCATAGATAGGTGCAATTTTACGGTTAAAAAAAATCTATCTATCTACCTACCTACCTACCTACCTACCTACCTACCTACCTATAAAGAGTATAATAAAGTCATAGAGAGCATGAGAGATAAAAGAGAGATTGAAATAATGGAGTCAGACATATTTCATGGTAGCATGCTCACCTCAGTCCCACTAGGTGGTCCATATGGAGATGGATGTAGATCCTTGTAATCAGTTCCCCCTTTCCAACCCACCCTACCACTACCCTCCCCATATCACCACTCACACCACTGGTTCTGAAGGGATCATCTGCCCTGGATTCCCTGTTTTTCCAGTTCCTATCTGTACAAGTGTACATCCTCTGGTCTAGCCACATTTGTAAGGTAGAATTGGAATCATGATAGTGGGGGTGGGGTGAGGTGGAGGAACCATTTAGGAACTAGAGGAAAGTTGTATGTTTCATCGTTGCTACATTGCACCCTGACTGGCTTGTCTCCTCCACAATACCCTTCTGTAAGGGGATGCCCAGTGGCTTACACATGGGCTTTGGGTCTCCATTTTGCACTCCCCGCCTCATTCACAATGATATATTTTGCTCTGATGATGCCTGATACCTGATCCCTTCAACATTTCCTGATCACACAGGCTGGTTTGCTTCTTCCATGTGGGCTTTGTTGCTTCTGAGCCAGATGGTCATTTGTTTACCTTAAAGCCTTTAAGACCCCAGACGCTATATCTTTTGATAGCTGGGCACCATCAGCTTTCTTCGCCACATTTGCTTAGGCACCCATTTGTCTTCAGTGATCATATCAGAGAGGTTAGCACCCAATGATATGATATTTTGGTCTGATGATGCCTGATTCCTGATCCCTTCGACACTTCTTGATCGCAGACTGGTGTGTTTCTTCCATGTGGGCTTTGTTGCTTCTGAGCTAGATGGCCGAATGTTTACCTTCAAGCCTTTAAGAACCCACACACTATATCTTTTAATAGCTGGGCACCATTAGCTTTCTTCACAACACTTAGTTATTCATCCGTTTTGTCTTCAGAAATTTTGTTGGGGAGGTGAGCATACTGGAATGCCCATTTAATAGAAGAAAGTATTCTTGCATTGAGGGAGCACTTGAGTGGAGGCCCAATATCCTTCCACTACCTTAATACTAAACCTAGAAATATATGCACATAGATCTATTTCCCCAGCCTCATATATAAATATATTTACATATGGACATGCCTGTATTTAGACCTCTATAAATGCCCTTTGCCTCCTAGCTCTTTCCTCTATTTCCTTTGACTTTCCTCCTGTCCCACTATCATGCTCAGCCTTCATTTGGGTTTCAGTAATTCCTCTTGGTTACATTAACCCTGATCATGCCCTACCAGGCTTCCTGCACCCTGCTCATTACCGATTTGGATCACTTGTTGTTCCCTTGTCCTTGCGTTTGTTAACAACACTACATTTCCCCCCATTTCCTACTCTCCCGTGTTCCCCCGGAACTGTTGGTCCCGTTTTTTTCTCCTACAGATTGTTCATCCAGCCTATCTTATTTTGACAGACCTGAGGAGATAATAACATGCACAAAATCAAGACAGAGCAAAACCAAGCAACAATATACAAAACAACAACAACTACAACAAACCAGTGACAAAATAATAAAACAAAACACAATAAGAAAGAAAAGCTTGTAATTAGTTCAAGGACTATTTTTTGGCCTTTAGGAGTGTTTTCCAGTCCAGTCTGATGGGATGCCAGGCCCTGGCCTCAAAGTCTATTTTTGGTACTCCCTCAGGACTTCCTTGTTCTGCTCCCTTTGTTGTTCTGTTGCACACCCTTAATGCTTTGCCTCAGTGTGGTGGGATCAGATCGGGCGCAATTCCCACACTGAGTCTCCAGTGTTGTCCCCTGTAGGGTTATGGGTCAGTGAGGGACGTCGTGTCTCATAGTGGGGCCAGCCATGTGGTCCTCTCTGTGGACTGGCTGCTCTAATTGAGAACTCGTCCTCAAGTCCTGGTAGCCAGGATGTGCTCGACTCTCTCCTCTTCCCCCTTCAACTGCTGCTATGTGCGATATGTCGCTCTCCTGGAGCTGCAGACTCAGTGCCATCCATTGAAATAAATTCTTCTGCGGGGAGGGGCAGGTGTCCACATAGTAGTTGGGATTGGGACTGGCTCCTCAGACTTCACTGGTTCCATAGTCCACTTTGGCATGTTGAATTCACATCTTGGAGCACTGGGTTGAAGTCTGTTCTCGCTTTCCCTGTGCAGATATAAACAATACGCTCTCCTTGGGTGGTTTAGGGCCCTGTGCCCCTGGTAGCCATTTATTATTATTTTTTTCCCATTCCCTACCTCCTTTTTAGTTGGCTAACATATGTATCCCTGTATTTGGTCTGGTTCCTGTCATACTACCTGGTCCTCACCCCAGGGATGTTTGCATACAATAACTTTTCCCTATGCCCCCTTTGCATTTATTAAGCTTAACTCAGAAGATTCATGTTTTACTTGTCCTTTGTGCTTGGCTTATATCGCTTAGCATGATGTCCTCCAGTTCTTCCCATGCAGTGATGTGCTTCATACGCACATCACTTCTTTTTAGTGATGCATAGTACTCCATTGTATGTAAGTACCACAGCTTTTTATTCCACTCATCAGTTGATGGAAATTTGGGTTGTTTCCAACTCCTTGCAATTGTGAACTATGCCACAATCAACACTGGAGCACAGATGTCTGGCCTGGGTTTGTTTCTTGCCTCTTCTGGGTATAAGACCAATAGGGGGATTGCTGGTTCATATGGTAACTCGATTTCCGTCTGTTTTAGATATCCCCAGATCGATTTCCATAGTGGCTCGACATACTTATAGGTCCACCAGCTGTGGATGAGAGTTCCTGTCTCTCTACTGCCCCTCCAACACTTGTTGCTTTCTGATTTTTTGAATTGGGTTACCTTTGAGGGTGTTAAGTGGTACCGCATTATTTTAATTTGCATTTCTCTTATGACTAAAGTTTGGGAACATTTTCTCATATGTTTGTTGGCCATTCAGATTTCTTGCCTTGACAAATTTCTGTTCAGGTCCTTTGCCCCCTCCTCAGTGGGCAATTAGTTTTTTTTTCTTTTTGGAAGCTAGCAGAGTATTATAGATTGTAGTAATAAGGCCTTTGTCTGATGTGTCATTGCTAAAGATGTTTTCTGGACCCTCTTATTATTCTCTTGGTATAGTCTTTCGATGTACACAGGTGTTTTATCTTCAGTATATCCCATTTATCCATTTGTACCTCCTCTGTGTTTCTGTCTTTCCCTATTTCTGATAGCCTATGTATTCCCTGTGCCAAAGTTCTCAAGTTGGTCCCAATTCCCTCACTGATGGTCCTAACAGTTTGGGGGTTAACTTCAAGGTCTGTGATTCATCTGGAGTTTATTCTTGTGCATGGAGTGAGATAAGGGTCTTGCTTCATTTTTCTGCAGGTAAATATCCATTTTTTTCCAGCACCACTTGTTAAAGAGGGAATCTGCTTCCCATTGGATTTTTCTTGGCCCTTATCAACGATCAGTTGTCTGTATGCTGATGATTTTACTTCTGGGTTTTCTGTTCCTTTCCATTGGTCTGAGTATTTGTCATTGCACCAATACCATGTAGTTTTGACAATTGTGGCTGTATAGTAAGTGCTAAAGTCAGTTAACACAGCCCTCCCACTATGTCCTTCTTCTTTAGGAGTTCTCTGCTAATTCTGGGCTTCTTCCCTCTCCATATGAAGTTGGTAATCAGTTTTTCCATTTCTTTGAAGAAAGATGTGGGTAAATGTATTGGGATTGCATTAAATTTATATAGTGCTTTTGGCAGAACTAACATCTTGACTATATTGAGTCTTTAAATCCATGAACATGTGATATCCTTCCATTTGTTAAGGTTGCTCTTGGTTTCTTATAATAGTGTTTTGTAGTTTTCCTCATATAGATCTTTTGTTATTTTATTCAGGTATATCCCTTAATATTTTTATTTGTGTTTGGCTTTTGTGAAGGGTTTCACCTTTTTGATATCCTCTTCTGTGGTCTTATCTGATGTGTATAACAGTCCGATGGACTTCTGTTTGTTGATCTTGTATCCTGTCACTCTGCCAAAGTCCTCTATTGCTTCCTGTGCCCCCTTGTGGAACTTTTGGGATTTTCCATATATAAGATCATATCATCTGTAAATAATGATAGTTTCACCTCTTCCTTTCCCAGACGAATACCTTTGGTGTCTTTTCTTTGCTTTTGGCTGTTAGCTAAAACCTCCAGCATGATATTAAATAAGAGTGGGGGCAAGGGGCATCCTTGTCTGGTCCTCTTTTCCAATGGGATTGTGTTAGTCTTTTCTTCTTTGACTATCACGTTTGCTGTTAGTTTTTCATATATAGCTTGTATTGTCTTGAGAAAATTTCCCTTCATTCCTATCTTCTCACGTGTCTTAGACAGGAATTGGTGTTGGATGTTGTGGAATGCTTTTTCTGCTTCTATCATTATTATCATGTGGTCCTGATAGTTTTTCCCGTCAATGTGGCGACTGATATTAATTGTCTTTTGTATGTTGAACCATGACTGCATCCCTGGTATGAATCCCACTCGATCATGTTGAATTATTTGTTTTATATGCTTTTGTATTCTGTGGGCTAGTATTTTGTTAAGGATTTTTGCAATGATGTTCATTAGGAAGATTGGTTTGTAGTTCTCAATTCTTGTGGGATCCTTTCCCGGTTTTGGTATCAGATTTGTACTAGCATCATAGAAGGAATTTGGGAGTTTGCTGTCTTTTTCTATGTTCTGGAAGAGTTTGTGTGGATTGGTGTTAGCTCTTCCCCAGATGCTTGGTAGATTCTCCAGTGAAGCCATTTGCTCCCGGGGATTTTTTCTTGGTAATACCTAGATAACCTTGTCTATTTCTTCTATTGGAATGGGTCTATTGAGATTCTTGACATCCTTTGGGGACAGTCTAGGGAGGGATTGGTTTTCCAAGAATTTGCCCGTGTCTTCCAAGTTGTTGAATTCATCGTAGTACAATCCTTCATAGCACGGTGTAATTATCCTTTTGATTTCATTAGGGTCTGTTGTAATGTCCCCTTTTTCATCCCTTATTCTTGCTATTGAAATTTGTCCCCTCTTTTCTGTGGTTAGGTTTTCCAGCGGTCTTTCAATTCTGTTCATCCTTTCAAAGAACCAACTTTTAGCAGCATTAATTTTTCCATAATTTTCTTGTTTTCCCTCTCCTGAATCTCAGCCCTGCTTTTTATAATTTCTTTTCGTTTGCTATTAGTAGGATTGTCCTGCTGACTCTGCTCCGGTTGTAAATTTTGTGCGAGCATGTTAATCATGAGTATCTCTTACTTTCTGAGGTGTGCATGTATTGCTATGAAATTTCCTCTGATAACGGCCTTTACTTTATTCCATTAGTTTTGGTACATCATGTTCTCATTCTCATTGGTTTGTAGAAATGTCCTAATTTCATCTCTGTTCTGTGCCAGCACACACTCCTTTTGTAGTAGAGATTTACCAATCCTCCAACTGTTTGCTCTTGTTTTCTTTGTCTTCTGTTGGTTTCTAGCTTTATGGCACAGTGATCAGAGAGAGAGAGAGAGAGAGAGAGAGAGAGAGAGATAGAGAGAGAGAGAGAGAGAGAGAGAGAGAGAGAGAGAGAGAGATCTGTATGGTATCAATGAGCTTAAATTTATGTAGATTCTCCATATGCCCCAATAGGTCTATCTTTGAATATGTGCCAAGCGGACTTGAAAAGAATATGAATTTATTTTTGTATTTGGATCAAAAGCTCTAAATATCAATCAGGTCAAATTGTCTAATTGTATTGTTTAGATCTCTAGCCTCCTCGTTGAGTTTCTTTCCCTGTAGTCTATCTTTCTCAGAGTGCGGTGTATTGAAGTCACCCACTATAATAATTAAAGCTGTGATTTCTTTTTTCATCTTTTGGAGTGTTTGGTTGAAGTTCAGCGGGTTTCTCGTTCATGGAATATATGATTAAAATACTTAGTGGCTCTTTGTCTACCATTCACTTGAGCATTATATAGTATCCCTCCTTTTCTCTTCTTATGGTTTGTACTCTGAGGTCAATTTTATCTGAGATTAGGATCGCAACCCCTGCTTTTTTGAATTGCTGTTTGCTTTTCTCCAGTCTTTGATTCTCAACCTATTTTTGTCTGTAGCCTTGCGATGTGTCTCTTGTAGGCAGCAGATTGATGGGTTGTATTTTCTACATCAGTCTGCTAGTCTTAGTAATTTAATGCCTGAATCCAGGCCATTGATATTCAGGGTTATTATCTCCATCTGCGAACTCTGTGATCTCATCTTATTCCTTTTGTGTCGGGTGTTTTCCTACTTTACTTTCTTAGTGTGTCGTGCATGCGTGTTTGTATCATTGTTGACTTCTTTCCATCCTTAAACCAATGCTATCTTGGGGTCTATTTTGTCTTTGTTGCCCGCTGGGTGAGCTTGTTCTATGTGATGGTCTCATTTATGCTCAATGAGTGTTGTTTTTCTGCCCATACTGGGTAGGCAAGGATCTTTTTCAGGGCTTGGTTTGTTCTAACGTATTGTTTGCATTTTTCCTTGTTTAGGATGACTCTTCTCCATCTATCTTGATTGACAATTTGGCTGGGTAGAGTATTCTTGGGTTTGCGTTATTTTCCTTCAGTTTTTGGAATATGTTACTCAACTCTCCTCTTCTTCATAATTTCTGCTGATAGGTCTCAACAAATTCTAATTTGGGAAGCTTTATATGTGATTATTTGTTTTTCCCTAACTCCTCTCATGATTTTCTCCTTTTCCTCAAAGTTGGATAGTTTAACTATTATGTGCCTTGGAGACTTCTTGGGATTCAGTCTAGCTGGTGTTCTTTCAGCCTCCTGAATGGTTGCCTGGTTTTCATTCATTAACCCGGGAAAATTTCCTCCCATGAATTCTCTTCTTATTGTTTCAGATGACTTCTTTGTTGTTTCTTCCTCTGGCAATCCAATAATTCTAATGTTGTTACTCTTCATAGCATCAGACACAGCTCTGAGGTTTTCTTCAGTCTCTTTGATGATCTTATTAGATTGTTCACGTTCGTTAAAGTCTGCTTGGCTGTCCTCCAAGTCACTGGTGTTGTTCTCTGCTTCCTCCAGTCCATTCTCAAAGTTCATGTGTCTCTTTCTGTTTTTTGTTATCTCCTCCCTAAGGTCTTGTATTTCCCTTTGTGTATGGACTTTATCTCCTCTATCATTCCATCCCTTTTCTGTATTGTTTCCCTCCTATCCTTTATGATTTCAAGCAGCTATCTGAACATTTCTTTCTGTGGTCGTTCATGTCTGCTTCTTGTATGCATGTCATTATGTTCAGGACATTTTCTGCGATTGCCTTTTGTTTCTCCTGTTTTTTTCCTTGAGGTTGTTGGTGTTGCTGGCTGTTTGAATTGCGTTGTTTTATAGGAGCCAGGTGAAATTTTCCAGGGAGACGAAGAGCACTGGCTGTCTCTGCGAGACTTGTAGGAATGCTTCTTCGAACTGCCTACAGCTAATTTCACTATGGAATTAACCTACCACTTTACCATCCTGTGGTTTCTCTCTCAAGGGAATGCTCCTGAAGGTTGGTGGGTTGCCTACTTTATTGTTGCAGAGGTTGGACAGAGATTTCTGCAGCAGCTTGGAATGTTGATGAGTGTTGGCCGAGCTGCCTTAGGCCTTGTGAGGCACTATAGGTAGGCGGGATGAAGTTCCCTCAGGCATGTGGGACAATAGAAGGGAACTAGGAGCTCCTCCAGTCACACAGGCAGGAATAACCCTCGAAGAAATTTGGGGGCGTATCCTCTGGTCTAGGTCGGCAGGGCTTTCCCCAACCTCAGGCTAACTGCACAGGGTGGAGCTCACCTATTGGGTGGTGGACAGTTGTAAATGCCCTAGGCTAAGGGAAGTGGTCTGGAGGTTGGCAGTGGAGTGTGAGAGATCAGGAAACAGACAAAGAGGAGGAAAAAATACCGGCTGAGAATGTTGGGGGATAGAGAGAAGAGAGGAAAACAAAAGTAACAATATAGCTGAGATGCAATCCCTGCCCTTGGGACTGTAAAGGTATAGTCCCTGCTCAGGGGTGGTGGCAATCTGTGATTGTGTTGAGATAAAGCCCCTGTGCTTGCTCCAAATTTACCTGGCCCAGGCCCTAGCCCTAGCTGGCCTCCACTGTGGCAAGTCAGAATCCCCCAGGCCCTGAAAACCTTGTGAATCTGGGCCTACCTATCTGTATTATGCTCCTCCTGTGATTCAGCAGTGTTGAATTTCCCTCTAAGTAACTCTCCTAGGCTGATTTCTGTGGAACCAGTCTCGTATGTGTTACACAGTTACCATCTTTCTGGAAGTCCTATGTTTATTCTTCCAACTAGCTTTTCGTTGCTGTTGTCTTGGATCCTCTCTAGAGTCATCCTGGTGGTTTAATGGTTAAGGAAGGCCTGGGATGCAAAGAAAAAGATCAGCCATTTAAACCTTCCATCCACTCTACTGGAGAAAATACCCTAAGTTCTGCTCCCTCAACAATTAAACACTGTTATCGAGTTAATTCCGAATCAGACCGTTTAACCCACAGCCATCAAGTTGATTCTTGCTCATAGTTACCCTATAGTGTATAGGATTTCAGAGTGGATAAATCATTACCAGAGAAGATAGCCTCATCTTTTTCCGTTAGAGTGGCTCGTGGGTTCAAACTGTTGACCTTGTCATTAGCAGCCAGCCTAATGCCCAGCTCATAGCAGTAGCCTAGGAAACTCTATAGGATAGTTCTACTGCCTTTTAGGGTGGTTCACAGAATTGAGTGAATCAACTAACACAATTCAATGAGTCAACCAGGACCACAGTAAGTCACTGATGAAACACAATATTCCTCTGGTTCCTGAGGCTTCCTCATTCCCCCCACTAGCATGACCCCAGTGATACCTCTCTCTTCGGACTTGACCCGAGCATGCACACAGGTATAGATAAGAGATAATAGCTCAGGACACATGGAATCCAGGAGCAGGAATGGGCGTAGTGATTCCAGGAGGGTAGGGGCAAATAGGGGGTGGGGAGAGGGGAGGAAGGGGGAGCCAAGCATAATGATTGACACACAATCACACAACCACCTCCAGGTGGATGATCAACAAACCATTGGGGAAGGGAGACCGCGGTTGGTGTGAGATATGGAAATAATAATTTACAATTTATTAAGGGTTCATGAGTGTGGGGTGGGGGAAGGAGGGACAAAAGAGGAGCTGATACCATGTACTCAATAGAAAGAAAATGTCTAGAAAACAATGATGCCAACATATGTACAAATGTACCTGATACAATTGATATATGAAGGGCCCCCAATCAAATGATTTTTATTTCTTTTCACTTTTCCTATCACACTCTTCCTTCATCTGTTGTATGCATGCCATCATCATTCTCCTAAATTCTTTAAAAATAGTTTTATTAGGGCCTTAAAAACTCTTATTATAATCCATACATACATCAATTATGTAAAGCACTTTTGTACATTCATTGCCCTCATTATTCTCAAAACATTTGCTCTCCACTTAAGTCCCTGTCCTCAGGTTCTCATTTTTAATAAAACCAAAAAACCCTTCTTCAGTCCAGCATCCTCCAGGCCACAGGGTGGCGCTGTGAGCCTGTAGATGATTCTATTGCGGGGGTGGGGAAGCTAATGTCAGGGTGGAGGAGCAGAGAGGGAGAAGGCGGTGCAGAGAGCGAGACTACTGTGAACCCACATAATCTACAAGCCGAGGGAAACACTTGTGATTTACAGCTAAGGAAGCTGGACCATGGGGGGATGGTGCAATTACTGAAGTTCACTTACCACAGAGGAAACTGAGCTCGGATGTCTCCTCTGGCGCTGCTGTGGGTGAGTTTTTGTGGAGGTGGTGGTGCTGGGGGCTCTCATTGAAGGACATGAATGAGTGAAAATGACATTACTGATACTTGTAACAACCACGAGAAGGCAAACAACCAACCAACAACCCCCCCCCCCCTTCAAACAGCCCATTGTCGTAGTTAATTCCACATGACCGTCTCTTGTGTGACCCAGACTGTGATCTGTTTAGCTTTCTTTCTTTTCTGACACATAAGGAGTTATTTCCATCACATGTCAATGATCAACACTTCTGATCTTGCGCTTTCCTGCGTGTGTGAGTGTGCGGGAATGTAAGGGTAAAGGGAAAACCCCAGCCACTTTCATTAAGGGGGACTCTAGGAATGTCCTTTGTAACCCACCAATTGCCTGGATTTCATCGCTTTTCTGGTGACAAGTCAAGCAGCCATCACCGGGGATGAAGGCGCTGGCAGCTGCTTCTCTGTGTCTAAGTGACTTAAGATTCTTTAGGCAAGTGTGGGGTGCTTCTGTCAGAATTTCAGCAAGCAAAGTTTTTGATGAAAAAAAAAATCATTTTCTCGGGGGCTCTTAAGTCTATGATTTTGAGGAGAAGGTTTTCTCAGTAGGAGACCAGCCCCATGCTTTCATTAATCACAGAAGAGGATCTTTCTGACACTTTACAGCTACAGGCTGTCTGTGATAGTTAGCAGTTCCCCCACCTCCTCCTCCCCCTCCCTTCATTCTCCTTTCTTGGTGTTATCCTGGTCGTAAAGAACAACCAGTCACACACAGCTGTGTCCCACCCGCTCCTTTGACTCCCTACCCACCTCCCTGATGATGCTACCCTGTCTTGGATGGGCTTAGTGCCACAGCGAGTAAATGAGAACCAGTCTTTGATATCAGGAAGGTGGAGGGAGGGTGAGGGAGAAAGGGGAAACAGATGCCAAGGTCTACATATAACCTCCTCCCTGGAGGACGGACAGCGGAGAACTGGTTGAGGAAGACATCGGATGGTGTAAGATATGCTAAAAAATAATTATTTATAAATTATCAAGGGTTCAGGGGGAGGGGCGAGTGGGGATGTTGGGGGAAAGGAGGAGCTGATACCAAGGGCTCAAGTAGGAAGCAGGTGTTTTGAGAAAGATGATGGCAACATATGTTCGAATGTGCTGGAGAGAAATGATGTATGTACGGATTGTAAAAAGAGTTGTATGGGCCCCTAATAAAATGATTTTGTTTAAAAAAAGTTAAGAAAAGCTGCTTGGATAGAGAAAGGCTCAGAAGAAAGAGAAATACATTAAAGACCCTCTTGTCCCTTCCAGGGAGGGTTCCGTGCCTTCCCTAACTTGCAGGGAGTGGAAGGGAGCGGACACAGCACCTGCTGTCTGCCTCTCACACCCCCCACAGACACCCATGGGGTTCTTCTCAGCAGTGTGGGCCTGCAGGACCAGTGTCGGGCTGAGCTGGGTGGGACTGAACCCCAGAAGAACTGTACCAGGAGTGGGGAAGGGAGGGGAAGCAGAGAGAAATGTGTAGAGACTAAACTGGGTGTAGGTGTCCTGGAATAGGCACTGTATATGGGTGTGGACGAGACTGCTGAGTTGAAGAATCCAGCCCTCCCATGGCTACGCAGGGCAGGAGTGAAGGTGCAGATGAGTATTCTCAGAGGAGCCCGGGGCTGTCCCAGGAGCAGTTCAAGTATCTGCTGCCAGCCCCGACTGAGGAATCCTGCTCACATGGGATGAGTCCACTGGCTCCATGGACTTGCAGTGGAGGGGACTAGTCCCTAGGGGTGGGGGACCCCCCTGGCCGATGTTGAGAGGAAAGGGAGAGGAGACTGCTGCGAAGGATGGAGTGCTCTGTACCTTTGTGTGTTAGTCTGGGTGGACTAGAGAATCAAAAGTTTTAGACACTCATAGGTGTATAAGAAAGAGCTTTACCACATGGGACCGAAATTGGTGGTGAGGTGGGAGTGGTAGACCTGGTAGGGAATGATCAAGGTTAAGGCAACGAAGAGGTATAGCTGTAACCCAGGTGGAGATGGAGCATGATAGTGGGGCAGGAGGTAAGTCAAGGGAAGTAGAGGAAAGAGCTAGGAGGCAAAGGGCATTTATAGAGGTCTATACAAAGACATGTACATGCAAATATATATATATATATATATATATATATATATATATATATATATATATATATATATATATATATATATATATGGGTGGGGAAATAGATCTATGTGTCTATATTTATAGGTTTATTATTAAGGTGGCAAAAGGACCTTGGGCCTCTACTCAAGCACTCCCTCAATGCTTTAATACTTTCTTCTATTAAATTGGGACTCTATGATGCTCATCCTCCTGACACAACTGCTGAAGCCAAAGCAGGTGAACAAGTAAATGTGGTGAAGAAAGCTGATGGTGCCCGGCTATCAAAAGAGATAGTGCCTGGGGTGTTAAGACTTGAAGATAAACAAGCAGCCATCTAGCTCAGAAGCAACAAAGCCCACATGGAAGAAGCACACCTGTGCGATCACGAGGTGCCAAAGGGATCAGGTATAAGGCATCATCCAAGAAAAAAAGAAAGAAAAAACCATAGTGAATGAAGGGGGAAGTGCAGAGTGGAGACCCAAAGCCCATTTGTCGGCCATTGGAGATCCTCTCACAAAGGGGTCTAGGGGAGGAGAAGATTCAGTCAGGGTGCGATGTAGCACCAATGAAGAATACAGCTTTTCCCCAGATCCTGGATGCTTCCTCCACCCCAACTCCCATGATCCGAATTCCACCTTGCAAGACTGGATAGAGGAGAGGTTTTAAACTGTGCATATAAGAGTTGGGGGCACAGGAAATCTAGGGTGGATGATACCTTCAGGACCAGAGGTGTGAGGGGCGATACTGGGAGAGTAGACAGTGAGTGAGTTGGAAAGGGAGAACAGATTACAAGGATCTACATGCGACCTCCTCCCTGGGGGACGGACAACAGAGAAGGGGATGAAGGGAGACGTCAGATAGGGCAAGATATGACAAATAATAATTTATAAATTATCAAGGGCTCATGAGGGAAGGGGGAGGGGGGAGGGAGGGGTAATAAAAGAGGACCTGATGCAAAGGGCTTAAGTGGAGAATAAATGCTTTGAAATGATGAGGGCTAAGAATGTACAGATGTGCTTTATACAATTGATGTATGTATATATATGGATTGTGATAAGAGTTGTATGAGCCCCTAATAAAATGTTTAAAAACTGTAATTTTTTAAAAGAAATGATTGAATTGGTGTATGTTTTCTGTGTATATTCTCAACAACAACAGCAACAAAAAAGAACTTTTCATAAAGAGTAACTGAATATTGAGAAAACATTTCAGCCCAGTCCAGATCAAGCCCATATGTCTGATACCAATCTATAAATTCCTCTTCAGACTCAAGAAACCCATCCAATGACACCCAGTGCAGGATGATCATAGGCGAGTCGATGGAAGATCTTGTGGATCCAGTGGCCGTGGAAGCATCTCAGCTCTGGCAGGGGTTTCCATGTAGCTTCTCCAGCTCCAAGGATCTGGCTGCCATCAGTTATCTCCATGTGGGTTGTCAACTTTGCAGGGAGTGAGAGTGTGTTCGGCCTCCAGTGAGCTATTTATTTTCCTTAGCATCTCCAAATGAGGTCATCCAGCTGAGACCTGATTGACAGGCTATGCGCCAGGTTGACCTCCACCCCATCACTCGCAATCCTCTCAAATTGACAACAGATGCTATAAGGACCACACCTTGTGACGGCTGAGTGACTGGAGTCCGGGAGCAGGCGGCTGCTCTGCAGACCAGATAGCAGGAGGTAGGGTCAGAATGGAGAGCACACCAAGGTGAGAGGTAGAGGGTGTGCTGGGAAGAGGGAGGGAGTGGCGCTGTACCCATATTCACCCAGAAGTTGAAGATCCCAAAGATGGACAGGTGGGAAGAGGGTGGAAGTAAGCGAGAGGGCTGGTCTGGATTGGTAGCTGTAGGAAGGAAGGTAGTGTAGGTTAGAGAAGAGCTCACAGCCAGGCCTTGGCCATTATCCCCCCCTTCTCCAGGTCACCAAGCTGGCCATCAGTGGAGATTTCTCAGAAAACTGGGCATGGAGAGCCGAGCCCTGCTAGGGAGGTCACCTACTGTCACCCTTCTGTGGGCCCTGGGAGCGGCACTCGTCCCTGGCATCGTGCTGAGGGTGAATCAGCACTCCTTCTTACAGAAGAAATCTTGGTCGGAGGCCATGGCGCCGGGGACAATAGGATCCCGGGCCTGAACTGCATGGTGGAAGGCAGCAGAGAGCCAGTGTGGTTTCTCGATCCCTCAGGAAAAAGACTCGCACATCCTGGGTGAGCAGGTCTGTGCCACCTCAGACATGATATTGATGGCATCTCCTGTGCACTTCTGGTCAATGAAGATGACTCCCGACAGCCAGCAAGCCAGGCCAGGCTGGCAGCTCTTGGTTGGCATGGGTACACAGTAGCTGGGCAGCAGCTCCTGAATGGGTCAAGGGATGGGACTGCTGCTGCCCCTGTGCTGAGTAGCTGTGTTTTCTAGTCACGTAGGAGCTGGTTTTCTCTCTGTCTAGTTTAATGAAAGGCAGGGTAGGCTTCTCTCTCTCTCTATCTCTCTCCTTCTTTAGCTCAGTCTTCAGCTCAGGCTCTATCTCTCTCGGCTACCATTTCTCCACTTAGGGATTTATCAAACCTCTCCTTGGCTCCTCTGATGAGTCCACGAGTAAGCTCCACGGAAGTTCCGTGTGGCTGCTCATCCCATGAGGCAGTGCACATAGTCAGAGGCTGTGGTTAGACAACTGGACAGGATGCCAGAGCAGTGACTCAGACTTAGGCGTCAATTTATGATTGTGCTGCTTCCCATGTGGCCAACTCCATGTCTGGGGAATCTATTTGAGGGGCAGGAAGCATTTATCTCATTAAAAGGGTCTAATTATACTTTAGGGGGGATAGTGTACACACAGGGGCAGTGTAGCCTCTCTTATAGGGTTGCTATGAGTCAGGATCAACTTGATGTCAGTGAGTTCCCTCTGCCCCAGATTAAGATTCACGTTGCTCTAGTGGTGTCCTGGGCTACACAATGAGTGGCAAACGACAAGGTCATGGGTTCGAACCCGCCAGCTGCTCTGTGGGAGCAAGAGAAAGTTGTCTACTCCTGTCAAGATGTAAAATCTTGGAAACTCTCAGGGGGCAGTACTGCTGTGTCCTATAAGGGACAGAGTCAATGGCAAGTGAATTTGTTCTTCTGGTTCCAGATGACAAGCCATTGGGAAGACAGGTCTTCTGATCTTCTTTGGAAAACCAGACCCTGAAAACTCTGTGCATAACAATCTACCTGTCTGAGGCTGATCATGGGATGGTCTAAGGCCAGACAGTGTTTTCTGCCATGGTGTTTGAGGTCACCATGAATCAGAAGCAGACTGGAAGGTGGCTGACAATGGTGGCTTAATTTTTTTAGGCCAACAAAAGAAGGGATATCTATTTTATAATATCTATTACGTAGTATAGACACTATAGTTATGAATTTCCACTGGGAACGAAGAAAGTGTTCTGAAGTTGATGGTGTTGATGAATATACAACTCTTCTCAATGTGATCGAACTATTGAAGTGTACAGTTGGTGAGTTACATGCCAATAAAACTGTTACAGCAATAACCACCACAACAACAAAACCCAAACAAAAGAACCCCCTTCATTTTCTTTGATTCCATCATTCTCATTGCCTGTTGCCCCTGGTTTATGTAGGATCAATATGATTTGTTGAATGGGCTACAGCCTTGATAGTCACAGAAATCCTACCTGGATGTGCCCATGCTCCAGCTCTACCGCAAATTCAACCTACTGCCATGGAGTTGATTCTGACTCATCATCACCTTCTATCGGGTTTTTGAGGTTGTAAATCATTACGGGAGTGGATGTTGGGTTTGAACCTCTGACCTTGTGACTAGCAGCCCAATCATGAAATGGTGATTTGAGGGAAGAGCAAGATTTCTATTTTTTAAAAAAAACATTTTATTAGGGACTCATACAACTCTTATCACAATCCATACATACATCAGTTGTGTAAAGCACATCTGTACATTCTTTGCCCTCATCATTTTCAAAGCATTTGCTCTCCACTGAAGCCCTTTGCATCAAGTCCTGTTTTCCCCTCTCCTTCATGAGCCCTTGATAATTTATAAATTATTATTATTTCATATCTTGCCCTGTCTGGCGTCTCCCTTCACCCCCTTCTCTGTTGTCTGTCCCCCAGGGAGAAGGTCACATGTAGATCCTTGTAATCAGTTCCCTCTTTCCAACCCACTTTCCCTCTACTCTCCCAGTATCGCCCCTTACACCCCAGGTCCTGAAGGTATCATCCGCCCTGGATTCCCTGTGCCTCCAGCTCCTATCGGCACCAGTGTACACCCTCTGCTCTATCCAGTCTTGCAAGGTAGAATTCAGATCATGGTAGTGGGAGAGGGAGGAAGCATTTAGGAACTGGAGGAAAGCTGTATTCTTCATTGGTGCTACATCGCTCTCTGAGTGACTCATCTTCTCCCCTAGACCCCTCTGTGAGGGGATCTCCAGTGGCCGACAAATGGGCTTTGGGTCTCCACTCTGCACTTACCCCTTCATTCACTATGGTAAGATTTTTTTTCTTCTGATGATGCCTTATACCTGATCCCTTTGTCACCTTGTGATCACACAGGCTGGTGTGCTTCTTCCATGTGGGCTTTGTTGCTTCTGAGCTAGATGGCCGCTAGTTCACCTTCAAGCCTTTAAGACCCCAGACACTATCTCTTTTGATAGCTGAGCACCATCAGCTTTCTTTGCCACTTTTGCTTATGTACCCCTTTGTCCTTGGCTATCGTATCATGGAGGTGTGCAGCCAATGATATGATTTTTTTGTTCTTTGATGCCTGATAACTGATCCCGTCGGAACCTTGTGATCACACAGGCTGGTGTGTTCTACCATGTGAGCTTTGTTACTTCTGAGCCAGAGGGCTGCTTGTTTATCTTCAAGCCTTTAAGACCCCGATGCTATCTCTTTTGATAGCCGGGCAACATCTGCTTTTTTCACCATATTTGCTTGTTCACCTGCTTTGGCTTCAGCGGTTGTGTCAGGAGGTTGAGCGTCATAGAATGCCAATTTAATAGAAGAAAGTATTCATGCATTGAGGGAGTGGTTGAGTAGAGGCCCAAGGTACTTCTGTCACCTTAATAGTAAACCTATAAATATGGGGACATAGATCAATTTCCCCATCCTTATATATGTATTTGCATATGTAGACCTCTATAAATGCCCTTTGCCTCCTAGCTCTTTCCTCTACTTCCCTAGATTTTCCTCCTGCCCCACTATCATGCTCCGTCTCCACCTGGGTTAAAGCTATACCTCTTTGTTGCCTTACCCTTTAACATTCCCTACCAATTTGGATCCCTTGTTGTTCCCCTGTCCCTGGGTTAGTTAGCACCACTTTCTTACCCCCAACCTCCCTCTATCCCAAGTCTCCCCGGAACTGTTGGTCCTGTTGTTTTTCCTCTAGAGAGTTCATCCAGCCTATCTTATTTAGACAGACCTGTGGAGATAATAACATGCATAGAAACAAGACAGAGGAAAACAAGGCAACAATATACAATAAATCAACAACAAACCACTGACAAAGAACAAAACAAAAGACATCAAGAAAGAAAAGCTTGTAATTAGTTCAAGGATTGCTTGTTGGCCTTTAGGAGTGTTCTCCAGTCCAGTCTGTTGGGGCACCATGCCCTGGCTCCAATGTCCATTTTCAGCATTCCCTGGGGACCTTGCCGCTCCATTTCCTTGCTGTTCTGCTGCACTCCCCCAGTGCTTTGCCTCGGTGTGGTGGGATCAGGTCAGGCGCAATTCCCACACTGTGTCTCTGGTGCTGTCCCCTGTAGTACCATGGGTCAGTGAGGGGCATCATGTCTCATTGTAGGGCCAGCCATGTTGTCCTCTCTGTGGACTGGCTGCTCCAATCAGGAACATCATCCTCACAGCATGGTGGGCCAGGCTGTGCTCCACTCTCTCCTCCTCCCCTTTCATCTGATTAAGCAAGATTTATAAGTGATTCTTTTGCACACTGAAGTCTTTCTAGTCCATCTTGGTCTGGAAGCCCCTCCCAAGCCTGTCCTTATGGGTGATCCTGCTGGTAATTGAGATGCCAGCAGCTTGGCTTCCAGCAGCACAGCCACACACAAGCCCCCACAATATGACAGACTGGCAGACACGTGGTGGACTTGTTTAGGATCATCTAGTATGTGCCGTCTCAAATGTAAAGAAGACCAAAATACTCACAATTGGACCAATACCTAACATGAGAAATGATCAAAGATCGATTTTATCAAGGAGTTCATGTTGCTTGAGCCACAATCAGTGCTTATGATGCAGCAGTCAAGAGATCAAGTGATGCATCTGCTACATAGACCTTTTTAAAATGTTGAAAAGCAAGGAGGTTACTGTTCGGACCCGAGCCTGATCTAGGCCATGGCATTTTCAATCGGCTCACAAGCATGTGAAAATTGGACATGGAAGAAAGAAGACCAAAGAACGGATGTGTTTAAATGACGGTGCTGCTGAAGAATAATGCAAGTACTGTGGACTTCCACAGTAGAAGAAGTAGACTCAGAATGCTTCTCAGCAGTAAGGACGTGTTG
This sequence comes from Tenrec ecaudatus, assembly GCF_050624435.1. Classification (NCBI taxonomy): domain Eukaryota; kingdom Metazoa; phylum Chordata; class Mammalia; order Afrosoricida; family Tenrecidae; genus Tenrec; species Tenrec ecaudatus. The sequence continues at coordinate 17,642,807 of NC_134547.1, forward strand.
TCAGAAGAAAAACATGGTTCTTTTTTATGGCTTTCTAATATTTTAAAATGCTCTTAAACAGCTATTGAGCACCGTGGAAGTAGAATTCTCAAAGGGGGACCCTAAATATACACTCTGTGGTAGTTACATAATTGTGCATCATCTTGAAGAGAAAAGTGTAGGGGTTGCGTCTAGCCTGTGAATCTGATCACAGCCTGATGGTGCTTCATGATAGGCGTGGCCTTCCTCTCTCTCTCTCTCTCTCTCTCTCTCTCTCTCTCTCTCTCTCTCTCTCTCTCTCTCTCTCTCTTTCTCCCTCCCTCCCTCCCTTCACTTTCCTGTTGAAGAGCCACACTGGGAGCTGCCAGAGCCCTGTGATGTCGCTTGGCCACAGAATCCACAAGACTTTGCACCCACTGGCCAGCGATTTTCCTGAATTCTGCATGATTGCAGGTGGCTGTGTGAGTCTGAAGAGGGACTTATGGACTAGCATTGGATTTATGGACTTTATCTGGACTGGACTGGGATATTTGCTTGATATGTAATTACTTCTTTTTAAAAAATCATTTTATTGGGGGCTTGTACAATTCTTATCATAATCCATACATCCATCCATTGTGTCAAGCACCTTTGTACATTTGTTTCCATCATCATTCTCAAAACATTTGCTTTCTACTTAAGGCCTTAATATCAGCTCCTCATTTCCCCTCCCCTTCTCACCCCACTGCCCCTCTCTGATGAATGCTTGATAATTTATAAATTATTATTATTTTGGCATATTTTACACTGTCCAACATCTCACTTTACCCACTTTTCTATTGTCTGTCCCCCAGGGAGGGGGTTATATGCAGATCCGTAATTATTTCTTGATATGAAACTTTTTCTTACACACATATATATATAAGTATCATTGGATTTGTTTCTGTAGTCAACCCGGCCTAACACACACTCCAGTCCTGGAACTTGTGAATGTGTTGAGATCGCAAGAGGCGCACTGAGAGTGTTTATAAGACAAGGTGCTGCCTTTATCAAATGTCTTCATGGGTCTTTCTTTCTCAGCAGGCCACCTCTGTGTGGACTGGGACCTCCCATCTTCTGGGTAGCAGCTGAGTACATTCATCCTTTGCACCCTGCAGGGACTCTAAGGCAAGTTTTTATTTATGTAGTAAAAATTTTATTAGGGGCGCTTACCTGTGTTATTACAATCCAAAGTTCCATTAGATCAAGCATAATTGTACACTTGCGGGCATCATCATTTTCGATACATTTTCTTTCTTCTTGAACTTTGGCAGACAAGTTTAAATCCGGTTAAAGACTGTGGTTTGTGTTGACTCAGTCTCGACTCAGAGCCACCCCGTGCATTTTTATTGATCATGAACCAGAGGGGAGAATAACATTAACTCACTAATGTGCACTAATTTGGGAAGATAATAGTTTTTCACAAATTATTTGTGCCTTGTTGCTAACAATGTCAGTTGTCTTTATGTGTAACGTGGACCGCCTTTTCTTTTTCCTCTCAGAAAGGCAACCTAATTTCATTTGCTTGAATATTATGATAGTGTACTGGTATTGCTTGATCATCATATATAGACTTGGTACTTAAATATATATATATACACACATACATATAACTATAGCCATATTAATGATTACAGTTGTACTTCTTTAAAACATTAAATTTGAAGAAACTATTTAAAAACAACAACAAGAAAACCTGAGTTTTCGGGGGCTTCCCAGGTGATGGCACATACTTGGGCAAGAAAAGGGGGTGGAATTGGGAGGAGTTATTGGAGCACAGTCCCAGGAGAATTCCTCAGGAGATTGAGGGCAGTGCTTGCTTTGTGCACCAAGCTTGTGTCCTTCTTGAGAGCACTACACAAGGGAATGTTCACAAACACAAGCTGAGCAAGCCATCTACCTTTTTCCTTGGCCGTGGCTCGTGTGCGTGGAAGGAGATCTTTCCTTCTCGGACACACAGCTCCTCCATCTCTAAATGTCCGCGTAGGTGAGGTGGACCTTCCCACAGTTCCAAGATAGACTTTGGAGAAAGACAGCTTCTCACCTACTTGTTGAGTGGCCTTGGACAAGTGGCGTAGACTCCCTGAGCCTAACAAAACCAGGGCCAAGCGAAACAATGTGTCACATGTTGAGACAGTCAGTTCTGAGCCATAGTGTACTCTGTAATGGCAGCGTGACATCTTGTGACACACGCTGTTGACAAAGGTGTTCAGGTTAGTTCTAGGAAGGGAATGGAGTCAGGAATGTCTAGAATCAAATCTCTCTGCCACATTCTCAGGTTGGCTGGGGACCACATCCCACTCTGCACTTTGGCTTCCTCCACTGGAGAAGGGGGAAATCGGACTCAGAAAACCACGGGAGAGTAATCAATAAGATGACAGGTGTAAATGGCTCCGTGCATGGCTGGCTCCAAAAGGGTTATGTAGATAACAACCATGCTTTTGAGCACCCATGTTTCCAAGAATCTTGAATGAAAAGTTCCTTGTCTGATGATTTCCAAATCTCTGCCATCTCTGCGTCTGGTTCTACTGCTTGCCCTCTCTCATCACACTGTGTATTTCTGCCTGTCAGGGGTGGAGGTGAAGGTGGAGTTTTTTGGCCTTTTGGGATCCCTTACATGTTTTGTTGAAAGTCTAACATGATGTATTGGGGAAAGCAACTGAGATAAATGGCACCGGGTTGAGGGTTGATGCTGGAGTCATGCTGTGTTGACTCCTTGCTCTTCTTGTGTAAGAGGTTAACATTTCCTCCTCTGTGAGCTTTGGTTTTCCTCCAGATTTCGATCTGAACTTTGCATTTCTCACCTTTTGTAATTCCCTGGTCTTGCTCAACCCCACCCCCATCCCTGCCCTTCCCATGAAGATAATGATAAGTGACGCAGTGAGTTACTTGATATGACCCTTCTAGAAATGGCCCTTGTAATTCCGACTGAAAGACTGGATTAAAAACAACAACCCTGAGTCAATTCCAACTCACAGAGACTCTGTTGGATGGAGTAGAACTTCCCCTGTGAGTTTTTGAGACTGTAAATGTTTACTGAAGTAGAAAGTCTCATCTTTCTCCCTTGGAGTGCCTGGAGCTTTTGAACCTCTGATCTTTGGATTGGTTGCCCACTGAGCAACCCACTAAGTCATTAGGGATTCATGAATGACTGCATAGGACTATGTACATGTGAGGTGTTTGTGTCCTACCTACAAAGGGATTGGATTGCTTGCCAATAATATAAGGAAGGTAGAGGCACCCTTATGGGGTAGGAATATGAAAATTGGGTATATGGAACCTTAATGGGCACATTGGTCAGTATTATCATCCTACTAGGTTAAGTTAGCTATCTCAGAAGTGGAAAGGGAAAATGTCACTACAATCAAGAAAGAGGAGCTCAGAGTGGAGCTGGTCTTTGGATGCTGAGATCCTGGTGGGCTAAGGGTCCGTGATCCAGGAGACCATGAGCTGTGACCCCAGAGAAGTGGTGGTATCAAAAACAGTAGTGCCAAGAACATGAGACAATGGTGGGCTTTCTGTCCCAGAGATCGACAAAGCTGAGTGCCTTTGGGCAAGAGGATTGCTGGCAGAGCAGGGTGTCTCTTGGGCATTTTTCTGGGGGAGCTAGGTTTGCCAACCCATGGATTTAGATTTAAGTGCCTTTGGTTTGAGGCTCCCTGCCAGGGTGGAGTGCCATTTGAGTATTTATCAGAACTTTGTAACCTCAGTGGAGTAGGACAGAGGTCAAGGGGCTGCATGGCTGAGAGGTCAAGGACCAGAAAAAGGTGTCCCTGCAGGCGATAATGAGAGAGTTTGTCCTGACTTCAGAATTATATCCTGAGCATTTCGGAACTTGAATTGTAATCTGTTAAATGTTTAATAAAGTCTATAATTGTGTTAGGTTTCAGGAGTGGGGAATTCCTTGGTTCTTTGCTTCGTAAGCTGAATGCACGTGTGATCCAAGTGCTTTATGAAGGATAGGACAACTTTCAGGCTTTGCAGTCCCAAGGGGTATAGACTATTTCTATAAAGCAGGGCTGGGGCTCACAACTGGGCACCATAAACCACAGGGGAAAGATCACCCACATTTAAAAGAAGAAAAGAACACCCACCCATGCAGAACTAGGGAAGGCCGGTGATGAAGAAGTCAAGAGACCAAGAGAGCAACTGAGCAGGAGCCTAAGAGCCCAAGCTCATGTGGACCCCATGTAGTCTTGGAGCGGGCCCTGAGGGGCATGCTAGTGGCCCTCCTTACAGCATGCTCCTGAGCAAGGACAGAGCAAAACGAGGGCAACAGGCCAAAAGCAGACGTCCAGAGAGTGTGCAGGGCTGTGCTTCCTTCCTTTATCCCACCCGCAGACTGGGGACTGTGTGGTTGAAGGTATTGGTTAACGTCATTGGCTGATTTCAGGCCGACCTGTGTGATGTAGCTAAGATGGATGTGCCCAAGGTATTGGGCCTAGAGGGTCCTCGTCTGTGCATGCTCAGTTGGCTCTCCTCATGGGTGTCCACAGGCTTCCTGGTTTCTTTCCAGGCATTGGGCCTTGCGGGCACTGGGGAGACCACACATCTGGTCCTGAAATCTAGCTCCCTAACCGTGAGCATGGTCTATGAGTTATTGCAGCGTGGCCATTGCAATGAATGACCAGGTCCAGCAGAAATGTAGAGCATGCCTTTGGAGGACCGATTGGTGACAGAACTGGTCAAGAAGGCCAGTGGGGGAGGCATGTCTGACGTCTGCCTTGGAGGTAATGGCCTTGGATGTATGTTCGGTTCCATTCTCTTTACCCCTTGTGAAGTCAAAGAAGGTCTGATGCTGCCTCTGCACCATTTTTACACAAAGCATGGGAAGAAGCAAACCGTTTTTATGTTGCTATGGTTAGGCTTCAGTGAGCCTGTGTCCCTATGCTGGGCATCCTTTGCCCCCTTCAGAGAGTTAGGAAATCCAGAAGGCATGTTGTTGTTATTAGTTGCCATCAAATTGGTCCCAACTCATAACGACACTGTGTACCACCAAATACAACTCTGTCTGATCCTGTGCCAGCCTCACCATTGCTGTTATGCCTGAGTCCTTCTTGCAGCCACTGTGTTGTTCCATCTTTTGGGATTCTTCCTTTCCACACACCCCCACATCCTACCCCCGCTCACTCTCTACCAAGCACAGGTCCTTTTCTGGGGTCTGGTTGCGCCTGAAAACATATCCCAAGTATGGAGTCTCACCACCTTCGCTTCTAAGGAGCATCCTGGCTGTACTTCTCTCAAGACAATTTTATTCATTCTTCTGACAGTCCCTGCTCCTTTGACTAATCTCCACCAACACCATCATGCAAATGCATCGATTCGCTGTGGTCTTCCTTACTCATTGAATATAATGGCAGTGGGGGCAGGAGTAAAAGGAGATGGTGCCAAGGAATACAGAAGAAATAGTATGCTTGGAAACTGATTATGGAATCGAAGGTATAATGCTGTTTGATGTGATCGAGCGATGCAGTGACATGACATTTTTTTAAATAAATTTAAAGAACAACAACAACAAAATTCCATAGGTCCAGGAATGGATGTTGGGCTTACACTAAATCTTAGCTCCAACTTAAGGAAAATTAATTTTCATATCATGTCCCTGCTCGATACTCACCCTCAGGAAGGGAACACAAAGGAGACGGGTGCTATAGAGAAATGTTGTGAAGAAATCCGATGGTGCCCAGCAATTAGATCAAATAGCTTCCTGTGGAAGGGAGGAACTCATTTCAAACTCTTTACATGGCAGTCTGAAAGTCAGGAGTCCCAAGAGTCTCTACATTTGAGATACAAACTATTCATTGTAACCAAGTTGTCAGGGGAGCCAGCCTCTAACAAATCATCACAGGTCCAGCAAGTGCAATTGCACAGCGAATATATGTAAAGATTACAGTAAAGTCATAGAGCATAAGAGAGATAGAAGAGAGAAGGTAAAATGAAGGAGTCAGTCACATTTCATGGTAGCATGCTCACCTCAGACCCACTTAGTGGTCCACGTGGGGATATGGAAGGTGGGAATGGCAGGGAAGAGGGGGCAGGGGAGAGAGTAACTGGGGGTGAGGGAATGGGAGAGAGAGCAATCATTACTAACCAAGGCTTAAATATCTTTTGGGGGTGTGCAGGCCCATCATTACAGGTACAGTCACACGTTACAAGAGGGGTTGACTATAAGGAATACCGTAATGAGAGGAGGACGCTCTAGGGGTGTACACGCAATAGGAAGGGGAGGGATTAGGGGTACACATGTGACATGATGGGCAGATCCTAGATTAAGGACAGCAGCTTAACTTTGGATGTTACTGAACAGGTTTGACCCCTTCTCTGGTTCTCCATGGAAACAATTACTATGCTTATCAGTAGGGAGTGAACCCCACCTACATGGACCACACAGTAGTCTGATGGCTGAATGCCCTCATAAAGAATATCTCTAAGCATCTGACCTCCCACCTTGTCCTTGAAAACAGCTGGGGAAAGTCTGTTTATATCCCACACCATGTGTAACCACCGAGCCATCAGGATTCCTTAGACACACAGACTGATGACAGTTGACATTCACAGAGTCCTTCACAGGTGGAGAAGGGTTCCTTCAGCTGTCAATGGCTGTTTATTTCAGAAGGCAATTACCAGCCCATTTCCTCCACCACCACTCCATAATACCACTGGGTAGTTCTGAACCTACAACGTTTTGTTCTGGATGGTGGCGCCTCAAACGATGCTCAATGGCCTCCACCTATTTGCCCGAAATAGCAGCATAGTTTGAGGTGCCACCCTCCTGAACAATTGCTAAGCCTGGACTAGTGGAAGCTTCAGGAAGCTAGGTCCCTCCCCTCCTTGGCAGGAACTGATAGCTGCTTTCATAGGGATGCTCAGGTTGTAAAAAAATCTTTGTCTTCATCTTTCTCTCTCCCAATGGATGGTGGGTTTGAACTATTGACTGCTCAGTGAGCAGCCTAATACTTAACCTATTGTGCCAAGAGGGCTCTTGAGAGACCACCAGGCCCCAAGTACTGTTGAAGAGAGGGCAGGGCCCATCATTTGACCTCAGGTCCTGGCTCCCAGGGGAATTCCTCAGGAGATTAAAGGTTTGTTGCCTATGGTGTTTATTTGCCTGGGCCCAGGAATGTGTACTGTCAAGAGGCCCTAGGCCCTTTTCAAGATACCTTTGCTGGGTGAACTTGACCATAGTTTAAGCTTCAAATTACACCACCTTCCAGGACTTTCAAAATATGGTTCTAAGCAGGGTTGATATTACAAATGTTTAATACCTGGACAATCAGACTAGACATCTATTATCTATATCCTTCTACCACTAAGTGTTGACCCTTTTGATGCTGGGTTATGAGGTGGTCTGGGGGTGTTGGGTGGGCTAGACTCACACTGGACAATTATCGATTTGGTGCCTACTCTGTACCCGGCACTCTAACTGCTGAAAAATAAATGACAAAATGTGGACAGAAAGGGGCAGGAAAGCACAAGGCTCTGGGCACAGTGAGCTTCTGGTAAGGGTGACAGGAAAACCAGGTGTTACTGATGGTGAAGATTCAACCCCATGAGGAATATACTCAAGGTCAGTGAACTATACCTGGTAAGAAGACTGAAATGGGAGAGATGGCGTTGTTACCTGTTGTGCCATTCTAGCCATTGATCATTGTGGATAATTGCCAGTGAGTGAGTAAACAATGAGTGACAACAACTGAAAATGAGCATAAATACCACCCCAAAGGGTTGTTATCTAGCTTCAAGTAGATGGTCAACAGGGGAGGCCTCTGGACTCAGCTGGGACTGTTAGAAGCCATGGAGTGGACATCAACCCATATCACTAAGGAGAACTGCCTCAATCGATCTTGGTTGTAATCTAGGAATAGATTGTCTTGACCCGTCACCACTCAAGAAATACTAATTGCTATTGTTGTGATTATGATTCACATACAAGTCTAAGTTTTCATAACTCTATCCTAGTTAGCTTAGCCTTGTTCATGGCGAATCTCTGCTCCCCCACATGCAAGCTGGTAATCCCTCTGCCTCAGTTGCCACATCTGTGACAAATTGTGGGAGGACCAATGGAGTTCATAACTAAAACATGTACAGCACACTGCAGCACAGAGTAAGTGGCTTATAAAGGCCGGCAATCTTCGTTTTGTTAAGAGCCCTTCATTCTAATAATCAATCTACAAATGATGTTCATGATTTATTCTTGGAAGCTCTTAAATCCACTCCACCCCCATCAAAACTGGGTTGTAAAATTGTACTTCATTAAAACTAAGGATCATATGATTACTGGCCCCACACAGCAGGGCTGTTTTGAGAATGAAAGGAGACCCTATTAATAATTAAACCAGAACAGAAGGCGTTAACCGAACTATCTTGGGTGGGTTCTGAATTCTAATCACTACTAAACAAGGGGATATCCCTGCTCCAGGCCAAGGGCTGAACTTCCAAAATAAGTTTCATGGTTCCAACTCAGAAAAAACACCCTTTGCATAACTGGCCTTTCTCTAGGACCAAGAGTTCCACAAAGGTGGGTGAAAACACATAGTTCCTTCCATCCACAAAGATTCCAAGGCTCAGAGGCAAGGTCGTGGACGAACACCCAGCCCCGGAATCCTGCTCCTGCTGGAGATGGAGGATAGGATTCTGGGCTATGTCTGTTTCCTTGGGTACACAGGTGTGTCATTGGAAGAAGCCTTTAAAACACAAACAGATTAGATGACACCCTGTCTGCTGAAACCCCTCTCCGGGTCCAATCTCCCTGGTGGTAGAAGCCCCATGTCCACTCTGCTCTTCTTCCCCACCACTTCCCCCATCACTCATCCTACAGGGTTCCAAGAGACTCAGAATCTCATCCAAATTGCAGGCACTCTCTTGCATCAGGGCCTTTGTTCCCTCTACCGGGAACAACTCATTTCCTCCAGATGTCTGTGTGAAGAAATCCCATGTGTCCCAGTTGCCATGTAAACAGTCTTCTCAGTGAGCGCTTCCCTGATGATCCCACTCTGATGGTATTTTCTCATAGATTTTTGATTTTAGCATCTTCGCACTTCAGCCTCCTTCCGGAGGAAGCCATGGGGTAGAGCTCAGAGCTGTGCGAGCCCAGCCCACCCTGCCACCCTCTTCTTGGATGCAGGTCATGGCGAGGGCGTAGGCAAGGGCAGGCAGAGGTGGAGAGAACTGGGACACCAAGGTGTTTTCTACTGAGAAATGTTCAGACGAAGAATCATGGAGAAACCCACAACAGAGACCAAGCATATATAGAGACAAAGAGACTAGAACAGAGACATGAGAGCGACAGACAGAGGGGCTGAGGAAAAACGCAGAAATCCCCTCATAGTCAATCCTACATTTTCTCGATGGAGCAGAAATCATGCAGCAGAGACTGACCATGTGGTAGGGCCAGAGAGGTGGCTCAGCCCAGGGGACAGGGTGTTTTAAATAATGCATGCAGGTGCTGCCCTCCATGACATCAGAAGTTAGCAGACATTATTCCCATTGCTGTTCTTCAGTCAACAAATACCTTATCAAGCACCTGTTACTTCCAGGTGCTGTGGTAGGCCTTAGCGGTACAATAGTGAAAGAACAGAAAAGCTCCTTATCCATGTGGAGCTCATACTACAGCATACATGGGTTCGAGGGAGAGTAAACACAGGGAGGAGTACACATACTACAGCATACATGGGTCAGAGGGAGGAGGTAGACCGAAATAATTCAATGGGATGGGATATTAGCTGTTAGCATCTCTGCAGTGGGACCCTAGTTCCGGAGGGTGAAATCCAGGAGGAGGGAAACAACGAGGGAAAGGAGTTTGGCCTCTGGCAGACCACGAGGCCCGAATGCAGAGAGTCAAGGATCAGACAACGCTGCAGAGGAAGACAAGTTCTTTACAGCTTGCCAGCAAGTGTCCATCCACCTGGATCTGAGGTGGCATCTTAATTGTAAGGGGAAAGTCTGAGCCGTCTTTTCCAAAAACCATGTCCCAGTGGACATCAAACAAGCTGGACCCAGTCTCTGTACACACAGTCAGAAAGGAGATTATGAGAGGGTTTCACAAAGGTTAGAAAAAGACGTGTACCCAGCAAGAGACAGCGAGACAAGAAGAGAACAACTTAGCGACTGGATGGCAGCAAGTCCAACAGATACAGCCTGCCTATGTCTTTGTGCCTCCAGGTCTTCTCAGTCTCTCTACTTTGCTCCACCAGGGTCCCACTAGGTCTGTCTTTCCTACTTCCTTGGTCTTTCTGAGACCACTCCCCCTCCTGCTGGGCCCCAGGTGATGTAAATTCCACTGCTTGTCCAAGGAGCCCACCCATAGGACATGAGGTGTCGTCACAGGTATGTTGGAAGATATAGATCCCATAGATTGCCCAGAATTACCTTCTACCGCCCTTCATGATAACCCGTCTCTTTTGAGCCCCTTTCCTCCATGGAAAGGATCCCATCAAAGCCAGCCAGTGTCAGTTGATGACCGACCTGGCCTGCCCAACATGTGCAGAAAGGACAGTCACAACCTTCGGGAGCTAACGTACATGGATCAAGGCACCAAACGTCTCTGGAAAGACGTTCCCAAACTAACTCGGGAGCCCTTTGAAAGTGAGAGGTCAGAGAAGCCTTATCCTGCCAAGAGCCACCATTCTGCTGTCACACACACTCGTCACTGTGGCTGAAATGTGTCATGTGTTTTAAATCCCCATCAATGCACTTCTGGTGTACGGGCGTTACTCTGCAAAACCTTTTTTTGGGGGGTGGGGGTGGGGGGGTGGAGCTGGCCTGTGTGACTCTAGTTGTTCCATGACCCTTGGTGACCAACCAGAGTAAAGGTCTCCTCGTTCCCTTTCATGCAGTCTCTGTTTCTCAGCCGTGCAACCCAGACGGGGTCTTTCTCACTCATCAGCTTTGTCTTGCTGGATTCCACAGAGAGTGAGAGCGTGGAAGAGGCCTAGAAAAAGAAGGTGAGCAGAGAAAGGGGGAACCAATCACCATGATCAACGTAAAACCCCTCCCACGGGGATGAACAAGAGAAAAGTGGGTGAAGGGAGACAGCGGTCGGTGTAAGAATGTAAATAAAAACTTAAATAAATTATCAAGGGTTCATGAGGGAGGGAGGCTGGGGGAGAGGTGAATAAGTTGTGTTAGTCTGGGTAAACTAGAGATACAAATCCATAGAAATTCATATGTGTATAAGAAAAAGCTTTATATACAAGAACAATTGAACATTGAAAAAGCTTCTCAACCCAGTTCAGTCCAAGCCATAAGTCTGATATTAGACCATTTGTCTGAGACCAATCTATGAAGTCCTCGTCTGACTCATGAAACACATGCAATGATGCTGAATGCAGGATGACCATAGGCCAGTGGGGAGAAAGTCTTTGAGTCCAGTGGCTTTGTAGGCATCTCAGTTCTGGCAGGGGTCTCCATGTGGCTTCTCCAGTTTTCAGGACTGCATCAGTGTTGGTCCATGTGGCTTCTCCATAGGGCTATCTCCCAGGGACTCAGTAGAAAGAGTCTCCTGCCTCCAAGGAGGAAATACAGGATTTCCTAAAAGTCTCAGGAGACGGCCATACCCACACCGAGGCTTTATTATCTATACAATGATTGACAAGGTAGAGTCCACACCTTCACTCACAATCCTCAAATCAACACCAGATTATGTAACTACCACATGAGCTGATAGCAAGGGCTCAAGTAGAAAGAAAATGTTTTGAAAATGATGATGGCAACATAGTTACTGATGTTCTTGACACAATGGATGGATGTGTGGATTGTGATAAGAGCTGTAAGTGCCCCCAATAAGATGATTTTTAAAAAAAGACAGATCTTGAGTACCATACAAAGACAAGGATCAAGATATGCACCAACACACACACATCCATAGGGATGTCCACCAACACTATCTAACAAATACAAATGGCCAAGGTGAAATAACAGGGATCAGATCAACCCTCCCCTTAGAAGCTTTAGTAGAAAGAGACTGGCCAATGTAGAAGAGGCAGTGATGGCACGGATCTGGAAGAAATTGTAAGCAAGGAGGCTGGTGTCCCGCTTCCCTCTTCGTAACTTTCCAACCCAAAAGAGAGATGGAGACAGTTTTCCCAGCTTACCTCTGAAGCATAAAGGAAAGCGAAGGGCAGGTAAGACACGTGTCCTATCAATGGAGGCGACCAGTGACAGTGCAGGCTGGGTGGAGAGAGACAAGATATTCACAATCTCTACCTCCCCCGCCCCTCAAGCAGTGACTGAAAGGAAGACCCTTGGGTTTTGGGTCACAGAAAGGGTGTGACATTAAGTCTGGAGCGCTGGGATTCACCTACCTGAGAAGAGAAGGCACACTACAGAGGACCAGCCAATAGCAGAAGACCCGCTATGAAGCCAGGCTATGGCACCGTCCATTAGCAAAATGTGAGGTTTGGCTCTACAATGTGCTCCGCCTCTTAGACTAGTTAAAGTTCTTGTGGACTTCTTTTCCAAAGTATCCTCTTCAAGAAACTCACTGTGGTCTAAACTTTTCTCTGACACTGGTCTGACGTTTGTCACTCGCCTGATCTCTTTCTTGGGAGAGGTATAAGAACTGAAGAGCCCAGAGGCTTCAGATGTGGAGCCTCCTCCCCGGTAATGGAGAATGTATATGAAGGACCAGTTTTGGAGATGCAGGGCAGAAGGCAATGACGGAGAGTGGTATGTGAGAGGTGAGAGCTGAAGGGAGGAGGGGCACTCTGTCAATGTCCCCGTTTTATAAGAGTTTCCATGCTGCATGGCAGGGACGGGGACACCCACGGGGTGTTCTGGGCATCTGGAGTTGAGGAGATGGAGTTGAGAGTCTAAGGAGACCAAATTCACAGGATGGAGGGCAGGTTCGGAGGGAGCTACCTGGACAGGGAATAGTGGAGATCTGCAGATTCCCCCTTGAGTATTCTGAGTCCTGATCAGTGCGTGTGGGAAGAAAAACATGCATGGATGGGGAAGGGACCAGCTAAGAGTGTGAGGTTCCTCGGGTGGGGAATACCCAGACTCTTGGCTTCACAGGAAAAAGAATTCACACCGAAGCCTGTTCTGTCACCACATGGGGTTTTATGAAGGATGGGAGAAGTTTCAGGTTCATGGTCTCCATACAGTACCCGCTCTTTCAGGGAAGTGTGCTGAGCCTCCTGGCAGTTCACAACTGGACACGATCTGCCGTGTGGAACAGGGCCTGCACACATCCGGAACTGAGGCCAGTCAAAGAGAGGAGAGAGAATCCCCTCCGCCCTGCCACTGGCTGGGAGCAGGGTAAAAATAGAGGAAGTGGGAAGAGAGGCTGGGGGCTCCTGAATAGGCCTGGAGCAGGTGCACGTGTGCTTCCTGCCTCCAACCAGGAGCAGAATAAAAAGAGGGCGGCTTTCCTGCTGCCAGGGTATTTGAAACCTCTGGCTGGGAAGGCTTGATTGAAGGTATTCATCGACCCCTGTGGGAAACAGAACTATTTCTCCCAAGTTGTCTCCCCAAATATATGCCAAAGCCAAGACGCTGCTGACTACACCTGTACAATCGGAAGTCAATGAAAGTCGGTCAGACGTTATTCTCTTTAAGGGTTTCAGCCATCTAGAGCAACCAGACTGTATAGTCTGATCCACACTATGTAGGACCCAATCCCTTCTGATAATATCCTTCTGATATTAAAGGAGCGTCCGAAGGCAAGCCATGTACCACTCAAGGATGGCTAAGCTTAGGCTACTTTGTTGAGTCTAGGGTCCACCCATCTCGCCATATATGTACCCCTATTCCCTCCCTTGACTATTGCGTGTACACCCCTAAGTCAGCCCCCTGCCTATTGCTTGTATTGCCTATGTTACAACCCTTTCCTGTGATGTAGATTGTTATCTGTAGTCAGAGGGCTTGCATGCCCCCAAATATATATAAGCTTTGGCTAGAAATAAAACCTCACGCAAGCTCTGTCTTACCCTCTCGTCCCCAACCTCCATGGGGATCATCAAGAGGAGCTGAGGGGAGCATGCTGCCATGAAGTATGTCTGACTCCTTCATTTTAAGATCTCTCTCCCATCTCTCCCATTTCTCTAGGACTTTACTATGATCTTTATATGTCTTAACTGTACATTTGCACCTACTTCACGCGGGATTAGTTGTGGGTGGGGGCTGGATGCCCCGACAGACCCCATTGACTGAATCAAGCCCACTTGGGCCTTGTTTGGTCCACCCAGGTATACCGCCCTGCCCACCTGGCTCCGGGGACCTGAATTAGCACATGCCCCGTTCGAGGGTCTTCATGGGTGGCTAATGCTCGCCTGATTCCTTCTAAATCCCCATGTAGGATAAAGGTGACCAGATTTTAATATTGGTAAAGTGGGACACCGTCGATAAAACTCATATCCTGACGAAGTAGCCACATGGCATCCGAAAACCTTATACCCTAGCTTATCGTGCATTCTTAAAAAAACAAACAAACAACGGGACTTTTTACAAATGCAGCAGGACACAGGACAAATTGTTAAAAGTCGGGACTGTTTCACCAAAAGCGGGACGTCTGGTCACCGACTTCCCTCTTTTCCTGTCTTCAGCTCCCTAAGAAGAGGATTAGAAGAAATAATGTAGTTACTTGTGCAGGGCTCGGAAAAGTGCCCACTTTCAACAATCAGATGGGAAACAAAAGTCCTAATCCCCTGGCCATTGTGACTCAGGAAAGTCTTGCTTCAGTAGCTGGGAAATTGAGCTCTCGACTCATCACTGCTCTTGACCCAATGAGCAAATCTTCAACCCAAGACCTAAAAGATAAAACAACTCCAGCCTAGAACAACCACAAAGGAACAGATGTCCCACAACATAACTCAGGAATCTTCACAGGAACACACGTATCCAATACTCACAAGGTAAAAATGACAATGTCTGAAAATGTAAAGAAAATAAGCCCCTTAATGAACAGGGGGGGAAAATCAATCTAAATCAACTCCCAGCTGAACCAGATGCTAAAATTTGCAGATAAGGTTATCAAAACAGGTACAACTGTATTGCAAATGTTCCAGGTGTGCAAGATGGCGCAACAGTAGCCAATCAACCTCACAACCACATAAGAAAACACAAGGACCAAAAAAATGCGCGATTGTGTTGATGGATGCAGAAAGAGGCATTTGGCAAAAATCCAACACCCATTCCTGATCGCATCCAGCAATTGAGAACCCAAAAGTCAAAAACTCAGAAGCCAAGAAGTCAATCTATCCACCTACGGACAGTGGGTCATTGACAAAGGGCCCAAGTGCATTAGATGGGGGAGGACACTGTCTCTTTAGCAACTAGTGCTGTGAAAATCTGGATATCCATTTGCAGATTATTGAAACAGGGCTGATAGTTCCACCCATCATCTGCCCCAAACAAAAACTAACACAACTCCGCCTCCCCAACCAAATGCAAGATAGATCAAAAGCCTAAATGTAAAACCTAAAATTATACAGACCATGAGGGACAAGATGGGGAGCCGCCCAGAGAACCATAGTACAGGACACGACACCTTGCTGCGAAGCTCTCCTTAAAGTGCTGAAGAGCAAGTGTCACTTTGATGACGAAGGTGAGCCTGACTAGCCTTGCTGTTTGTCAACTGCCTCAAATGCCTTTTCAGGCAGGACCGTCAATATGACACACCTGAGAAGAGTGGACGCATTTGAATTCAGGTGCTAGTCGGGACATTGACAGTACAGTGGTCTGCCAGAAGAGCAAACCACTCCTGTCTTGGAGAGAGTACCGTCAGAAGGCTCCTTAGAAGAAAGCATCTCTTGTCTCATACTCTGGGCATGTTGTCAGGAGAGACTCGTCCCTGGAAACGGGCATCGTCGGGCACAGCAGAATCTCAGCACAAAAGAGGAGGCCTCTCGAGAGGTTGCATGGACATCGTGGCGACGTTGGTAGGCTCAGGCACAGGCACGATTGTGAGGATGGGTCAGGAGTGGGCAGCGTCTTGTTCTGTTCTTCTTCTTGTTGGACTTCGAGGGGGTCCGGGAGAGCCTGTCACTGTAGCCGCAGGCAGAGAGAGGGTTGGTTGGAGACATTCTAAGTTTGCTCCTGCAAGCGCTGGCCGAGGGAACTAGCCACGTTTCTCCTCTGAGTGCTTTCAGAGTTCCGTCCTGACCCCACAGATTAATGCACAAAAGCCAGGTTATTACAATGATGATGGGATTATTAGCAGAGTTTTATAATGATGACGGGATTATTAGCAGGTTGTTGCACTGATGATGGAAGAGTGAATTAGCCAGTGGCCCAGAGGACCTAGCATTCCAGAAGCCCTGGGCCCAAAGTGGAGGGTGAGCATGACTTTTGTGCTTTGTCCGGGAGCAGGGTTGCAGAAGCGGAAAAGGTTGGGATTTCTCCTGCAGATATGAAGGAGTAAGAGGTGTCAGAGGATGGGTGACATGCGGGAATGAGGAAGTCCCTGGGTGAGGCCGGTCTTTTCCAACGGTTAAAATTCCGTTAGGATGTTCCACACACTCTGACCCTTCTTATCAATTCGGTAGGGTAAGATCCAGCAGTCGTTCTATTTGGTATCAGTCGTAGAGAAATAAGAGTCATGACATGAAAGTGTTAGGTAGTCAGAATAGGGACTAAAGAGGGATGTTATCCCCTCAATGTCTGTATAGGGCCAAGGCAGAGAGGTTGGAAAGAAATTAGGCACCCCATTAGACACCTATGAGAAGACCCAAACCGAGCATGCTCAGACAGAAGCCCCCTAGGCTCATGTAGGAGGTCCACCTGGGTGCATGACAGCACACAGGTGGGCCTAAACACAGCCAGTAGGATTGGCCCATGCCCTGAACCATGCCTCCTCTAGCCAGTGGGGCAGGAGGGAAAAAGAGCAGGTGGAGAAGCCTGTCACTCTCTCCCCTCTTCATCTCTAGGATTTCCTAGGACTGCAAGTGTGATTTCAGGCTCCAATTCCTGTACACTTTCCATGTGGTTTTCCAGTGGTGAAGCCCTGCACAGTGCAGTCTACACAGTTTTGTATGTTTTCCTAAAACAGCGTGTGCTTTTGAGACTGTAAAACCTGACACTTCCCTTTCCCTCACAAAAGTCGCTTGGATTACAGACGTGCTTCTGCCATGGGAATACTTCCCGCTCCGCAAAGCAAGTATGGAGGTACCCCAATCCAGGAACTTAGCAAATAGACATGTGTACGCCCATGTTCATCACTGCACTATTCACACTAGCAAAACGATGGAAGGGACCCAAATGTCCATCCATGAAAGCGTGTAAACAAACTGCAGTACATGCCCACGGGAGAATGGGATGCACTGTTGAAGAACAGCGATGGGTCTGTGGGACACCGCGTAACGCAGCTGAAACTGGGGGACGCTATGTCCAGTGTACTACGTCCATCACCCAAAAACACATAATTGTAGGAGGCCACAGAAGTCAAAAGTCTAGAAAAGTTTTTCACATGAACACCAATAACCTTTGATGCCTCCCTGGGGTGGTTGGGACAGTAGGAGACATCTCTAACTAGAGAATAGACACCTGTGCATTGAGGGAAGAGGAAGGGAAACACCCCCACCCAAACCAACAACCAACCAAACCCCAATAAAACCCCACAAACCCTCACAGTACAGGCTAAACTCTCACCCTGGCCTCTTCTTGAGTTATAACAGTTAGACTTTTGCAAGAGGCTCAATTTTCTTGCAAAGAGCAGGAACAAAAGATGACAGGTCAAATTGCAGTTTTCTCCAAAATGGAGTTTTCATGGGTGCCAGTGAAGCCAACACCTTGGGGTAGGGCTCACAGCCACATCTGTCACCACAGAGATGCAAATTAAAGCCACAAGGGGCTACCACTGCACATCTGTCAGCATGGCTACCATTCACCTGCATGTTGGGAAGGTGATAAAGCAACTGATACTCTCAAAGACCATGGGTGCAAATGTGAACTTGTACAATAACTTGATAGTCACTATAAAGACAGTTTGGAAATTTTGAGAGTATTAAAAAAAAAGTTAGACACATAACTACTATGTGACTCAACCATTCCACTCTTCCATATTTGTTCCAGAGCAATGAAAGCATACGACCTGCACACAAATGCCCAGAACAACTCTAATTACAATGGCCCCAAGTAGGAAACAACCCAAATTTCCCTTCATGGCGATGGCTGGGCCACACATCATGGAGTAGCCATACAATGGAATCTTCTCAGCATCGAAAAATATCAAATAGTGGATACACACCCACAACATGGCTTAACGTAGCTTTGGCTTGTCATTGCTGGTGTAATCGATCACCACAAGCTGAATGACTTAATGTACCATGACTTCTGGAGATGAAAAGACCCAAATGTAGCCTTGCCAGGCTACTGTCCAATTATTTGTGAGGGATGCATTTCTTCTGAAGGCTTTGCGGGTGTCAGGGGGTGAGGAGCTCCTGTCCCATTCTCTGCTCCAGTCAATATCTTGTTTGCTTGCCTTGTCGCTCCTGCACCCCCATGATGAAGATCCTTGTGGTGACATCCTTGGGTAGCCCTGGATACAGGTTGGTTTTCTCAACTGCAGATCCTAATAACTTACTCTCATCTGCAAAGTCCCTTTTGCTGTGCAAGGTAACCCAGTCAAGGCTCTAGGGATTAGAACTTGGACATCTTTGAGAGGCTATTATTCAGCTTACTACAAGTGTCAACATCATTATGCTGAGTGAAAATAGACAGACAAAAGAGAGTACATGCTTTATGATTCCATTTAATTGAAACTCCAGAAAATGCAGCCTAATCTCTAGATACACAGACCTGATCGCAGTTGCCCAGGGTGGCAGTTAGATTGGTGGCAGTGGGGGGGGGGGTAGTGGGTGGGAGTAGGAATTACTAAAGTGCATGAGGGGACATTTGAGTGATGCACATGTGCACGATCCCAATAGCGCTGATGTCTCACAGGTGTGTAAACTGTCAAACCTATCAAACTGTACACGTTAAATATGTGCCGGTATTGTATGCTAGTTGTACCCCAGTCAGGCTGTTAAAAGTAAATCCATCCGTGGAAGGGTTTGGTGAGTCCTCAAAGAGTTAAACAAGAGTTATCATCTGACCCAGCAATTTCTTTTAAAAAAATCATTTTATTGGGGACACGTACAAGTCTTATCACAATTGACCCATCCATCCATCCATCCATCCATTTTGTCAAGCACATTTGTACATTTTTTGCCATCATCATTCTCAAAACATTTGCTTTCTACTTGAGCCATTGGTATCAGCTCCTCATTCCCCTCCCCCTTTCCCTCCTTACTCCCCCTCCCTCATGAACCCTTGATAATTTATAAGCTATTATTATTTTGTCATGTCTTACACTGTCTGACATCTCCCTTCACTCACTTTTCTGTTGTCCGTCCCTCAGGGAGTGGGTTATATGTAGATCCTTGTGATCGGCTCTGACTTTCTACCTCACCTTCCTTCCACTTTCCCCCTATCGCCACTCTCACCACTGGTGTTGAGGGGCTCATCTATCTGACCCAGAAATCTGACATTGAGGCAGATACCAAAAAGAATCAAACACAAGGACTCAAACAGAAGCAGTCACACCATTGTGTAAAGTGCACATTGCAGCATTATTTACAAAAGCCAAAAGATAGAAACAATTCAAGTGTACATCAACAGGTGAAGGAGGAAACAAAACGTGTTATATACAGACAACGGAATACCACTTGGTGTGGTAGTTACATAATCTGTTGTCAATTGGAGACTTAAGAGTGAAGGGGTGCAGTTTAGCCTGTCAATTAGTTTGCAGCTTGATGACCTCATTTGGAGGGACTAAGGATGTCAACAGCTCATTGGAGATGGGACACACACTCACTCCCTGCGAGACATTACTGACCACAAGCCACATGAAGACACACTGATGGAGCCAGAGCCTTGGAGTTGGAAGAGCCACGCGGAGACCTACGCCAGCGTTAAGATGCTTCCACCGCCACTAGATCTACAAGAGTTTCCACCCACTGGCCTGTGATATTCCTACACTCAGCATCATTGCATATGTTGCCTGAGTCTGAAGAGGGACTTATAGACTGGTATGTGACATATGGGCTAATATCGGACTCATGAACTTGATCTGGACTCAGCTGGGATGTTTTCTCAATGGTCAATTGCTCTTGTATTTAAAGCTCTTTCTTAAACACACATGAGTGTCTCTGGATTTGTTTCTCTAGTCATCCCAAAGTAACACACTTGGGCAAAAAGAGAAATAAAGTTCCAATGCATGCTAAATAGGAATGCACCTTGGAACCATTATGGTGTGTCAAATAAGAGGACAAGCATGATATGATCTCACCTATGAAATAGATCGAGTTGGGAAATGTCTAGAGGTCAACGTGGAATGCAGGGGTGGCAGGTAAGGGGGAATGTGGACTCATTGCTCTTGCCCACTGAGTCCCTGTTGAGGATGGTGGAAACATCCAGAAACCGATAGAGGTGATGATTGCACAGTGTAATGAATGTTAATTAATGCCCCTAAATCGTACATTTAAAAATGTTGAAGTGGCCATTTTTAACCTAAATGTTTTCTTGTGATTCGATGAAGGTTTACCGAGCAGATCATTAGTCTCACACTTAACACTTCACACATGTTTTATTTTAACTCATCCATTACAGTCCTCTCAAAGTACCATCACCCACTCTGCTTTCTCTCTTTTTTCTGCTTCTCTTCCCCCTTCTTTCCTAGCCCTCTGAACTTTGCCCTTCAGTAACTGTTGCCCTTTTCATCTTAAGTTGAACATTATTCTACCATAGGGGGTGAGTGCAGTCCCAGAACAAGGTCCCCAGTCTAGGGGGTGGGGGTCTCACCAGTTTCTATCTCACCAAAAGCCCTGCGATTGGTTATGTGTTTGAATTTTGTTCCACATTTGCACTCCACTTATGCCCCTGGCATCAGGTACTCATTTTTCACCTCCCTCCCCGGGATCCCCTCCATCATGGGCCCTTGATAATTTATAAATTATTATTTTGTCATATCTTGCTAAAGGCTTCTTCTTTTCCTGTTGCCCCCTCTTTTCCCCCTCTTTTCCCCCTTCTCCTTTTGATATTTGAGTAATGTACACATTACAGTTTTTGTAATTGTCCCATTGTTCTTTGATACTCAATTCTCTCCTCCTTCCATTCTTTTTTCTCTTAGATTCACTTTTGGGTGGTTTTTATTGATATGCCCTTAAGCTCACAGATTCTTTCTTTAGCTGTTTTCAGTCAATTGATAAGTCCATTAGAGGCTGTCTTAGGCTGGGTTGACTAGAGAAAAAAATCCAGAGACAGTCACACACACACACACACACACACACACACATGATGATGAAGAGCTTTATATCAAAGCACAGTTGTATATTGAACAAAGTTCCCAGCCCAGTCCAGATCAAGTCAATAAATTCTATATTAGTCCGTGTATCTGATACTAGTCTAAAAATTCCTCTTCAGACTCATGCAGCACATGTCAGGATGCCGAATGCAGGAAGATTACAGGTGATGGGTGAGAAGTCTTGTGGATCCAGTGGTGCTGGAAGGATCTCAGTGCTGGTGTGGGCCTCCACGTGACTCCTCTAGTTCTCCAAGTGTGGCTCCTCAACACGAAGGTGAAGTAGAGAGCAAGTGTGTGTCCCACCCCAACGGAGAAAGAGGAAGTTCCCAGAATCCTCATGAGAAGGCCATGCCATAAAGAAGATATCATTTGGCTGTGAGCTGATTGAAAGGTGAGACTCCACCCCTTTACTCTTACTATCCTCAAGGTGACACAAGATTATGTAACTCCATGGAGGGATTCTTCATTTCTCTTTCCATGCTTTTGATTTCTAACAACAGCTCTTGATCCCTTAGAATTTCCATCAATCTGTTTACATGACTCATCTTTTTCTTTCATGTCGTCTATTTTTTTCCATTAGACTCCTATACTTATTGTATTATTATCTTTTTAAAGATAAATTTATTGGGTGCTCTTACAACTCTTATAACAATCCAAATGTCAATTGTATCAAGCATATTTGTACATATGTTGCCATCATTATTTTCTACACATTTACTTTCTTGGTATCAGCCTTTGGTAGCAGCTCCTCTTTTTACGCCCCCTCCCCCCTCCTGCCTCGTGACCCCTTGATAAATTATAAATTATTATTATTTTCATATCTTACACCTACTGCTGTCCCCTTCCCCATGGTTTCTTTCCCCTCTTCATCCCACCTTCCCCCTACCCCCCTGGTACCTCTACTCCCATTTCTGTTCCTGAGGGGTTTATCTTACCTGGATTCCATGTGTTTGAGTTTTTATCTGTATCTGTGTACATACTCTGGGCTAGCCTGCAGTGAAAGGCAGGATTAGGGTTATGATAGTGGGGTGTGTGGAAGCCTCAAGCAACCAGAGGAATATTTTGTGTTACATCGTTGCTCTACTCCTCCTTGGTTGATTCATCCCTTCCTTGAGACCCTTCTATGAGAGGATGTCCCCCTGCTTACAGATGGGTTTGGGGTCTTCTGCTCCAACCTGCCTCGTCCTTAACAATATGTTTTTGTTTGTTTGTTTGTGTTGGGTCTTCTGATGCCTGTTACCTGATCCTGTCAACACCTCATGATTGCACAGGCTGGTTTGCTTCTTCCACGTGAGCTTGTTGCTTCTCTGCTAGATGGCCATTTGTGTACCTTCAAGCCTTTAAGACCCCAGATGATATAGCTTCTGATAGCCGGGTATCATCAGCTTTCTTCACCACATTTGCTTTTGTACTCATTTTGTCTTCAGCAATCGTGTTGGGAGGGTGAGCATTACAGAATGCCAGCTTGTTAGGACATAGTGTTCTTGCATTGTGGGTGGAAGTGATGTAATAGTCTTTTCAGGTAAGTTTTATGTTTACCCGCCCAGGAGTTAGTCAGTGTTTATTGATTGCTCTAGCTGTGGTATTATACAGAGGTTAAAATTTCCTTTAATACTCTTGTTTCTTTCCCTTTGTCTTTGGGTTTTCTAGAGAACACTTTCATAAATAGAGTTTCAGCCTGGCAGTACTTCCTACTCTATTCTCTTTGATCTATCTGTACAGGGACCTTGCTAATGTAGTGGTATGGTGTGCGGAAGGGAAGGCTTGGATAATCCTTAGTGCTGTATTAGACTTGTGATCCTGGGCTATAATCTTCACCAGTGTCTTTCAGCTTGCACGTGTCTTCTGTCATTAGGGTTCAATGAGTAAAATCTATCTTTGAGAAGTTCTTGAAATTCAAGTGATATATGAGGAGGCACCTGCAAAACACTGGGAAAAAATTCAAAGCTATGTATTAAAAAATCTTTTTAATGCAACCTTATCATCTTCAAAGTACTCTCCATTGCACTTAATGCATTGATGAAATCTGTGATTCCATTCTTGGAAACATTTTTCAAACTCATCTGTTTGGCTGGCTGACTGCACCTCCTTCCTTTTGTTCTTCATCTTTTCTACGTCGTCAAATTGCTGCCCTTTCACGTACCTCTTCATCTTTGGAAACAAAAAGAAGCTGCACAGAGGGAGGTCCATGTGAATTAGGTGCGTGGGGCAAGAGAGGCCAGCTGTTTGTTTTTTTCCCCCAAAAAACTGGCACAGAGGTGGCTGTGTGAGCAGGTGCACTGTCTTGGTGGCAAAACCAGTCACCTGTCTGCCACAAATCGGTCCTTTTGTGTTGCACACTGTCACACAATCTCTCCAGAAAGTCTAAATAGAAAGCTTGATTATCAGTCTCACCTGGTGGAACTAATTCCATAAGCACCACGATTCAAATTTCTGTCCGTTTGGGAGGCTGATGGATATCTAAAATGCAGTTTGCCATCAATCGACATCTCACCTTTTTTGAAAAGAGAAAACCACTCGTACACTAGAATTTTCCCCATACTGCTGTCTTTGTAATATTTTCTGCAGCATTTTTTTCTAAACAGGAAACAAAATTTGATAACTGCATGCTGTTCTCTTAAATTGGCCATGACAAAAAACAAGGTTTGTGTGAAACTGCTGACTCTAGAGAACCTTCCCAGACAATGCCACTGGGTGCCCTAACTCAGGGTGAGTTGCTGGATGCTCACCTAAAGAGAAAAGCAGACTAAGAAAGCTCCTCCCAGCAGAGCTTCCCCACCCCCATCAGCCAGTTTCTTTGGTACCCTCTCATGTACTCAAGGTTGTATTTTGACACCGTCAATTTGTTTTAATTTTCTTCAACTTCAACCTGAATTTACATATGAGCAATTGATGGCATGCTCCACAGTCAGCCTCTGGCTTTGTTTTGGCTGCTGAATTTGAGTGTTTCCATTCTCTCTTCCCATGGTGTCATCAATCTGATTCAAGTTTCCAAGCTGAGGATGGACTCTGAGAGACTGGGTGTAGAAGAGCTACATTAACGAATTCACTACCCTGAAGCATACATACGAATAAAGGTGTTTTAAAAGGCTTCTGGTCTTTTCTACACAGTGAAAGCCAGATGTTAGAAACCTTAAATGGAAAATACTCGGGAGGCTACTTTTTAGCTAGCATATCAGGTTGGCTCACTAAATAAAGGATACAATTCATGAGGATTGCACATCTTAAAAAAATCATCTACATGAGACCAGATGGGTAACCTTTGCTCTGCACCAAGATAGAAAGGTAAAGAAGAGAGCAAGATAAATCAGAATACTGGGAATGAAATAAACCAGAGCAGGATGAATGAGACTGTGGACACATTATGACACACATAAACAAAGTCACTAATCAATTCATGTAGCAACTGTTAAACGGGAATCTAATTGACTGTGTAAATGTTCATGGAAAATGCAATCAAATATTTTGTAAAATCAGATGTTATTTGCCCAGATTTCTTTCTTTCTCGTGCTCTCTCACTGTTTGTTTCTTTTTACTAAGATTGCTTTCCTGTATTTTAAGGATCTGAATAGTAAATCATCCCGCTAATGGAGGCTAACTGTCAGTGAGTTCATCGACCCTACAAGACATCGTGAAACAATTCCTATGGGTTTCTGGGACTTCATATCTTATGGTAATAGAAATAGCTCTCTTTCTCCCAGGTTTAGAACTGTTGACCTTGTTCTCAGTAGCTCAACACACAAGCCACATTCAACAGAGTTTCTTGTGTGGGAGGCATTACTTAAGAAGTACTGAGTTCCTATTTACCAAAAACCAAACCAAACCAAATCCAGTGCTATCTGCTCAATCCTGACTCTTAGAAACTCTCTAGGACAGAGTAGAAACTCCTGGGGGTTTCTGAGACTATGATTCTTGATGAGAGGAGGCAACCGCTTCTTTCTCCAGTGGAAACGTTCACATGAACAAACAAACAAACAAACCCATCAGCTTTAATCCGCCAGCACAGGGTGTGCTCTCTGCACTGCCTTTTAGCAACCGGACAGGACTGGTCACTCAGCTGTGGGGCCAAGGTGGCAGCTTGAGCCTCTGCACAATCTTCTTTCCTGTCTCTTTGGGTCTCTGCTTCACCTTCTCAATCTCCTGTTGGCGCTTGTCCTTTCCCTTTCTTGACCTCCCTCTATTCCCTAGTCTCTTATCTGTCTCTTGGCTTGATCCCAATCTCTGGCTTCCTTCACATTTCTCCTCTAGCTCGAATCATGTTTTTCCCTCACAAATACCAAGCCATTAAAAAAACAAACATATCTGTCTTGGGAGAAGTACACCTGGGATGCCCCTGAGGGCAAGGAGGTGAGACTCCATTTTACATCCTTGAGACATGTTGTCAAGAGAAACCAGTCCCCGTAGAAGGACTTCCTGCTTGGTGAAGTGGAGGGTGGTGAAGAAGGGGAAGGCCCTCCACGAGATGGACTGACACTGTGGCTACCTTGAGGTGTTCAGACATAAGAGCAATTTTGAGGCTGGCACAGGACAGGGCAGTGTTTCATTCAGTTGCCCATAGAGGGTGCTATGAGTTGGAACCGACGCAGCAGCACCTACACAGCAAGAAGTCTTTACCAGCTGCTCTTTTCCTCTTCTGCCAATGGGAAATGAGTCGCCCTTGATTTGATCCCAATGGATGGTGATGCTCTGTTTGTCATAGCCGTGCCTCATCATTTTCCCGGAACTAATACCAAGTCTTTCCTCTGAGGTGCCTCCAGAGACTTCATTTTACACTTAGAACTCACTCACTGCCACCGAGCCCATGCCAGCGCCTAGTGATCCTATAGGACAGGGTAGAACTGCCCCGGGGGTTCCCAGGGCTGAAACTGTTGACGGGAGTAGAAAGCCTCGTCTTTTCCCTGCGGAGCAATGGGTGGCTTTCAACTGCTAACCTTGTGGTTATCCACCCAACACGTAACCACCCTGTCACACCACAAGGGTTGTTGGTTGACTGTGGTCAAACTCAGTCCAATTCATAGAAACCCCTTGTGGTACAGAGTAGAATCCTTAGGATTTTCTTGGCAGTAATGTACATATGGTTAGCACACTGGACCAATAAACAAAAGGTTGCAAGTTCGACACCACACGGAGATTCCTTGGCTAGGTGCTCTGCTTCTGAAACATCACCTGATTAACCACAGGAGTGTCAACCCTAGGAAGCACAGGTCTGTTCTGACACATGTGCAGTTGACATGAGATAGAATCAACACAACATTAAAAAAAATTCCTTTCTGTGAGGTCACCAGGAACTGGCTATATCCCTGAACCCCAGATTGTACAGCCTTCATGGAACTACTGCCCCCCTCCAGGGAACTGCTCCCAGTCCTTTCTCTTTCAGGTAAAGTGGGATGCTCTATGTAAAGCAACTCATGCTTCCCCTCAGTGAGTTGCAGGCTGGAGAGAGGTCCTGAACTCAGCCCCCATCACAGGGCACAGAGAATCAGGTCCCGGGGTCAGAAAAGTCCATGGTGGCACCTCACCAAGGTGAGCAAAGGACAAACTGCTCGCTCTCAAGGGACTCGGATCACAGGTACCCTCCTCCTCGTGTCAAATTAGTACAATGTTGGGGTGAGTCAGCTGCCAGGTTCAGGGTTATGGGTCCAACAAGTATTGTAAGAAAAAGCCTGCCCACCTCCTCCCTGTTCTCTACAGCAGGGACAATTGGAGGCTAAGACAGGCCGACACGAACACACTCATTCACAAATCAACAGGTATGGGCTTGGACTAACCCCTGTCAGGAACTGGCCAGGTGACTGATCAGTGATGATGGGGACAGGGCCAAGCCCAGTGGGCAATCAAGTTAATAGGACTCAGTCCTTGCACCCCTGACACAGACACTGAGACGGTGTTTGGGTGACTGGTAGCATGTCACAGACACACACACACACACACACACACACACACAAACGGAGGCAGGGTCTGAGAAGCTGTCTTGTAATGTGAAGACATAACCAGTGGCAGGGAGGGGACTGTCCAAAGCTGGCCCAAGCAATCAAAGATATCAAGAGACACCCGTTGACTTGACCTGCCAGGTCTCTGTCTCTCTCCACAGGACTCCTCCGTCTTTGTCTTCCCAGTCCTGTGTCTCCCAGCCCTCCCTTGGTTTCTCCCATCTTTCTGGCTGTGGCTTTCTTGGGGGGAGATGAGAAAGATCATCTCTGAGCGATTACAGGCTGTTCAAACACAAGTACCCGGAGATGCACACACACACAGGCAGCACAAGTGCACATACACACACATGTCGGCTCACATATACGGACATACACCATTCCCATTATGCACATACGAACACACCTGCCCATATAAAACTCAGCAAGCATATATAAGCAGGCACACAGACACAAGTGGGCACACACACAACAAACTCACACAAACACACACACAGGCACACACATGCACCTCTAAGTTTGCCCTCTGAAAATCACACAGCCCTCCAATTGCAGGCACACCTCTCCATCTACAACTATGAAAACCACGTGAGTCCACAGGTCATACAAGAGCACACGTGTGAGCGTGCCCAGACTCCACACAGAGACACACATCTTCATGTTTGCAATAAATGCCAACATCCTCTCCATGCCCCTGTTTTTTGGGTTGTTTGTTTGGGATGAACTTGTTTGTTGCTAACCACTCCAAGTCCATTTCAAGGTTGCTTTGCCTCCTCCTTAAACCAAGCAAGCAAGCAAGCAACCAACCAACCATTCAAACTACTTTTTAGGTTTGAGGGATCAGGACTCTGGAGGGATTAAAAAAAAAAAGAAATACACTATATAGAGAGATTACATAGCCCATGTCAAGAAATGAAATAAACAATAATATCCTGTGAAGTCCTCCATTTGTTTTGGTCTCCCCCACTCACTGAGAGCCTTTCACATACAAAAATCCTATGATCACATAGAGGCAAATGAACATGGAACAGTGCATACATATCAGCCACAGGAGGGCCGGTGTATGCTCATCTGTATCCTAAAAACAAAACAAAACAAAAACAACCACCAGGAAACCCAATGACAACACACGCACACTTCTACATGAACGTCGGTGTCTGCCTCAGGGGCCCTGCCAGCACTAGGGAGGGGGTGAAAGAGGAGGGAAAGAGCAGTTGCTGGGCCTCTAGAGGAGTAAGTGTGAATCCCTTGGCACCTCTAAGGTCACACTCATGGACAGTGATGCAAGGGGAGGTGGGACTGATGGGGTGACATAAGCGAGCGAAGAGGCAGGTTCAGATAAAAGGCCCAGCTCCAGCCTGCAGGGCTGCACTGGGGTGGAAGACACGCAGCCTACAGCCATGGAGCTCAGCGTCCTCCTCCTCCTTGCTGTCTTCACAGGATTCTTACTTCTCCTGGCTAGGGTCCACCCAAAGACCCACAGCCACCTCCCTCCAGGTCCCCGTCCTCTGCCTTTTATGGGGAACCTTTTGCAGATGGACAGAAGAGGTCTACTCAAATCCATCCTGAAGGTGAGAGCATGAAGGGCAGGGTCAGAGGGTGGCTGGTCCCTATCTTAGTACTTGGGGATCACTCAAAGATCCCTAAGAAAGAGTCGGGTATCCCGGCTCAGGGATGGAGTGCATCCTGGGTCGGTAGGTAAGGTGCATGGAGCTGAAGCCTGGCGGATGTGGTCAGGTTGTCCCAATCCTTCCTGCTCAATTGAAAGGACACAGGCATTGTCCTAGGAGGGGGCAGATGGCTATGAAGAGGTGTCTGCATATGGGGCACAGGTATTTCATGGGAAGAGTTGGAAGGAATTATGTTAAGCGAGGTAAGCCAGACCCAAAGGGACAGGTACAACATGAGTCCCCTGAGGTAAGTACAATCAGGATGACAGAAATAGAAGAATAAACATCCATCCCACAATAAACGGGGGGAAGCATAGATAGTTGGAGGGAGGGCAGGCCACACTTAGGGAGGTACATGAGAGCCCAGCACAAAGAAGAAGTAGTGGGGCAGGGCGAGGGAGAACGGGGATGGGGAGAATCCAAGTGGATGGTATGGGGGGAAATAGGGTACTAACCCACCCGGGAGAGAGTATCAGTTGTGTCCCCACAGAACTGGAACATGCATAGGACCCCACCACGTCATACCAAACAAGGAGGGCAATGTAAAGTACAGAGGACTACACAAAGAAGCTGTATGACACGCTGGCCCAAACCAGAATTAGGCTGACCCCCACAATCGAAGGGAATACCACAGAAAACGAAAATAGATCGTCTGGAGTGGGAAAGGAACTGACCCACCACACGACATCCAGACGGCAGCTGAAACAAAGGAAGGAGAAAGGACGTAGTGGAGTACACCTGGGCCCACCAAGGCCAAGGACGATAGACCAGCTCGAAGGGCCCATCGTACAGAGAGGACCATACAGCTGGCCACACTACGAGATGCAACATCCTGCACCAGCCCATGGTCCTACACGGGACAGCACCTGAGACACAGTGGGGGATGTGCGACTGAGTTGACCCCACCACACTGAGGCAAATACTGGGGGCGTGCAATCGAGCAGCGGGGAAGGAGAGCAAAGAGATCCCCAGGGAGTATAAAGGATGGACTTTGGGGCCAGGACGTCTCACCACACAAGTTTCATCTGGAAAACACTCCTAAAGGCTAACAAACTGACCTTGAACTACTAGCAATTTTTCTTTTAATTTTTGCTATCTTTTTGTTTTGTCTTTTTTTTCTTTAACCTTGTAAATTTTCTATGTTAGTGGCTTTTCTGATTATCACTGTGTCGGTGTTGCTGCTGTCAAAGCCATGTTCATATGTGCCACTTAGGCACTGTCAAAGTCATCTGCATTTGTATGCACATATTACTATATCAGCAGGTCCACCTAGACAAGATAGGCTGGACAAATAATGAGAGAAGAAAATAGTGGGACTAACGGTCCTGGAGGGACATGAGAGCGTGGGAGGTAGGGGAAGGGAGGAGGTGTCGCCCAACACAGGGACAAGGGAACAGCGAGTGGTTCAAAACCAGAGGAAGGAGGGGAGGGGAGGACTGGAAGGGAGTGACCAAGAGCAAGGTAACTGAGAGGAACTACTGAATCCAGAATGAAGGCTAAACATGGTAATGGGTTGTGAGGAAAGCGAAAGGAAATAGAGGAAAGGAGTAGGAGGCAAAGTGCATACAGAGAAGCCTAAATACAGACATGTACATATGTAAATATATTTATGATTATGGGGGAAATAGACCTATGTGCATATATTTATAGGTTCAGTAGTAGGGTAGCAGATGGACATTGGACCTCCTCATGCATACTCCCCCAATACAATAGCACCTCGCCCTGCTAAACGGTCATTGCATGATACCCACCTTCCCAACATGATCACTGAAGACAGACATGTATGTAAGCAAATGTGGTGAAGAAAGCTGATGGTGCCCGGCTATTAAAAAGATATAGCGTCTGGGGTCTTAAAGGCTTGAAGGCAAACAAGGGGCCATCTAGCTCAGAAGCAACAAAGCCCACAGAGAAGAAGCACACAGCCTAAGTGAATACAAGGTGTTGAATGGACCATGTAGCAGACACCAAGGAAGAAAAACAAACATTGTGTGATCACCTTCCCCACATAATCGCTGAAGACGAAGGTGTGCATAAGCAAGTGTGGTGAAGAAGGCTGATGGTGCCCGGCTACTGAGAGAAATATCGTTTGGGGACTTAAAGGCTTGAAAGCAAACAAGCGGCCATTAGCCCAGAAGCAACAAAGCCCACACGGAAGCAGCACACCAACATGGGTGATCATGAAGAGCAGAGGAGACCAGGCCTCAAACAACAGAGGCGGGGTGGTGGTGGGAATCACATCACCGTGAAAGAGGGGGAGTGCGTGATGGGGACCCAATGCCCATCTGTAGACAGCTGGACGTCCCTCCCAGAGGGGTAGTGGGGAAGAGATGAGTCATTCAGGGTTCAGTGTAGCAACAATGAATCTCAAAACCTTCCTCTAGTTCCTGAACGCTTGCTCCCCTCCCAATTATCATGACCCCAATTCTACCTTGCGGACCTGGTTATACCAGAGGATGTACAGCAGTGCAGTAGGGATCTGGAAACACAGGGAATCTAGGACGGACGAACCCCTCAACACCCACAGTAGGAGTGGCGACACCAGGAGGGAAGGGGGTGTAGAAAGGGAGAACCTATCTTGGAGATCTATGTGTAACCTCCTCTCTGGGAGATGGGCAATGGGAAGATGGGTGAGGGGAGATGCCGGGCAGTGTAAGATAAGATATAATAATTATTTATAAACTATTAAGGGACCAGGGAGAAGGGGGGAAGTGGGGAGGGAGGGAGAGGAGAAAAAAAGGGAAACTGAGCTGATTCCAGGAACCAAAGTGGAAGGTGAATTTTGAGAATGACGAGTGCAACGAATGTATAAGGGTGTTTTGCTCAATTGATGTATGTAGGGATTGTGATAAGAGTGGTATCAGCCCCAATAAAAATGTTTATAAATTAAAAAATAAAACATTTAAAAAAAGAATGTCCTTCCACGTGACTTTCTATGAAACATGCACACACCCACACACAGAGGCAGATCATCGTTAAATGGATGGTAGGAAGATAGGAAACTAGATGGAAGAAAAGTTGGAACGAGAAAAGAAAAGGAAATGGAGGGAACCGAAGGAAAATTAATTGGCTTCTTTTATCTGTTAGCCAGTGGTTTCAATCAAAGGCGGAGGGCATGGGTGAGGTGAAGCAGTTACTCTCTCTCTCAAAGTTGTGAAGGCGCCCTGTTCAAATCCCTTAAGCCATTTCACCTGTATCCCCAGGTGTGAGATTTGTCATGTGCTAAATTCTTCAATTTCCTGGGGATTATTTCTGATTGATCTCTATGGAGCCCTGGATCTGTGCATCTTTTCTGGCTCTATTATAACGTTATAGCATGACTCCCCCAGTATATCATGATTTCCTATTTTACGGGTCCTAGTTTCTCTCTGTAGGGGCCCTGGGGCGTCGTGTTTATGCATTGGGCCGCTAACTGAAAGGTCAGCAGTTTGAAGCACTTGTTGCTCTCTGGGAGAAAGAGAAGACTTTCTATACCCATAGACTGACAGTCTCTGAAACTCATATGGGCAGTTCTACACTATCCTGTAGGGTTTATTTTTTTGAATCCCTATCAGCGAGTTTAATGTGTGTGTGTGTGTGTGTTTCTTTTCTTTTTAAAATTCTCCCTCTGGAGTCCTAGTGGAGCAGTGGGTTACCACATTGGGCTGTTCACCACAAGGTCAGCTGTTTAAATCCACCAGCTACTCCTCAGGTGAAAGATGAGGCTGCCTGCTTCCATCAAGATTTATCCTCTCAGAAACCCAAAGGGGCAGTTCTCCTCTCTGAAATAGGGTCACGACAGGTGGGAATATACTCATCTGGCAGTGAGTTGTTTTTTGTTTGTTTGAGTCTCCCTTTGTGAAAGTTACATAAACTGGTGTCAACTTGAGACTACCAAGAGTGAAGGGGTGGGGTTTAGCCTGTCAATCAAGTCGAAGCTTGGTGACCTCATTTGGAGGTGCTAAGATCAATATTTTGCTGGAGGTGGGATGCATACTTACTCCCTGGGAGACGGTTCTGTTGAGAAGGCACATGGAGCTACGCTAGAGCCCTGAAGCTGAAGGAGTCATGTGGAGGCTCCTCACAGCGCTAAGATGCTTCCATCGCCACTGGATCCACATGGCTCCCCACCCACTGGCCTGTGATCTTCCTGCTTTCAGTGCCATTGCATGTGTGGTATGAGTCTGAAGAGGAATTTATAGATTGGTATCTGACATATGGGCTAATATAGGACTTATGGACTTGATTTGGAGAGGGTTGGGATGCTCTCTTAATATACAATTGCTCTTTTATGTAAAACTTTTTATCATACACATATGAGTGTCTGAGTTTCATTTCCCTATTCTACCTGGACAAACACACCCTCAATTATTCTCCTGTATCAGGTAGCTCGATGCCTCTTCTTTTTTAAAAACAATCATTTTATTGGGGCTCATACAACTCTTATCACAATCCATACATACATCAATTGTGTAAAGCACTTATACATTCGTTTTCCTCATCATTCTCAAAATTCGTCTTCTGCTTGGGTTCCTGGTATCAGCTCATTTTCCTTTTATCCCTTCCCATCCCTCTCCACTCACCCCTCCCTCATGAACGCTTAATAATTTATAATTATTTTATCTTATCTTACACTGACCAGCGTCTCCTTTCCCCCACTTTTCTGTTGCCCATCTCCCAGAGAGGAGGCTATATATAGATCCCCATGATCGGTTCCCCCTTTCTACCATTTCCCTCCCGGTTTAGCCACTCTCACCATTGGTCCTGAGGACTTCATCTGTCCTAGATTCCCTGTGTTTCATCTGTACTGCTCTGCATCCTCTGGTCTAAACAGGTTGTAGAATTGGGAATATGATAGTTGGGGGAGAGGAAGTGTTCAAGAACTAGAGGAAAGTTCTGCATTTCATTATTGCTATACTGAACCCTAAGTGACTCATCTCCTCCACACTACCCCTCTTCAAGGAATGTCCAGATGTATACAGATGGGCATTGGGTCCCCATCATGCACTCCTCTCATTCATGATATGATTCCCCACCCCCTTTGGTGCTTGAAACCCGGTCGCCTCAGCCCTTCATGATCACTAATGTTGATGTACTGCTACCATGTGGGTTTTGTTGCTTCTGGGCTAGATGGCCTCTTGTTTACTTTCAAGTCTTTAAGTACCCAGTGCTATATCTCTCGATAGCCAGGCACCCTCAGCTTTCTTCACCACACTTACTTATGCACACATTCATCTTCAGCGTTTATGTGGGGAACATTATCGCACGATGGTTTTTGTTCTTTGGTGTCTGCAACCCTTCAACACCTTGTGTTCACATAGGCTGTGAGCTTCTTCTCTGCGCTTTGTTGCTTCCGAAGTAGATGGTCATTTCTTTGCCTTCAAGCCTTTAAGACCCCAGATGCTATATCTTTTGATAGCCGGGCAACATCAGCTTTCTTCACCACGTTTGCTTATACACACGCCTGTCTTCAGCAATCATGTCGGGAAGGTGGTTATCATGAAATGACCGTTGAGCTGAGCAAGGTGCTCTAGTATTGAGGGAATGAGCACGAGGAGGCCCAATGCCCACCTGCTACCCCAACTACTAAACCTATAAATATATGCAAATAGATCTATTTCCCCCATAATCATAAATATATTTACATGTGTACATGTCTGTATTTAGGCTTCTATGTATGCCCTTTGCCTCCTGCTCCTTTACTGTATTTCCTTATGCTTTCTTCCTGTCCCATTACCATGTTCAGCCTTCATTCTGGTCTCAGTAATTCCTCTCGGTTGCCTTGCCCTTGATCACTCCCTACCAGTCCTCCTATCCCCTTCCTCCACTGGTTTTGAATGACTCGTTGTTCCCTTTTCCCTGGGTTGGCCAACACTTCCTCCATTCCCCTACCTCCCACACTCTCATGTCCCTCCAGGACCGTTGGTCCCATTGTTTTCTTCTCACATTGTTCGTCCAGTCTATCTTATCGAGGTGGACCTACAGATATAGTAATATGTGCATACAATTGTGGATGGCTTTGACATCGTTGCCTCTTCTAATATAAGTTTTAGAAGTTTAGAAGGGGCTCCAATTGTACTTTAGAATCATTTTTTCAAGTTCTTCATAATCCCACTGGGATTTTCTTAGGATTTATGAAAATTTGTCGATTTATTTGGACAGCCTTGACAACTTTATACATTTGAGGTGTCCCAGACAGATAGATAATGTGTTTCCCCATGGAGTCAATTCATATTACTCATTGTTTTTCCATTGAGTCAACTCTTGTCACTGAAGGACATATTCAAGTTCACATTTCCAGCTCTTCCTGACTTGACAGAGTCATTTTCAACTCCTAGCAACCCTATGAGGACAGAGTAGACCCCTTGTGGATTTCTGAGGCAGTAAATCTGTATGGGAGTGGAAAGGCTTCTCTCTCGCCCATGCAGTGGATTACTGGGTTTGAACTGCTGGCCTTATGGTTAGCAGGCCAAGGAATGACGCCCCAGGGCTTAATTCGTGACTGGAAAGACTAGGCAAACATCAGGCACTTGGGACCCACCAAAGAAACTAGGTGGCTGGCTAGCAATGTAACCCCTGTACAGCTAGGGCTCCTCATATTTCCAACTACTGTTGTTCCAACTCATATTGACCCTACATGCAACAGAATGAAACATAGTCCAGTCCTGAGCCACTGTCTAATTGTTTTCATGTTTGAGCCCCTCATTACTACCGCTGTGTCCATTCATTTTGTCAAGGGATTCACACATTTCTTCTTAGAGTCATTTGAAGACACATGGGAAGTTGTTGCTATTGTTTACAGGACTCCTTCTAACACTGTATTTATTTACTAAGCATGAGATGCCTGTTATATATATGTATGTATACGTGTATATGTATATGTGTGTGTGAGTATACATATATTTTCCAATTCCTACATGTGTCTTTGTTTTTTCCCCCAGCATTTTTTGGCCATGTAATTCGCACATCACCTAATTCAATAGTTCGATCACATCAAGAAGTGTTGTACAATCATCGCTACAATCAGTTTTAGAGTATTTTATTCATTTTTGGACTCATCATTATTAGCTCCCTGTTCCCTCCAACCCCCAACCTTCCCTGCCATACTCCCAGGGAACTGCTGATCCAGATACTGTCTCTGTAAGGTCACCCACTCTGGTCTTTACACACAGAGAAGCATTAACTGAATTTTATTTAAACATTAACTTAATTTTTTTTGTTCAGTGAGTATATCAGAAAACCACTGACATTTTCATATTTAATTTTGAATATTTTATTGTGCTTTAAGTAACTTGTTTACACAGGAAGTTGGTTCCCATTCAGCGATACACATCCAAAGGCTGCGTGCCCTTGGTCATAAGTCCTGCATAGGCACTCTGAAACTTTTCACCCCACCTGGCTCAAGTCCAGCAATCCAATTTTCTTGACCCTCCTTTCATCTCCTCTCTGTTTTTGTGCAAACGTTGACTGCTTAAAGAAGCACATTCTCCATGGTGTTACTATTTATTTTATGGGCCAATTAAGTGGAAAGGTGACTCCTGGAACTGGTTTCAGTTCCAAGTTAAAAGGATATCATAGGCGTGTCTAGATTCTTCTAATTTCATGTATGGTTTGAATGTTGACTTACACTTTTTATCCTGTTCTAACCAGACCTTCCATTATGCCCCTGGTCAGCCTGGGCAGGTGTGGAAGCCAGGGCACATCTAGTTCTTCTGGTCTCAGGTGTGAGGCAATGGTTCTCATGGGTCATTAGTCTGGTGGATTGATTGCACCACAAAGTGATTCCCTTTCAGCAATTCATACAGAAATAGTGCCAGCCCATTGGTTCCAATCCCCGCATGGGTGAGCATTCTCAGACTCCCACCCCAACGGTCTCCTTTCCAGCCTTCAGGTTCCTCTGAGCCTCCTTGCCTTCTCAGCTCCGCTCTTGTGCAAATATTGAGTGTTTGTTGAAAGAGACTCCTTTCAGTTTTTGAGTCCCTCCACTTCCTTTGCTCCACACCAGGAGACCAATCGTCGTATCTCAGGTGGCTGCACGTCTGTGTATTTCTGTTGTTCCTGGACAGATTCTGGATCGTCTTTTTTCATGAAGTTCTTCTGTAAGTTTCCTCTAATGTCCTGATGAGCGCTTCCAGAATGATAGCAAGTAAGAGTGAACTCTCATCTTGTTCCTAGCTTTTACTCACGGCCATCGAGTTGAAGGGGACTCACAGCCCCCCCCCCCCCCCGTGGGTTTCCCAGACGGCAACTGTCTGTGGGAGTAAAAGGCCAGTCTTTCTCATGAGGAGCTTTTTGACCGCTGATCATGTGGATTGCAGTCCTATTTATAACCAGTACACCACCAGGGCCCCATAGTCCTCATTTTAAGAAGATTTATTTTTCCCTTATTATACTTATTGCTCTTAATTCCAGTTTTACTTATTACTTTCATTCCAGTTTTAATTTCTAGCCTTATTAATCACTTAAGGCTATCTCTCGAGTTCTTCCCTGTGGTGAGCCAGAAGCCTGCTGTGATCTGTATCTCTGTGCAGCATGCACAGCCTCTGTGCTGTTGAATCTTTTTGAAACTTCCCAAGTGGATTATCAAGTGCCTCCCCGCTCCGTCCCTACAAGGTTTCCCAGGTACAAGCCTTTGTGGGATTTGGCATCATTTCTCAGAGGTCAGACCTGGTCATGTAGACAAATGCCACAGGGCATCTATAAAGGGCCCACATGGGCCCCAGAGTTGCTGAAATGATTTGGAGCTGAATCCGGTCTTGCAAGTGAAGCCACCACAAAAGTGTCTTTATGTGTCTCTGGTGAAGCCTGTCTGGAGGCCTATTGTAGAGCTAAACCCCACCAAGAACAAAGAACAGAGATACGCAGCAAAGAATAGCTCTCACAGAAGCAGAGTCTTAGAGCCAAATAAGACTGCAGAGATCCTGTAATCCAGCCTACTGGAAACAAAGCCAAGAGGCTGTATGACTTGTAAAGGCCACCAGTTAACCCAATCATCACCAAGTCCATTATGACTCCTGCTCCCTCATGTTTGTCCGAGTGGAACGATGCTTCCCAGGGTTAAGTTATTGTGACTTCTGATTGTCATTCACAGGGCGAATGTTGTCAGAAGAAATCCGTTTTCCTTCAACAATTCATACGCCTTTTGTTTCATGACATTAGTTGTGTCCTCTCAAGAGAACAGCATTTGTACCACTTTTTTCTGGTCTTCCTGTTGCCATTCTTCCCTGCCTCTTCCTGCCTTCTGGGTTTTGTTTTGACCCTTTGGGCCTCGCTTGGTTGAGGGTGTGAAGTATACTGGGTGTACTTATTCCTGGGTGTTATTATTCACTGCATAGATCTGGCTATTGTTGGGTGGAGAATGGATACCCAGGGGTGGGGTCACCCTGATTTCCCAGACCTAGGGCTGTCAAAGGACCACAGTCTTCTGGGTTCTAAACTAATCTCTATTAGTCCAGTCAATTTGGCCTCCTTTATGATTTTGGATTTGTACTCCATTAAACACACACACACACACACACACACACACGTTCCCAACCGCATAATTAGGACTCAGAAGCCCTTGTGGTACAGTGAAAACTACTAGCCACTCTGAGCAAGATGGGGCTTACTACTCCCATAGAGAGTGACAGTTTCAGAAACTCACGCAGCAGTTCTACATTGGCCTATAGGGTTGCTATGAGTTGGCTTTGACTCGGTGGCAGTGAGTTTGTTTTGGAGGTACATATTCAGAACCCAGTAGAATTGTGATTTGGATCAGAGTGGTCTGCAGTGGTAGCTGGGCTACCTTCTAGCTCTTTATGTCTCAAGGTCATGGAGTCTGGGGCGCCACTCAATCCATTAGTTCTTTGGACTAATAGGTCTCCTTGATTATCTTCACTCTCCTTTGCTCTGGATGGGGAGAGACAGGAGTACACTAGGTGGCTGGCTAGTCTCAAGGTTTTAAGACCTCAAACACTATTTATAGTAGCATGTAAAACACTGTCTTTGTGGACTATGTTATGACAGTTGACCTAGATGTCCCCTGAGATGAAGGTCCTCAAGGCCAGTGACTCATTTCCTCATGTATTTTGCTGTGGCTAAGAAGTGTTTATAACTTTGCCTCCTAATATGCTCTACTATGTCCTTTGATAGATCTTTCTCAGTTTTAATTCAAATTGAAGAAACATATTTTCCTCTTTATTGGCAAGTTCTTCCACTCCTTTCCCCCTACTTTGCTTCCTTCTCCCCCATCCCCCCATACTTTTAATAATCTGCAAGTGTGGGTGATGAGTTTTCTCAGGTATCTTTTCAGCTTCTGTCAAAATAACCAAACTATTTTTCTCTTGAACCTGTTTAAAAAACACCACCTTAGTGTTGAATCACACACTCCTCTTTAGAGATGGCATAAGAGGGCCACAGAGACAGGGGACCTGCCTGAGGCCCAGGAGGGAGCCGCGGCCTGTGTTCATTAGGGCAGGCTGGGTTGAAAGAATCAACCACCTGAATGTGTCAGAAGTTTAAAGCTAACAGGATTATTTATTTCATGCACGTGTAACACATCCATTCAGGCAGCAGGAGGATGACATTCTCCACCACAAAAGCCAAGCTCTCTGCCATCAAGGTGATATAGATTCATTGAGGTCCTATAAGACAGAGTAGAACTGCTCCTGTCAGTTTCCAAACTAATTCTTTACAGGAGTGAAAAACCCTGTCTTTCTGCCAGAGAGTGACTAATGGTTTTGAACTGCAGACCTTCAAGATCCCAGCCCAACTTGTAACCATTACACCACTAGGGTTCTGATATTCTCCAGTGTCTAGACACCTAACCTGATGGGACACTCTCCTGACCCTGGCAGAAATAGGGAGAACAGCACAGCCAACCTCTCCCTAGGTGTGGTAGTTACATAATTGGGTGTCAATTTGGGAAATGAGAGTATTAAGGGTGAAGGGGTCGAGTCTAGCCTGTCAATCAGATCATAGCCAATGAGGCCTTGGTGTGGGTATGGCCTTCTCCTGAGAATTCTGGAAATTCCTGGACTTCCTCCATGAAGGCGGGAGACAGATTCTCTCTCTCTTGGCTCACTCCCTTGGAGATTCACTACTACTGACAACGCTCACTCCCTGAGAGATGCTCTACTAACAAGACACATGGTACTAGGTAGGGCCCAGGAGCTGGAATAGCCACATGGACCTACCCTGATGCAACCACACTTCTGACACTGGAAAAGCCACATAGAGACCCCAGCCAGCGCTGAGATGCTTACAACACCATTGGATCCACGGGACTTCCCACCCAGTGGCCTGTGATCCTCCTGCTTTCACCATCATTGCATGTGCTTCATGAGTCTGAAGAGGACTTTATAGATTGATATCAGACATATGGACTAATATAGGATACATGGACTTGATCTGGACTGGGCTGGTATGTTTTCTCAATACTCAATTGCTCCTGTATATAAACCTCTTTATTATTCACATGTAAGTCTCCATGACTTTGTTTCTCTAGTCTCCCTAGATGGACACACTACCTCTTCCACTTTCTACTCAGACATGACACACATTGATGAAACCCTCACTTCCTGTGAGTCCCTGTGGTGCAAATGGTGCCTGTTTTGACTGGTGACCCAATGATTGGAGGCCACCTA
Source organism: Tenrec ecaudatus (assembly GCF_050624435.1). NCBI lineage: Eukaryota > Metazoa > Chordata > Mammalia > Afrosoricida > Tenrecidae > Tenrec > Tenrec ecaudatus. The sequence continues at coordinate 17,683,281 of NC_134547.1, forward strand.
GAGGTGCCTTGGAAGAAAGGGCTGGCAATCTCCTTCTAGAAGGTCAACCATTGAAAACCTCATGGGGCACAGCTCACCTCTGACCGACACAGGGTGGCCATGAGTGGGACTGTACTGGATGGGAACTAGTTTGATCCTTTTCTCTATTGTGCATGTGTCCCCCACCCCCCCATTGGTCAAAGCAAGTCCCATTCAAGTTCAATGTGGCAAAGCTGTTTAACCCACTGAGTGATGTGCCTGCCACCATGAAAGAGGCAGCTCCTTGGGCTCTTCCTTTTTCTATCTTTAAACAACAACTACAAAAACTTTGTTTATCATCTTTCTCTCTCTCCACATGCAAATATGCATACATACAACTCACTACCATTGAGTCTATATTGGGTTTCCGAGGTTTTAACTATTTGTGAATCGGGTGGCCTCATCTTTCTGCCTTGGAGTGAGTGGTGGTTTGAACTGTTGACCTGGTTGTTGGAAGCCCACACATTCATACATATGTACTTACATACATAATCCATACAGATCCCCAGGACTTCATTCTGAGGCACCTTTGAAGCAGGTCACAAGTAAATCCATGTAAATAGCATTCAAATGCCCTGGAGGGATGGGGGTGAGGAAACCGGTGCTCCCCCAAAACTCATCCATGAGATACAGGCCTCTAGATCAATGTTGCTCAAAGTGGGTGATTCAAACTCCGGTGGAGAGGGGCATTAGAAGGATCCAGGGGGGCTGCAGAAGCAGATACCCACACTTTATCCAGATGATGGACAAGAGTACTAATGTTTTTAATGGCCAGGGGACGCTCAGTCCTTTTTTTTTCTGAAAAGGGGGAAGAAACCCAAGTGAGTTTGGGAACCTGTGCTCGAGACCTGCAGGACAACTCCTGAGAGAGCGTTGTGGGTCGGCTCTGAGCTCGTTCTCATCTTGACCACGATGCTGCAGAAATTCTCCCGCTCCCCCAGGGCCCAGAAGATGTAGCATCGGAGCCTGGGAGAATGGGCGGGGATACGTGCCCAGTGGACCAGTTCTGTTTCTTGGCCCACTGTGAAAGAGGAAAGAAGACACAGACAGGCTCAAAGTCCTTCCATCTGACCCCCAACTCTGCATGGAATAAATCAGAGGCCTCCTGAGCTCCCCCGCCAAGCACACTCGCCCCTGAGGCAAGTCCTTTCTGTCGTCTCTTCGCCATCTGGTCTACTGCAGTCTTCATTCTTTCCTAGATGGTCTTCCAGGTTGACCATGGATACAATTTCAGGAGTTCAGGGTCAAGAAGTATTTAAATGCCTTAATCTTGTAATGACTCCTAGAAGTTAGGCAGTCAGAAAAGAAAACAAGGAAACTCAAAACCCATTGCCACTGAGCCTATTCCACCTTTTGTGATGTTTCCTGGGAGTTCCAAATGGGAGCCGTAGTGGCGCAGTGGTTACTAGTGCAGAGTCAGCAGTTCGAAACCACCAACTACTCTGCAGGAGAAAGAGAAGACTTTCTACTGTTGTGAAGATTGACAGTGTCGGAGACCCACTGGGGCAGTTCTCCTCTGTTCTAGACTCACTAGGAGTCGGAATCAACTCTAGGGCAGTGAGTGAGTGTTAGGAGGGAACAAGGTTCAATGGTGACAAAAATAGATTGCCTCATCTTTCTCCTTCCGCCTCTTAGACTCTTCAATTAGCAACCCAGTGTTTATCCTACAGCATCAATATGCAGTTAGTGGAAATGAGGCTCAAACAGAGAAAGTGTAGGTCAAGGGTTACACACGAAGGCAGCCACAGAACCTGGGGCTCTGTTTCCCAGAGGGGTTTTCCTTCCCTTCAACCCCATCCCTCTTCTTCCTTCTTCCTCTGGTTGAAAAAGGTTAGTTCGACTCTTTGACTCACTCACCTGATGAATGTCTCCAGTATTGCTTGTAGCTCTTTTTCCTTCCCAAACCACTAAGCTACAAATAACGTTCTGCTATTTCTGGGTCAGATGGCTCTCTCCCCATGCATTCTCCCCTTTATCTGTTGTTGCTGTCACGGGGTGTTGAGCTGGTTGAGACTCATGCCAACAGAATGAAACTACCCGGTCCTCACCATCCTCACAACAGTTGCTATGTTTGAGCTCATTGTTGTAGCCACCATATCAATCCATCTGGGGTCTTTACAAAAGCTGTTGTCAATTTGAGACTTCAGAGACAAGGTGCGGTGTGTAGCCTGTCAATCAGGTCGCAGCTGGCTGACCTCATCTGGAGGTGCTATTGAGATAAAGAGCTCGCTGGAGGCAGGACACACGCTCACTCACTGAGAGACATTCCTGTATTGAAGACACATGGAGGTATGCTAGAGCCCTGGAGCTGAAGGAGCCACGTGGAGATCCCTGCCAGTGCTGAGATGCTTCCACCACCACTGGATCCACAAGACTTTCCACCCACTGGCCTATGAAATTTCTGCATTTGGCATCATTGCATGTGCTGCGTGAATCTGAAGAGGACTTTATAGATTTGGTATCAGACATAGGGGTTAATATTGGGCTTATGGACTTGATCTGGATTGGTCTGGGATGCTTAATCAATATTCAATTGCTCTTGTATATAAAGCACTTTCTTATACACACGAGTGCCTATGAATTTGTTTCTCTAGTCAACCTGGACTAACACCCCCATCTCACTGAAGGTCTCCCTTCCTCTTTCCCCAGACTCCCTACTTAACCAAGTCTGATGTGCTCCTTGCGGGCTTGGCCTCTCTTGACCACATTCCCGAAGTGAAAAGACAAAGCCTCACCATCCTTGATTCTCAGGAGCATTCTGGCTGTACTTTCTTCAAGACAGGTTTGCTTGCTTTTCTGGCGGCCCGAGCTACATTCTTCACCAACACTATAGTTCAAATGCATCAATTCTTCTGTGGCAGCGGTGCTCAACTTATGGGTCATGACCCCATTGGGGGTCGAACAACTCCTTCGCCTGGGTCACCCAATTAATAACAGTAGCAAAATTAAAGTTATGAAGTGGCAATGATAATAATTGTAAGGTTGTGGGGTCACCACCACATGAGGAACTATATGAAAGGGTCATGGCATTAAGAAGGTTGAGAAGCACTGCTCTCTGGGCTTCCTTATTCATCGTCCAGCTTTCACAGGTATATGAGGTGAGTGATAATGCCACAGCATGAGAAAGGCACACCTTAGTCCAAAAAGAGCCATCTATCTGCTCTTTATCAATTTAAAGAGGTCCTGCACAAGAGCTTTGGTGATTCTCTGACTTACACGTTGGGCAGCTAACCACAAGGTCAGCAGTTTGAAACCACCAGCTCCTAATCAGGGGGGAGAAAAGATGAGGCTTTCCACTCCTATGAAGAGTTTAAATCTTGGAAACCCAAAGGGGCAGTTCTACCCTGTTCTAGAGGGTTGCTGTGAGTCACCATGACGCTGTATTTTTCTTGATTGATGTACCAAAACAACAAGCTGACTAACCAACAAGACAACCCCCTGGCTACCACTGAGTTGATTTCAACTCATAGTGACCCTACAGGACAGAGCAGAATTGCCCCTTTGTGATTCTGACATTCTAACTTTTTACAAGAGTAGAAAACATCATTTTCCCCCCTATGGAGTGGCTTGGTGGGTTTGAACTGGTGACCTTGCAGTTACCAGTCCAACACATAACCCATGATGTCACCTGAGCTCCTTAGCATTTACATAGCTATAAGCCTCTGACTAGTTTCCAGAGTTCTGACAGTTGAGTCTGTCCATTTCTGCCTCCAGTCTGCATTTCTATGAGTGACAGGTCACCATGTTGCTGATATCATACCACCTTTGATTCCTAATTCCAGTGTTTTGTGTGTGTGTGTGTGTGTGTTCGTGCATGTGTAGGTGCATGGTGATGCAGTGGAGAGATTTCCTTCTTAGGGTGTAATGTCCTAATGTCGCGATATAGGGTTGAACTAGACAACATCAGAGGTGCCATCACTGGCTTTGGAGTTGGAAGACCCCAGGTCAAGGACGAGAGATCAAACTCTAGGCACTGGGAGCAACCCTGAGCCAACAGTCTACCTTCTGGCAGCAACCTGAAGATGCCGAGAAGTAGCGGAAGTGAACTCTTCCCAGAGCCTCCAGCTGAGAGGCCCCATATCTGCACTTCAGTTCGCATGCAGGCCAGAGGACCCAGCGAGTCACAGCATGCATGGACTTGTGGCCCACAGATCTGGCAGATAAGAAATGCGTGTTGTGGGAGGCTTCGGTGGGTGTTGACTTGTTATGCAATGAGAGAACACAAACATACTACATTGACTGCCCGGGGACCCAGGTTGGGCTCTGGCTTAAGGTCCACTCAGGTGACACGTTCCTCTGTTCTTCTATTGCTGACTCATGCCTCCACTTTTCACAGGCTTTTAGAGGCCTCTGTTATGGAGAGAAATGCCAAAAAACATCTTTGCTCGCTAGTCTAAAATATCACGGAGAAATCTTTAAAGAAAGGGAAAGGGTGGGAGGGCCACAAGAAGCCCATCCTTGGTTGCCATGGGTGATCAGACTGTGAACCTTGGAGTTCAAAACCTGGACAAGTGAGGGTGGGCTAGGTTATACTGCTGTAACAAATTATGTCAGTATTTTAGATGCTTGTTGACAGCAAACACTTGCATCTCTCTCCCGCGAGATGTTCCGTGTGGGTTACCTGGGAGCCAGGCACGTGGTTGCTGCTCAGGGTCCTAAGTGTATGGCGGTGTCCAGCTGCAGGTGACCTTCACGATCCCAAGGCCATGGGAAAACCAATGTGTCACATCAAGAACTGGTCCCTGCGATGTGTGCCCATGGCTCCTCCCCTCAGGTTTCATTGGACAAAGTATATTACATGAACAGGCCTAACTTCAGAGAGGTTCTGAACATGCCAGTCTACCACATGCCTGGAAGGAGACCCTCAAACACCTCTCATCTAGTGTCTGTAGCGACGCCTCTTTCTAGGTGCCTTCATATTGCCATTTGGTTCTCAGGGGGCCTGGCTTCTGGCCTTCCTGAGAGTTCATGGAACAAGAAAACTGAGGGGGGCTTCCTGACAGTCTTCCTGGTTGTGGGTTGAGGGCAGGCCAGAGTGGGTGGGGAGTGACAGTGGGCTCCTTCTCGAGTGTGGCATTTGATCCCTGCAGCAGTGTACAGTGGGGCTTAGGCGCAGGGATACAGTGGAAAGCTATCTCAAGAGGACATGGATTTCTGCTTGTTAGTTCTCTGCCGTCCCCTTCGCATTTGAACGGGCAATCAGGGCACTAGTAGGCACTGTTGTGTGGAATCAGAACCAAACACCCTGCGCCTGCATCCTGGCCATGCGGTTTATTAGCTGTGTGACTCTGTAAGCCATGTAATCCCTCTGAATGTTCAGTTCTTGAATGCGTTCATTGTCTCGATCCCCTTGACAGCGTCACTGCTCCACACTCCTATTCCTATTTCCAAAATAACAATAACAGTAATAATAGTAAACTTCTCATTACACCACTTGTCCTCAAATCCTCATGTCGGGGCATACTTCTGGGAAACCCAGTCTAAGACACCCTATTCATGCTCAGGCAAGACATGGCGAGGAAAATGGCATGAAGGCCACGTCTGAGCTCCTCTGGCTCCCAAGAAAGATCGACACCACATAGGTCAGATTCAGACTTGCCTCACACTCCATCCTTTTTACCCAACCCTGGTACCAACCGTCCTCACCAACTCACTGCCAGTGCCTGGGTTTCATCGTTCATTGCCACGGCCTCACAGACAAGACTCATGATCAAGGAGCCTATTCGGGACGTTAACAGGTACCATTCAGGTGAGAACAGCACATGATAGAGCTGTTCTTCCAGGGCAGTTTCTTCTGTGTTGTGTCTGCAGGCAGGATTTTGATGGCTTCAACTCATACTGACTTGATGAAAGCAAGTCCGTGGTTATGCCCAACTTGAATGTGTGTGTGTGTGTATGGGGGGTGGTGGGGTGGGATATGCAATTCCTACCAGTGTCTGGAGAGAGGCGAAATGGGGTGTATGGGAATTAGCTCGCTGACTGACTAGCACAGAACCTCTGTTTCTAAGGGACTCTGATCACAGGAAGCAAATGTCTGCACTGGAATCTCTCACAGTCATCGCTAGGGTGAAGGGACCACCAGCATCCCTCTCCTTTTTCAAGCCCCTCTATGGTACAGGTGGTGGGGAAGACAGAGAAAGGGGGTTTCTTGGTGCCTGACGCAGTGGAGTTGGGACTTCAGGTAGGTGAGGAAAAGATGGGGTGCAAAAATAGTAAGCGATTCAACATATAACACGTTGCCACTTGCAAAACACATTCCAAATGCCTTGGTGTTTGTAAGCCACTTTGTGGGTTATGGAATGTTTATCATTGAGCAAACCATTTGGCATCTGTGATCACATGTTTCCATGTACAAAGCACTTTTTGATTCAGAAACAATACATAAGATTATGTATCTTTCCAAAATACCTGTCAGCCTGCCAAGTCTTTAAGCATGTTAAGTATGGCGGACAATGAAAGGCAAAGCACTGAAAGATGTTCACTACATGTCATCATTTGCAAATCACTTTATTAAACAATGATTTCAAGAAAACAATAGTCTTAAGTAAACACTCCTAAGGGTATTTTACTTTTTACAAATCATTTAAAATGTTAATTGACTTATCTTTTAACAATCTTACCAACATGTGATTCACATTTCATATAGTTCAATAGCTCAATCACCTTCTTCAGAGTCGTGTAGCCCTTAAACTGCCAACTCCAGGATAGGCTTTCTTCCTCATCCTCATGGCTGTCAGTTCCCCATTTCTGCCACGCTCCACTGTCATGTCCCTTAGAATTTACTGAAAAGGGTCATAAAGCCTAGTAGGTTGTTACATGACTTGAGTCCCATCACTGCTGTAGGGTTCTTATGAGTCAGAATCAATTGGACAGCAAGGAGTTGGCTTTTTCAAAAAAAATGCAAGACCTGGAATTTATGAGCTATGCCACGTGAAACCACTCCACAGTTCGGAAAGTATAGGTGAGCATCCCTGCGTGTCCACCATGCGTTCTGTCAAATAGGATGTTATGTGACTGAGATATGGTGGGAACCTCACCCAGCAAACTGCCGCGCTTAAGCCTTGAGCAACGGCATTCCCTCCTTTTCCTTTGCAATTGTGCACCTGGCCGTTGAGTGCGTTCCCATTTCCATCACCGAGGATTCCACTAGACTGTTATCATGGCATGAACATCCTAGTTATGAGCTCAGGAGTCCAGCTGGTACTGCAGGTTAAAGACCGGGCTGCTAACCACAAGGTCTATGATTCACACTCTCCTTTGCGGGAGCATGTTTGGTCCTCTGAAGCCTTGTGATGTCCGAAACCCCAAGGAGTAGTTCTGCTCTGTCCTACCGAGGGCTGCCATAAATCAGAATCGACTGGAGGCCAGAGGACTACATATAAATTATTTTGTTATTTCATAATTCCGCCCTTTACTCGGTGGAAGGGACTTTGCCTAAACACAGGGTGGTTTGTTTACCTTTAAAAGCAAAGAGAAAGAGTTTTGCAATTCAAGAGCACTTTGTAGCATGATGTAAACAAATCGCACTACATTATAAAATACTCTTTGTCCTTAGCAAAGCGCTCTGTTGTTTATAGAGTATACCGCAATGCGCTGAACTCCTCTCCTCCCTGGAAGAGACCCTATGGACAACGGAACAAACACTTCCCGGTCCTCACAACGGTGACCGTGTTTGAGCCCATTGTTGGAGCCGCCCTGTGACACCATCCCATGGAAGCATTTCCTCCTTTCCCGGATCCTCTACTTTACCAATATGATGTGCTTCTCCAAGGACTAGTCCCTCCTGATAACATGTCCACCATGATAGAAAGCACAAATGCATGCAAGGATGATACACACATGCTACGGAACACACATGAAGATGTTAGTTGTGAGAGCAACAACAGGCAGGGAGGAAGTCGTAGAGGAACAGAGTGTTGGTGTACTGTTGAAAGTAAGTTGGTTCCAGTTCAAGTTCGATGATTACAAATTTAGAATTTTAAGGGTAATACCAATGGTAACCACACACACAACAAATCTAAAAAATATGCAAACAACCTCCCCCCCTTGCACTCCCAAATCAAACAAAACTGACTGCCATTGAGTCAATGCTGACTCAGAGTGATGCTACGAGATAGGGTTGACGTGCTCCTGGGAGTTGCCAAGACTGGAACTGTGTAAGGGAGTGGAAATCCTCATGTGCTTCGCCCAGAGCTGCTGGTGGCTTCAAACTGCTGATCTTTCTAGTCACAGCCCAGTGGGTAGCCACTATGCCCCCAGGGTGCCTTAGACAACAAAAGGAGGGGAACAAAATATCAAAATACTTTAGTACAAACAAATCAGTCAAATACAAATTCAGTATTACAGGATATTGCTGTTAGTTTCTGTCGAACTGGCTCTGACACAGTGACCCTATGCATAATCCTATGTATGACCCTATGTATGACCCCCATGTATAACCCTATGTGCGACCCTATGTACAACTCTAGATACAACCCTTTGTACGACCCTATTGACAACTCTAGGTACAACCCTATGGATAATCCCATGGATAACCCTATGTACATCCCTATGTATTATTCTATGGATTGTTCTTAGTGTTGAGAGCATTGTGACAGGCATTGTGTCAATCCATCTTGTTGAGGGTCTTCCTCGTTTGGCTACCCCTCTACTTCAATAATCATAATATCCTACTTTCCTTTAAGGGCATTCTGGTTGAACTTTTGCCAAGCAGATTGGTTTGTTCTTTTGGCAGTCCATGGTACTTCCAATATTCTTCTTCCTTCCTTATTCGATGTCCAACTTTCACATGCATAGGAGGTGACTGAAAATGTTGCCATGCCTCGGTATTTTTAAGAATATGAGGGACAAAAGAGGGAGGGCAGGACACAAATGGTGATTTGGCAATAGTAAGTCCCTTTTTTATTCATAATTACTTTACATGTAAATGGGTTAAACTCTTCAAGCACAAGGTAGGGAGTAGAGAGAGGCCAGAGGACCTAAATCTGCCAGAACATCCCCGGATCACCAAGGAGATAGATGCTCCTGGAGGGTGTCAATCTCTCCAAGAAGACCCTGAGCACCCTATCCCAAGTTGACAGTGTCTTCATGCTGTATGCCATGTCTTGTGCCAACAACTTCACAGTGAAAGGGAAGCTTAAGGCACTATGTGCCTGTGGCACACACTGCCGTGAAAGAAATGGAGATCCTGCAGTTCATTACTCCACTGAAAGAAGCTCAGGAAGCAGACAGGAGGGAGCAGAGGGACAAGAAGTTAACACTGAAGGATAAAGACAAAAAACAAAGCAGCCAGGTTTGGAAGGACCAGACAAGACAGTGAGGAGAAAACCAATGAAGGTGTTGAAAAGCTGGGAGGAGAAGAACAGAAAGAGGGGGAAGAGATGGACAACTGAGCGGCATGGGAAGACCATGGCACCTTGGAAGCTACGGCTCTGAAGTGCGGTCCACACTAGCCTTCAGCAGATAGATCCGAGAGGGGTAACGCTGGCCAGAAATGTCATAGAAACCAGTGCTCCCCAGACTGAGAGCACCCGAGCAGAGCCTCGTGTGGGGTAGCATAGAAGGGGGTGGCAGTTAGATGGTGTGACAAAATGCACTTATGGAGGGGCAAAGTCCAACCTGCCAATCCTGTCCCAGCCTGATGCCTCCTGGGAGGCGTGATGTTTATGTGAGAGAGATGCTGGGCACTCCTCCTTTCTGTCTGCCCCTTAGCCTTCTTGCCATACTTCAGGGGTGGCCCCATGTGGGCCACCTGACCTTGAGAGCTGTCAGCGCCCTGCCATGCCAGTCTATGGCAATCCCTGTGCTGGGTTTATGCCTTAAAGAAGTAATTCTCATAGCATGAACAGACACATCCTCTCCCATGTTCATCAAGGCGCTGTTCACAGTCGCCAGTAGATGGAAGCAACCTAAATGACCATCAGCCGACGAATGGATAATGAAACTGCCACACTCACACACAACAGACTACTACAGATCAGTTACAAAGAAAAGATAAATTAATGGAGGACCGCATGCTGTGTATGTACCTGGAGAGCATTATGCTGAGTGAATTTAGTCAAGCACAAAAGGGCAAATGTTGCATGTGACCTCTGTTATAAAGAACAAAACCTTCTAAAACTGACTGTGGCGTTGACTGCACATCTCTTTGTATTCAACCTGCTGAATTGTACAGTCCATGAATTATGTGCGAAGAAATGTACTAAAACAAACAACACCCACCCACAACCAACACTTTTATTCAAACAGTAATAGAATTGGAGGTTGCCAGGTGGGGAGAGGTTAAGGGCGGGAAGATGATACTAGAGGTTGGACAGGGGTGAAGTTGGCTGAAGGAGAAAACTGATCCACCACTGAGAGGGGAAATCAAAGGATGTGGGTAGGACAAGCTATTGAGGGCTTGGGAAGTAGTTTAAACTGCTGACTACAAAATTCAACATGATCTGAAATGTCAACCTCACCCTCCAATTCATGATAAACGATGTTGAGAAAGGGCAGGGTTAAGTAGAGAGAAGAAAGATGGAAATAGGAGGGACAAGAGGTGGAAACACAGAGAGGAAAGAGGAGTGAAATGGTGCTTGAGAAGGAGATAAGGAGAGTGGGGAGATAGTCGGGGAGAGAAAGAAGGAGAGAGGTGTGTGTGTGTGTGTGGCGGGGAGACAGACAAACAGTCTAGAGGGAAGGCGAGAAAGAAGCAAAGGGAGAGGGAGACACACAGAGGAGAATGAGAGAGGAGAGATTGACTTAACTCACGGACAGCCAGAACTTGAGGCCTGGGAGGAACGTGGATGAATTTTGCCAAAGAGGAAGCATAACCGTCAGCAGATCCTGTGGTTAAGGAGCTAGAAACAGGGACCGGGCTGTCCCTCTCTATGCCTGAAGGGCCCCTACAGGAGGTTGCAGGGATCATCAGGTGAGCCCTTAGCCAGCCAAGAAGACTAACTGGGTATATGCCAATTCAAGTGTGAGCCAGGTGGCCCAAACTAGGCCCAGGTGTGCTTCATTCAGCCAGTGGGATCAAACAATACCTTCTACTATGCCTCCCAGATAGAGGGCTCAAACGGCTGGACCTGGACACCGCTGCCCCCTTTTCCCCCCTTTTTTTCTTCACCCTTCGGCTCCTTGCCCCGGTCTCTCTCTCTGGCCCCAGGCCACCACGTTTGGGTGTGCAGTCCCATGAGGGTGCCCATGTTCACTGACTGTAAAACTGGAAACATCTTCCATCCTTTATAAAAACCCATTTGGATCACAAACCAAGTTTCCGCGTGAATTCTTTCTCCTGCGATGCCAAAAACTGGGGAATTTCCCACCCGAGAAATCTAACACTGTCAGCTCCTGCAGAGCAGGAAAGGAAAAAAAATTTCCCACAGAAGCGAGCAACAGAGAAGTGGTGTGATGAGAAACGTTCCCCACACCCACCCATCCCACCCTGTACAAACAGAAAACTGGGGGATGGGGAAACGCAAGGCAAGACCTTCTGAGTGGCAGCCCCTTTATCATCACAAACAGCAACAGCAAAATGCAGGGGATAATAATAAAAACATAAGTAAAGTAATAAGGAGAAAAGAAACACTGAGGAGAGGGAGACATGGAGCCCTCTGTGCTTTCTTTCCAATGTTCCTGTGAGTTTCTTGGAATCCCCTCCAAGTTTTAAAATAAGCACGGGGTGGGGTAGGGTGGGGCATGAAGGGTGACAGCAGGGAGAGAAAGAGTAGCTGTGACCTCAAAAACAGGCAGAAGGCCAGAGGCAAAGAAATGAGACACAGAGAGGGAGGGACACACCTGGGGAAAGGGACAGACAGACAGAGCTGGAGAGAGAGACTCATTCAGAGATGTGTAGACAGAAATAAAGACTGAGAGGAAGAAGCACGTCAACCTGTGTGATCATGAGGTGATGATGGTATCAGGCATCAAAGACCCAAAACAAAACAAAAAATATATATCGATGTGAATGAGGGAGAGTGCAGAGTGGAGACCCAAAGCCCGTCTGAAGACAATTGGACACCCTTACACAAGGGTCACAAGTAAGAGAGGAGCCAGTTAGGGTGCAGTATAGCACCAATGAAACACAAAACTTTCCTCTAGTTCTTTAATGTTTCCCCCCAACCCCAGACCCGCATCATGATCCCAATTGTACCTTACAAATCTGGCTAGACCAGAGCATGTACACTGGTACAGATAAGAGCTGGAAATCCAGGACAGATAAAACCCTCAGGACCAATAATGAGTGTAGAGATACTCAGAGGGTAAGGAGAAGGGGAGGGGAGGAAGGGGGAACCGATCACAATAGTCGACATATAATGCCCTGCCAGGGGAATGGACAACAGAAAAGTGGGTGAAGGGAGACAGCGGTCGGTGTAAGACATGAAAAAAATAATTAATAAACTATCAAGGGTTCCTGAGTCAGGGAGGACAAAAAATGAGAAGCGGATACCAAGGGCTCAAACAAAAAGAAAACGTTTTGAAAATGATGATGGCAACATCTGTACAGATGTGCTTGACATAATGGATATATGTATGGATTGTGATCAGAGCTCTATGAGCCCCCAGTAAAATGATTTTAAAAAGAAAAAGAAGACAGAGAGGGACCAGAGACAGGGAGAGAGCTAGAGAAGTAAGACAAAGCTATTATGAGGAGAGAGACGGAGAGAAGATGCCGTTAGCTGTTGTTCGGTGCCATCGGTGCTGCTTCCAACTGAGAGCGACGCTGTGTACCACAGACGGAAACACCGCCTGGTCCTGTACCATCCTCACCGGGTTCTTGTGACTGACCTCATTGTGGCAGCCTCGGTGCCATCCATCTTGTCGAGGGCCATCCTCTTTCCCCTGAACCTCTACTTCACCAAACATGGCGTCCTTCTTCAGGGACTGGTCTCTGCTGACAGCATTTCTGAAACACGTGAGACCAAGTCTCACTCCCCCTGCTCTAAGGAGCGTTCTGTCTGTACTTCTTCCAGGACAGATTTGTCTGTTCTTTTGTCAGTCCCTGGTCCTTTCCGTAGTCTTCCCCAGCACCATCATTCAAATACATCCATTCTTCTTTGGTCTTCCTTAGTCAATGTCCAACTCTCATTTGCATATGAGATGCCTGAAAAAAATCATGGCTTGGGTCAGGAGCACCTTAGTCCTTGCGGTGGTTAGTTTATTGTACCAACCTGGCCAATAAACACAGGTGAGGTTAATTGAAGGACAGAGGGATAAATGGCTCCATGAGTCTCGCCTTTCTAGTTCTCAGGTTTCTTGATTTCTGGTGGTCAGCCAGGCTGCAGCTGTCTTAGCCAGTTCGCTGCTTCAATTAGCAAGGCTCACTTCCTGTAAGACATCCCTGAGGAGAAGCTACATGGACCTACCCTGATGCAGCCCTGGGTGCTGGAGCAGGTGTGTGGAGGCCCCTGCCAGCGTTGAGTTGCTTACACGCTCACTGACTCAGCTTTTGTCCTGCAGTCAGCATCACTGCTTCTGTTTTGCGAGATGGAGGAGGGCTTTGTGGCTTGGTGTCAGACAAAGGATTCATGTTGGACTTGTGGGTTTGGGCAGCAGTGGGTTGGGATGTTTTCTTGATGTGCACGTAACCTTTATTTAAAACTCTCTTTTATACATGAGTTTCTATGGATTTGGTTCTCTAAAGTACCCAGACTAACACATTCTTCAAAGTAACCCCTTTCATTTCAATATTTTAAAGATTTAGAAAATGCAATGATGCTTCATTTGATTTCTTGACTGCTAATTCCATGAGCATTGGTTGTGGATCCCAGCAAGCTGAAATTATTGACACAGATCTAAGAAAGGAGTTGGGGTTGTGTATGGGGCTCTATGTTGGGCTGGTAAACCCAAGATCAGCAGTTCAAAACCACCAATTGCTCCTTGGTATAAAGAGGAAGCTTTCTACTGCTGTTAAGAGTTACAGTCTTGAAAACCCACACAGGTCATTCTACGCTGCCTTACAAGATCACAATGACTCAAAAATGAGTCATTGGCATTGAAGTGTCGTCCTGGTATGAAGCCTACAATATGCCTTCCTACATATAAAACAACCAAGAAACACTTCAAAACATATGAAAATATGTGGGGGAAGGGCCAGTCCCCACAACAATTCACAGTTTCAATAGGTGCAATTTTACAGTTAATCTATATATAGATCGATTATAATAAAGTCATAGAGAGCGTGAGAGATAGAGGAGAGATTGAAATAATGGAGTCAGACACAATTTATGGTAGCATGCTCACCTCAGCCCCACTAGGTGGTCCATGTGGAGATGGGATTCTAGAGGGCAGGAGAGAGGGGGAGGAGAAAGAGGACAAGGGGAAAGGGAACAAGGGGGTGAGGACCTGAAGAGTGGAATGGGAGCAGAGAGGGAGAGCAGAGTGGGGGTCATGAGGGGCGAGCGACTTCTTTATTGCTAACCAACGCTTATATATCTTTGGGGCATGCACAAGCCCCCTAACTACAAGTAAAGATATGTGTCACGGGAAGGGGTTGCACTATCAGTAATACAGTAATGGGAGGGGGACAGCCTAGGGGTACATACACTATAGCAAGAAGCAGGCTTAAGGGCATACATGTGACAGGATGGGTGGATCGTAGATTCACGGAGGCAGCTTAATTTGGGATGTCAATGAGTTGGTTTCACCTGTTCTCTGGCTCACTAATGAAACCATTATCAGTAGGGTGTGAGCCCCACCTAGAGTGGACCAGACACTAGTCTGATGGCTGAAGACCTTCAGGGAGAATATCTCTAAGCATCCGACCTCCTACCATGTGCTGGCAAACAGCCTCTAATGTCTGGCATATCTTTGGGGGAGAAAAAGCTGGGGAAAAGTCTCTTTATAATCCCACAAAATATCATTAACATAATACAGTAATAATAATATTTGGAACATCACAAAGCAGGGCCCACTTGCTATCACAACCCAATGGATGCATTTGGAACTTTTAATATAGACGCTTTATAGGAGTTGGGTTGTAACTATGGTGGTCTGTTCTTAACCCAGGGGACCACCTGCCCGTATTGGACAAACATGATGATCCCCAAAAGAGCCCGACGCAAATGGAAGGAGGGAATGTGATGAAAACTGACTGGTCCCAGGTCCTTTAGATTGGATGATCAGGGTGGGCTTCTTTGAAGAGGTGACTTTTGAAAGCCCATCTCAGAAAAGGTCTGGAGAAAAGCATGCTCCGCTGAAGGATCGGCAAGAGTAAGAGCCTTCAGAGGCTGAGACGTGCTCAGGCTGGCCATGCTCCAGGAGCAATCGCTCACCTGTCCTGACACCCTCTGTCTGCTCCCGCGAAGATCACAGCTGCCCACGGGAAGGGATCCCTCTCTACTTTTTGTGGTGGTGGTCGTCTGCTCTCATCCCATCACACGTTCCTGCTCCTAGGGCGGTACCATGCAGAAGCCCTGGTGACATAGTGGTTCAACGTTGGGCTACGATACCCAAGGCTAGAATTTCTAAATAACCCGCCGTGCTATGGGAGAAAGTACAGGGCTTTCTAATTCCGCCAACAATTACAGTCTTGGAAACCCACAGGGGCGGTTCTCTCCTGTCCTATCGGGTAATTCTAAGTTGGCATGGACTCGATGGTAGTACAAGAGCCAAAACCAAGAAAAAAAACTCTCTGCCGTGAGTCACTGCTCATGCACAGTGACCTTTGAAGATCAGGTTGAATTGCTGCTGTGGGTTTCCTAGACAGTAATTGTCTACAGGAGTAGAAAGTCTCTGGGGAGCAGCTGGTGGCTTTGAACTGTTGACCTTCTGGTTAGCAGCCCAGTGTATAACCACTATACTATAAAGGTTCTCAACGACAGAGCACAGAGTAGGGGTCAGATAGAAATCCATGGGATGAATAAGAGCTCTAGACTAATGTGGCAGTCACATAATTTCATGGGAACTTGAAGATATAAAACTGTAGGGGTGGGGTCTAGCCTAACAATCAGGTCACAGCCTGATGGTGCCTCCTTGTGGACATGGCCTTCTCACAAGGGCTGTCTTGGGAACCGTTCTCTCTCTCTATCTGCCTTCACCTTGCTGTGGTGAGCTTCTCTGAACCCTCCAGAGCCCTGGAGATGCATCCACCTCCATTGGATCCACAAGACGTTGCACCCACCGGCCCGTGATCTTCCCGCATTCTGCATCGTTGCATGTGGCTGCATGAATCTGCAGAGGGACTTAGGGACTTGAGTTGTATCAGACTTATGGACTTGAGTTGGACTGGGCTGGGATGTTTTCTTGATGCATAATTATTTCTTACTCATATGAGACTATCAGTGGATTTGTTTCTATAATCAGCCCAGCCTCACACAATTATGTAAGTGGAAAAAAGAGAGCAAATATCATATAATCCCACTGATATAAAATTTAGAAATTATACAGAGTAAAGTATATTACAGTTTACCAGGAACTGGGGTGGGTGGGTGGAAGGGACAAGGAGCGGAGGTCAGGAAGTTGTGGGTTCATGGATATGGGGTTACTGAGTATAGGGTTTCTCTTGGGTTGATGGAGAAAAGACAGTAGAAATAGTGGGAGAATTGCATGGCATTGTGAATGCAAATGATTGTCATTTTAAAATGATGAAGATGGAAAAGCTTATATTTACATATATTGGACCACAGTCAATGGAAAACAAACAAAAAACCTGTCACTTTTTAAAAAATCCAAGGATAGAAAACACTTGAACACAGCTCTTCTTCTTTTTCCCCTCCTCCTCCTCCTCCTCCTCTTCCTTCCAATCCTCCTCTTCCCGCTCCACCTGAGTTGCTAAACATTTTACTTCCTTTGTATGCACAATTAATATCCATCAACGGATCAACAAAGAACTAAAACATCTTACATTGGGCAAAACTGCTGCCAAGATGTCACTCTGGGGACTGAGGTGACCGAAGCCATTGTGTTTTTAATCCCCTCACTTGTGCAAGCTGGCTATTGAATAAGGAAGGCTAAGAAGAAGGCATGCTGTTGAATCATGGTCCTGGCAAAGAGCACCGATTGCACTGCCAGGAACAAACATGTCTGTCTGGGGGGAAGTCCAGCCAGGGCACATTTTAGAAGTGAAGACAGCGGGACTTTGTGTCATGAACTTCGGACATGTTGTCAAGAAGGATTAGTCTCTGGAGAAGGACTTCTTGCTTAGTTGACAGCAGGAGAGAGAAAGACTCTCAAGGAGAGGAATTAGCACAGCGGCTACAACAATGGGCGCAGCCTAGCAGGGATTGTGAGAAAGATACAGAGTCCCACAGTGACTCCCAGGGTCTCTCTGAGTCTGCAACAACTTGACAGTATAGGAGAGCACAACATTTACTATACACCAGGCCGTGCATTACTGCTTCGACGTGGTGTAGCTTCTTTGATCCTGACAACTGATCTATGAAGCAGGCACCAACCAAACTCTATCTCCCAGTTTAGAGCAGAAAACCAGACTTAATAAGGAAGTTGGGGTTTTCCCTGCATCTTAAGACAATTGAAGACGAGGCTTTGTCATCTGTAATACATTTTCAAAAAGCAATTTATACACTAAAATATCTGATTAATGCTGTTTCATTGTTGAGAAATCATCTCCTATTGTTTTTTAAATTTTTATAAGTCATTTAATTGGAGGCTCTTACACCTCTTATAATAATCCATACCTCAATTGTATCAAGCACATTTGTAGAAATGTTACCAACATCATTTCCACAATGTTTTCTTTGCTTGAGCCACTGGTTATCAGCATCCCCTTTTTTCCTCCCCCTCTCCCCCATGCTTCATGGGCCCTGATAAATGATAAATGATTCATATTATTATGATTCATATTATTCATAAATGATTCATGGGCCCTGATAAATGATAAATGATTCATATTATGATAAATGATAAATGATTCATATGTTACACTGCCCACTGTCTCCCTTTGCCCATGTTATGCAGCTTCTTTTAAAAATTTATATTTTAACACTTTTATTGGCATTTAATCCACATATCATACAATTCACTAGTTCCACCAAATCCAGAAGAGTTGTGTAATCATCAGCAAAATCAATTTTAGAACATTTTCTTCATCCTTGTACCCACTGTTTTTCGTGTAATTGTTACTCTTTTTAAATGTGGCAAAAATACACGCAGCAAAACATTCTGCAATTCCACCACATCCACATGTATAATCCAGTACCATATTCTTCCTGTTGGTATCCTTTTCCAAATATTCCACTCTTAACATCAAGTCAATGCCCACTAAGTGAAAACTCACCCTCCTTCACCCATGGTCATCATGGTAAGTGTGGGGATTTTTGTTGTTTTTTTTTTTGTTTCTTGTTGTTTTTAAGTAGTTTTCTTGATGTGATATTCACATATCATACACCTTCATAATTTAATAGCGTTTACAAAGCATGGTATATATATCATCACGATCAGTTCTAATACCCCCTCAAAACTGACAGCAGTCTCTTTATGCAGGCAAAACTGGACACCCAGTCGTCTGACCATTTAGAGGTGTTCACGCAAACGTCTTTTGTTTTAGGGGTGTCCATAGAAACAGCTTATGTGGACTCATAGAGTCCAGGCTAAAACACTCACATTTCCAAATCTGGGGCCCACATAACACTTTCTTGGGAGTAGTGTTGCCCAATCTTAGCAATGGCGCCCCCTGCTGGGAGCTGGGATAATATAGGGTGGGGGTGATGCTGTAAAAGCAGAGGCATGCGCTGTATCTGGATTATATGGATTATAGTAGAGTAGACACAACACACTAGACAGTACAAACGTGTTTAATGGCCAGGGAGGCGCCGAGTCTTTTTTATTTTCCTTTCTTTCTGAAAGGGGAGGGATTGATAGGCCACTGACATTTGGGAACCAGTCTACACAGACTCATACAGCCTTATGTGCAAGAGAGTGAAATTCTGCCTGGCCCTGCACCACCCTCATGTTTAAGGGCATGTCCAAGCCTATGACTGTATCCTTTGGGTCAGTCCACCTCACCAAGGGTCTCCCTCATCATTGCTGACCCGCTACGTCACTGCCACAGTGTTTGTCTGGTTTGACTAGAAAAACAAATCCAGAGACACTCATTGCGTTAGTCTGGGCAGACTAGAGAAACAAATTCATGGACACTCGTGTGTATAAGAAAGAGTTTTATAAACAAGAGGAATTGGATATTGAGAAAAGATCCCAATCCAGTCCAGATCAAGTCCACAAGTGTGATATTAGCTCATATGTCTGATACCAATCTATAAAGTCCTCTTCTGACTCACGAAACATATGGAATGACACCGAATGCAGGATGACCACAGGCCAGTGGGTAGAAAGTCTGTGGATCCAGTGGTGGTGTAAGCATCTCAGCACTGGCAAGGGTCTCCATGTGGCTGCTCCAGCGCCCAGCGCCCAGGGTTGCATCAGGGTAGCTCCATGTGGCTTCTCCTCAGGGATGTCTCCCAGGGAGTCAGGAGAGACAGACAGACAGACAGAGAGAGAGAGAGAGAGAGAGAGAGAGAGAGAGAGAGAGAGAGAGAGAGAGAGAGAGAGAGAGAAAATGAGAATATGTCTTCCGTCTCCAAGCAGGACATCCAGGAGTTCCCAGGATTCTCTTGAGAAGGCCATGCCTTCACAGAGGTCTCATTGGCTATAAGCTGATTTACAGGCTAAACCCCATACCATCACTCCCAATCCTTTCAATTCCCAAATTGAC
This sequence comes from Tenrec ecaudatus, assembly GCF_050624435.1. NCBI lineage: Eukaryota > Metazoa > Chordata > Mammalia > Afrosoricida > Tenrecidae > Tenrec > Tenrec ecaudatus. The sequence continues at coordinate 17,702,953 of NC_134547.1, forward strand.
ACCAGATAATGTAACTCCCCCACACTCATACATGTATGAGAGAGGGCTGTATATCAAAGAGCAACTGAATATTGAGAAAACATCCCAGCCCAGTCCAGATCAAGTCCATAAATTCGACATTAGCCCATATGTCCCATACTAGTCTATAAATTCCTCTCCAGACTCATACAGTGCTTGAGGATCACAGACCAGTGGGTGGGAGGTCTTATGGATCCAGTGGCAATGGAAGCATCTCACCGTTTGTGCGGGTCTCCATGTGGCTCCTCCAGCTCTCTGATTGTGGCTCATCAATAGGAAGATCAGGCAGAGACGGTGTGTGGCCCACCTCCTGGGAGAAAGGGAGAAGTTTCCCAGAGGTCTCAAGAGAAGGCCAGACCCACAAGGAGATATCAAGAGGCTGTTACTTGATTGACACACCTGTACTCCACCCCTACACTTATCTATCAAGTTGACATGAAATTATGTACGGACCGCACTCACCAAACACAATGTCTGCCAACCACTGATCTCTCCTGATGACTGTCCAAAGCCAGTGAGTTGGACAGTGCTCTGTCATGACCCGGTGGGTTTCTTCTGCTAACTTTTGGGAGTAGGTCATCAAGCTTTGCTTCCTAGTCTGTCTTACCCTGGAAGCTCTGCTGAAACCTGCAGTCTAACCGAGGTAACCCTGTGGATATTTGAAAACTAGTGACATGGCTTCTCTAGGGTCTGGTGACAGCATTAGGAAGGACAGCAGCAGACATTCCTTCAGTTTACAAAACACCATCCCCCCACCCTGTCTTCCCACCTGATTAAGTGACCTCAGCTCACAGAAGCTGGTGCTAGGCCCATTGGAGTTATCAGCACCAACCAGAAAGATGCCCGGAACCCTCCAGTCTAAGAGTTACAGACATCTCCAAAACTTAAACACCCGAAAAAGATCCTCTGTTCCCTCTCTTGAAAATGCTGCCCAGAAAGGCAGGCCTGCCCTTCTCCCTCTCCCTCCCTTTGCTTCCCCCTTCCCCCTCCCCCCTTCCCTTCCCCACCTTCCCTCTCAGACACTTCACCACCAATTCTGCAGCAGTTGCAGCCCAAGCCGTGCTTGTGGTATTAAGTCTTTCCTCACCAGCCTGTTGTAGTTTGTTAGTTGGGCCTGTATTAGACCTACTTTTCTCTTCCTTTATGCAACCCCAGCCCTCGTCGTGGACTTTGATGCCTATTAGGTCAGCCAATTCTCTGGTTTAGACAAAGGGCCAGCGCTAACCTTTCTATCACTGGCTATCCCTAATAAACTCCTTCCACTTCGTTTCCTTTGGTTTCCTGTTCCCTACAAGCTTTACCTCCCTCAATAAATCCATGAGTGAAAGGTCTCGCTCTGTCTATTGCCTCTGAACGACATAACAGCATCCAGTGGGCAGTAACATGCAAGCCATCCCAGTAGGACAAACTGACAGACAGACACATGGCGGGCCTTGGAGTAGAGGAGCCTTTGGAGCCAGATGGCCCTGGTATTGAATCCTAGTCACTAGCTTTTGATCTTGAGAAGGAGGACAAACAAACAAACCAACCTCACCACAATGACTGCTGACTCCTAGTCACCCCATGGGACAGAGGGGAGCTGGCTCTATGGGGTTGAGACTGTAAACCCCCCTCCCTGAACAGTTTCAGTTGTATATAATCCATATATATCCAATTCAATAGATCCTCCACATCGTGAAGAGTTGTACAATTGTCGTCAAAATTGGTCTTAGGACATTTTCTTTGTTCTTGTGCCATTATTATTAGCCCCCTCAGGGAACCATTCATCCAGTTGTCTCCGTAGTGTTACCTCTTCTGGATTTCATACGCAGAAAAATGTTTAAAGAGCAAACAACTAGCAAGATTAACCCAGTGAAACAGATAAAAACCTCAAAAGAAAAGAAAGCAGGCAATATTAAATACTAGAACAAAAATTATAGTGGATCATAAGGGAGATAAAATGATAGGGTGTTAAATGTTAGCCTAATTGCACCTGAAACACTTTCCAGTGCATTAAATATATTAGCAAGGCCATATACACATTCCTGGTCCAGGTCAGAGGAAATTCACCAGAAGCTTAGTCCATGTGTATTTCCCCCTCATGTTTATTTTTTAAAGCACAATTTTAAATGGGTGAAAGGGGAGTTCAAGTGATAAGATATTCCATTTTGATCTAACTACACCTGCCATCACTGACTTTACAATGCTCCCTGAGACTGTAACTCTTTACAGGAGCAGAAAGCCTCATCTTCCCCTGAGAATCAGCGGCTGGTGGGTTTGAACTGCTGACTTTTCAGTTAACAGCCCATGTGGAAAGGAGACCCAGATAAGTCACTGTTCCCCTGAGAAAGATAGGTGCTCGAGGCACAAACCTACCCCCAAATCCCAGCCCTGCTCCTTGAGAGCTTGGGCACATCTCAGTCTGTCTGTGTGCAAAATTGGACAGACACACAAAGATGTGAAGATCCCACAAGGGCATGAACTGCAGGACGTAGCTCCCTGTGAGACAAAGGAATGGACAGTCCCCTCTTTTCCATGCCCCGTGGTTGGTCCAGCTCCCCAGGGAAAGCCCTAAGCTGTTGTCCTGCAAGATACTCTGCCACCAGCCTCAGTCTATCCTCAACACCACTGCTCTAGAGATGCCCCACCTCACCCTCACTTACAAAACATTTCCCCTGAGAGCATATTTCAAGGGGCTAAGGAGTCTAAGTTAGAGAATAGCTCAAGCTTCCCACTCATTCCCCTCCAACTCTATTCCAACGCACAATGACCCTGTGGGACAGGGTAGAACTGCCTTTGTGGGTTTCCAAGCCTGTGTATCTGTTCAGGAGTAGAAGCCTCATCTTTCTCCCATGGAGCAACTGGTGGTTTTGAATTGCTGACCTACGGTTAACAGCTCAATACAGAACCCACGATTGTTGTTGTTAGGTGCCATGGAGTTGGATCCAGCCCATAGCGACCAGATGCACAACAGAATGAAACACTGCTCTGTCCTGAGTCATCATCCAATTGTTCCTCTGCTTGAGCCCATTATGGGAGCCACTGCATTGATCCATCTCATTAGACTCTTCCCCCCCACCCCTCACTTCATGCTCCTCCAGTTTGCCAAGCATGATGCCTTCTCCAGGGACTGGTCTCTCCTGACATCATGTCCAAAAGTATCTAAGACCAGGTCTTACCATCTTTCCCTCTAAGGAGCACTCTGGCCATACTTCCTCTGAGACAGACTTATTTGTCCTTTTACTGACATAGTACTGTCCCTATTGTTCTCCAGCACCACACGTCGCATGCATTGACTCTTCTTTGGTCTTCCTTATTCATCGTTAGAGAACAGCAGTTGAGCAATGACACCAGTACCCCTTTAAAGACTTTAAGTACATTGCACTCACACAACGGTCTTGAACAAGGTTGTTAATACTGGCCCTCAAATTTCACAGCCGAGGGAACCAAACGTCAAAATGAGAGACTCAATTTGTTCAAGATCATACACAGCAAGACAAGAGCAGAGGCAGGATTTGAACCTAGTTCTGCCTGGCTTCAGCATATGCCAAAGGTTCTCAATCTGTGAGTCAAGACCCCTTTGCAGGCCGAACACCCTTTCACAGGGGTCGTTCATTTCTGATGGTCTTGGGAACTGAGACACCACTTCTCTGTCTCCAGGCGGGTTTGCCCACATGCAGATGTGCCCACATATGAGTACGAGTGTGAAGACAAAATTTCATTGATTTGTCATTAAATATTTCACAATAGATAATGACATATTGCTTTTGTTATTCCTCACTATGCTTTCATGATGTTCAATTTGTAACCATGAAAATAAATCCTGCCTATCAGATATTTACATGACGATTCAGAACAGTAGCAAAATGACAGTGACGAAGTAGCAACGAACATAATTTTATGGTTGGGGGTCACCACCACATGAACTGGATGAAAGTGTTGCAGCACTAGGAAGGTTGAGAACCACTGGCAGATGTGCTTGCAGCTAACAACAAACACCCAGCCTACCCTTAAAGGACAACTCTGGAGGGTGTAGATGGGAGCACAGGGAGGGGGTGATGTAAGAAGGAAGAGGAGAAAATGGTCACATGGGCTCAGTGCTCAATAGTGAGTTTAGAGCAGAGACTAGAGGTTATGTAACCCCACAAGCATGGTCAACTTCCTTTTGGGATCCAGTCTCAATGAACTTAGTCCAAAGGTATTGCAGTTACTGAAGAAGCTGAATGCGGGGCTCTTTGACACCAAGGGCCCATGGTCAAGGGTAGTTCCTTCTTACTTGTGTCAGGGAGATCTGTGCGGCCCTCACTCATTGTTTCCTTCTCATCAGGCTTCCAGTAACAAAAGCAGCAGCAAGCCCACAGGCCTTAGTTTCTGCTGTGCTCGGGGAGTTGTCTGGGACCCTGCACTCCTGCTCTCAGACGTTCATAAGGACGTATGCATGAGCTGGAGATTAGCCACGTGCTTTGCCTAGTGTTGCTCTTTTGGGTCCCTATTAGCTCTCAGTCAGACACTCTAATTGCTCCCATGCCTCTATTCAGCTCTTCTACTTTTTTTTTTCTTTTTTGGGTAATGTTTGGAGTCCATTTTGATGGGCGCAGTGACCCCATGAGCTAGAAGAGGGTTATAGTCAACAATACAAAACCACCAGCCACTCAGTGGGAGAGTGAGCGGATTTTCCACTCCCGTAAAGAGTTAGTCTCAGAAACCCACTGGGGCCGTTTTACCCTGTCTTGTAGGGTCACTTTGAGTTGGGATCAACATGATGGCAGTGTTTAGTTTAAGAACTACGACATGCAAACTTTTTTTAAAAGCATCTTTTTGTTAAAAAAAAAAATCAGAATTAACACCAAGATTCCTTAGCACAGTGGTTCTCAACAATCCTAATGCCGCAGCCTTTTCATACAGTTTCATGTGGTGGTGATCCCAACCATCAAATTATTTTCGTTGCCACTTCATCACTGTTGTTTTGTGACTGTTATGAAACATCATGTAAATATCTGATAGGCAAGACATATTTCCACTGTTACAAATTAAACATAAGTCAACATAATTAAAGCATACTGATTAATCACCAAACAATATGTAATTACATATTGTGAAATGTTTATGTTTTCCGATGGTCTTAGGCGACCCCTGTGAATGGGTCGTTTGACCCCCCAAAGAAGTCACACCCCCAGTTTGAGGACCGCTGTTGTCAGCTTCCTGGGACAGTTCTACTAGAGTTGATCACTATCACCTCCATGGCAGTAGGTTTTTGCTTCAGCCCCTGGAAGCAGGCAGTCCACTGAACAGGCCTGCTGGCCACATCTACCTTGTTCCCCTCCGCTACTATAATATTTTAGGATTCAGGAACAAACCATTTCCACCCCCACAACCCTGAAGCACAATGGTTTATCTAAATGCTGACTGGATAAAAGAGATGCAATCTCAGCTTAAACAAACAAAAACCAGAGTTAATTCTGACTCTCAGGGATCTGACAGGACAGAGTAGAACTGCCCCTGTGGGTTTCTGAGACTGATAACCCTTATGGGAGCAGAAAGCCTCCTCTTTCTCCCTGAGAGCAGCTGGTTGCTTTGAACTGCTGACTTCATAGTTAACAAACCAATACCCAAGCCACTATGCAATTAGGCACCAAGGTATCTGAGCACCTCCTAGTGTGCAGTCTTAGTTATCTAGTGCTGTCAAAACAGAAATACCACAAATGGTAGTCTTTAACCAACAGGACTCTGTTTTCCCACAATTTAGGTAGCTAACTGTCCAAATTCAAAGTACTGGCTCGAGTCCTGGAGGAAGGTCTAGATAAAGGTCATTCTCTTTTCTGAATTCCTGCTTCTGGCCCATCTTCATGTCACTAGGCATCCTGTTCTACCATCGTTGCTTCCTAGCTTGTTTGTTTTATCTCTTTGCCTCCAAAGAAGGAGCTCTAGGGGTATAATGGTTTTGTGTTGGGGCCACAAAGGTCAGCAGTTCAAAACCATGAGCTGCTCTGACGGAGAAAGATGCATCTTTTTATTCCCATAGAGAGTTGGTACTAGGCCAGGGTGACTAGAGAAACAAATCCAGTAACACTTACATATGTGTAAGAAAGAGCTTTATGTTAGGGAGTAATTAGATATCAAGAAAGCATCCTAGCCCAGTTCAACTCAAGTTCACAAGTAGATATGAGATGCATGCAGCCACATGCAATGATGGAAAGCCACATGGATCCGTGGTCCACGGACAGAGAAGGACTCCAGCAGCTCTCAGGGTCACCAGCAAGCAGGAGAAAAAAGGCAGAGAGGGGATGGTGCTCAGGGCCCTCCTTATGAGAAGGCCATGCCCACAAAGAGGCACCATTGAGCCGTGATCTGATGGACAGGTTGTATAATATCCCCATACACTTTCATATATACTCAACTTGACCTACAATTATTTATCACAGACCACTCCTGGCGAACTTGACACCTCCATGCAACTATTTAACCATGCATAATTCTAAAACAAAGAAAAATAAAATCGTGACTAACAGGATAAAAGGAATACACATACAACTGTGAATCACCACCCCATTAAAATCCTACAGTCTATAAGTAAACAAAACAAAGAGATTCTATGCCTGACAACTGCAGTTATGGGAACACCTACACCTTAATCCTATAATCCTATCGACACCTCCCCCCACATATGAAAACTTGTAACCCCGACATTCCATGCCTTTTTTGTCGATGCCTTTTGGGTTTCTAATGTCTAAATTGCCCATTTCCATCAGGCCCTTGCTCCAAGGAGACAGGTACCATATACACTTGAGTATAAGTCGATCCAAATATCAGCCAAGGCACCTAATTTTACCACAAAAGTGGCATTAAAAATGGCTGAAAAACTTAGCTTATACATGAGTATATAAAATTATGTTAGTCTGGGTACTTTAAAGAAACAAATACACAGAAACTCATGTATAAGAGAGTTTCATACAAAGGGTTTAAGTGCACATCAAAAACACATCCCAACCAAGTGCTGCCTAAACCCACAAGTCCAACATTAACTCATTAACCCATATGTTCCACACCAATCCACAAAGTCCTCCTCCATCTCACAAAACAGAGGCAATGATGCTGATTGCAGGAGGAAAGCAGATTCAGTGAATGTGTAAGCATCTAAGCACTGGCAGGCGTCTCCACACAGGTGCTCCAGCATCCAAGGCTGCATCGGGGTAGGTCCATGTGGCTTCTCCTAGGGGATGTCTTTCAGGAAGTCAGTCTTTCAATCTGAGTTAGCTGTACCCTGGTCCGACATTCACAAAGCAAGAGACCTGGGAATTAGAAAGGCGAGGCTCACTGAGCCATTTATCCCTCCTCCATTCAATTAACCTCACATGTATTTATTGGCCAGGTTGGCACAATAAACTAACTGCCTCAACAACAAATATATTTTTGATTTGAAGAGTCCTCATTCCAGTCCGAACCTTGTGAACTTGCATACAAAGCAAAGTCAAATCAGGGTAAGTCTAACATAAGGTCCGCAGAAATGTGCGCCAATTCACAGGCTCAAAAGTCATCTTCATCTGGTTGGTTTTGGTCAACTGAGTGTGGGCTACCTCACTTCGCCTCACCAGGGTGCCCATTGACTGCCTTGCCTTTCAAGCACGGGCTCTTTCACAAATTCTCAACAACCCTAGCCCTCTTGAGCTAAGTCTTCCCATACGCTCAGGTTCTTCACAACTCTATAAACTGCAAACCTGTCAACCTGCCTCTCCTCTAGCTCCTGTGAACCAGGTCCATGAGTGCCGGTGGCCAGATTCAACCCACCTTTCTATTGCTGCATTTCACCCACTTGCATTCAGCAAGTACATCTGGGTAATGACCTGGCAGGTGTGAAGTTTGGTTCCCAGGCTGTTGTCTATGGGGGAGCTAGCAAGTTCCGAACTTGTGGGGTTTGCTGGGGTTCAGAGATAAAGGTCACGCACACATACACACCCAGCAGCAAAGAATTAAGCCACCAGCATAGAATCACTTCAAAAGAAAGGAATCGGGTCCCTCTTGTGAGCTCAAGAGGACACCTTAAGCATAGTTGAGATATGCTTTGCTCTGGGTGTGAAGCGGGCCTCCCTTCCTGAGTTGAGATGAGGACATTGTCTAGGGGAATGCTTCTAGCTTTTATATGGCATTTCAAAGGAGAGGGCATTGATGCGCTACAGATGGTCAAGTGACTTTCTAATTAGTTATTCAGTTCGTCCTTGGCTCTCATACATTGTTTTATTTAGGTTTGTCTGTGTGGTTGCTTTGGGTCAGCATATCTCAGGTTTATCTTTGAGTACAGTCCCCCGCCAGAATGTGACTGGGGCCTGGCTTCAAGGTGTTGTTCACCAGCCAGTTCTCACGGAGTCCTTTGTCCATCACTTGTTCTGCAGCATCCTCTGTTCATCTCCTTAGCAGGCAGGGCAGAAGTCCCTGTTCCCTCCCAGTCAGTAGGCATTTCAGGCAGTCTGAAGGCTCCCTTTACCATTCAATCCTAATGAGCAGAGTGCCTTCCAGATTTTTCCAGCTTCAGGAGAAAACTCCTTACTGAAAATTTAAAAAGGCAATGTAGCTTTTTTTCCCTCCTTCACTCTGGCAACAGCTCTAGTGGTCTTTTTAAATGCAAATGTCCTGAGCACTCAAGGCACTGGGTTGGGCTTACCTTTCCTAAGCACCCTTTGCAGGCATTTCCTACACCCGTTTAATAGAGCCAATTTAATTTCTGAAGGAAGGCAGTAGGTTTATAAACTCTCTCTATTCATACTTCCCAATAATCATTTCTTATCACCCATATCAATAACAACAGGTAGAAGAAATCAGTATAATCCTACCACAGCCAGATCCTGAACACATTTCTTAAAACAGAGTCAATCCTTTCTTATCCAAACTATCCTATTATTATGCAATATGGCATTAAGCTTCTGCCACCATTTAGCAAAGGCCAGACTTCTGCCAGCTTTTTGACAAAGCAGCATGGCCTCTGGGAAGGTCAAAAGGCATGTTTGCCCCATGTTGCCATTTGACACCCACACCTTCATGTGTGCCCTTTCAGTTAGAAATAACCAAAGACAAATTCTAAGAATCAAAACCTTCCCTTCCCATGTCCTTTTCAGAACACAACTAAATGAACTGCATGGCCCTCCAGCTAGCCACACGGGGAAAAGTGCAATAAGGCAGAGGTCAGACCAACCCTCACTTTCATCTTCATGATTTGGTTTTTGAGTGCCTATCTCCTCAGGTACCATAATGTGTTATGCCGATTGACTACGAAACAAGCCCAGACATCATATCAGTATAAGAAAGAGCTTTATATCAAGGAATAATTATATAGTAAGAAATCATCCCAGTCCAGTCCAACTCCATACATTTGAGACTAGTCCACTAGTCCCTCTTCAGACTCACGGTTACATGCAACAATACAGAAAGCAGGAAGATCACAGGCCAGTGGATCCAAGGTTGATGGAAAGATCTGAGGGTTCTGGCAGGTCTGAGGGTCATCAACAAGCAGGAGGGGAAAGGCAGAGAGAGAGAGAGGTTTCTAGGACCTTCCTTATGAGAAGACCATGCCCACAAGGAGGCACGATTAGGCTGTGACCTGATTGGCAGGTTGAATACCACGCTATACTTTTATGATCTTCAACTTGACATAAAATTACCTATTATCACAGAGTTAGTCTCAAACACTCACAGGAGTAGTTCTACCCCATCTTAAAGGGTACTATGAGTTGGAATCAACCCCAAAGCAATTACATTTGTTATTTCAAAAGACACCCTACCCTAATCCTGCTTCCTGAATGGAACACACAGAATCCATCCCTAAGTGGGATTCTAAATCACTGCTTTTGAACCTATGCTGACAAACATTGATGCGTGTGGGTTTATGAGAATGTAACTTTTTTTTTCTTTTTGAGATCATTTTATTCGGGGCTCGTACAACTTTTATCACGTCCATTGGGTCAAGCACATTTATAAATTTGTAGCCATCATCATTCTTAAAACATTTTCTTTCTACTTGAGTCCTTGCTATCAGCTCATTTTTTCCCTCCCCGCTCGCCTAACTCACAAACTCTTGATAATTTAGAAATTATTATTTTGCCATGTCTTACACTGTCCAATGTCTCCCTCTGGGACAGGGTTGTATGTAGTTCTTTGTGATTGGTTCCCCCTTTCTACCCCTCCTTTTTCTTACCCTCCTGGTATTGCTACTCTCATTATTGGTTCTGAGGGGTTTATGTGTCCTGGATTCCCTATACTTTCAGTTTCTATTTTACTAGCGTACATCCTCGGGTTTAGCCTGATTTCTAAGGTAGAATTGGGATCATGATAGGGGTGGGGAGGAAGCATTAAAGAATTTGTGGAAAGTTGTATGTCTCATCATTGCTACACTGCACCCTGACTGGCTCATCTCCTCCCTGTGACCTCTCTGTAAGGGGATGTCCTGTTGCCTACAGACAGGCTTGGGTCTCCCCTCTGCACTCCCCCTCATTCACTGATAAGATTTTATGTTCTGGGGTATGGAGTTTATGTACAGAGTCTGGTTCATCTTATTTTTGGCCTTACAGGGTTTTTGTTGTTCTTGTTCAAATGCTGTTTTTCAAAAGTTAGATGTGTCATTTTCTTCCTCTTCCACACCATTCATCATACTTTTCAAAATAGTTTCATTTGCCTACTTTCTTTCTAGGGATCATCTGACATCTTTATTTTAGTATTTTTGGTTTTTCGAGTTTTGGGTTTGTTGTTATTGGGTGCCATTGAATCAATGTCAATTCATCTTGACCCCATGTACAACAGGATGGTGTCCTATGCCATCCTCACCATGGTTGTTAGGCTTGAACCAATTGTTGAAGCCACGGTGTCAAGCCACCTACTTGAGGGTCTTCCTCTTTGCACTGACCCTCTACTTCATGAATGATGACACTGTTTGCCATGGACTGGCCTCCTCTGATAACATGTCCCAAGCGCCTCAGATGAAGTCTCAGCAGCCAGACCTCTAAGGAACATTCTGGTTGCACGTCCTCAAAGACAGCTTCATGATTCCTCTGGCGCTCCATGGCACTGTCAGTATTTCCTGCCAACGACATAATCCAAGTGCACTCAGTCTTCCTGGTTCATTCTTTAGCTTTCACATACGAGGTGACTGCAAAGATCTGGCCGGTCCTCAAAGTGACGTTTGTGCGTGAATACGTGAACGCGGACGACAGTGGCAGATGTCCCCAGTGCAATGTGTCATCTGCTATCTTGACCACTGCTTCCACCAACCTTGACTGTGGATCCAAGCAACGGGAAATATTTTTGAAACCACCCGTCCTTTCTCATGCTGGTCCAGCTGTGAGGCTTTTTGTTTCCTTGACATCGAGTTGTCAGCCTAGAGAAAGTTGTCTTCTTTGGTCTTCACCAGCAAGTGCTGCATGTCCCTTGGCTGTCAGCGAGTAAGGTTGTGGCATCTGCATACTGCAGGCTGTTAAGGAGACTCCCTTCAGTCTTGATGCTGTATTGTTCTGCATCAGTCTAGCTTCTTGGGTTCTTTGCTCAGCATACAGATGGACTAAGTAGAATGAAAGGATACAACCTTGACACCCACCTTTTCTGATTTTAAACCATACAGTTTCCCCCTGGTCTGTTCAAATGACTGCCTCTCGGCAGTGCACCGGCAGAGTGTAGTGCTCTGGAATCCTCCCCAGCAGAGAATTTTACTTACATGTGATATTAGTGCTATTATTAGATAACTGCTGCATCCTGTTGGATCACGTTTCTTCGAAATGAACACAACAACTGTGAATTTATTCTACTCAGTTGACCAGGTAGCTGCCTCCTTTATTTCTTGGCACCAGCTAGTGAGTGCTTCCCGTGCTGCACCAGATTTTTAGAACATTTCCCTTGGCATTCCATTGATTCCAGAACCTTGTTTACACTAATGCTTTCCATGCGGCTTGGACTTTGCCCTTTAGCCCTGTCACTTATTGATCATCTGCTGTTGCTTGTATTCTCTGAATCCTCTTTTGATCTTCCTGCATCCGTCAGTATTTTGCCCAGGAATCTCTCTATATTGCAACTTAAGGCTTGCATTTTGTTCTTTAGTTCTTTCAGTTTCAGACACGCTGAGTGTGTTCTTCCTTTTTGGCTTTCTAACTCCAGGGACTTGCATATTTCACTAGACTGTACTTTGTCTTTTTGAGCTGACCTTTGAAACTTTCTGTTCAGGTGCTTTGTGTCATTGTGTCTCCCATTTGCCTTGACTTCCCTACTTCAAGAGACATTTCAGAGTCTCTTCTGGCGTCCACTTTGGCCTTTTCTTTCTTTTGTGTGTTTTTTGCGGCCTTTCCTTTGTATTATGTTTCTGATGTCATCCCACAACTCAGTTCATTTGTGTTCAATGCTTCAAATCTTTTTAGGATGCTCTATAAATTCGGGAGGAGGGTGTGTGTGTGCTCAAAACTGTAAGTCGACTCTGCAGTTCTTTAATTTTCTTTAGTTTCAACCTGAACTTTCACATGGGCAACTGACGGTCTGTTCCACAGTTGACTTCGTTTGGCTCATGACATGGAGCTGCTGCACCATATCTTCGTACAGTTGATTACCATGTATTCCATCTGCTGTGGTCACGTGGGTAAGTACCGTTCATGTTCTTGATAAACTGTATTAACAGTGAAGAAATCATTGATCTTGAAAAATTCTGTCACATGCAAGCTCCAGCTTCCCTTCTGTCACAGACCATATTGTTCAACTACCGATCTTTCCTCTGCTTCCAACTTTCATATTCCAAGCACCAAATGATTATCGGTGCCTCTTGATTGTGTGTTTGATCATTTTCAAACTTAAAATGTTGGTATCAATCTTCAAATTTCTCATAATTGATTTGAGTGGCTGGTATGTAAATTTGAATACTGTTTGTTTTAACTGGTCTTCCTTGTAGGCATAGAGATATCCTATCAGATATTGTATTTCAATATAGCATTGTATTTCAATATCTTGCCTCCTCCCCATCTTTCCTCCACCCCCATATTTGAATACCTTCAAGTGCTTTCTTTTCAAATGGGACACTGGTTCTTTTCCATCTGTCATCCCCAAGGCAGTAAAATATCCATTTTTCCAATTCAAAATGTTTGATTCTTCAATTTTAGGTCACTAGCATCTAGGCCATCAACTTTTATGTGTTCTATTTCATGTTGATGACTTCCAATCAGCTTAGATTTATACATCACACCTTACACATTCTGATGATTAATGGTTGTTTGGAATCATTTCTTCTCATTTTGAGTCATTGTCCATTAGTAAATGAAGAACCTGTAATCAAAGCTCTATGCATATCATTAAGGCTGACTCTACTTTGAGGAGGCAGCTGTTCTTTCATTTGTTGAGTGACTTTCAAACTGAGGGCTCATTTTCAGACACCGTTGACAAGTTTCTATTGCTGTTCGTAAGATTTACAGTGGCTCCTCCCTCAGAAGTCGACTGCCTTGCCCTCTTCCTTGTTTGTTCTTAGTCTGAAATCCCCAGGGAATCGTGCTCATCCTGCGTGACCTTGCGTTTATTTGACATACTTGTGGCATAGCTTCCAGCATCACCACAACATTCAAGCGATAACAAACGAGTGGAGCTTCATTAAGGGAGTTAACAGTTATTTCACCCTAAAAACTTCTAGGTGAATTTCATTTGTAGTCAACTACCCCCCAATCCCCTAACTGCTGGCAACTTTTGATTTTTTTCCCATACCTATGGTTTTATCTTCTTTAGGAGGTCATATAGATGGCATCATATAATATGTAGCCTTTTGGCCTTCTATCACTTAGGAAAATGCATTTAAGCATTGAGATAGTTTATTGTGCCAACTTGGATGATAAACACATGTGGGGTTAATTGAAGGGGAGAGTGATAAATGGCTCGGTGAACTTCACTTTTCTAATTCTTGGGTCTGTTTGTGATGGTCGGATCAGTGTGCAGCTGCCTTAGCAAGTTCCCTGCTTTAGCTGTCAAGCTCACTTCCTGCAAGACATCCCCAAGGGGAAGCCACATGGACCTACCCAGATGCAGCCCTGGGTGCTGGAACAGCCATGTGGAGACCCCTGTCAGTGCTGAGATGTTTGCATGTTCACTGATTTGGCTTTCCTCCTGCAGTCGGTGTCATAGTGTGTGTTTTGTGAGATGGAGGAAGACTTTGTGGATTGGTGTCGGACATATGGATTAATGTTGGACTTGTGGGCTTGGGCAGCCCGGGGTTGGGATGTTTCTCTAAAGTACCCAGACTAACACAAGCATTTCCCCCTGCTGTTGTGTGAATCAAAAGTTTGCCACTTATAATAACCAGTGAATCCCTAAACCTGCATGTACCAACGTTGGTCCTTTCCCCCTTTGATAGACATAATGGTTGCTTCTGGCTTTTAGCGGTTGTGAATGAAGGTGCTGTAGACATTCTGCAAACATTTTAACATGGCCTTAAGGTTTCAAGTTCAGGATGGTAAGTTTATGCTTACATTTAGAAGAAACCACCAAATGGATTTTGGTTACTGTGTTTATTTTCTGTCTAGCATTTTCATTCAATTATTTCTCATAATTTACATTTCTACTCAAACGATTTATGTGACCTGGCACGATGGTTAGCTTTTTCTAGTAAAACCTTCCATCTATTTATCAGAGCTACCCGGACTGTGTTTGACTGTTGCAGCAGCTGTAGTTCAGTGGTGTCAAAGAGTCAGGCCTCTCCCACGTTCGCTTCTTCTTCCTCATGGTGTTTATCTCTCCATCTCCACATCCTCATTCCAGCCAACAGAGAAAGGCAGAATTCAGGAAGAAAGCCTGCCCACCTCCTAAGTGAATCATAAGGAAGTTGCCCGCACCATTCCTACTTAAGTCCCACTGACCCAAACTTGGCTGAAAGAGAACCTAGACCATGTAGTTTTTATTCTAGATCAGTGGTTCTCAAAGGAACAACCTTTTCACAGGGGTTGCCTGATTTATAACAGGAGCAAAATGACAGTTATGAAGTAGCAATGAAAATAATTTTATGGTTGAGGTATCACCACAACATGAGGAACTGTATTAAAGGGACGCAGCATTGAGAAGGTTGAGAACCACTGTTCTAGATAATCTTGTGGGTTGATAGGATCCCATTTCCTTTTGGTTTGTCTTTTTGTTGATGTTGTTGTTTATTAATCATTTTATTGGGGGCTCATACAACTCTTATCACAATCCATACATACATCAATTGTGTAAAGCACATTTGTACATTTGTTGCCCTCGTCATTCTCAAAACATTTGCTCTCCCCTTAAGGCCCTGGCATCAGCTCCTCATTTTCCCCCTCCCCGCTCCATCATGAACCCTTGATAATTTATAAATTAGGAAACAAGACATCGGAGGACATCTAGATGTTTCTGAGATACAAAGATATCATCAAATGCGAGCACACACAGATGAATGTGTCAAACCGGACAGCAATGAGAACTTTTCTTCCAAGCATTCCAAAATATCTGAATGAATTTCTCCTCATAGACAAGGTGCTGTCCAATGGAACACAGCAATTCAGGGCATTTCATAGTCTTCCCCAAAGTCCATCCAGCTGTCCGACGTTATAAGAACACTGTGCTAAAGATACTTGGGTCATTTCTGCCAACATCCCTGCCTTGTAAGATTGCTGTTTGGCTCGGAAGATGTTCTCTTTGTCAAGCACAGAGCTGGCACAAAGCGGATATGCCATGATTCTGATACTATGGCATGCACACACTCTGTGAACCCCAAATTGTCTTTTGACCATCTCACTTACTGCTTTGCTTCTCTCTGTCTCCCTCTCTCTCGCTCGTTTTGAGTCTTTGCTGTTGTTAAAGTTGTAATATCCGAAAGGGATGAGACAATGGTAGTTCGTTGGTTTCTCTGTTTATTTCTCTCTTAGCCACTATGTCACTCTCTCATTCTCGATTTCTGCCTCACCAAAATGTTTCTTCTGTGGTTTTCTTTTTGGTTCCTGTTCCTTCTTGCTCTTTGTATCTCCTTTTATTTTTATTTTTTGAAAGGCTGTCATATTTTATTAAGGGACTCCGCTGCTTATTCTATCCTCTTGATTACGATTCACCATGTTGAACAAGACTCCAAAGGCCACCGGCCATACAATTACACAATTGATTTTGCATATCCAGGAACATAAAAATAAAATACAGAGATTGTTCAACTGAATATGAAAATTGCACATTAGCTTATTTGTGAACATATTTTTTTGCTCTATCTTCCAAAAGTGGCCATTAAGGATCAGGAAGTACTGTGGTGTGGAGGACCAGGGAAAGCAGGACATGTTAAAAAGCAAAAGCAAAGCGTTTCTAGATGTTATTTTCAAAGTTTCAAATCTTTCTTTTGTTTTTGGCACCAAAAAAGCTAGCGATACTTTTCATCCCACTCTTGTCGACTTTAGCCAAAGCCTTCTGTACCGCAGTCACTTTGCTATTTTTCTTTTCTGTCTTCAAATCTTTAGTGTTAAACTCAGTATAATCTTCTTTTGCTTCTACAGGCTCATCAGACAATTTTATTTTCTTTGATGGAGGGCTGGACAATAAAGCCGAAGGTTCTGGAAGCTTTAAATATTTAGATAAGTCATCACTTAATTCTTTAGGAATGTAGTCAGAGATCAAACCATGGGCATAACGAATATAATCCTCTTCCTTATCACTGGATACTTGGTCGCCTGAGAAATATGCAGACTGGACTCGGGCACCAACATTTATGTTATGGGTTTTTAAGGCTGCTGAAGTATGCATCACCTTTTTTTTCTAGCCACTTCAATGTCTTCTCTTTATTGTACTTGTAATATTTTCTGCTGTTTATTTCTTTTTCCTCTGTCACATGGTGAAGTGACTTCTCAAGTTCAGGAAGTTTCAGCAACAAGATGCAATTTGGAAATACATCATCCACCACAACTTGATCTAGTGGCTGGAATTTACCCTCTTTATCAGCTTTTATAAGATAGTGGAGAACCAGAAATAAAGGATCCACTGGTGTGGCAAAGTGTAGCTGGCCTTCCGACTGAACTGACTGGTTTATGAACCAAGAATGGCATTTTTCCTTGAAAACTTTTATTTCAAACAGCTTCTGTAGATCTAGATCAAACAAGTACATGGCTCCTTCCCCTGAACACGGATTAACTAGTTTCAGTTTCACAAACATAAGGCCACTTTTCATCTTCTCTGAAGTATCTTTCAAATATTCTGGCAGCAGGAACACGTGCTGGCGGGCGCGGCCCGGCGGCCCGGGCGGCGGCGGCGGTCACGCTGCCCGCGGGCTCCCGGCACTCTGCAGTGCGAGCTCGGCCCGCGGGCTCCGGACGCGCTCCGCCAACCCGGCTCCAGGCGGCGGGAAAGGGCACGAGCGGGGGCTGTTCCGGCGGCGCGCGCGCCAAGGGCCGGGGAGCGGCGGGGGCGGCCCGAGCCCCGATTTCGCTCCGTCCTCGGGGCCAGCCAGCCGCGGGTCTGTGCGACATCCCCGCTGAACGTTTTAAATGCAGCCGCCGGGCCGCGGCAACCCTGGGCCCGGGCGCCGCCCGCCAGGCCGGGGAAGCCGCCGCGGGCTCCCCTCCGCGGCGCGGCCGATGGTCTGTATCTCCTTTTAAAAAGTGTTAGTTCAGCCTTTTATCTTTCCGCATCTTTGCTTCATTGAATCTCAATCTCACTCTGTGTCAGTCGGTCTCATCTCTATTTTGCTGTCACTTGGTTCGCTTCTCTTCGCCTCCCACCCCTTCAGCTTTTCTGTCTCAGCCCTGGTCTCTATCTACCACATCATATCTGACATCACCTGCGGCGGCTCTGAGTTGTCTAGCTCCAGTTCTCTGCAATCGCTTTTGTTCTTTAGCTTGCTCTCACCCTTTAGTTCAAGTGTCTCTGTTCCTCCCTCTCTTCCTGTCTATATGGCCACCTCTTCCACCACACATCGCCACCACAGCTGACAGGTGGAAGACCAGTCATGAATGGGTGTAATTGGTGGATGGGCGGTGGAAAGAAAGTTGGATTGGAAGGAGGAGGTAGAGGGTAGGAGTTAAAGAGGAAGCAGCTGAAAGAGGCTGAAAACTGAGTCTCTTGCCCAAGAACACACATCATAGCAATAGACACAAAACCTGGAATCCCCCAGAATCCCCCCCCCCCCGCCCCATCTTTCTTGGACATAGGCTGAATGGGTCTATTCAGTCAAATCATATAATCACAATTCATAGGTTCCCTGAGGGATTCAATTTCTAAGTCTGAGAATTCAGACACATGAGAAGGGTATTAGTATTTGTTTAATAATATGTGTAGATAGAACATAATGCCTAGGCATTCCATTTCAGGATAGTAAAGAAGATTTACCCTCCCTTAATTTTTTTCCTCTAAGGAAAAGAAAAAGGACAGCGAAAGACTTATTTGCCACAAGAAGTGATATTTAGAGATTGGGTGAGGTGGTGGTTTCTGCAACTTAGACACTGAACACAAATACACACACAGAGGCATGAATCTGATAAACCAATACAGAAACTCTTTGGATAATAAATAAAACAACTGTTGAATTAATGCTGATATTTTTGAATCTCTAGGGATTCTAAATCTTCACCTAATTTTTTTAAAATTTAAAAATAGCAAACAAAGCAAAAATACCTTGATTAGTGGGGCTGCTAACCACAAGGTCAGCAGCTTGAAACCATCAGCTGCTCAATAGGAGAGAGATGGGGCTTTCTACTCCCATAAAGTTACAGTCTCAGAAACACGGAGGGGCAGTTCTACCTTGTCCTATAGGGTTGCTATGGGTTGGTATTGGCTTGCTGGCAGTGAGTTTGGCTTTGGCAAAGAGAATGTTTGGAGAGATGTCATGAAGGATCTATGAGTGAAATGAGTAAATGAGGTGAAGCTGCGTAGTATTGAAGGATGTAGGTAGGCAGAGATGGATGTATTAGCAACCCTAGAAATGAGCCAACCTAAATAGGATAAACAAGAACTTATGTGTTGTGTATAAATAATCCTTGCTTTTTAACAAGACTGTTCTATCACACATAATATTCTCTCCTTTCTCAGTGACTCAAAGTCTCAAAAACAAAACAAAACAAAACAAAACAAAAAAAACCCCACTGCTATCAAGCCGCTGCTGACTCATAGTGACCCTACAGGACAGGGAAGAACTGCCTTGGTGAATTTCTGAAATTGTAACTGTTTATGGAAGTCGAAAGCCCCATCTTTCTCTTGAGGAGTGGCCAGTGGTTTTGAACTGTGAACCTTGAGGATCAATTCCCAATGCATAATCCATTACATTACCAGGGCTCCTCTCAGCTACTGAGTTCAATCAGTAATTTATTGCAATGACCAGAGCTCACAGACAGTATTCATGATTAAAGGGTTTATTGATGAACTTAACAGGGTACAACGCAGGTGATAAATGCTTAAGACAGAGTTGTGCAGCCAGGGCATGTTACAAAGTTCTTTCAGGGCTGCTAATAAAAACCCAAAGGGCATATCACTCTACTGTACACTTCCATCCAAAGGCACTCACTATAGCTAGGTGAGTGCCCACAGGTAACCTACTCTAGTAAGTCCTAACTTGAAGTTACTGAGATCCAGCTCCATGGGTCAGCAAACTCACCTCCCCAAGTTAAGTGCCCAGAGGGACTCCATTCCACAAATTGTCTCCTGGCTCAAAGCACTGGGCTTTACTGACTCTGTGGGCTGGGAAATCCACCACTCTGCCTCATGAGCTGACACCTCATTTGTTGTTGCTGCTGTTCCTTCTCTGCCACTACATGGGGATCTTGTGCTCCTGAGAACACGCTCTACTTCTGGCTTTTGCTGATAGCAGGATTCTCCCTTCTTGCTTCTCAGGGGGTTCTTTTTTTTTACCCAGTAGAGGAGCAATCACAATGAATCCTTTTAACAATTAATATGTGGCACTACCTACCTATCAATGTCTTTCCCCATCTTCTTGTCTAGAACCAGGCAGGTTCTAGGTCGTTTGGTGGGTGTTACAGAGACTTTGGCTAGACAAACAATGTTAAAGAATTCACTGCCACTGCAAAGACTTAAAAACAAACAAACAAACAAACAACACCAATAGTGGAGAGCAAATGTTTTCAGAATTATGAGGGCAATGAATATACAAATGTGCTTTACACAATTGATGTATGTATGGATTGTTTTAAGAATTGTATGAGCCCCTAATAAAATGATTTAAAAAAAATAGAGAGCCAGAGATATGACAAAGAAAAAAATAAAACAAACCACACCAACACAAAACACTATGGTTATGCTGTTTGATGTGTAGAGAAACAGATCAGGAAAGGTTAAGAGATATGACCACTGGGAGAAAGATAAGCTGAAACTTGAGTACAGATCCTCTGATCCCAAAATTTCAGAGCCTAATAGTGATGTTCACCTGCATGCTGCACCTGACCAAGAGATGTTAAGCCTAGGGATTGCTTTGTGCAATAAGAACTGGGGGCCAGAAATATGAAGAGAGGGGATGGACACATCCTTTTTGTAGGAATTTCTTAGGAGAATTCAATCTATACTCAAGTGGGAGATTATAGGTTACATAACAATTGCATTACAAAACAAAATCTTACGTCATCATATCCAATATCAAAAAAGTTAAACCCCTCCCCCAAAGGAATTCAGATGTTTACATAAGCTGCTCTTTCAAATCCTATTTAAGTAGATCCTGGTGCCCTGGATGTAGGTGACTGGCTTGCCATCATGGAGCTAGGAGGGGCCTTCACTATCTTTCTGGCACTCTCCTTGTCTTGCCTGATCATTCTCATTGCCTGGAAACGAATCAGCAAAGGAGGGAAGCTTCCTCCAGGCCCCACACCACTGCCCTTCCTGGGAAACCTGCTGCAAGTCCGAACAGATGCCACCTATCAGTCTTTCATGAAGGTGAGTCTACCTTTCTGTGGGGAAGGAGGTATTTCATTATACAGCCAGTGTCTTGAGCACCTGAAGGCAGTTCCAAAGACAGAGCCTAGGAAGCAGTCGACTTATGCCCTGGGACAGTGACCTTTCGGTTTAGGTACTTTCTAGGCTAGGTTCTTTCACCAGCATAACCCACTCTATGAGCCAGACAGTCTTTCAACTTATTCCAACGGTTAAACACACATATCAATAGCAAGCCAAGAAAAATGAGCATGACTTACCAGTAAAAGGAGGGAGAGAGTAAGAGTTCTGTTCTCTGGCGGCAATCAAGAAGCTCTACCCCTCTGGGCTCTTGGCTGATTTTTATACAATTTTGGGGGTGTAGTCATAGGTGTGGTCGTAGAGGTTGTCTGATAAGGGGTGCAGCCTCAAGTGTTTAGTTTGATAGCCCTGGATTTTGGCCAGTTTCCACTTTGTTGTACACATCCTCATTCTTGGTGGGCTTTTATCAGCCTTTTTATTGTCCCCAGTGACTTCATTGTGTATGCTCTATTCAGCCAGTTTGGCTAAGAAGCTTTTGGCTTCAGAAAGCATAGACTTTCTGAACCTGTTAATTTTATAATCCCCAAATTTTAGTAGCACAGACATGTAAAATATTGAAACAAGAGACATTCAGAGTCTGAGGATTTTGGAACCACACTATCTTAAATACTACAACACAGGACATTTAAATACTAAAACACAAGGACATTTACAATGAGATTATTTTATAACTTTGAGACTCATTATCATGATATCTTAGGATGTCATTAATTTAGCATCTCAGAAAGAGAATCATGAAAGTTGTTCAACTCATTCAAACTCATCCTTACACAGATGAGGGATCAAGGTGATGGGACTTGCCCAGGATCACAGGAGCCCAAGCTTCTATGTCTTTTTAAGAGCCTTTCCTGTACTCTTTCTACCCTCCTGTGCCCCCCTTATCAATCTTCAATCCACGATTGACCTGTACTTGGTGCTCCAACCAACACCTTCTTTTGTTTCGTATACCCTTAGCTCAAAGAGCAATATGGCCCAGTGTTCACTGTGTACATGGGCCCCAGGCCTGTAGTTATTTTATGCGGACATGAAGCAGTGAAGGAGGCCCTGGTAGACCGAGCAGATGATTTCAGTGGCCGTGGAGAATTGGCGTCCATAGATCGAAACTTCCAAGGTCATGGTAAGTAAAAATAACAACGATAACAAGAGAAAGGTTTATAATGTACCCAGTTCATATCAAGTCCATAAGTCTGATATTAGCCCATATGTCGACGGTAGTCCATAAATTCTTTAGACTCATGCAGCACATGCAATGATGCAGAATGTAGGAGGATCACAGGCCAATGGGTAGAAAGTCTTGTGGAGCCAGTGGAAGGGGAAGCATCTCAGCACTGGCGTGGGTCTCCACGTGGCTCCTCCAGCTCCAAGGCTCTGGCTCCTTCAACATAGCTCCATGTGGCTTGTCAACAGGAATGTCTCCAAGGGAGACCAGCAGAGAGTTTATCTGGCCTCCAGTGAGCTATTTATCTCCTTCGTGCCTCCAAATGAAGCCATCAAGCTGCAACCTGATTGACAGGCTAGACTCCATTCCTTCAGAAGTTGACAGGAGATTATATAACTGCCACACATAATAAGTAGTAGAGTCAGGATTTGAAATCAATTTGCTGACTCCAGAGTGCTTGCTGTGTTAGTTCTGTTCTAACTTTTAATGGAGTATCTAAGTCTTTGTGGACCAATCCAAGAGCTCACGGCCAACTTTCCATCCTACCTGTCCCAAACACATACACAATCCACAGCTCACCCACACATCCATCTCGAGCTACTAAGACCTCTCAGTTCTAAGTAGCCTCACATAATTCATGCTATCCATTCATCCATGTATCTATCTTTCCTTACACCTTTACTTCCATCTGCCTGCTTCAAATAAAGTCTTCTTATCGTGATTGGGTGGATTTACAGAGCTGATCATCAGTTTTAAACCCAACATTCACACACACACCGAGCTTCAGCACATCCATGGCAATCCCTGCAGCATAAGATCCCACATCTCACTTACTCCTTGTTTCCACTCCTCCTTTTCCAATCCTTCTGAACATTGTCTTTGGATAAATGCTGCACTTTTTATCTCAACTGGCTTATTATTCTAAAGTGTGAGTACCTCATTAGTGTTATGGCTATTATTTGGTTGAAAATTGAATCATGGGCATAAAGTTCATTTCTAGATCCCAAGGGTGACTCAGGGTCATAGACGCAGGGGTTCCTAGGAAGTCTGACTAGTTATTCTGATGCTTTCTGTGATCTCAACTTTTAATTTACACCTTTCTCCCATTCTATCCAAGACCTTCCAAAATGATCCCTTTCAGAGCAGTAGTGGTAGCTGGGCACCATTTGTTTGTTTGTTTGTTTGTTTTTCTGCACTCTGGGTTGTGAAGATTGATGTTTACTTGGTCTGTTCATCCCTTTGACTAATTTTTCCATTTCCCTGATTTCCATCATTTTATTTCCTTTGTACAAGAAGAGTCCAATAGCTGTATGTCTGATCATGTGCTTTGAAGACTCTAATCTCTACTCATCAAAGTGGTAAGCTGTAGAGCATTATCTGTGTGGACTAGGTTATGCCAATTGATGTTGGTGTCCCTGGAGACTATGATCTTGAGCTGCCAAGCCCAGTAACACATTCTTTCAAGGTATCTAGCGAACTAATTCAGCCTCTCATCAATTCAGTGCTACTCCTTTGTCCTTTTAATGCCTAGCCTTTTCTGAAATCTTAACCTTCTGGATTTTCATTTGCTACGTTTGTGTGATTTCACATCATTTTTCATTGACTTTTTCGATGTGTTCTTGTAGTGTTTTCCTGAGTTCTTCAGTTTTTGTTTGACCTTCACTAAGCACTCTGAATTTATTAAATGTGTCTTTTGAATTCCTTATCATCAAGTAGTTCCTCGGGAAAGGTTTCTGGCTCTTTATTTTAGGGATTTGTTTGGGACAGTCTGTCTTGTTCCATGTGATCTGAAATGGTTTCTTGTCTCAGAGGCATTGTGGAGGTGTTTTGTTTGTTTTTAAAAATCAATTGTTAAAAACAAACAAACATCAAAAACACAGGATTAACCAAAATGAGAGATGAAAAAGCAAAATTCTGAGGAAGTGAGTGTGGGGAAGTGGGGAAAATGAGCTGATCCCAAGGGCTTAAGTAGAAAGAAAATGTTTTGAAAATGATGACAGCAACACATGTACAAATGTGCTTGATACAATGCATGGATGTATGGATTATGATAAGGACTATATGAGCCCCCAATAAAATGACTAAAATATTTTAAAACTTTATTGGTGTATTTAAACTTAATTGAAGATTACTATGTGGGTGTTTCTTACTACCTGTCTCCTGGTGGGTGTAAGAAGTATGTGTGTGTGTGCCTCTCTGTTCTTGCAGCACAGTTAAGGGTGAGTTTGGTTAGTGTCTGCTGTTGTCTATTTATGCCAGGTAGCCCAGTTCGTGAGGTTTCCGGAAGTAAGGGTGTTGCTGTCTCATTTCTTGTCACCAGCCACTGGTCTGCCAAGTCCCTACTCATCAAAAGCTGCTTGTGAAGTTCGAGATGGTTATGCTTTGATGACACACCCACCTGTCTCTTCTTCATTCAGGCTCCCAGGAATATTGTCTGCATCTATTTCACCAGCTCTCTCCCATTTTTATTGTTCGATGGTCTGGTTAGTGTCTCTGCCTCCACTGCCATCTTGCCCAGATCTGCAGCTGCAGAACTCCCCTGTCCCTGCAGGAGCACACCTCCATCCCTGCCACCTTCAGGTTCCTCCTGAGACCCAAGGCCCCACAGCCTTGCTTTTTAATCTATCCAGTCTTCCACCCAAAGAGCTCCTCATTCATGATTCTTTTTATCTAGACGCTCTTTACCTTCTGCTCGTCCATTCTCACCCAACCACGCTTCCATCTAGCCATTAGTTCACTCACCTTTCCAACCACTTACATATACAAATCTACACACATCTACCCACTACATTTTATTTACCCTATTACCTACCCATCCTTCCAGATAGTCATGAATTCATTTGTTAATATTTTCAACTATTCATAGTTTTCAAACCATGTACCCACCAACACTTCGCCTATACATTAACTCTTTCATCCATCCACCCATGCATCAGTCTAATCATAAACTCTATCCTCCACCTTACCCTTTTATTAACTTTATAAATATCCATTCAAATGTCCATGCACATCTAGAATTTTCTAAATGCTTACTTTAATTCTTTTAGTGGGGAAAGAAGGTATTTGAAGGAAGGGGGAGAAATTTGGAAGGGGGGAGAGTAAGGAGAAATGAGGAGGGGAAGGAATGTAGGAGGAGAAGAGGGGAAATTTTAAGTTGAAAACATCTAAGTATTTCTTACTGAATGATAAGTCAATTTATGTAAGTACACTGATGTCCAGGTCTGAGTCTCTGCGTATCCAGTGGAGCATGACTAGAGAATGCACAAAGTACATAGAAAACAGAGTGTCTGTTCATTTCAGGATGCTCCACATGGCATGCTATCCCTTCCTCCTCAGATTCTCAATGCATTAATCCAAGCATTTTCTCAACTCTCTGTCCTTTGAGAAGCCCCCATCATTTCCTAATAATTTCTCTTCTGATATCGCTTTCCTTCACTTTGGCCCTAGGCCAACAGGGAAAGAATCGTGGTTGTCCCATCCACACTGGAAAGTAAGGATAATGGTCCTTGAGAAGAGACTCTAGAGCTTTAATAGTATAGGCCCCTCATAGCCCAGCACAGAGCTGGAGACACAAAAGGAAGGCCAGGCAATGGCCTGATGCTCACATCCTGACAGGTGTTGCTATGGCCAATGGTGACCGATGGAGGATTCTGCGCCGTTTCTCTCTGACCATCCTCCGGGACTTTGGGATGGGAAAGCGAAGCATTGAGGAGCGGATCCAGGAGGAGGCTGGCTACCTACTGGAATCATTACGGAAGACCAACGGTACGGTGTGGGGGCACGTAGGGGAGTGTTACCAGGAGACTGTGCCGAAGTAGAAAGCTCAGGTGAGAAAAGATAGGCCTAGTGGGAAGAAGTTCAATAATGGGAATGGATTAGGAAAAAAAAGATCGATTTAGGATTCACCGATGTTGCCCACTCTTTCAGGTGGAATGTGAAAAATAAACACAAGGAACTTTCAAAACTCTGTTGTCTACAGAACCTCAATTTCAGTTGATTAAGGAGTCTCTGATCCTTGAAATTGTATAGCTACTCAAATCCGGCTAGACCCAAGCATGTACACTGGAGCAAAGAGCTCTCCACACATGGAATTCAGGACAGACAAACCCCTCAGGAACAGTAATGGGAGTAGTGATACCAAGAGAATAGGGGAGAAGGAAGAGAAAGGGGGAAATGATCGCAGTGATCGATGTATACACCCTCACCCCCCAGAGTGACGAACAACAGAAACGTGAGCGAAGGGAGACAGCAGACAGTGTAAGATATGAAAATAATAATTTATAATTTTTCAAGGGGTCATGAGGGTGGGAAGAGGGAGGGTGAAAAGAGGAGCTGATACCCAGGGCTTAAATAGAATATAAGTGTTTAGAAAATATTGATGGCAACATATGTACAAATGTGTTTGACAGAAGTGATGCATGGATTGTTATAAGAGCAGCAAGAGCCCCCCAATAAAATAATCAATTAATAAAAAGCAAACAAAACAAAAAGAAATTGTATAGCTATTTTGGGAATATATGAGTTTTTACTTCTTCTGGACACAGACATAAATTCAACTATATATTTAAAGGAATCCAATCCCTACTAGAAAAAAATATCAGGCCAGAAATGACTGGAGTTTAGAGAGAAGACATACAGACATTGAAAAATACAAGGGAAAATAGAGAAGAGACAGGGAGAAGGTTTTTCTCTAAATCAGATTCTTCAACTGGGATCAAGGGATTAATAATAGGATCTGTGTGAGTGCTTTGACTATCCATAGATGCTCACAAGTTATTTTAAACAGCATATACTCATATGTGAATATACAGTTTTTCTGTGAAAAATATTCCAAAATCTACTGACATGACATTATTTTCCTATTTTATAGAAGGGTGATTGAAAGCCAGGAAAGGTTGTTCTTAATAGCCCACATGGAATCAGTGGCAGAGTTAGAATCAGCCTAGTTATTCTTTTATGCATATATCTCTTTTCAAAATATGTGGCTTCATCTGCCAAACATGTACAAATAAAACCAACCAACCAACCCACAGCACTCAGTCCTTCTAGAATTTGTTGAGTCCTTAATGGATGGCAGTCCACATGCACCCATTTTACAGGCATCGCTGTGCTGACTCTCCTGAAACCAATACCGTGCTTATGAAACCAATTTGAAAACTGGGAAATCTAGGCTCCAAATACAAAAATGAAATAGCTTATGCATGTGATAAAAAGCCAAAGTACTCCATGCAGGACAGAGTGATCCCATACGTCATATTCCCAATCCTTTCTTGTAACTCAGACAATTCTCCTCCCCAGGGGCCCCCATCGACCTCACCTTCTTCCTGAGCCGCACCGTCTCCAACGTCATCAGCTCGGTCGTTTTTGGAAGCCGCTTCGACTACGAGGACAAGCAGTTCCTGACACTGCTGCGGCTGATAAACGAGAGTTTCATCGAGATGAGCACACCGTGGGCACAGGTGCCCACTCTATCCCAAATCTCAATGACCTAAGCATCTGCCTTTATTCTCCCAACACAGGGAGGAAAATGAAGTAGCAAGTAGCAATATGCCCAAGTCTCCGACGCCCCTCTAGATCGCCAGCCCAAACCCAGCCAAGGTTGGCTTCGTTAATAACAAATCTCTGCTCTACTTTCTACAGCTCTATGACATGTATTCTGGAGTCATGCAATATTTTCCTGGAAGACACAATCGAATCTACTATCTGATAGAGGAACTCAAGGACTTCATTGCAGCCAGGGTCAAAATCAATGAAGCATCTTTAGACCCCTCAAATCCTCGGGACTTCATTGACTGCTTCCTCATCAAGATGCACCAGGTACCTCTTTCGCTTCTATCACCCTTTTCCTTTCATCTTCTCAGTCTCTAGGGTTTCCTACCAGAAAACCACACAGAAACAAGGTGAGAACAAATAAGCAAGTATTATTTCACATGGTTGGCTTAAATTTACAGACAGAATACAAAACCGGTAAAGCTCTAAATCTTTGCATTTTTAGAATGCATTGCTGAATTTTAAAGTTCTACAATCATAGACAACAAAAATCTTACACCTTTCTCAGCATATATGACAACGACACACAACCGACTAAAAGTACAACAAAAACTTTAGAACCTTAACATTGGGCAAAACTTAGATTTTTAAACATCTTTGTTATTTGAGGATTCAGACTGTCAATATTTCTAGTTCCTAGAGTCTTGGAAGTTCAGATATTTAAAAACATGTATTTCATAACATAGACTTTCAAAGTGCACTCTTCTTTTCTCGCCCTGCAATTTCACCATTGTTTACATCCCTCCAATCATGCTTGCCTCCTCCACACTGAAACAATAGGACCCCTTCTCTGTCCACACCTTTGTTCCTTGCCGTTTCCTCTGAACCCACTTCCTTTGCCCAGCTGCTAACCTTTCACAAAGACCTTCTCTGAACACAAGGAAGAAAAAAGAAGATCAGGGCAGGGAAAGGTGATCCTGTTTATTTTTATATCCTCTTCATTTTTAGGATAAAAATAACCCACAAACAGAGTTCAACCTCAAGAATTTGGTCCTTACCACTCTCAATCTTTTCTTCGCTGGCACGGAAACAGTGAGCTCCACTCTCCGCTACGGGATCCTACTGCTCATGAAGTTTCCAGAGGTGGAAGGTGAGAATCTGCCTCATCATGTTCCCTGGTGCTCCCAACTCCCAACAGAGAGGAAGACACACCCTTCAGACTTCAGAATATCACAGTCTGAGGCTCTTACAACTAACTTCTGGGCATAATGAGTACAAATCTTGGAATTGCATCATTGGGAGTCCATTTTATTTGATCTTCTACTTGATGCCTGTATTAATTTCCCATGAATGCTGTAACACACTTTCACTCATTTAGTTGCTTAAAATAACATGAATTTATTATTCTATAGATCTGGACGTCAGAGTCTAAAGTGACTTTCACTGGATTGAAATCAGGGACAGTCTCCCTATGGAAGCAGAATCAGAAAATATGATCCCTTGCCTTTTCCTGCTGCGAGAGTTGTAATCCTTGTACCCTTGGCTCATGATGCCTTCCTCTATTTACAAAATCCAAACTCCAAAACCAAAACGCTGTTAGCATCTTCAAAATATTATTATATTTTCACCCTCATGTTCTTTTCTCTAACTCTGTCTACCTGCCTCTTTTGATTACACGATGGACCACTGAGTAATCTTTGCATCTGAAGTCTCTTCATTTCATTGTATCCATAAAGAACCTTTTGTGATATAAGGCAACATTCACAGTTTCAGGGACTTAGAGATAGATATAGTTGGCGGTCTTTATTTAGCTTACTACAGTGCCAGAATGAAAGAGAATCCACCTTGAACACGTGGTAATCTGGTCGTTAGTGGAGTGACAAAGATGAGTGTCGTCATTATTATTCGTAGGAACTATTCCCAATTTTGTTGTTGTTAGATGCTGTGGCGCTGGTTCTGACTCATTGTGACCCTATGTTCAACAGAATGAAACAATGCCCAGTCCTACACCATCCCATAACTATTGTGTTTGAGCCCATTGTTGCAGCCACTGTATCAATCCATCTAGTTGAGGGGCTTCTTCTTTTTCACTGCTCTAATACTTTACCAAGCAGGATGTCCTTTCCCAGGGACTGTCTCTCCTGATAACATCCAAAATATGTGAGACCAAATCTCGCTCTCCTTTCTTGTTTCTAAGGAGTATTCTGGCCATACTTCTTCCAGGACCAATTTGTTCATTCTTTCGGCAGTCGGTGGTACTTCCAAAGTGCTTCAGCAGCACCCTCATTCAAATGCAACAACTCTTCAGTCTTCCTTATTCAGTGTTCAACTTTCACATGCAAATGAGGCAATAGAAAATATCATGGCTTGGATTGAGCTCATAATAGTCTTCAAAGTGACATCCTTGCTCTTCAACACTTTAAAGAGACCTTGCACAGCAGATTTACCCAAAGAATGCTTTGATCTCTTGACGGCTACTGTCATGAACATTGATTGTAGATCCAAGGAAGATGACATCCTTGACAACTTCCATCATTTCTCCATTTATCATGAGGTTATCTTTTGGTCCAGTTGTGAGAATTTTGTTTTCTGTATTAAGTTGTGATCCATATTGAAGGCTGTAATTCTTTTTTTAAAAATCATTTTATTAGGGGCTCATACAACTCTTAATGCAATCCAGACATACATCAATTATGTAAAGCACATTTGTACATTCATTGCCCTCAATTGCTCTTCACCTAAACCCCTGGCATCAGCTCATTTCCCCCTCTCTCCCTGTTCCCCTTCCCTCTTGAATCATTGATAATTTATAAATTATTATTTTGTCATAGCTTGCCCTGTATGATGTCTCCCTTCACCCACTTTTCTGTTGTCCATCCTCCAGGGAGGAGGTCACATGCAGATTCTTGTAATCGGTTCCCCCTTTCCAACACACCCTCTCTCCACCCTCCCAGTATCGTCCACTCACACCATTAGCCCTGAAGGGATCATCTGCCCTGGATTCCCTGTGTTTCCAGTTCCTATCTGTACAAGTGTACATCCTCTGGTCTAGCCAGATTTGTAAGGTAGAATTGGAATCATGATAGTGGGGGAGGAGGAAGCATTTAGGAACTAGAGGGAAGTTGTATGTTTCATCGTTGCTACATCGCACCCTGACTGGCTCATCTCCTCCCCGAGACCTTTCTGTAAGGGGATGTCCAGTGGCTTACAAATGGGCTTTGGGTCTCCACTCTGCACTCCCCAGCTCATTCTTCATTATTATTTTTTGCTCTGATGATGCCTGATACCTGATCCCTTTGACACCTTGTGATCACACAGACTGGTGTGCTTCTTCCATGTGGGCTTTGTTGCTTCTGAGCTAGATGGCTGCTTGTTTACCATCAAGCCTTTGAGACCCAAATGTTATATCTTTTGATAGCTGGGCACCATCAGCTTTCTTTGCCACATTTGCTTATGCATTTGTGAAGGCTGTAATTCTTGATCTTCATCAGCAAATGCTTCAAGGCCTCCTCACTTCCAGCAAGCAAGGTTGTGTCATGTGCACATCGCAGATTATTAGGCTTTTCTCCAAACTTGATGCCTTATTCTTCTTCATATAGTCCAGCTTCTCTGATTATTTGCTCACAATACAGATCGAATAACTATGGTGAGATTATATAACCCTGATGCACACCTTTCTTGATATTTCTTGATATATATGCAGTAGTTCATTGTTTTGCTCACATACTGCTTCTTGATCCATGTACAGATTCCACAAGAACGCAATGAAGTGTTCTGGAATTTCCATTCTTCACATTGTGTTCATGGTTCGTTATGATCTACACAGGCGAATGCCTTTGTGCAGTCAACAAAACACAAGTAAATATCTTTCTAGTATTTTCTGCTTTCAGCGAAGATCCACCTATCATCCACGATATCCCTTCTTCCATTTCCTTCTCTGAAATTTTGTTGGACCTCCAGCTTTCTGTCAATATATTGTTGCAAACATTGTTGAATGATCTTCAGCAAAATTTTACTTGAATGTGATATCAATAGTATTGATCTATTATTTTGAATAGGTATAAATATGGATCTCTTCTAGTCAGTTGGCCAGGTAGCTGTCTTCCACTTTCTTGGCATAGACAAATGAGTACTGCCAGCATTACATCGACTTATTGAAACATTTCAAGTGGTATTCCATCAATTCCTGGAGTCTCCTTTTGGCTAATGGTTTCAATACTGCTTGAACTTCAGTACCATTGGTTCTTGATCATATATTACTTCTTGAAACGGTTGGCTGTTGACTAGTTCTTTTTGGAAGTGACTGTATATATTTGTTTCTTCTTCTTCCATCTTTTTTTTGATGCTTCCTGCATAAGTCAATATTTTGCCAATAAAATCTTTCAATATTACAACCTGAGATTGTAATTTTTTTTCCTTCAGTTTTGTCAGTTAAGATATGTGGATAGTGTTTTACCTTTTTGTTTTTCTAATTATAGTCTTTGCAAATTTCATGATAATACTTTACTGTCTTCTCAATCTGACCTTTGGAATTTTATATTCAGCTCTGTGACGTCATCATTTTTCCCACTTGTCTTAGCTAATCTAAGATGAAGACAAGTTTCAGAGTCTCTTCTAACGTCTACTTTGAATTTTTCTTCTTTCCTGTCTTTTAACAATGTTTTGGTTCTTCGTGTTTGATGCCCTTGATGTCATCCCACAGCTTATCATGTCTTCAAAATTCTTGCATTAAATTTGTTCCTGAGATGTTCTTAAAATTCAGGTGGAATATCCTCAAGGTTATATTTTGGCTCTGATGGGCTTGTTTTAATTTCCCTCTGCTTCAATATGAACATGGAAAGGAGAAATTGATGGTCTGTACCACAGTCACACTCTGGCCTGGTTTTGTTGATACTGAGCTTTTCCATGATCTCTTCTCATGTGTGTTGCATCTGGAAAATCCATGTGTATAGTTGCCATTTGTGTTAATGAAAAAAAGGCATCTAGGAAGAAGTAGTCATTGGGCTTGCAAAATTCTATCATGCAACCTACTATACTTCTATACTCAAGAGTCTTGGACCAAGACAATATTTTCCACCTACTGTTCCTTCCTCTTTGTTTCAAATTTTTGCATTCTAAACACCAATAATTATCAATGCCTCTTGACTGCATGTATGTTAAAGTTCAGACTGAAGAAGTTCGTAAAACTTCTGCATCACTAGCTTTAGTGGTTAGTACATAAATCTGAATAATAGTTGCATTGATTGGATTTCCCTATCTGGGAGATAGACATTATCCCGTCACATACATAGATCATAGATCTCACAATTTCCTTTTAAATGATGAGTGGCATGCCATCCCTCTTGATTGTGTTATTCCTGGCATAGTAAACCATATAATTTTCTGATTAAAATATTAGTCCATCTCAGCTTACTAGAATATCTATCTTTATGTGTTGCATTTCACTTTCAAAGACTTCCAGTGTTTCTACATTCATACCCCATACATTCAGTTTGTAGCTGTTTCTTCTCATTTTGAGTCCTCCCCCATCAACAAAGGAAGGACCTGAAGGTGTTGCTCCATCTTGTCATTATGACCAACTATTTTGAGACGGCAGCTCTTCGCCATTCATATTTTAGCCGCTTCTTACGTATGGGGCTCATCTTTGGACATCACCTCTGAAAGTGTTCCACTGCTGTGCCTAAGGTTTTCAGTATGTGTCCTTTCTTTATTCATTGCTATTCACGAGGTTTTCAGTGGAAAATTCCTCCGAAGTGGGCCAGCTCTTCCTTCTTTATAGTCTGTTCTTAGTCTGAAACCATGAAGTATGTTTACCTTGGACGATCCTGCTGGTATTTGCAATGCCAGTGACACAGCTTCCAGCATCACAGCAAAATGCATGGCCCTGCAGTGTGGCAGACAAGGGATGGACCCCCAATTTTAGCCCCTCTCAATACTAACAAAGTTAAAAGTAAGGCGGCATCTTTCTCCTGGCACAAGTGATGAGAGAGAGCCACCTGATGTCACTCATAGTTTTGCAGCCTCTTCTACAGGGTTTAAGCTTGTCCTGTACAAATCCATGAAATCAAATATTTCGTGGGCAGCCTCTCTACCAGTTTCTCTCACACTGTTGTAACAAAGCACCGTGCAACGATGGCTCACAGTCACAGGAATTTAGTCTGTTATGCTTCTAGATGCTAGAGGTCAGAATTCAGGGTGTCCCCAGGAGCATGCTCTCACAGAAGGTTCTGTGGCTTCCAGTTTCATACCAGGAGTTCCTTGGTCTCTTTCCTGACTCTTACCACCAACCAGTCATACTAGTTTACAGCCCACTTTACCCACATATGACCACATGCTAATCTGACTAATCACATTTGCAAATACCTTATTTTTAAATAAGGTCAGATTCATAGGTAACAAAGATTAGGACTTCAACATATCTTTTAGGGAATGCAGTGGAGCACATATACCTTCCATATGCAGGGACTGTCTTAAGTACTCGAATTACCCTGAATTACCTTGATTACTTGAATTACCTTAATTACTTGAATTACCCTGATTATGTAGTGATTATGCATTAAGCTTCACTCTGTAAGGCCAGCAGTTCAA
The DNA here is from genome assembly GCF_050624435.1 of Tenrec ecaudatus. Classification (NCBI taxonomy): domain Eukaryota; kingdom Metazoa; phylum Chordata; class Mammalia; order Afrosoricida; family Tenrecidae; genus Tenrec; species Tenrec ecaudatus. The sequence continues at coordinate 17,737,124 of NC_134547.1, forward strand.
AACCACCAGCTGGTCCTTTACAGAAAGACAAGGTTTTCTACTCTCATAAACAGTTACAGTCTCAGAAACCCACAGGGGCCAGTTCTACCCTGTCCTATTGGGTCATTATGAATTGGCATCAACTGGATGGCAGTGAGTTCTGAGTATCTCTTATCTTGATATATTATCACACCCACTTTCAACATGAAGAAACAGAATCATATTTAATACTTCTAAAGTCACTCATCAGGGAAGTGAAGGAAAGGGAACTCCACTGAAGTTGTTTTTAATCATCATGCTATAATTGAAAATCAATTCTTTCATTCTTGCCCATCTTAGTTGCCTCTCTGTATTTTTTCCATTTTGGCACAATAAAATAATTTCTGAAAACCCAGCTGAGATTGGGACACAGGCCTGCTCAGCAACCTTCCAGGCTTACATAATGCTTTTAAGATTAAGTCCAAACACCCACATAGGCATTCCCTGCCAAAGGTCTGATAAACATAGACTGTGAACCACCTGGGAGACAGGTATTAAATAAAAAGAGGCAATTCCCAAACTCATGCCAAGCGCTCTTGGAGTCACTGTGTGCTACAGTTGTGAATGCCTAACCCTTTCAGGGGTCTAAGGTCAGTGCCCTAACAACTCCACCCTTTCTTTGTGCCCATCTCTTGTATATTCATGACTTTTTCAGCCAAGATCCATGAAGAGATTAACCAGGTTATTGGATCTCATCGAATCCCAAGTGTGGATGACAGGCTCAAGATGCCCTACACGGATGCAGTGATTCATGAGATACAGAGATTGACAGACATCGTGCCTATGGGCGTCCCCCACACTGTCATCCGGGACACTAATTTCCGAGGCTTCCTTTTGCCCAAGGTGGGTTTGCACCCACCCCATTGTCCTGTCTACTCCCTGAATTGTATTCCTTCCTGTGTTGGCTATCCTCCTCACTGTCCCCTTCCCCAATCCAGGGCACCGATGTATTCCCCCTACTTGGCTCAGTCCTCAAAGACCCCAAGTACTTCCGCTGCCCAGATAGCTTCTACCCACAACACTTCCTGGATGAGCAGGGCCGTTTCAAGAAGAATGAAGCCTTTGTGCCTTTTTCCTCGGGTAGGTTGATACAGTCCATTTTCTCTCACCCAGGGGCATCCTATATCTCTCTCCAAACTCTCGGTCTATCTAGGACTCTGAACATGAGGGGAGTGGTGTCAAGTGTTGAGCGCCTAGCTGAGCATGTGAACGCCCAGGTCCTTTAAATGGACACTGTTTTGACCTCGGAGGCACTGTGGTATCACCTGAGGCTTGGGAAGGTGATCTGAAATCCAAATCCCCAGCCCCATCCCCTTTTCCCTGGTAAATATGAACCAACCTTCCCTTGTGCCTACAGGAAAGCGAGTCTGTCTGGGTGAGGCCATGGCTCGAATGGAACTCTTTCTGTACTTCACCTCCATCCTGCAGAACTTCTCCCTGCGTCCTCTAGTGCCACCAGCTGACATCGACATCAACCATAAAATCTCCGGATTTGGCAACATTCCCCCGAGCTATGAGCTCTGCCTTGTGGCCCACTGAGTGCTCACTGTTGGGTATGATGGAAAGCGTTGGAGGACATGGTACAGGTGCCGCCAACCATGTGGTTTCCCTAGATTTCCGTAGTGTTAACGAGACAGTCATTATTAGCTGCCATGGGGCAGAGGTCTCCCAGGATCACCCTGAAGATATAGAGTAGTACATCTTGTCCATGCAGTAGAAAATCAAAGCCCTGTTCAACCTTTCTGCAAAATTCTGACGGACTTACCTCTTGCTAGGTTTTCTGAATTGACTAGCATAAACTAGAAGTATCTCCACCAGATGCTTCTATTTTATTCTTTTTGTCTTTATGTAGTCCACTTGTCTTTGGCCTGATATTGACCCACATGTAGGTCATGACCTTTCTCCTTGATTCTAATCTCCCTCCAGAAAGGAAGGGGGGGGGGGAGTACAATTAGTCCCTTCAGATTGCTGAGTGTTGGAGGTCTAATGTGTGTTTAGGGTGACTTCATTGTAAAACAGCAAAATATACCCTCAGACTTCCCTGTTATTCATCATCCTTTCTCCAGCCCACTTCGAACATCTCTCACCGCAAGCAGTGATTGCAGGCAAGAACCCAGTCTCAACAATCCTGCTGGGCCCTTGCCCCTAAACACCACTCCCATCATCTTGTTTCATAAGCACTTTGCACTGTGGTTGCTCTCACCCTCACTCCTGATTCAAAATTCTCCCCCCTCTGCTTTTAATAACCCTTCAACTGCCCTATATACTTAGCACCCCATTTGTCTATTCATGAGCTTCCTGCACTGTTGAAAGTCTTTCTACACAAGGGGACTTCAAAAGTTTGTAGACAAACAATTCTAAGATAATGGAATATGTCCACAAACTTTTGGAAGCTGCTTCATAACAATGCCCTTATAATTCAAATAATTATTTATGGAATACTCAACAGGTAGTCCATCGTTGTACTTGTAGTCCATCGTTGAACAAAACAGACAAAAAGCGAGACATTGCGGAGCATACATTCTAGTGGAGAAGGTAGATGGCAAAACAACAACAACAACCAGGATAAATAAGAATATGATTATGTTAGAGAGGTAAGGCAGGTAGACAGAGAAGAGGATTCCATATTCAGCCATGTGAATCAATGACTAGGGGGCATCTCACGAAGCAGTGGAGAAGTGAGCCTCCTTTGAAGAGCGATATACAAAGCAGAAAAATACCTGTTTATTAAGCAGATTCCTTTATGTGGCTGAAGTGGGGAGGGAACAGAGACGGCAAGAATAAAGGTGAGAAGACCAGGGAGCTAGTGATACCAGACCACGTAGGACCTCGACCACAGTGAGAACTGGTGTCTTAGGGTTTGGGAGTCAAGTTGGTCATGAGCAGTGCATGTGACATTGATATGTTTTTAAAAGCCCCTGCATGGGAGTGAGGGAGACCGGGAGCCAGGATTAAAATGAAAATTACAAGATAAACTAGGAAGCTACTGCAAGTGCCATCATTCGCTTAGACACATGGGAACCAGGGTTGGTGGGGGAAGCAGGTAGGTGGAGACAATTGTGAAGACGTGGACTACATGTCCTCCTGATGACTGAATGTGGGGTGTGGTGCACCATGGGGGTCCCAGTTAAACTGGGTTCCACACAGGGTTCTCAGACTGGTTGGGCTGACTTTTCCGAACAGGACACCAATCCTTTCTTTCCACATGGCTTTAGGTGGAATGAAATCTCTAAGCTTTCCCTTTACAACCGAGTGCATTCACCCGCTCCACACCCCAGAGACGCCTTTGTTCCCGAGGGAGATGTAAGTTGAATCTATGAGAAGTCATCAGTACAGCCTCTGTAGGTGACTATAATCCAAACTGCTGACAGTACAGCATCAACCCTGCAGAGTAACTGGCCCCTTCTATAGGCTCGGTGGATGTAAAAATGGTCTCACCACTTTAGGAGACACTTTGGGAGCTTATTATAAAGCGATACATATACTTATCAAAATAACCACCCCATTACCCCTAGGTACTGAGAGAATAATGGCCAGAAAAAAGAACTATGTTAACACAAAAAACAGGTATGCCACTGTTGACGCTCACTAAGATGCTTCTGCCAATGACAACCAATAGCAAAAGAACAAGTGTTGGCGAGGATGTAGAGAAATCGGAACACTCTTACATGATTGGTGGGAGTGTCAAAATGGTGCCATCACCGTGGGAAATAGTTCAGCATTTCCTCAAGAAGTTAATCCTGGAAGCACCAGAAACACATTGCTCCAGAGTCCATCCCAATTCCTGGCAGCCCCATGTGTCCCCGAGTGGAATTGTGCTTCACAGGGTTTTCAACAAATACCTTTTCAGAAGTAAATGGCTTGGCCATCTCCTGGCCTAAAGAGAAAACTGTAGGCCCCAAGGATTCAAACAATTAAGCGTACATCAATATTCATAGCAATACTGTTCGCAACAGCCAAAGCGACTCAGGAAAGGATACAGAAAATGTGATCCATCCATAGACTAGAGTATTACTTAGCCATAAAAACAAACGAATGACCGATACACGTGAAAACATAAAGAAGACTCAAATGCACTATACTGTCTGGAAAAAACAACAACCCTGAAACAGATAGTTACACATTGTATGATTCTAGCTATGTGAAACACCCAAAGTAGTTCAACCTATAGACACAGAGAGGAGGTTAGTTATATCCAAGGGCTGGGAGACAGAGAGGAAGAGAGAGTAACTGCTCAGTGGGTCTGAGGTCTCTTTGGAGGGAGGACAATGCTTTGGAATTAGATAGACACATGGGTTGCACAAAATTGCATGTGTGCTAAATGCCATTAAATTGTATCATTTAAAAGGTTTAACTTTATGTCATGGGAGTTTTACCATAATAAAAAAGAGCTTCTAATGCAAGTTACACAATGAATGTAGCAGATCTTATGAAAGACATCAGATTGAAACATGTTAATGCTGTCTGAGTTTACATATGAAAAATTATGGAGAGGTCAAAATCATAGAAAAGGAAAACAGATCCATTGCTTTCCAATAATGGGGAGTGAGAGGACTTGACTGCTGTTCCCTGACTTGGTCTTAATTGTGGTGGAAATAACATGACTCTATACATTTAACAAAACCCATGAGATGGTATGAAAGAAGTTAACTTTGACTATATTTCATTTCAAAATGTGTGAAAATAAAAAAATTACATCCATGGTTCAGAGTATATTTTCCTTTTAAAATAATTATTTTATTAGGGGCTCATACAAGCTTATCACAATCCATACATACATCAATTGTGTAAAGCACATTTGTATATGTGTTGCCCTCATCATTCTCAAAACATTTGCTTTCCACCTAAGCCCCTGGCATCAGCTCATTTTTCCCCTCCTCTCCCTCATGAACCCTTGATAATTTATAAATTATTATTTTGTCATAGTTTGCACTGTATGACATCTCCCTCCATCCACTTTTCTGTTGTCCGTCCTCCAGGGAGGAGGTCACGTGCTGATTCTTGTAATCGGTTCCCCCTTTCCAACCCACCCTCCCTCTACCCTCCCAGTATCGCCACTCACACCACTGGTCCCGAAGGGATCATCCACCCTGGATTCCCTGTGTTTCCAGTTCCTATCTGTACCAGTGTACATCCTCTGGTTTAGCCAGACTTGCAAGGTAGAACTGGGATCATGATAGTGGGGCAGAGGAGGAAACATTTAGGAACAACATTCGCTATGATAAGATTTTTTGTTCTGATGATGCCTGATACCTGATCTCTTTGACACCTTGTGATTGCACAGGTTGGTGTGCTTCTTCTATGTGGGCTTTGTTGCTTCTGAGCTAGATGGCCGCTTGTTTAGCTTCAAGCCTTTAAGACCCCAGATGCTACATCTTTTGATAGCCGGGTACCATCATCTTGGTTCAGAGTATATTTTCCATGGACGATTGTTGCTCTCCACAAGATATATAACAAAGAAATTAACAATCACATATGTCATATTTTATTAGGACCCAGAACGACACTTCAGAGTACACGTTTTATTTTCTTCCTTTATTGAAAATTATAGAAATTACTTTTGGACAGTGAATGGCACAAGCTTGAGGCACAGAGCCTTAGGAGTAGAAGGGGCAGCTTCCTCAAACTATTATTTCCAGAGAAGGATCAGAGGCCTCATACCAAGGCATCATGAATGTAGGTTGCTATGTTCCAATTAAATGAAGATTATATCCATGCATTAAGTATTTACTCTTCCAGGCTCTAGGGATCCGGCCATAAACAAGATACATCCTGGCAAGGGGACTCCAAAAACCAGACTCAACTGCCACCAAGTTGAAGGTGACTCATAGTGACCCTGTAGGTCAGGGTAGAACAACCCTGTGGGTCCCCAAAACTAACTTTTTATGGGAGTAGAGAGCCATCCAATGCATAACCACTGCACTATGAGGGCTCCTTAGCAAGGGGACTAGGAAGCAGAAAATGAACACACACAAAATTGAAGGGTCCTGTTGTTTTCAAATAAGGTGGAAAAGAGAAGAAAATATAGCAAAGTAATAGAATTTTTAAAAAGCTTGAGTTGGAAGATGGTGAGACCTCCTGAGATTAGTGATCAGGAAAGTTCTTGTGGAAGACAGTCAATGAGCTTAAATATTATGAAGTAACCTACCATGAGATTAGTCCATGTAATTATACCCTTCCATACATTTTTATTCATTCAGGAATATTTGTAAGAATGCTTACTAAACAATATTAAATAAAATTGGGGGTTCTTACACCTCTTATAACAATCCATATATAAATTCTATCAAACTAAATTCTTATTTGCTTAAGAGCTTTATATTAAGGAGTAATTGTGCATCAATAAAACATCCCAGATCAAGTCCATATGTCTGATACTAAATCATAAGTCGGATTTTGGAACATAAATCCCTCTCCAGACTCCTGAACCGCACACAATGGTGCAGAACACAATAATATCAAAGGCTGGGGTGCAGAGTCCTGTGGATCCAATGGTGGTGGCTCTGGCAGCTCTCTGAGTGACTCCATAACAGGAAGGTGAAGGCAGAGAGAGAGACTGGGAGGGGAGGAGAGGGGCGGAGAGAGAGAGAGAAAGTTCCAAGGATCTTATGAGAAGGCCACGGACCACCAGAAGGTACCATGAGGCTGAGACCTGACTGACAGGTTAGACTCCACCCCTACATTTTTTAACTCATTACATTGGGGGCTGTTACAGCTCTTATAACATTCCAGACATCAATTGTAGCAATATTTGTACATATGTTGCCATCATCATTTCCAAAACACTTTCTACTTGAGCCCTTGGTATAAGCTCTTTTTAACCTGACCACCCCCCTCCCCCCACCCTTGTAAATCCTTACTCAATTATACATTGTTACTGTTATTTCATGTCTTACACTGTCCATTTGTCTCCCATCACCCACATTTATGTTATTCATCCCCTTCGGTGGGGGTGGGGAGGGGGCTAGAAAAACAATAATTCTTAATCTTCATGCAAACATGGGTGACTCGGGCAGCCTGCCAAATAAACCAATTAATTCCCCAGACAGGGGCTCATGGGAGAGTGAGAATATTTATTTAATGATCAGTATTCAGTGAGACAGTGTGGATTTTGTCTGGCAAAATTGACCTTCCTGAGCAGATTAAGGTGTTTTTTATTTTTTAGTTTGTTTTAAACAATTTCCTAGACATGCAGACCACACGTTAGACATTGAAACAGTTGAGTCACATTGATCAGAGTTTACAACCATCACTACAATCAATTAGAAGACATGTCTTCTTCCTTGTACTCACTGCTGTTAGCTCTGCTTTTCCTGCCAAACTCCCCTGTCACGTTTCTTTGGATCTCTTGATCCAGCTATTGTTTCTATAGGCTTACCTAATCTGAGTTTCACATACAGAAAATCATACAAAACCAATACAGAATAAAAGCAAACACTCCAACAATAGTGCCACAATGAAACAAAGGAAAACTTCAATTGGTACCTGCGATAGTTTATTGTGCCAGCCTGGCCGATAAACACAAGTAGGATTAACTGAAGGGCAGAGGGATAAATGGCTCGGGGAGCCTCGCCTTGCTTGCTCTGTGCCTCAGTTTAAAGGGTACACTACCTGTGGGATGCCTAGCCTGTGGACTGTGTCGCTGTAAGTTGAGGTCCCTTTAAGCCCACATGATTGGAATGTTCATCTCTGGAGCTGGGGACCTACAGTTGATGACAGTTGGTGACCTGCCTTGCTGTTTGCTGCCTGGGTAATAACAGCCTAGCTCTCTCTACAGAAAGGGACTGGCAACTGGAGGCTCTCAAGCCTTAAAGGACTGCTAGTGTCTCACTGCTTTATAATTTAACTGTTAATTTCTTGTATTATCTATCTGTATATAATTTAACAGTTCATTTCTTGTATTATGTATCTATCTTTACAAATATATTTATATATAATTACTAGCAATCTGGTCTTGTCTCTCTAGAGAACCCTGTCCAACACAGTACCAAAGTAGAAAATATCCAAAACCAGAGCAATTGCACCTTTGGTCACCAGGGAGATCAATGACAAGGTTCCATGTTAACTACAATTGCAGTCATCCACCCTGCAGTGGGCTCCGTCTGGTACCATCTCTGGTCCAGAATCAGTGGGAATTCATCACAGGCTTAATCCACATGGGGGGCTGTGTTTTGGGCTTTCACTGTCATCCTCAGCCTTCTGCAAATGAAGTGCTTAGAATTTAAGTTCTCATACTATTCCTTCCTCTTGGTCTGGTTTTTTTATTATTTACGATCCTTGGATCACATAAGCTGGTGCGCTTTATTTCATGTGGATTTAGCTGATGCCTCATTTAGATGGCGGATTGTTGTAACACAAGCCGTTAACACCTCAAACACTATTCTTTCTGATGGTTGTGTGGCTTAAATTAAGGGGCGTCTTTATAGGCCAGTCTTGGTGGACAGGATCTTCCGGAGCAGTCAACAACTTTTCGTGCTCAGACTTGAGACAGGCCTTCTGAGCCTCACATTGTTCGCTTTGTTAGGAGGGGCATACCCACTGATCAGCTACAGGCTTTGTGGGAGAATCTATCCTTCAAATAGGGGTGACTCAATTTCTGACTTCTGGAGTAAAACAGCAAACACTTTCAATTGGTCATGAATTCTTATTACATGGCAAGGTTGAAACAAAGTGCCTGATTCTAGGTACTGTGGTATCAACTAACATCTTTTTTGTTTTAAGATGCCCAATCTTGTGAAGCAGGGTGTCATAATCATCTGGCTACTTCCTGCTAGTTGGGGCAGTGAGTAGGGAAAGGATCTTTGAGAATCCTCAGGGGACAGTTACCTAAATGAAAATGGGCTATATCCTGACAAATTAAAAGCATCATTAGTCTCAGAGGGTGCCCTTGTTTCCTCCATGAGGGAGAAAACGTTTGCTGCTTCGACAGCTATGATGCTTGCTCCCTGAAGAATGATTGTAGTGGAGCATGGGACCCAAGAACATTTCAAAGGATAACTATCTCTATCGTGTTTAAAGGGGGTCAGCCATGACGCTACTGTGAGAAAAGGTTACTAAGCTAGCTCTAGTCTCTAGCCTCACTACCCTGGAATCAGGGTTGTGTCCACCAAGAGATGGTTGAATGTGCTCTAATCCTCTAACCCCACCTCTCCTATGGTGTTGATTCAGGTAAGCAGGACTTATTGGCGATGGCACAAGCAGCACCAGATTTGCTGAGTAAAAAGTCATGAGCAATTTGATTACACTTGGTAACCACTTTCCAGAGGGAAATGAGAAAAATCTGCTGTACCTTCAGGGCTTTCTCTGTGCTCAATGCTAGGAGGTGGATACATCGTATCTGAAAAGTTCCTAATAGCTAGGTCTACTTGTCCCACATTTAAAAGGGGGGTAGACCAGAGGAAGTACCCTCCAAATCTGGAGTGATCTAGGGTGGGCTTGCTCCCATTGGAAGGAGGGAGCAGTCTCCATGCTCATTCTTTCTTGGTGGAGCTAGTCCCTGGGTGTAATTGAGTGGGGAACATAATGGTTCTGTGACTAAATATTACCAGCCATAGAGGTGATTTTCAGAGTAGGTGAAATCCTGAAATTCTAAATGACCTTTGGAGGACTTGGGGCCCCTGCAGTACTCCAATAAGTAATGACTGGTCCTAGTGATTGGGCGTGAGGTGAGAAACTTCTTAGTTCTACAGGGGTAGGCCTCTACTTAGTTGGTGAAACCAAATCAAAATCGCTGCCATCAAGTCAGTTTGGACTCATAGTGACCCTACAGGGCAGGATACTATTGTAACCATGAGTTTCTGAGACTGTAACTCTTTAGAGGAGTAGACAGCTCCATCTTTATGCAGCAGAGCTGCTGGTGGTTTTGAACTGCTGACCTTACAGATTGCAGCCAACTGTGTAACCACTATGCCACCAGGGCACCTAGCTGGTGAAGGGCTCCACAAATACTAACAGGTATTGACAGTCCGTAGGCACTCAGGGCCTTGGTGAAGTCCACCTGATAATCTTTACTCATTTCCAGCCTGTGCTAATCTGGGTAGACTAGAGAAACAAATTCATAAACATGGATATGTGTATAAGAAAGAGGCATACATACAAGAGTAGTTGAATATTAAGAAAACATCTCAGCTCAGTCCAGATCAAGTCCTTAAGTCTGATATTAGCCCATATGTCCGATACCAATCTATGAAGTCCTTTTCAGACTCATGAAGCACATGCAAAGATGCCGAATGTAGGCGATCGCAGGCAGTCGGTGGGAGGTCTTGTGGATCCAGTGGTGTTATCATCTCAGCACTGGCAGGGGTCTCCACGTGGCTTCTCCAGGTCCAGGGCTCTAGCTGCCATCAGCATAGCTTCATGTGTCTTGTCAGTAGAGAATATCTTGGGGAGTGAGCAGAGAAAGAGAGGAGCTGGTTCTTAGGTATGATCAGCTGGATGCACTTCTTTATTTACCTGGACACAATTATGGCTCCTCCCCGCAGCCCTTTTAGTTACTGGAAGGAGAGTGACTGGATTAAGTGTGCTTGCTGCCTGCCACTTAACATTGTGCTTGTCTGGTTGTCCTTAGGAGCCCTGGTGGCACAGGGGTTACAAGTTGGGCTGCTAACTGCAAGGTTAGCAGTTCAAAGCTCAAGCCAGCTCCACTAGAGCAAGATGAGACTTACGACTCCCATAAAGAGTCACGGCCTTGGAAACCCACAGGGGCAGCTCCACCCTGTTCTATTGGGTCTTTATGAGTTGGAATCGACTTGATGGAGTGAGTTTTGACTTGTTTTAAGAGGATATCCTGATTATTTCCCTATCCTTTCTGCAGCCAGCCAACAACCACCTTCTTTGATCCAGGAAGAGCGCCACACAATTCGGTGTATGCTTGCTGACCATCACAAAGTGAACTTTTTCACTCTTTGAAGAAGCTCACAAGTAGCTACTATGGCTGTTATACAGGCTGACCACCCCTGGCAGGTCTTCCGGACTTGTTTAGATAAGCAAACCAGTCCTTCTGGGTGAAGCGGCCATCTGGAAGAGGGTTCTCAGCTCCATTCCTTGGTTTTCAAGTATGCGCAAGACAAAAGATTCCCAGATGTCAGGAAAACCAAAAGCAGAGGCAGTCACGTGCTTTCGATGTGGTTACATGTCTTTTGGCACTCAGAACTTTATTCCCAGGGGCTGGTTCCTCCCCCTCTGAGGGCTTCATCAAGTTGGCCTGGCAACCAGGCCCCTTAAATTCAGAAGAATCTCACTCAAAATGAAAAACTCACTGGGCCTTTGAGTCATCTCTGAGTCATAGCGACCCACTAGGACAAAGTAGAACTCCTCATGCCGGTTTCCATGTCTGTCAGTCTTCAGAGAAGTAGACAGCATCATCAGTCTCCTGCAGAGTGCTTGACAGTTTTGAACTGCTGTCCTTGAGGTTAATAGTCCAATTTGTAACACACTACTCCACCAAGCATTTTTAACAAGAGTTTACTGAGCAAGAATGCTTAAGTGTCTGTAAAGAGCAGAGTGGTTGCATCACTTATTTTGCTGGGCTCATCAGTGTGCATGTGCTTCAGGAACAGCTCTGTGGGCTGGCAAGGGTTGGCTTATCCACGCGACTGGGTGACTGCACACATCTCTCACCCTCCTGGGGGGAGGGTCAGCGTAGGCCTGTTCTCATAGTCTGCGCAGAGGTGCTAGACCGAAAGTGCCAACACGTCCTCAACCATAAGCATGAGGTTCTTTTCTGGACAAATGGAGACCGAGAGACCCTCCAAGGATCAGTGGCTCACCCAAGGGCCAAAGGACAGGGTTGCAGCCGGAGCCTAGATGGTCCCACTGCCCCAAACAACAGCGGAGCATGACGTCCAAGTGCCTCTTGTGCGCAAAAGCGATGTTGGAACCAGAGACTGATCTATGCAAGAACTGAAGGGTGAAAAATAAAATGAAAATAAGTGACATCTGGGATTTTTTGGAGTGAATGAAAGTGAGTTTTCTTACAAATTCAAGGTGATGGAAACTCTCTGAAATGAAGCATTCCCCCCTCCCATCCTGATGACACCCATGTCTTGTTACAAAGAGTTCAATTTCTGCACTAGCCGGTCTCCCCAAATCTATTTAGGCAGCATCTGGGGCCTTGGACAGTGGTCATTGGTCAGGCACTATGGAGTTGGTGGTGTTCTTCACAGTCTTTCAGACTCTCTGCTTGTCTGGACTGCTTGTCCTCATTGCCTTGACATGATACTAAAAGAGGGGTCGTCAGCTGCCCCGAGGATCCACACCACTGCCCTTCCTCCTGCAAGTCAGCATAACGGACACTTATCAGTCTCTAATGAAGGTGAGTCTGATTACCTTCCCTTGGGCAGAGACGAAGGAAGTTGGTATATTGCCAGTGACACTCCAGGCTCCTAACTTTAGAAAGTTCATGACTCCTGAGCGCTGTTGTTAGATACTGAGGAGTCTGCCTCAACCTACAGAGACCCTGGTACCATAGAAACACTGCCTGGGCCAGCGTTATCGTCACAGTTGTCCTCTTTGAGCCCATTCTTGCAGCTACGATGTCAATCCACTTCCTTGAAAATCCTCCTCTTTTGGGGCTGATATCTTAGAGGAGACAAAGATGCTTGGGAACTAGATAGTCATTGGTTAGACAAAATTGTGATTGGACTAAATTCAATGAATTGTCCCATTTAAAAGTGTTGGTACATGTCACGTAAATTTCACCATAATAAAAAAGAAAGAGCTTAGCTTAAAATGCAGTATCTTATCGTTTGATCTTTTTGACCCATTTTAAAGTTGTTTCAGTTAGAAAAAAAAGTCGAGGGGAAAAACAAGTGGCTTAAGCTCCAGTGAATCCCCTCTGACCATCGACTAGAGATGGGAAGAGCTTTGCTATCATGCAGAGTACATTGGAAAAATGGATGATGGCAGATGCTGCTAGGTTAAACGTGAACACCTTATCGTTGATCTCGCTTGTGATCCATTTTTAATTTGTTCCGAATACTGGTATCACACGGCAGGGAGTGGATCTGATCTGACCACCCCCAGTGAGGCAAACGAAGAAGGGCCTATAACAGATCAGCCACGGGAACAAAGGTAAGCCAGAACTCCCCTGAGGAGCCCCCAAAGTAGACCTCAGGCTAGGAGGGGCAGTTCCTGGACACACACCCCCACCACTCCACTCGTGGGGAGATAGTCATAAAAGTCAGCGGACAGACCAGGGATTATGTATGCTTTTTCTCTTTGTAATTTTTCCCTTTTATTCTCTCTTCAGTTTTCCTTTTGTTTTGTCTCCATCGTTGGTTTGCCTACCTATGTAAGATGGACATGGGAAGCAAGCTGGAAGAGAAAGCAATGGGACCAATGGTTCCACAGGACTTGGAGGGAGGAGGAGGTAGGGGAAGGGAGCAGTGAGCAAACAACACTGTAGACAGGGGAACTAGGGAATTAAAATCAACAACAAGGAGGACGTAGAGCTCCTGGGGGTGTTGGAGCAACAGCAATCCAGCTGAGAGGAATTACTGAGAGGCAGAAGAAGCGTGAGCATGATGGTGGGGCAGGCGCAAGGTAAAAGGTAACATAGAAAAGATCTAGGAAGCAAAGCTATGGATAGATGTATAAACATAAGTGTGTACAAATATAGGTATATTAATTCACAAAAATAGAGATATTGGCCTATGGACATATATGTATAGGGCAATACACTGAGGTAGTGGACAGTTTGGGGCCTCTGCTCAAGCCCTCCCTCAGTGCAAGAATACTTTGTTCTAACAACCTGGCATTCTCTGATACTTACCATCCTGGCATGATCACTGAAGACAAAATGCGTACACCTATGTGGTGAAGAGAGCTGATGGTTCCTGGCTATCAAAAGATATAGCGTCTGGGGTCATAAAGTCTTGAAGTTAAACAAGCAGCTATCTAGCAGAGAAGCAAAAAGCCCACATGGAAGAAACACACCAACCTGTGTGATCATGGGTGTCGACTGGATCAGGTAACAGGCTTCAGAAAACCCCAAACAAGCAAACATATATATTGATGAGAATGAGGAGGGTAAGAAGAGAGATCCCAAACCCATCTGTAGACAATGGGTCATCCCCTCACGGACGGGTCACAAGGAAGGGAGGAGTCATCCAGGGCACAGTATAGCATCGATTAAACACACAATATTCCTCTGGTTCCTTGAGGCTTCCTCACCCTCCACTATAATGACCCCAGACCTGCCTTTCCCTTCCGGCTAAACCAGAAAACGTACACGGGTCCAGATAAGACCCCTCAACACAGGGAATCCAGGTAAGATAAACCCCTCAGGAACAGAAAAGGGAGTACTTGGTACCAGGAGGGTAGGGAGAAGGTGGGGAGAGAAGGGAAGGCGAAACTAGTCTAGCCTTGATCTTCACTTTACCAGAGTTAATACCATTTTTTAAAAGGGTAACCTTAACCCCACCACAAATGTACACAGAATCAAATACACAATCCTTAATGTAAAGCATATAATACGCTCTTCAACTTGATTATTTTATTCCTTAGCTGTAGCTTTTCCATTTAGAAACTGGACTCTTCTTTTTCCATTTATTAAGCTGCAATGATTCCATTCTCCTTCACTAGTTTAGGGATAGTGTGAAGAAGGCTTAATTTGTATAAACTGTGATTTGTATAAATTAGATTTTCATTTCTATATAACTCAATTGTTTACAAAGCACTCCACATTATGGCTTATGATGTATAACTCTTGAAAATCAAACAATACATTTAGTTTAAGTGTTTTGTTCAGTAAAAACATTCTACATGCATTCTTCACATTATAACATATCCATTTGGGAAATTTCCTATGCACAAGACTTAAAAAAAAACACGTCAAAATTACTCAATATTTCCAATGTTAAAATAATTTGGTGCCACCTAGCTTCCAATTTCTGTAACTACTAGCTTTAGAAATTATAAATTGCCAGTACAACTGAAATTTTGAAAAGCGCATTTTGGAAATGTTTTTTCATTATGTCCTAATGGTGACAACACAAGGTCACAAACCAAATTATGTGATATCAAAATCGGTATAAAAATGCCATATGCTATTCAATTATGAAAAAACAGACCGGATTATTTTGACTTTAGATGCAGAGTTCTGCCTCTCTTAAAACAGTGTCAAAATCTCCACGTACTAATGGGTATATAGAGCAGACAGAAAAACTTTGTATAGTCGAGACCTGTCAAAACCCTTAATAAGTACAGGGAAACGAATTAACTTGACTATCTAGTTCCTGGAAGTTAAGTGGTCAAACGGATTCAAATATTTTTTTAAAATAATACCTTTCATGGTCTTTTATCCAGAAACGCTATCACTTCAACAGAACACAGTGGGCCTAACATTTTACTCAAGACATTTCAACAGTCTCAGTTTTAAAGGAAACAGCAGTACCTTCAAACCAAATCAAGCTGCTAGAAAAAATAGGAACTCACGCCGATGAAATTGTAATCTTTCACCATGGGAGAGAGTCCCAC
The DNA here is from genome assembly GCF_050624435.1 of Tenrec ecaudatus. NCBI lineage: Eukaryota > Metazoa > Chordata > Mammalia > Afrosoricida > Tenrecidae > Tenrec > Tenrec ecaudatus. Next base: position 17,752,619 of record NC_134547.1, read on the forward strand.
ATCCGAATTGCAGGACCATCGTCAGGTCAATGGAATGTAAAACGTTGGGTACAGCTTAGATGTGACCAATGTCCTCATCACCATCTCCTGTGTCGTCAACTGGATTTCACCTAACCAAGGGCCCCAGGTGTCCTTTTCATCCAATCAGCCTGCTCTGGGAGCTCGCCACAGGCCTTCAGGCTTCCAGCGTCATCTGCATTGCCTTTTAAAGTGACATCCGCTGTGTTATCCTGGCCAACCGAGATGATGCCCAGGTGTTCATCCCAACCTTTTCCCTCACTTTCCCCCTGGTGTGACACAAGCTCTTTCCACCATCACAACACATGGCTTCGAAGCGGCCGTGCACCACCATTTTGAGGACCTGTGGCCTGTTCTTGCCCGTCCTCTTTGAACCCGACTCTCATTTTCCCCCTGACTCGTTCCCATTCTTACCTCTGCGTCTCCTTTCCCCTCCTTTACCTTTATTCGTAGGCGTGTCTGCGGCCTTGGGGCAGTTCCGACTACCTGGTGGGCCCGGTGGGGATTCCTCTGAGGGGAGTGCGCAGCAGGCAGCAGGCGCCAAGCTTCGAGTGGTGTGTGAAAGATGCCGCAGCCAATCAGAGGACTGGACGCGCTTACGTGCTTACGCTCAGCGGCGGCCAATGACGTCGCGATGTTTACGTCACTTTTCCACGCCTACCGCCGCATATTGGACCCGCCCACGGCCCTCCCTAAACCTCTGTGCTTTGGAAAAGCTACCCTGGCCCCCAGGTTCTCAGCAGGTGGGAGCGAGTCTAAGGATGCCAATTCGAAGGCGCTGCTTGCAAGCACATGGTTACTACGACTCCGTTTCCCTGAAAATAAGAGTGTCTTATATTAATTGTTGCTCCCAAAGATACGCTAGGTCTTATTTTCAGGGGATGTCTTATTTTTCCATGAAGAAGAATACGGTACACATTGATTGTTGAACAACCAAAAAAGGAAATTTATTATCTGTATACGGTACCGGTCGTAGTTGTCATCACAAACCAGCATATCCAGACAAACTGTGAATCCTACAGTATCAAGAATTTCTTGTTACTACCATTATTTCCATATACAACAATGACACCCCTACAGCTTGCCCATCTCATGTGATGTTTATCACTGTAATACTACCCTTTCCTATGTTGTATGCACTGATCATGGTTTGCATGACCAAGATTATATAAACTCGTGAGACAATACATTACTGCCTCAGTATGGTTCCAGTCGCCATGGAAGAGGTGAGCTCTTGCATGCATGCCTTGTCTCATGTCTCTTTAATTTACCCCTCAATTACATAACAACCCCCCTCCTGGACCCATTTGGTTGTGGGGAGGCTGGTCCCCACATATGGTAGTTCTGGGCCACCATTCATTGCTCCCCTCCCTCCCCACCAATGCAAGAGATCCACACCCAAGTCCAATGATCTCTAGTGCTAAACCTTGAGATAGTGGTCATATGGTTCTGAAATACTAGAGCAGGGGTGTCAAACTGGCAGCCCGCAGGCCGCATGTGGCCCCCGAGGTAATTTTTTGTGGCCCACGATGCTCTGAAATAAAATGAAAATAGAAAAAAATGTTATGAAGAAAATAGCACTTAGAGGAAATGGAGGCAATACCGTACACACAATTCCCTTGTTACATATTCTTTCAGAGCATCATGGGTCACAAAAATTACCTCGGGGGCTGCATATGACCCGCAAGCCACCAATATTACACCCCTGCATCAGAGTTTCAGCCTTAACCTAAGGTGACCAGATTTTAACATTGGTAAAGTGGGACACCATTGATGGGGGTTGGATTAAAATTTAGTCTATATGGAGCAACAAAAATTTTCATAGAACGCAAAAATAGTTTTGTAATATATATTTTAAAATTTCAACATAAGTACAATTTACAAATATAATATATTAAAAATTATGTATAGTATTATTTTATTCTTTGCCAGATTTCTCATTTGAGTGAATTTTTTTAGTAGATTGCTCTCATTGTTTAAAAGGTCATGAAATTTTTCACAAGAATTTGTTAAATTATATTTCACACATAAAATAGCTTTCAAAGTGTCAAAATTTAGTTGTGATTTTTCTGAACGCGTTCAGTCACAGCATTTGTTACTGGTAAGAATAGCGCATATTCCACAATTTTTTGTGCATTATTGTACAAACATGGTTTGTACATGGTTTGTTTCAAAATGATAAAATATTTCTAACCATTTGTTCTCTATTGTGATTTTTGCTGGTGCCCCAAATTTAACCTTTTCCTTATCAATATATATATATTTTAATAATGATACCTCATTAAAAAGACCATTTTAAGAAATATTACTATATGGGCAATTTTGAGTAATATGATCGAATGATTTTTGCACATCATTCCAATTAAGTTCTTCTTTTAATGTAACCCAGTGAAAATGTTCAATATTATTGTAATATACCGTCCACTCTTCTAAATAATCTATGCAGTTTCTATAGAACTTTTTAACGTGATTCATGATATCTGCACGGTTTATTGCACCTTGTTCTAGCTGCCTTATACTATTATGGATAGTTAATGGAAGAAAATTATTTTCTAACCACTCTTGACACTGAAATTTTAAATTATTAACTTCATTTGCTACTTTGATTACCAAAATTTTGTCACCTTCAATAAGTTTACAGCATTTTGAAAAAGAGCTGCTTGATTATGTACAAACTCTAGCCAAATTTTCGAAGTTTTTTTTTTTTCCCAAAAAACTCTTCTAAAATTCTAGGACATTTATCCTGTGATAGAAAGTAGGATTTCAAAGGATCATATGTTTTCAAAATTCTTTCGACAGCTGGCAAAAGAGCTAACCAGCGTGTTTTGCTATATTCAAGTATTTTCTGATATTTGACTTGCACAGTTTCACAAAATTCTTTAAGCATTTCAACGTACATAGTGTATATATAGAAATAAGAGTATATTTTAATTACAATATTTTCCACATCTATGAGCAACAAATCAGCAGCTGTTTGAATGGTGTTATGCATTATGTGCGCTGTACAACCAACACCAATAATGTTTTGATTAATGTTTTTGTTTAATTTAAAAAATATATTATTTGTATCTCTTCTCGGTTTTCCTCCAAAATTTGCGTTCGTGTTGCCTTCACAATGTGCAATTACTTTATGTTTTAAATTGTTTCCAAAATATTAATAATGCAACTGAAAATTATTTCAGAAGTTTTGCTGGGCACAGAAATGAAATCTAAAATTCTAATTTTTATTCCAGTTTCCAAATTAAAAAAAATCTAACAATGGTTGAAAATAACTATATCCTTATGAGCAGATGTGTCAGAATATATGAATATAAAATTAATTTTTTCTAGATTTTTGTTTAATTCTGAAAATGCATATGAGGAAAGCACATTGTATACAATTGCCTCGGATTTTGTTCTAGCACAGGCAAATTTTTGTTGATTAACTTTTTGACAACTTGTGTCCATAGATCTGAAGGAATGATTGTGATTAATAGCATGAAAAGACATAAGTCCTTCTGCTTAATGCTAATTTCTTTTCTTCAGCTCCATAAGTTGTTTTCTGGAAAAATTCCCATATTTTGGAGAAAGATGCAGCAATATTTAAATATCTTTTCTGTTTCTGTGTCTCCAAGTGCTTTGAAATATCAATCTTCCCACAGTGCGAAATAGAAAATTCACCATTACATTTCTCACATTTTACCATGTAATCGCTTTTGGAGCTTTTAATAAAAGGAAATTCACTTCTTAGATCATCGTTGAATTCGCATCCTCTTTTCTTTTTTTACTGATTGTGTTAAAAATCTAAAAATATAATTTAAAATTATATTATAAATTACTATATACATTGCGATAGTTTATTGTGCCAGCCTGGCCGATAAACACAAGTAGTATTAATTGAAGGGTGGAGAGATAAATGGCTCTGTGAGCCTCGCCTTGCTTGTTCTGTGCCTCAATTTAAAGGGGTACACTACCTGTGGGATGCCTATCCTGTGGACTGTGTTGCTGTAAGTTGAGGTCCCTTTAAGCCCACACGATTGGAATGTTCGTCTCTGGAGCTGGGGACAGTTGATGACCTGCCTTGCTGTTTGCTGCCTGGGTATATATAGCCCAGCTCTCTACAGAAAGGGATTGGTGACTGGCGGTTCTCAAGACTTAAAGGACTGCTAGTGTCTCACTGCTTAATAATTTAACTGTTAATTTCTTGTATTATCTATCTGTATATAATTTAATGGTTCATTTCTTGTGTTATATATCTATCTTTATAAATATATTTATATATAATTACTAGCAATCTAGTTTTGTCTCTCTAGAGAACCCTGTCCAGCACATACATATTGCTTAAAAACACAGTAAGTAGGTACATAATTACATGAACATATTTCATTATTAGTTTATAAATTAAATTAATTTGATTGTGATAAAGTAACTATTTAAAATTATTTTAATTTTAATCCTATATTTCTTTCTAAATAATAACAATACTAACTTGTATTATTTTTCTCTGAATTTGCCATAATGTAATTTGTAAGTGTCACTTTTGAGGCCGGTGCTAGACTTTTTGCCACCACTATAAAATATAAATAATATGAGTACCATCTGCTAAATTCAAGAAAATTTATGTATTTATGAAATAAATAAATTACCTAAATTATCTGAATAGCTGATTTGTTGACATCACGTGTTTAACTAGCACTAGCACGCAGTACGATGTGTATCGTCTGAGAGACAACTACAAAATGTTTTCATCGTTGCCAATACCAAAAAATGCCATTGTTTATTAAGTCCAAACAATGGTGCTCGAATTCTTACAACTGATCAACAATGCAAACTTTGATAAACAGTACTCGATAGTCAGTTCTTAATAATTATAATTATTAAAGTTTAACATTATAAAATTAACAAAAATAATATAAAACTCATATCCTACGAAATAGCCACATAGTAGCCGAAACCGTATATTCCCTTCCTGTTCTCCCGCCGTTCGCCAGCTTGTCGTGCATTCTTTCCAAAAATAGGGACATTTTTTAAAATGCCGTGGGACACAGGACAAATTGTTAAAAATCGGGACTGTTCTGCCAAAAGCGGACCTTCTGGTCACCTTAGTCTGAGGGGCCTGAAACCACGCTGGCAGAACTCCGTCATTCCATTGGCCAAGAGAGTGTGCAGATGCGCACGTGTCTCTGCTTACAGTGTGCAGCTGAACAAGAGTGTCATAAAAGAGGCCAGTGGCCTGCCCGTGGCTGCTTTGATCTCCTCTGGTGTGGTTGAGGGTACTGAATGATCCTACTGGCTGATTCAGTTAGGCCCACCTCTGTGATGTTATGTGTCTGGGCCTCGTCTATGTGCACAGGTGGACCTCCCAACTGGGCCTAGGGGGTTTGTGTCTCAGTTTGGATTTTTCTACAGGCGTCAAATGGGTACCTGATTTCCCAGGAGCCTCTTCATTGTGGCTCTCTGCAGCCATCTAGGGAGACAGCCCCCCTCCCCCTTAGTCCCTATTCTGGCTACCTAACACTACCATGAATTTAAGGGGAACCGTAAGTGTAAATATATGCATTTTTAATATGTCTTTGTTCAGTCAGAATCATCTGGGAGAAAGTTTACTAAACAAGAATTCCCACCTCACTGTAAAGAATGTAGTGTTTCTATCCTTTGCCTTTTACTGAAGAGCACACCATATCATCTTTGAGATAGTTTATTGTGCCAGCCTGGCCGATAAACACAAGTGGGATTAATTGAAAGGCGGAGAGATAAGTGGCTCGGTGAGCCTAGCCTTTCTTGTCTCTCGCTCTTTAATCATCGGACCAGTGTGTGGCTGCCTCAGTTTAAAGGGCACACTACCTGTGAGATGCCTAGCCTGTGGACCCTGTTGCTGTAAGTTGAGGTCCCTTTAAGACCACACGATTGGAATTTACATCTCTGGAGACTGACAGTTGGTGACCTGGCTGATGGTTGGTGACCTGCCTTGCTGTTTGCTGCCTGTGCTGTGACAGCCTAGCTCTCTCTCTACAGAGGACTACCTGACAGCCCTAAAGATTTGAAGGACTGCCAGTGTCCCACAACTCTCTCACGGGAGTGAGTCGCACTGAGCCATTTGTACTGCTTTATAATTTAACTATTCATTTCTTGTATTATGTATCAATCTATAACATAACTGTTCATTTCTTGTATTATATATCTTTGTTTACAATTTAACTGTTCATTTATTGTGTTATCTATCTATCTTTATAAATAAATAAATAAATATATATATATATATATATATAATTATCAGCAATCTGGTTTTATCTCTCTAGAGAACCCTGTCTAACACAATCTTCTTCAATAAACACATATTTAATGTACATATATCTGGGTTGGTTGGGGCTGGTTTATCTTTGATGATCCTACCTATGTGGTACCCATGTGCACATTTCTTATTTTACTCCTGCATAGGGTGTTAGCTTAGTGTCATCAAGGAAGAAATTGTTTCATCTGAAATTACTTCACCTGAAATTACTTCCAGATATTTAGATCTGGATGAGCTGGCATTCAAAAATATATTTCAGCAGCTTCTGGAGCCCTGGACACAGGTCATTGACCAGGACAGGAGCCTAGATTATCCGACTCATAAACCCAGCAGACTCATGTGCAATTCAGGAGCCTCCTGGACCACAAAGGAGACATTGACATTTAAGATTGACCTGGAATACCCATTGAAATGTTCTAACAACGAGCGCATGATACACTGGAAGCGCTCACTCATCTGTGCCAGGAAATTTGGAAGACAACTACTAGGTCCACTGACTGGAAGGGATCCATATTTATGCCCATTCCAAAGCAAGGAATCCGTTGAATATTTCTGTTTGTTCTATTGTTTCATTTTCTTTCTTTTCAGATGTGTTTTTGTATTCCTCACTTTAGTCTGAAGCAACGTTCTCTTCTTACATCGTCAAATACATTTGAGATTACAGTGATCTCAAAGTACAGAGAACTGATCCATTGTCTCCTACAAATTTTATTAAGCACTAATAAAATGATACATTTTACCATGTCAATAGTTAAGGATTTTCACAGAATAGGACTCTCCTGTTTAAAGTATTTTCTCCTCACCCTATGCCAATTTACTACTTGACATTTGGCTTATATGTTCAAGCCAATACCAACTCACAGTGACGCTATAGGACAAGGTAGAACTGCCCCTCCGTGTTTCTGAGACTGTAACTCTTTATGGGGGTAAAAAGCCCCATCTCTCTGCTATGGAGTGGCTGGTGGTTTCAAGCTGCTGACCTTGTGGTTAGCAGCCCCACTAATCAAGGGTTTGGGGGTTTTGTTTTTAAATAAAGAAAATGAGATGAAGATTTAGAATCCCCAAAGATTCAAAAATATCAGCATTAATTCAACAGTTGTTTTATTTATTATCCAAACGATTTCTGTATTGATTTATCAGATTTGTGCCTGTGTGCGTGTGTGTGTACATGTGTGTTCAGTGTCTAAGATGCAGAGACCACCACCTTGCCCAATCTCTAAACATCACTTCTTGTGGCAAATAAGTCTTTTTCTGCCCTTTTTCTTTTCCTTAGAGAAAAAAATAAAGGGAGGGTAGATTTTCTTTACTATTCTGAAATGGAATGCCTAGGTATTACGTTCTATCTACACATATTATTAAACAAATACTAATACCCTTCTCATGTGTCTGGATTCTCAGACTTAGAAATTGAATCCCTCAGGGAACCTATGAGTTGTGATAATAGGATTTGACTGGATAGACCCATTCAGCCTATGTCCTAGAAAGACGGGGTGGGGGAGGGGGGATTCTGGGCTACTGCTGGGGGCGCTCACAACTCCATTTTCCAGGTTTTGTGTCTGTTGCTATGATGTGTTTTCTTGGGCAGGAGACTCACTCAGCTTTCAGCCTCTTTCAGCTGCTTCCTCTTTAACTCTCCTACCCTCTACCTCCTCCTTCCAATCCAACTTTCTTTCCACCGCCCATCCACCAATTACAGCCATTCATGACTGGTCTTCCACCTGTCAGCTGTGGTGGTGATGTGTGGTGGAAGAGGTGGCCATATAGACAGGAAGAGAGGGAGAGCGTGTTTTAGAACAGCCGGCATCATCATCATCCTCTCCTGGCAGGAACAGAGACACTTGAACTAAAGGGTGAGAGCAAGCTAAAGAACAAAAGCGATTGCAGAGAACGGGAGACAGCAACCCAGAGCCGCCGCAGGTGATGTCACATATGATGTGGTAGATAGAGACCAGGGCTGAGACAGAAAAGTAGAAAGTGGGGGAGGGGGGCGGGGAAGAGAAGCGAACCAAGTGACAGCAAAATAGAGATGAGACCGACTGACACAGAGTGAGATTGAGATTCAATGAAGCAAAGATGCGGAAAGATAAAAGGCTGAACTAACACTTTTTAAAAGGAGATACAAAGAGCAAGAAGGAACAGGAACCAAAAAGAAAACAACAGAAGAAACATTTTGTTGAGACAGAAATATTTTTTGTTTTGTTTTTAAATTATTTTATTGGGGGCTCTTACAGCTCTTATCACAATCCATTGTGCCAAGCACTTTTGTACATATGTTGCCATCATCATTTTCAAAACATTTTCTTTCTCCTGGAGCCCTTGGTTTTGGCTCCTCTTTTTTACCCTCCCTCCCTCTTTTCCTCCATTCTTTCCTCCCTCCTTTCCTCCGTCCCTCTCTCCTTCCTTCCCTCCCTCCCTCATGAACCCTTGATAGATTATAAATTATTATTTTTATATCTGACATCATCTGCTGTCTCTCTTTACCCACTTTTCTTTTGTTCTTTCCCCTGGGTGGGGAAGGTTTTATGTTGATCCTTGTGATGGGTTCCCCCTTTCTGCTCCCACTTTCCCCCCCTCCTTCCGGTATCACTTCTCTCATTACTGGTCCGAAGGTGTTGTCTTCCCTGGGTACAGGAAACACTGGGAAGATGGCTGTTTTTGTTTTAAACCTAGCATGTTGGCAAAATTGACCCAGCCCTTGTTTAGGGTGTGTTTTTTTAATCATCATTTTATTAGGGGCTCATACAACTCATCACAATCCATACATCAATCCTGTAAAGCACATTTGTACATTCATTGCCCCCATCATTCTCAAACATTTGCGCTCCACCCAAGCCCCTGGCATCAGCTCCTCATGTTCCCACTCCCCGCTCACTCATGAACTCTTGATCATTTATAAATGAGAAAGTGACATAGCGGCTAAGGGAGAAATAAACAGAGAAAGCAATGAGCTAGCACTCTCGTCCCTTTCGGATATTACAACTTTAACAACAACAAAGACTCGAAACACACAGAGAGAAAGAGAGAGAGAGAGAGAGAGAGAGAGAGAGAGAGAGAGAGAGAGAGAGAGAGAGAGAAGGAAAGCATTAAGTGACCCGGTGAGAAGACACTTTGGGCTTCTCTGAGTGTGTGTATGCTGTAGAATCAGAATCATGCCATGCTCAGTGACATTTCTCTCCCTCTGGAATGAAGAAGTGTGTGAGCTGCCGTGGCTATCTCTCTCTATCCTATACCAGCTTTGTGCCAGCTCCATGCTTGACAAACAGAACATCTGAGCCAAACAGCAATCTTACAAGGCAAGGATGTTGGCAGAAATGACCCAGGTATCTTTAACAGAGTGTTCTTATTACATGGGACAGCTGGATGGACTTTGGGGAAGACTATGCAATACCCTGAAATGCTATGCTCCATTGGACAGCACCTTGTCTGTGAGGAGAAATCCATTCAGATATTTTAGAATGCTTGGAAGAAAAGTTCTCATTGCTGTCCGGTTTGGCTCATTCATCTGTGCATGCTTGCACTTGATGATATCATTGTATCTCAGAGACAACTAGATGTCCTCCAATGTCTTGTTTCCCAATTTATAAATTATCAAGGGGTCATGAGGGAGAGTTGAGGGAGGGGGTAAATGAGGGCTGACGCCGCGGGCTAAAGTGGAGAGCAAATGTTTTGAGAATGATGAGGGCAACAAATGTACAAATGTGCTTTACACAATTGAATTGATGTATGTATGGATTGTCATGAGTTGTCTTAGACCCCAATAAAATGATTTTAAAAACAACAAAAATGTAATGGAATCCTATAGAAGTGGAATTGATAGATACATGACTATGTAGAACAGTGGTTCACAACCTTCCAAATGCTGTGACCCTTTAATACAGTTCCTCATATTGTGGTGATTCCCTCAACTATAAAATTATTTTCATTGCTACTTCATGACTATAATTTTGCTACTGTTATGACTCAGGCAACCCCTGTGAAAAAGTCGTTAAACCACAAAGGGGTCGCGACCCACAGATTGAGAACCACAGATCTAGAATAAAGACTACATTTCCTAGGTACCCTATCAGGCAAGTTTGGGTCAGTGGGACATAAGTCGAAATGGTGCAGGCAACGTCCTTATGATTCTCTTAAAATGAGAGGTCACATTTTCTTCCTGAATACATTCTTTCTCTGTTGGCTGGAATGAGGATGTGGAGATGAAGAGATAAACACCATGAGGAAGAAGAAGCGAACGTGGGAGAGGCCTTTGACACCACTGAACTACAGCTGCTGCAACGGTCAAACACAGTCCGGGTAGCTCTGATAAATAGATGGAAGGTTTTACTAGAAAAAGCTAACCATCATGCCAGGTCGCATAAATCCTTTGAGTAGAAATGTAAATTATGAGAAATAATTGAATGAAAATGCTAGACAGAAAATAAGCACAGTAACCAAAATCCATTTGGTGGTTTCTTCTAAATGTAAGCATAAACTTACCATCCTGAACTTGAAACCTTAAGTCCATGTTAAAATGTTTGCGGAATGTCTACAGCACCTTCATTCACAACCGCTAAAAGCCAGAAGCAACCATTATGTCTTTCAACAGGGGAAAGGACCAACGTTGGTACATCCAGGTTTAGGGATTCACTGGTTATTATAAGTGACAAGCTTTTGACTCACACAACAGCAGGGGGAAATGCTTGTGTTAGTCTGGGTACTTTAGAGAAACATCCCAACCCCATGCTGCCCAAGCCCACAAGTCCAACATTAATCCATATGTCCGACACCAATCCACAAAGTCTTCCTCCATCTCACAAAACACACACTATGACACCGACTGCAGGAGGAAAGTCAAATCAGTGAACATGCAAACATCTCAGCACTGACAGGGGTCTCCACACGGCTGCTCCAGCACCCAGGGCTGCATCTGGGTAGGTCCATGTGGCTTCCCCTTGGGGATGTCTTGCAGGAAGTGAGCTTGCCAGCTAAAGCATCTGCACACTGATCCGACCATCACAAACAGACCTGAGAACTAGTTAACCCCACAGGTGTTTATCATCCAAGTTGGCACAATAAACTATCTCAATGCTTAAATGCATTTTCCTAAGTGATAGAAGGCCAAAAGGCTACATATTATATGATGCCATCTATATGACCTCCTAAAGAAGATAAAACCATAGGTATGGGAAAAAAATCAAAAATTGCCAGCAGTTAGGGGATTGGGGGGTAGTTGACTACAAATGAAATTCACCTAGAAGTTTTTAGGGTGAAATAACTGTTAACTCCCTTAATGAAGCTCCACTCGTATGTTATCGCTTGAATGTTGTGGTGATGCTGGAAGCTATGCCACAAGTATGTCAAATAAACGCAAGGTCACGCAGGATGAGCATGATTCCCTGGGGATTTCAGACTAAGAACAAACAAGGAAGAGGGCAAGGCAGTCGACTTCTGAGGGAGGAGCCACTGTAAATCTTACGAACAGCAATAGAACCTTGTCAACGGTGTCTGAAAATGAGCCCTCAGTTTGAAAGTCACTCAACAAATGAAAGAACAGCTGCCTCCTCAAAGTAGAGTCAACCTTAATGATATGCATAGAGCTTTGATTACAGGTTCTTCATTTACTAATGGACAATGACTCAAAATGAGAAGAAATGATTCCAAACATCCATTAATCATCAGAATGTGTAAGGTGTGACGTATAAATCTAAGATGATTGGAAGTCATCAACATGAAATAGAACACATAAAAGTTGATAGCCTAGATGTTAGTGAGCTAAAATTGAAGAATCAAACATTTTGAATTGGAAAATTGTATATTTTACTGCCTTGGGGATGACAGACGGAAGAGAAAAGGTGCCCCTTTTGAAAAGAAAGCACTTCAAGATATTCAAATAGGGGGGGCAGAGGAAAGACGGCGGGGCAAGATATTGAAATACAATGCGATCTGTGATAGGATATCTCTATGCCTACAAGGAAGACCAGTTAAAACAAACAGTATTCAAATTTACATACCAGCCACTCAAATCAATTATGAGGAGTTTGAAGAATGGTACCAACATCTTAAGTTTGAAAATGATCAAACACAATCAAGAGGCACCGATAATCATTTGGTGCTTGGAATATGAAAGTTGGAAACAAGGAGGAAAGATCAGTAGTTGAACAATATGGTCTTGTGACAGAAGGGAAGCTGGAGCTTGCATGTGATAGAATTTTTCAAGATCAATGACTTCTTCGCTGTAAATACAGTTTATCAAGAACATAAACAGTACTTACCCATGTGACCACAGCAGATGGAATACATGGTAATCAACTGGATGACGTTTGTAAGAAGATATGGTGCAGCAGCTCCATGTCATGAGCCAAACGAAGTCAACTGTGGAACAGACCGTCAGTTGCCCATGTGAAAGTTCAGGTTGAAACTAAAGAAAATTAAAGAACTGCAGAGTCGACTTACAGTTTTGAGCACACACACACCCTCCTCCCGAATTTATAGAGCATCCTAAAAAGAGATTTGAAGCATTGAACACAAATGAACTGAGTTGTGGGATGACATCAGAAACATAATACAAAGGAAAGGCCACGAAAAACACATAAAGGAAAGAAAAGGCCAAAGTGGACGCCAGAAGAGACTCTGAAATGTCTCTTGAAGTAGGGAAGTCAAGGCAAATGGGAGACACAATGACACAAAGCACCTGAACAGAAAGTTTCAAAGGTCAGCTCAAAAAGACAAAGTACAGTCTAGTGAAATATGCAAGTCCCTGGAGTTAGAAAGCCAAAAAGGAAGAACACACTCAGCGTGTCTGAAACTGAAAGAACTAAAGAACAAAATGCAAGCCTTAAGTTGCAATATAGAGAGATTCCTGGGCAAAATACTGACGGATGCAGGAAGATCAAAAGAGGATTCAGAGAATACAAGCAGCAGCGGATGATCAATAAGTGACAGGGTTAAAGGGCAAAGTCCAAGCCGCAAGGAAAGCATTAGTGTAAACAAGGTTCTGGAATCAATGGAATGCCAAGGGAAATGTTCTAAAAATCTGGTGCAGCACGGGAAGCACTCACTAGCTGGTGCCAAGAAATAAGGGAGGCAGCTACCTGGTTAACTGAGTAGAATAAATTCACAGTTGTGTTCATTTGAAACAAACGTGATCCAACAGGATGCAGCAGTTATCTAATAATAGCACTAATATCACATGTAAGTAAAATTCTCTGCTGGGGAGGATTCCAGAGCACTACACTCTGCCGGTGCACTGCCGAGAGGCAGTCATTTGAACAGACCAGGGGGAAACTGTATGGTTTAAAATCAGAAAAGGTGGGTGTCAAGGTTGTATCCTTTCATTCTACTTAGTCCATCTGTATGCTGAGCAAAGAACCCAAGAAGCTAGACTGATGCAGAACAATACAGCATCAAGACGTAAGGGAGTCTCCTTAATAGCCTGCAGTATGCAGATGCCACAACCTTACTCGCTGAAAGCCAAGGGACATGCAGCACTTGCTGGTGAAGACCAAAGAAGACAACTTTATCTAGGCTGACAACTCGATGTCAAGGAAACAAAAAGCCTCACAGCTGGACCAGAATCATGAGCAGAGAAAGGATGGGTGGTTTCAAAAATATTTCCCGTTGCTTGGATCCACAGTCAAGGTTGGTGGAAGCAGTGGTCAAGATAGCAGATGACACATTGCGCTGGGGAGATCTGCCACTGTCGTCCTTGTTCACGTATTCACGCACAAACATGTCACTTTGAGGACCAGCCAGATCTTTGCAATCACCTCGTATGTGAAAGCTAAACAACAACCAGGAAGACTGGGTGCCCTTGGATAATGACGTTGGCAGGAAATACTGACAGTGCCTCAGAGCACCAGAGGAACGATGAAGCTGTCTTTGAGGACGTGCAACCAGTATGTACCTTAGAGGCCAGGCTTTGAGACTTCATCTGAGGCTCTGTACATAAACACCATACCCAGAACATAAAATCTTATCAGTGTGAATGAGGGGGAATGCAGAGGGGAGACTCAAGCCTATCTGTAGGCAACAGGACATCCCCTTACAGAAGGGTCACGGGGAGGAGATGAGCCAGTCAGGGTGCAGTGTAGCAATGATGAGACATACAACTTTCCACAAATTCTTTAATGCTTCCTCCCGACCACTATCATGATCCCAATTCTACCTTAGAAATCAGGCTAGACCCGAGGATGTACACTGGTAAAGATAGAAACTGGAAGCACAGGGAATCCAGGACACATAAACCCCTCAGAACCAATAATGAGAGTAGCAATACCAGGAGGGTAAGAAAAAGGAGGGGTAGAAAGGGGGAACCGATCACAAAGAACTACATTCAACCCTGTCCCAGAGGGAGACATTGGACAGTGTAAGACATGGCAAAATAATAATTTCTAAATTATCAAGAGTTTGTGAGTTAGGCGAGCGGGGAGGGAAAAAACGAGGAGCTGATACCAAGGACTCAAGTAGAAAGAAAATGTTTTGAGAATGATGATGGCAACAAATGTATAAATGTGCTTGACCCAATCGACATGATAAAAGTTGTATGAACCCCCAATAAAAGGATCTTAAAAAGAAAAAAATAGTTACATTCTCATAAACCCACAGGGGTCAATATTCGTCAGCATTGATTCAATAGCAGTGAGTTAGAATCCCACTTAGGGATGGATTATCTATGTTCCATTCAGGAAGCAGAATTAGGGTAAGGTGTCTTTTGAGCCTCTTTTGAAATAACAAATGTAAATGATTTTGAGTTGATTCCAACACATAGTGGCCCTTTAAGATGGGGCAGAACTACTCCTGTGAGTGTTTGAGACTAACTCTGTGATAATAGGTAATTTTATGTCAAGTTGAAGATAATAAAAGTATAGGGTGGTATTCAACCTGCCAATCAGGTCACAGCCTAATCGTGCCTCCTTGTGGGCATGGTCTTCTCATAAGGAAGGTCCTAGAAACCTCTCTCTCTCTCTGCCTTTCCCCTCCTGCTTGTTGATGACCCTCAGACCTGCCAGAACCCTCAGATCTTTCCATCAACCTTGGATCCACTGGCCTGTGATCTTCCTGCTTTCTGTATTGTTGCATGTAACCGTGAGTCTGAAGAGGGACTAGTGGACTAGTCTCAAATGTATGGAGTTGGACTGGACTGGGATGATTTCTTACTATATAATTATTCCTTGATATAAAGCTCTTTCTTATACTGATATGATGTCTGGGCTTGTTTCGTAGTCAATCGGCATAACACATTATGGTACCTGAGGAGATAGGCACTCAAAAACCAAATCATGAAGATGAAAGTGAGGGTTGGTCTGACCTCTGCCTTATAGCACTTTTCCCCGTGTGGCTAGCTGGAGGTCAGATAGGGCCATGCAGTTCATTTAGTTGTGTTCTGAAAAGGACAGGGGAAGGGAAGGTTTTGATTCTTAGAATTTGTCTTTGGTTATTTCTAACTGAAAGGGCACACATGAAGGTGTGGGTGTCAAATGGCAACATGGGGCAAACATGCCTTTTGACCTTCCCAGAGGCCATGCCGCTTTGTCAAAAAGCTGGCAGAAGTCTGGCCTTTGCTAAATGGTGGCAGAAGCTTAATGCCATATTGCATAATAATAGGATAGTTTGGATAAGAAAGGATTGACTCTGTTTTAAGAAATGTGTTCAGGATCTGGCTGTGGTAGGATTATACTGATTTCTTCTACCTGTTATTGATATGATGGATGATAAGAAATGATTATTGGGAAGTATGAATAGAGAGAGTTTATAAACCTACTGCCTTCAGAAATTAATTTAGCTCTATTAAATGGGTATAGGAAATGCCTTCAAAGGGTGCTTAGGAAAGGTAAACCCCACCCAGTGCCTTGAGTGCTCAGGACATTTGCATTTAAAAAGACCACTAGAGCTGTTGCCAGAGTGAAGGAGGGAAAAAAGCTACATTGCCTTTTTAAATTTTCAGTAAGGAGTTTTCTCCTGAAGCTGGGAAAATCTGGAAGGCACTCTGCTCACTAGGATTGAATGGTAAAGGGAGCCTTCAGACAGCCTGAAATGCCTACTGACTGGGAGGGAACAGGGACTTCTGCCCTGCCTGCTAAGGAGATGAACAGAGGATGCTGCGGAACAAGTGATGGACAAAGGACTCCGTGAGAACTGGCTGGTGAACAACACCTTGAAGCCAGGCCCAGTCACATTCTGGCACGGGACTGTACTCAAAGATAAACCTGAGATATGCTGACCCAAAGCAGCCACACAGACAAACCTGAATGGAACAATGTATGAGAGCCAAGGACGAACTGAATAACTAATTAGAAAGTCACTTGACCATCTGTAGTGCACCAACGCCCTCCCCTTTGAAATGCCACATACAAGCTAGAAGCATTCCCCTAGACAATGTCCTCATCTCAACTCAGGAAGGGAGGCCCGCTTCACACCCAGAGCAAAGCATATCTCAACTATGCTTAAGGTGTCCTCTTGAGCTCACAAGAGGGACCCGATTCCTTTCTTTTGAAGTGATTCTATGCTGGTGGCTTAATTCTTTGCTGCTGGGTGTGTATGTGTGCGTGACCTTTATCTCTGAACCCCAGCAAACCCCACAAGTTCGGAACTTGCTAGCTCCCCCATAGACAACAGCCTGGGAACCAAACTTCACACCTGCCAGGTCATTACCCAGATGTACTTGCTGAATGCAAGTGGGTGAAATGCAGCAATAGACAGGTGGGTTGAATCTGGCCACCGGCACTCATGGACCTGGTTCACAGGAGCTGGAGGAGAGGCAGGTTGACTGGTTTGCAGTTTATAGAGTTGTGAAGAACCTGAACCTATGGGAAGACTTAGCTCAAGAGGGCTAGGGTTTTTGAGAATTTGTGAAAGAGCCCATGCTTGAAAGGCAAGGCAGCCAATGGGCACCCTGGTGAGGCGAAGTGAGGCAGCCCACACTGAGTTGACCAAAACCAACCAGATGAAGATGATTTTTGAGCCTGTGAATTGGCACACATTTCTGTGGACCTTATGTTAGGCTTCCACTGATTTGACTTTGCTTTGCTTTGCTTTGCTTTGAACGCAAGGTCACAGGTTCCGACTGGAATGAGGACTCTTCACATCAAATATAGAAACCCAAAAGGCGGGGAGAAAAGGGTATGGAATGTCTGTGTTGCAAGTTTTCATACGTGGGGGGAGGTGTCAATAGGATTATAGGATTAAGGTGTAGGTGTTCCCATAACTGCAGTTGTCAGGCATAGAATCTCTTTGTTTTGTTTACTTATAGAATGTAAGATTTAAATGGGGTCGTGATTTGCAGTTGTATGCGTGTTTGTTTTATCCTTTAGTCACGATTTTATTGTTGCCTTGTTTTAGAATTATGTATGGTTAAATAGTTTCGTGAAGGTGTCAAGTTCACCAGGAGTGGTCTGTGATAGATAACTGTAGGTCAAGTTGAGGATATGTGAAAGTGAATGAGGTAGTAATCAACCTGTCCAACAGGTCACGGCTCAATGGTGCCTCCTTGTGGTCATGGCTGTCTCATAAGGAGGGCCCTGAGCACCATCCCCTCTCTGCCTTTTCCTTCCTGCTTGCTGGTGACCCTGAGAGCTGCTGGAGTCCTTCTCTGTCCATGGACCACGGATCCATGTGGCTTTCCATCATTGCATGTGGCTGCATGCGTCTCAGATCTACTTGTGAACTTGAGTTGAACTGGGCTAGGATGCTTTCTTGATATCTAATTACTCCCTAACATAAAGCTCTTTCTTACACATATGTGAGTGTTACTGGATTTGTTTCTCTAGTCACCCCGGCCTACCACAAACTCTCTCCTTTTTTTAAATTTCCTTTTAAAAAAATCATTTTATTGGGTGCTCGTACAATTCTTATCACAATCCATACATACATCCACTGTGTCAAGAACATATGTTCATTTGTTGCCACCATCATTCTCAAAACATTTGCCTTCTACTTGAGCCCTTAATATCTGCTGCTCATTTTCCCTCTCCCTTCCCACTCCCCCTTACCTCATGAAACCTTCATCATTCATAAATTGTTATTATTTTGGTATATATTACACTGTCTGACATCTCCCCCTGCCCTCTTCTCTGCTGTCCCTCCCCCAGGGAGGAGGCTATACGTAGATTCCTGTGATCAGTTCCCCCTTTCTACCCCACATTCTTTCCACCCTCCAGGCATGATCACTCTCATCACTGGTCCTGGAGGAGTCATCTGTCATGGATTCCCTGTGTTTCCCGTTGCTATCTGTGCCTATGTACATCCTCTGGTCTAGCCAGATTTGCAAGCAGAATTGGGATCATGATAGTGTGTGTGGGGGGGTGGTATTTAAGAACTAGAGGAAAGTTATGCTTCATCGTTGCTACCCTGCACCCTGCCTGGTTCATCTCCTCCCCACAACCCCTCAGCAAAGGGTGTCCAGTCGGCTACCATTGGGCTTTGAGTCTCCACTCTGCACCCACTCACATTTTCAATGATATGATTTTTTTGTTCCTTGATGTTTGATAACTGATCCCTTTGACGGCTCGTGGTCCCACAGGCTGGTGTGTTTCTTCCATGTGGGCTTTGTTGCTTCTGAGCTAGATGGCCACTTGTTCATCTTTGAGCCTTTAAGACCCCAGAAACTTTAACTTTTGATAGTCGGGCACCATTAGCTTTCTTCACCACATTTGCTTATGCACACGTTTGTCTTCAGTGTCAGGAAGGTGAGCACCCACTGATATGTTTTTTAACTCTTTGATGTCTGATAACTGGTCTCTTCTACACCTCGTGGTCAGGCAAGCTGGTGTGCTTCTACCATGTGGGCTTTGATGCTTCTCAGCTAGATGGCCTCTTGTTTATCATCAAACCTTTAAGACCCCAGACGCTATATCTTTTGGTAGCCGGGCACTGTCAGCTTTCTTGACCACATTTGCTTATGCACACATTTTTCTTCAGCAATCATGTCGGGAAGGTGTGCATCCTGGAATGTCAATTTATTAGAACAAAGTGTTCTTGCATTGTGTAAGTGCTAGAGTGGAGGCCCAATGTCCATCTGCTGTTTTAATACTAAACCTCTAAATATATGTGCATAGATCTGTTTCCCCACACTCATATAAATATATTTACATATGTACATTCCAGTCTTTGGACCTCTATAAATATCCTTTGTCACCTAGTTCTTTCCTCTATTTCCTTTTACTTTCCTCTTGTCCCACTATCATGCTCAGCCTTCATTTGGGTTTCAGTAATTTCTCTTGGTTACCTTGACCTTTCTGAATTCCTACCAGGCCACTCACACCCTCCTTGCTACTGATTTTGGTTCACTTATTGCTCCCCTGTCCCTGGGTTGGTCAGCAGCACCTCCCTGCCCCCTCCTCCCCATCTCCCATGTCCCCCTGGAACCACTGGTCCCATTGTTTTCTCCTCCAGACTATTCATCCAGTCTATCTTATCTAGATAGGTTTGTAGAGATAATAATATGCACCAAAATCAAGTTATTGCAAGATAGGCGATGAGTGAGAACACAGCTGTGACAATAAAAAGGGAAACCAATTACCCATAGAAGAATAAATTAATTAAAAGAAAAAATTTAAAAAGAAAGAAAAACCTGTAAATAGATAAAGATCTGATTTTTGATCTCTAAGCGTGTCCTTCAGTCAGGTCCAAAGGGGTTCCATGCTCTGGTCCCAGAGTCTGTCCTTTGTACTCCCTGGGGGGCTCCCTGCTCTGCTCCCATGGTTGCTCTGTCGCATGCTTTTAGTGCGTTGCCTCAGTGTCACAGGGTCAGTCTGGGCCAGTCCAGGCCCTGAATCTCCAGTGTTGTCCCCCTTAGGGTGCTGGGCCATTAAGGGATGATGTGTCTCGTAGTGGGATCAGCCATATCGTCCTCCAGGCTTGATGGGTCAGGATTGTTTTGCTCCCATTTGTGCTGATCTGACATGCCCCTCTCCCCTAGCTGGAGCTTCAGTGTCGTCCTCTCAAGGAAATTCTTCTGGGGTGAGGGGCAGTTGTCCACGTAGCTAGTTTGGGGGCCGAGCCCTCAGGCTCCTCCACTGGCTCCCCACTGCTTGCTGGCACACTGCAGTCATCTGGAACTGGCTTTATATTTGGTCCCTCTTTCCCTGTGGAGACACAAACAATACCCTCCCCTTGGGTGGGTCAGTACCCTATTCCCCATCACACACCTTTTTTTCCCCTGTCCCCATTTCTCCCTCCACCCCCATTTTAGTTGGCTACCATATGTACTCCTGGCTTTGGTCTGGCCCCTGCCATACTACCTGGACCTCACCCTGGAGTGTTTGTATACAGTAGCTTTTTCCCTGTGCCCCTTTTGCACTTACCTTTCTGTTCTCTCTTTTTTATATATAAATTAACTTACCTCAGCGGACTCATGTTATACTTGTCCTTTAGTGCTTGGATTACTTCACTTAACATAATTTCCTCCAGTTCTTCCCATGCATCGATATGCTTCATGGGTTCATCACTGTTTTTTAGTGATGCATAGTACTCCATTGTATGTATGCACCAGTTTTTTAATCCATTCATCTGTTGAAGAAAATTTGGGTTGTTTCCAACTCCTTGCAATTGCCTAGCACAAACTCTTTATGGGAATAAAAAGACGCCTCTTTCTATGTCAGAGCAGTTCATGGTTTTGAACTGCTGACCTTTGTGGCCCCAACACAAAACCATTATACCCCTAGAGCTCCTTCTTTGGAGGCAAAGAGATATAACAAACAAGCTAGGAAGCAACGATGGTAGAAGAGAGATGCCTAGTGACATGAAGATGGCCCAGAAGCAGGAATTCAGAAAAGACAATGACCTTTCTCTAGACCTTCCTCCAGGACTAGAGCCAGTACTTTGAATTTGGACAGTTAGCTACCTAAATTATGAGAAACTAGAGTCTTGTTGGTTCAAGACACCCATTTGTGGTATTTCTGTTTTGACAGCACTAGATAACTAAGACTGCACACTAGGAGGTGATCAGATAACTTGGTGCCTAGTGGTGTAGTGACTTAGATGTTGGGCTGCTAACTTCGAAGTCAGCAGTTCAAAACAACCAGCTGCTCTGAGGGAGAAAGATGAGGCTTTCTGCTCCCATAAGGGTTATCATCTCAGAAACCCACAGGGGCAGTTCTACTCTGTCCTGTCAGATCCCTGAGAGTCAGAATTAACTCTGGTTTTGATTCATTTGTTTAATCTGAGATTGCATCTCTTTTTATCCAGCTAACATTTAGATAAACCATTGTGCTTCAGGGGTGTGGGGTGGAAATAGTTTCTTCCTGAAACAAAAAAAATGATAGTAGGGGAACAGGGAAGATGTGGCCATCAGGCTTGTTCAGTGGACTGCCTGCTTCCAGGGGCTGAAGCAAAAACCTACTGCCATGGAGGTGATAGTGATCAACTCTAGTAGAACTGTCCCAGGAAGCTGACAACAGCGGTCCTCAACCTGGGGGTGGTGACCCCTTTGGGGGTCGAACGACCCATTCACAGGGGTCGCCTAAGACCATCGGAAAACATAAACATTTCACAATATATAATTACATATTTTTTGGTGATTAATCACTATGCTTTAATTATGTCAAATTATGTTCAATTTGTAACAGTGGAAATATATCTTGCCTATCAGATATTTACATGATGATTCATAATAGTCACAAAACAACAGTGACGAAGTAGCAACGAAAATAATTTGATGGTTGGGATCACCACCACATGAGGAACTGTATGAAAGGGTCCTGGCATTAGGAAGGTTGTGAGCCTCTGTGCTAGGGAATCTTAGTGTTAATTCTGATTTTTTTCCAACAAACATATGCCTTCAAAAAGAGTTTGCATGTTGTAGTTGTTAAACTAAACACTGTCATCATGTCAATACCAACCCATAGCACCCTTACAGGACAGGGTAAAACTGCCCCTGTGGGTTTCTGAGACTGTAACTCTTTACGGGAGTGGAAAACCCCCTTGTTCTCCCGCTGAGTGGCTGGTGGTTTTGCGCTGTTGACCTTAATCTACTCTAACTCGCCTACTCTAACTCACCTTAACCCTACAGACTGAGATGTGCCTAAGCTCTCAAGGAGCAGGGCTGGGGTTTGGGGGTAGGTTTGTGCCTCGAGCACCTATCTTTCTCAGGGGCACAGTGACTTATCTCGGTCTCCTCTCCTCATGGGCTGTTAACTGAAAAGTCAGCAGTTCAAACCCACCAGCCACCGTTCTTCAGGGGAAGATGGGGCTTTCTGCTCCTGTAAAGAGTTACAGTCTCAGGGAGCAGTGTAAAGTAAGTGATGGCAGGTGTAGTTAGATCAAAATGGAATATCTTATCATTTGATCCCCCCTTTCACCCATTTAAAATTGTGCTTTAAAATATAAACATGAGGGGGAAATACACATGGTCTAAGCTTCTGGTGAATCTCCTCTGACTGTGGACCAGGAATGTGTATATAGTCTTGCTAATATATTTAATGCACTGGAAAGTGTTTCAGGTGCAATTAGGCTAACATTTAACACCCTATCATTTTATCTCCCTTATGATCCACTATAATTTTTGTTCTAGTATTTAATATTGTCTGCTTTCTTTTCTTTTGAGGTTTTTATCTGTTTCACTGGGTTAATCTTGCTAGTTGTTTGCTCTTTAAACATTTTTCTGCGTATGAAATCCAGAAGAGGTAACACTACGGAGACAACTGGATGAATGGTTCCCTGAGGGGGCTAATAATAATGGCACAAGAACAAAGAAAATGTCCTAAGACCAATTTTGACGACAATTGTACAACTCTTCACGATGTGGAGGATCTATTGAATTGGATATATATGGATTATATACAACTGAAACTGTTCAGGGAGTGGGGTTTACAGTCTCAACCCCACAGAACCAGCTCTCCTCTGTCCCATGGGGTGACTAGGAGTCAGCAGTCATTGTGGTGAGGTTTGTTTGTTTGTTTGTTTGTTTGTCCTCCTCAAGGTCAACAGCTAGTGACTAGGATTCAACACCAGGGCCATCTGGCTCCAAAGGCTCCTCTACTCCAAGGCCCGCCATGTGTCTGTCTGTCAGTTTGTCCTACTGGGATGGCTTGCATGTTACTGCCCGCTGGATGCTGTTATGTCGTTCAGAGGCCATAGACAGAGCGAGACCTTTCACTCATGGATTTATTGAGGGAGGTAAAGCTTGTAGGGAACAGGAAACCAAAGGAAACGAAGTGGAAGGAGTTTATTAGGGATAGCCAGTGATAGAAAGGTTAGCGCTGGCCCTTTGTCTAAACCAGAGAATTAGCTGACCTAATAGGCATCAAAGTCCACGACGAGGGCTGGGGTTGCATAAAGGAAGAGAAAAATAGGTCTAATACAGGCCCAACTAACAAACTACAACAGGCTGGTGAGGAAAGACTTAATACCACAAGCACGGCTTGGGCTGCAACTGCTGCAGAATTGGTGGTGAAGTGTCTGAGAGGGAAGGCTGGGAAGGGATGGGGGATCGGGGGAAGAACTGGGAAGGAGAAGGAGAAGGACAGGCCTGCCATTTTGGGCAGCATTTTCAAGAGAGGGAACAGAGGATCTTTTTCGGGGGTTTAAGTTTTGGGGATGTCTGTAACTCTTAGACTGGAGGGTTCCGGGCATCTTTCTGGTTGGTGCTGATAACTCCAATGGGCCTGGCACCAGCTTCTGTGAGCTGAAGGCACTTAATCAGGTGGGAAGACAGGGTGGGGGATGGTGTTTTGTAAACTGAAGGAATGTCTGCTGCTGTCCTTCCTAATGCTGCCACCAGACCCTAGACAAGCCATGTCACTAGTTTTCAAATATCCACAGGGTTACCTCGGTTAGACTGCAGGTTTCAGCAGAGCTTCCAGGGTAAGACAGACTAGGAAGCAAAGCTTGATGACCTACTCCCAAAAGTTAGCAGAAGAAACCCAACGGGTCATGACAGAGCACTGTCCAACTCACTGGCTTTGGACAGTCTTCAGGAGAGATCAATGGTTGGCAGACATTGTGTTTGGTGGGTGTGGTCCGTACATAATTTCATGTCAACTTGATAGATAAGTGTATGGGTGGAGTATAGGTGTGTCAGTCAGGTAACAGCCTCTTGATATCTCCTTGTGGGCCTGGCCTTCTCATGAGACCTGTGGGAAACTCCTCGCTTTCTCCCTGGAGATGGGCGACACACAGTCTCTGCCTGATCTTCCTACTGAGGAGCCACAATCAGAGAGCTGGAGGAGCCACATGGAGACCCACACCAGCGCTGAGATACTTCCACTACCACTGGATCCACAAGACCTCCCACCCACTGGCCTGTGATCTTCAAGCGCTGTGTGAGTGTGAAGAGGAATTTATAGACGAGTATGGGACATATGGGTTAATGTTGAATTTATGAACTTGATCTGGACTGGGCTGGGATGTTTTCTCAATTATCAATTGCTCTTTAATATAAAGTCCTCTCTTATACATGTATGAGTGTTGGGGAGTTACATTATGTGGTGTCAATTTGGGACTTGAGACGATTGGGAGTTATGGTGTGGGGTTTAGCCTGTAAGTCAGCCTATAGCCTCTGTGAAGGCATGGCCTTCTCCTGAGTATCCTGGGAACTCCTTTCTCTCTCTTTCTCTCCTGACTCCCTGGGAGACATCCCGGAGGAGAAGCCACATGGAGCTACCCTTATGCAGCCCTGGGCACTGGAACAGCCACATGGAGACCCCTGCCAGTGCTGAGATGCTTACACCACCACTGGATCCACAGACTTTCTACCCACTGGCCTGTGGTCATCCTGCATTCGGTGTCATTCCATATGTTTCGTGAGTCAGAAGAGAACTTTATAGATTGGTATCAGACATATGAGCTAATATCACACTTGTGGACTTGATCTGGACTGGACCGGGATCTTTTCTTAATATTCAATTCCTCTTGTTTATAAAACTCTTTCTTATACACATGAGTGTCTATAAATTTGTTTCTCTAGTCTACCCAGACTAACGCAATGAGTGTCTCTGGATGTGTTTCTCTAATCAAACCAGACAAACACTGTGGCAGTGACGTAACGGGTCAGCAAGCATGAGGGAGACCCTTGGTGAGGTGGACAGACCCAAAGGATGCAGTCATAGGCTTGGACATGCCCTTAAACATGAGGATGGTGCAGGGCCAGGCAGAATTTCACTCTGTTGCACATAAGGTTGCATGAGTCTGTGTAGACTGGTTCCCAAATGTCAGTGGCCTATCAATCCCTCCCCTTTCAGAAAGAAAGGAAAATAAAAAAGACTCGGCGCCTCCCTGGCCATTAAACACGTTTGTACTGTCTAGTGTGTTGTGTCTCTATGTTGTATGTACTCTACTATAATCCATATAATCCAGATGCTTTTACAGCATCACCCCTACCCCTCCCCATATTATCCCAGCTCCCACCAGGGGGCGCCATTGCCAAGTTTGGGCAACAGTACTCCCAAGAAAGTGTTATGTGGGCCCCAGATTTGGAAATGTGAGTGTTTTAGCCTGGAGTCTATGAGTCCAAGTAAGCTGTTTGTATGGACACCCCTAAAACAAAAGACGTTTGAGTGAACACCTCTAAATGGTCAGACGACTGGGTGTCCAGTTTTGCCTGCAAAAAGCGACTGCTGTCAGTGGCGAGGGGGCATTAGAACAGACTGTGATGATGTATATACCATGCTATGTAAACACTATTAAATTATGAAGGTGTATGATATGTGAATATCACATCAAGAAAACTACTTAAAAACAACAAAAAACAACAAAAATCCCCACACTTACCATGATGACCATGGGTGAAGGAGGGTGAGTTTTCACTTAGTGGGCATTCACTTGATGTTAAGAGTGGAATATTTGGAAAAGGATACCAACAGGAAGAATATAATCAGTGGTACTGGATTATACATGTGGATGTGGTGGAATTGCGGAATGCTTTGCTGCGTGTATTTTTGCCACATTTTAAAAAAAGTAACAATTACACAAAAAACAGTGGGTACAAGGATGAAGAAAATGTTCTAAAATTGATTTTGCTGATGATTGCACAACTCTTCTGGGTTTGGTGGAACTAGTGAATTGTATGATATGTGGATGAAGTGCCAATAAAAGTGTTAAAATAGAAATTTTAAAAAGAAGCTGCATAACAATGGCAAAGGGAGACAGTGGGCAGTGTAACATATGAAAATAATAATAATAATAATATATTATTTATCAGGGCCCATGAAGCATGGGGGAGAGGGGGAGGAAAAGGGACGCTGATACCAGTGGCTCAAACAAAGAAACATTGTGGAAATGATGATGGTAACATATGTACAAATGTGCTTGATACAATTGAGGTATGGATTATTATAAGAGGTGTAAGAGCCTCCAATTAAATGACTTATAAAAATTAAAAAAACAATAGGAGATGATTTCTCAACAATGAAACAGCATTAATCAGATATTTTAGTGTATAAATTGCTTTTTGAAAATGTATTACAGATAACAAAGCCTCGTCTTCAATTGTCTTAAGATGGAGGGAAAACCCCAACTTCCTTATTAAGTCTGGTTTTCTGCTCTAAACTGGGAGATAGAGTTTGGTTGGTGCCTGCTTCATAGATCAGTTGTCAGGATCAAAGAAGCTACACCACGTTGAAGCAGTAATGCACGGCCTGGTGTATAGTAAATGTTGTGCTCTCCTATACTGTCAAGTTGTTGCAGACTCAGAGAGACCCTGGGAGTCACTGTGGAACTCTGTATCTTTCTCACAATCCCTGCTAGGCTGCGCCCATTGTTGTAGCCGCTGTGCTAATTCCTCTCCTTGAGAGTCTTTCTCTCTCATTCTGTCCACTAAGCAAGAAGTCCTTCTCCAGAGACTAATCCTTCTTGACAACATGTCCGAAGTTCATGACACAAAGTCCCGCTGTCTTCACTTCTAAAATGTGCCCTGGCTGGACTTCCCCCCAGACAGACATGTTTGTTCCTGGCAGTGCAATCGGTGCTCTTTGCCAGGACCATGATTCAACAGCATGCCTTCTTCTTAGCCTTCCTTATTCAATAGCCAGCTTGCACAAGTGAGGGGATTAAAAATACAATGGCTTTGATCACCTCAGTCCCCAGAGTGACATCTTGGCAGCAGTTTTGCCCAATGTACGATGTTTTAGTTCTTTGTTGATCCGTTGATGGATATTAATTGTGCATACAAAGGAAGTAAAATGTTTAACAACTCAGGTGGAGCGGGAAGAGGAGGATTGGAAGGAAGAGGAGGGGGAGGAGGAGGAGGAGGGGAAAAAGAAGAAGAGCTGTGTTCAAGTGTTTTCTATCCTTGGATTTTTAAAAAAGTGACAGGTTTTTTGTTTGTTTTCCATTGACTGTGTTCCAATATATGTAAATATAAACTTTTCCATCTTCATCATTTTAAAATGAAATTCATTTGCATTCACAATGCCATGCAATCCTCCCACTATTTCCACTGTCTTTTCTCCATCAACCCAAGAGAAACCCTATACTCAGTAACCCCATATCCATGAACCCACAACTTCCCGACCCCCGCTCCTTGTCCCTTCCACCCACCCACCCCAGTTCCTGGTAAACTGTAATATACTTTACTCTGTATAATTTCAAAATTTTATATCAGTGGGATTATATGATATTTGCTCTCTTTTTTCCACTTACATAATTGTGTTCGGCTGGGCTGATTATAGAAACAAATCCACTGATAGTCTCATATGAGTAAGAAATAATTATGCATCAAGAAAACATCCCAGCCCAGTCCAACTCAAGTCCATAAGTCTGGTACAACTCAAGTCCCTAAGTCCCTCTGCAGATTCATGCAGCCACATGCAACGATGCAGAATGCAGGAAGATCACGGGCCGGTGGGTGCAACGTCTTGTGGATCCAATGGAGGTGGATGCATCTCCAGGGCTCTGGAGGGTTCAGAGAGGCTCACCACAGCAAGGTGAAGGCAGAGAGAGAGAGAGAATGGTTCCCAAGACAGCCCTTGTGAGAAGACCATGTCCATAAGGAGGCACCATCAGGCTGTGACCTGATTGTTAGGCTAGACTCCACCCCTACAGTTTTATATCTTCAAGTTCCCATGAAATTATGTGACTGCCACATTAGTCTAGAGATCTTATTCATCCCATGGATTTCTATCTGACCCCTACTCTGTGCTCTGTCGTTGAGAACCTTGATAGTATAGTGGTTATACACTGGGCTGCTAACCAGAAGGTCAACAGTTCAAAGCCACCAGCTGCTCCCCAGAGACTTTCTACTCCTGTAGACAATTACTGTCTAGGAAACCCACAGCAGCAATTCAACCTGATCTTCAAAGGTCACTGTGCATGAGCAGTGACTCACGGCAGAGAGTTTTTTTTCTTGGTTTTGGCTCTTGTACTACCATCGAGTCCATGCCAACTTAGAATTACCCGATAGGACAGGAGAGAACCGCCCCTGTGGGTTTCCAAGACTGTAATTGTTGGCGGAATTAGAAAGCCCTGTACTTTCTCCCATAGCACGGCGGGTTATTTAGAAATTCTAGCCTTGGGTATCGTAGCCCAGCGTTGAACCACTATGTCACCAGGGCTTCAGCATGGTACTGCCCTAGGAGCAGGAACGTGTGATGGGATGAGAGCAGACGACCACCACCACAAAAAGTAGAGAGGGATCCCTTCCCGTGGGCAGCTGTGATCTTCGCGGGAGCAGACAGAGGGTGTCAGGACAGGTGAGCGATTGCTCCTGGAGCATGGCCAGCCTGAGCACGTCTCAGCCTCTCAAGGATCTTACCCTTGCCGATCCTTCAGCGGAGCATGCTTTCCTCCAGACCTTTTCTGAGATGGGCTTTCAAAAGTCACCTCTTCAAAGAAGCCCACCCTGATCATCCAATCTAAAGGACCTGGGACCAGTCAGTTTTCATCACATTCCCTCCTTCCATTTGCCTCGGGCTCTTTTGGGGATCATCATGTTTGTCCAATACGGGCAGGTCGTCCCCTGGGTTAAGAACAGACCACCGTAGTTACAACCCAACTCCTATAAAGCGTCTATATTAAAAGTTCCAAGTGCATCCATTGGTTTGTGATAGCAAGTGGGCCCTGCTTTGTGATATTCCAAATATTATTATTACTGTATTATGTTAATGATATTTTTGTGGGATTATAAAGCGACTTTTCCCCAGCTTTGTCTCACCCAAAGATATGCCAGACATTAGAGGCTGTTTGTCAGCACATGGTAGGAGGTCGGCTGCTTAGAGATATTCTCCCTGAAGCTCTTCAGCCATCAGACTAGTGTCTGGTCCACTCTAGGTAGGGCTCACACCCTACTGATTGTGGTTTCAATAGTGAGCCAGAGAACAGGTGAAACCAACTCATTGACATCCAAAATTAAGCTGCCTCCATGAATCTAGGATCCACCCATCCTGTCACATGTATGCCCTTAAGCCTGCTTCTTGCTATAGTGTATGTACCCCTAGGCTGTCCCCCTCCCATTACTGATAGTGCAACCCCTTCCCGTGACACATATCTTTACTTGTAGTTAGGGGGCTTGTGCATGCCCCAAAGATATATAAGCGTTGGTTAGTAATAAAGAAGTCTCTCTCCCCTCATGACCCCCACTCTCCTCTCCCTCTCTGCTCCCATTCCTCTCTTCAGGTCCTCACCCCCTTGTTCCCTTTCCCCTTGTCCTCTTTCTCCTCCCCCTCTCTCCTGTCCTCCAGAATCCCATCTCCACATGGACCACCTAGTGGGGCTGAGGTGAGCAAGCTACCATAAATTGTGTCTGACTCCATTATTTCAATCTCTCCTCTATCTCTCACGCTCTCTATGACTTTATTATAATCGATCTATATATAGATTAATTGTAAAATTGCACCTATTGAAACTGTGAATAGTTGTGGGGACTGGCCCTTCCCCCACATATTTTCATGTGTTTTGAAGAGTTTCTTTGTTGTTTTATATGTAGGAAGGCATATTGTAGGTTTCATACCAGGACGACACCACGTCAATGCCAATGACTCATTTTTTGAGTCATTGTGATCTTGTAAGGCAGTGTAGAATGACCTGTGTGTGTTTTCAAGACTGTAACTCTTAACAGCAGTAGAAAGCCTCCTCTTTATACCAAGGAGCAACTGGTGGTTTTGAACTGCTGATCTTGAGTTTACCAGCCCAACATAGAGCCCCATACACAACCCAAACTCCTTTCTTAGATCTTGTGTCAATAATTTCAGCTTGCTGGGATCCACAACCAATGCTCATAGAATTAGCAGTCAAGAAATCAAATGAAGCATCATTGCATTTGCTAAATCTTTAAAATATTGAAATGAAAGAGGTTACTTTGAACAATGTGTTAGTCTGGGTACTTTAGAGAACCAAATCCATAGAAACTCATGTATAAAAGAGAGTTTTAAATAAAGGTTACGTGCACATCAAGAAAACATCCCAACCCACTGCTGCCCAAACCCACAAGTCCAACATGAACCCTTTGACACCAAGCCACAAAGCCCTCCTCCATCTCACAAAACAGAAGCAGTGATGCTGACTGCAGGACAAAAGCTGAGTCAGTGCACGTGTAAGCAACTCAACGCTGGCAAGGGCCTCCACACAGCTGCTCCAGCACCCAGGGCTGCATCAGGGTAGGTCCATGTAGCTTCTCCTCAGGGATGTCTTACAGGAAGTGAGCCTTGCTAATTGAAGCAGGGAACTGGCTAAGACAGCTGCAGCCTGGCTGACCACCAGAAATCAAGAGACCCGAGAACTAGAAAGGCGAGACTCATGGAGCCATTTATTCCTCTGTACTTCAATTAACCCCACCTTGGTTTATTGGCCAGGTTGGCACAATAAACTAACCACCTCAAGGACTAAGGTGCTCCTGACCCAAGCCATGATTTTTTCAGGCATCTCATATGCAAATGAAAGTTGGACATTGACTAAGGAAGACCGAAGAAGAATGGATGCATTTGAATGATGGTGCTGGGGAAGACTATGGAAAGGACCAGGGACTGACAAAAGAACAGACAAATCTGTCCTGGAAGAAGTACAGACAGAACGCTCCTTAGAGCCAGGGGGAGTGAGACTTGGTCTCATGTGTTTCAGACATGCTGTCAGCAGAGAGCAGTCCCTGAAGAAGGACGCCTTGTGTGGTGAAGTAGAGGTTCAGGGGAAAGAGGACGGCCCTCGACAAGATGGATGGCACCGAGGCTGCCACAATGAGCTCAGGCACAAGAACCCGGTGAGGCTGGTACAGGACCGGGCGGTGTTTCCGTCTGTGGTACACAGCGTCGCTCTCAGTTGTAAGCAGCACCGATGGCACCGAACAACAGCTAACGGCATCTTCTCTCTGTCTCTCTCCTCAGAATAGCTTTGTCTTACTTCTCTAGCTCTCTCCCTGTCTCTCGTCCCTCTCAGTCTTCTTCTTCTTCTTCAAATCTTTCTATTGGCTCATACAGCTCTTATCATAATCCATACATATATCCATCATGTCAAGCACATCTGTACAGATGTTGCCATCATCATTTTCAAAACATTTTCTTTTTGTTTGAGCTCATAGTATCTGTTCTCATTTTTTGTCCTCCCTGCCTCAGGAACCTTTGATAGTTTATAAATTATTTTTTTCATGTCTTACACCGACCGCTGTCTCCCTTCACCTACTTTTCTGTTGTCCATTCCCCTGGCAGGGCATTATATGTCGACTATTGTGATCGGTTCCCCCTTCCTCCTCTCCCCATCTACTTACCCTACACTCATTATTGGTCCTGAGGGTTTTATTTGTCCTGAATTTCCAGCTCTTATCTGTACCAGTGTACATGCACTGGTCTAGCCAGATTTGTAAGGTAGAATTGGGATAATGATGCAGGTCTGGGGTTGGGGGGAAACATTAAAGAACTAGAGGAAAGTTGTGTGTTTCATTGGTGCTATACTGCACCCTGACTGGCTCCTCTCTTCCTTGTGACCCTTGTGTAAGGGTGTCCAATTGTCTTCAGATGGGCTTTGGGTCTCCACTCTGCACTCTCCCTCATTCACATCGATATATATTTTTTGTTTTGTTTTGGGTCTTTGATGCCTGATACCATCATCACCTCATGATCACACAGGTTGACGTGCTTCTTCCTCTCAGTCTTTATTTCTGTCTACACATCTCTGAATGAGTCTCTCTCTCCAGCTCTGTCCGTCTGTCCTTTCCCCCAGGTGTGTCCCTCCCTCTCTGTGTCTCATTTCTTTGCCTCTGGCCTTCTGCCTGTTTTTGAGGTCACAGCTACTCTTTCTCTCCCTGCTGTCACCCTTCATGCACCACCCTACCCCACCCCATGCTTATTTTAAAACTTGGAGGGGATTCCAAGAAACTCACAGGAACGTTGGACAGAAAGCACAGAGGGCTCCATGTCTCCCTCTCCTCAGTGTTTCTTTTCTCCTTATTACTTTACTTATGTTTTTATTATTAACCCTGGATTTTGCTGTTGCTGTTTGTGATGATAAAGGGGCTGCCACTCAGAAGGTCTTGCCTTGCTTTTCCCCATCCCCCAGTTTTCTGTTTGTACAGGGTGGGGTGGGTGGGTGTGGGGAATGTTTCTCATCACACCACTTCTCTGTTGCTCGCTTCTGTGGGAAATTTTTTTTCCTTTCCTGCTCCGCAGGAGCTGACAGTGTTAGATTTCTCGGGTGGGAAATACCTTGGTTGTTGCCCTACAGGAGAAAGAATTCACATGGAAGCTTGGTTTGTGATCCAAACGGGTTTTTATAAAGGATGGAAGAAGTTTCCGGTTTTACAGTCACTAAATACGGGCAACCTCATGGGACCGCACACCCACACATGGTGGCCTGGGGCCAGAGAGAGATAGCGGGGCAGGGAGCCAAAGGGTGAAGAAAAAAATGGGGGGAAGGGGGAAGCGTTGTCCGGGTCCAGGTATTTGAACTCTCTATCTGGGAGGCATAGTAGAAGGTATTGTTTGACCGCACTGGCTGAATGAAGCGCACCTGGGCCTAGTTTGGGCCACCTGGCTCACACTTGAATTGGCACATACCCAGTTAGTCTCCATGGCTGGCTAAAGGCTCACCTGATCCCTGCAACCTCCTGTAGGGGCCCTTCAGGCATAGAGACGGACAGCCCAGTCCGTGTTTCTAGCTCCTTAACCACAGGATCTGCCGACGGTTATGCTTCCTCTTTGGCAAAATTCATCCACGTTCCTCCCAGGCCTCAAGTTCTGGCTGTCCGTGAGTTAAGTCAATCTCTCCTCTCTCATTCTCCTCTGTGTGTCTCCCTCTCCCTTTGCTTCTTTCTCG
This sequence comes from Tenrec ecaudatus, assembly GCF_050624435.1. Taxonomy (NCBI): domain Eukaryota; kingdom Metazoa; phylum Chordata; class Mammalia; order Afrosoricida; family Tenrecidae; genus Tenrec; species Tenrec ecaudatus. The sequence goes on from NC_134547.1 coordinate 17,786,055, forward strand.
CCTTCCCTCTCTAGACTGTTTGTCTGTCTCTCCTCCACCTCTCTCCCCTTGTTTCTCTCCCCGACTATCTCCCCACTCTCTTCTCGTCATCTCCTTCCGAAGTACCTCTTCGCTCCTCTTTCCTCTCTGTGTCTCCACCTCTTGTCCCTCCTATTTCCATCTTTCTTCTCTGTCTCCTTAACCCTGCCCCTTCTCAACATCGTTTATCATAAATTGGAGGGTGAGGTTGACATTTCAGATCAGGTTGAATTTTGTAGTCAGCAGTTTAAACTACTTCCCAAACCCTCATGAGCTTGTCCTACCCGCATCCTTTGAGTTCCCCTCTCACTTGGGGATCAGTCTTTTCCTTCAGCCAACTTCACACCTGTCCAACCTCTAGCATCATCTTCCCGCCCTTGACCTCTCCCACCTGGAAACCTCCAAAGTCTGTTCCTTTTTGAATAAAAGTATTGGTTGTATGTGGGTGTAGTTTGTTTGTTTTAGTACATTTCTTCGCACATAATTTATAGACTGTACAATTCAGCAGGTTGAATACATTCCAAAGAGCTGTGCAGTCACCACCACAGTCAGTTTTAGAAGGTTTTTGTTCTTTATAACAGTGGTCACATGCAACATTTGCCCTTTTGTGCTTGACTAAATTCACTCAGCATAATGCTCTTCAGGTATATCCATGCGGTACATTCAGGTACATTCACAGCATGCGGTCCTCCATGGTTTCATCTTTTTTTTTTAACTGATCCGTAGTAGTCTGTTGCGTGTGTGTGTGAGCGTGCGGCAGTTTCATTATCCATTCGTCGGCTGATGGTCACTGTGAACAAGCGTATTGATGAACATGGGCGTGCATGTGTCTGTTCATGCTCTGAGAATTACTTCTTTTGGGCATAAACCCAGCACAGGGATTGCAATAGACTGGCATGGCAGGGCGCTGACAGCTCTCAGGGTCAGGTGGCCCACATGGGGCCACCCCTGCAGTGAGGCAAGAAGGCAAAGGGGCAGACAGAAAGGAGGAGTGCCCAGCATCTCTCTCACATAAAGGTCACGCCTCCCAGGAGGCATCAGGCTGGGATAGGATTGGCAGGTTGGACTTTGCCCGTCCACAAGTGCACTTTGCCACACCATCTAACTGCCACCCCCTTCGATGTTACCCCACACGAGGCTTTGCTCCTCAGATGATCTCAGTCTGGGGAGCACTGGTTTCTATGACATTTCTGGCCAGTGTTACCCCTCTCGGGTCCATCTGCTGAAGGCTAGTGTGGACCGCACTTCAGAGCCGTAGCTTCCAAAGTACCATGGTCTTCCAATGCCGCTCAGTTGTCCATCTCTTCTCCTTATTTCTGTTCTTCTCCTCCCAGCTTTTCCTCACCTCCATTGGTTTTCTCCCCACTGTCTTGTCTGGTCCTTCCAAACCTGGCTGCTTTGTTTTTTGTCTTTATCCTTCAGCGTTCCTTCTTGTCCCTCTGCTCCCTCCTGTCTGCTTCCCGAGCTTCTTTCAGTGGAGTAATGAACTGCTGGAACTCCATTTCTTTCATGGCAGAGTGTGTGCAACATGCACTTAGTACCTTAAGCTTCCCTTTCACTGTGAAGTTGTTGGCACAAGACGTGGCATACAGCATGAAGACACTGTCAACTTGGGATAGGGTGCTCAGGGTCTTCTTGGAGAGATTGACACCACCAGGAGCATCTATCTCCTTGGTGATCCTTGGAATGGTCTGGCAGATTTAGTGACTCTGGCCTCTCTGTACTCCCTACCTTGTGCTTGAAGAGTTTAACCCATTTACATTTAAAGTAGTTATGAATAAAAAAGTTACTTACTACTACCAAATCACCATTTGTGTCCCGCCCTCTTTTGTCCCTCATATTCTTAAACATACCATGGCATGGCAATAATTTCAATCATCTCCTATGCAGGTGAAAGTTGGACATTGAGTAAGGAAGGAAGGAAGAAGAATATCGAAAGTAACATGGGCTGCCAAAAGAACAAACCAGTCAATCTTGGAAAAAGTCCAGCCAGAATGCCCCTTAAAGGCAAGGAGGATATTATGCTTGTTGAAGTAGAGGGGCAGCCAAATGAGGAAGACCCTCAACAAGATGGATTGACACAATGTCTGTCATAACGCTCTCAACACTAAGAACAATCCATAGCCTTTTCCATAGGGTTATACATATGCTCATACAAAGGGCTATACATAGGGCTGTCCATAAGGTCGAACATAGGGTCGTAATGGGGTTGTCCATAGGGTTATACATAGGGTCACTGAGTCGGAGCCAGTTTCACAGAAATGAACAGCAACATCTTGTTATACTTCTTGGTTTTATGTTTGATTGATTTCTTTGTTAGTTGCTCTCACAGCTAACATCTTCATGTGTGTTCTATAGCACACGTGTATCATTGTTTCATGCATTTGTGCTTTCTATCATGGTGGACATGTTATCTGTTGGGACTAGTCCTTGGAAAAGAACACCATATTGGTAAAGTAGAGGATCCGGGAAAGAGAGGAAACGCTTCGATGGGATGGTGTCACAGAGCGCCTCCAACAATGGGCTCAAACACGGCCACCCTTGTGAGGACCGGGCAGTGTTTTGTTCCGTTGGCCATAGGGTCTCTTCCATCGGAAGTCACTCAATGGACACTAACAACAAAAAGACCCAACACGTAGATTGTAAACAACAATAACAAAAAGACACAATGAACTGTGGCTTCATGTTTGCACATAAGTTCACCTTTACCAGCGATCTGACCCATGGTACACTTTAAAGTGCTGGGTCCAGTTCAAAATATCGAAATGTCCTGTAAACAGGGAGGAGTTCAGCACAGTGTCGTATACTCTGTAAACATGAGAGAGTTTAGCTAAGGACAGAGGATATTTTAAAATGTAGTGTGATGTGTCTACATCTTGTTACAAAGTGCTCTTGAATTGCAAAACACTTTTTCTTTATTTTTAAAGGTAACAAACCACCCTGTGTTTTATACCTGCCAAACGACTTCTGAAACACAAAGGCCCTTCCACCGTGTAAGGGGAGAATGTATGAAATAACAAAATAATTTATATGTAGTCCTCTGGCCTGCAGTCGATTCTGATTTATGGCAGCCCTCGGTAGGACAGAGCAGAACTACTCTTGGGGTTTCGGACATCGCAAGGCTTCAGAGGACCAAACATGCTCCCGCAAAGGAGAGTGTGAATCATAGACCTTGTGGTTAGCAGCCTGGTGCTTAACCTGCAGTGCCACCTGGACTCCTGAGTTCATAACTAGGGTGGTCATGCCATGATAACAGTCTCGTGGAATCCTCGGTGACGGAAATGGGAACGCACTCAATGGCCAGGTGCACAATTGCACAGGAAAAGGAGGGAATGCCGTTGCTCACGACTGAAGCGCAGCTGTTTGCTGGGTGAGGTTCCCACCATATCTAAGTCACATCACATCCTGTTTGACAGAACGCATGGTGGACACGCAGGGATGCTCACCTATACTTCCCACCTGTGGAGCGGTTTCACGTGGCACAGCTCATAAATTCCAGGTCTTTCATTTTTTTTGAAAAGCCAACTCGTTGCTCTCAAATTGATTCTGACTCACAAGGACCCTACAGCAGTGATGGGACTCAAGTCATGTAACAACCAATTGGCTTAATATGACCCTTTTCAGTAGATTCCAAGGGACATGACAGGAGGCTAGCAAGGAATGGGGAGCTGACAGCCACGAGGATGAGGAAGAAGGCCTGTCCTGGAGTTGGCAGTGTAAGGGCTACACGACTCTGAAGAAGGTGATGGAGCTATTGAACTATATGAAATGTGAATCACATGTTGGTAAGATTGTTAAAAGATAAATCAATTAACTGACATTTTTTAATGCCTTTTAAAAGGAAAATACCGACGCTTTTTCCGGCTGGTGCAGACGGTGCTCGCTACTGTAGGCACCCCTGCTGTTAACAAGATGTCTCCAGGAACTGCCCAAATTGGGCACCCTGCCCCCAACTTCAAAGCTACAGCTGTTATGTCTGATGGTCAGTTCAAATATATCAGCCTGACTGACTACAAAAGAAAATACATTGTGTTCTTTTTTTACCCTCTTGACTTCAACTTTGTGTGCCCTACGGAGATCATTGCTTTCAGTGACAGGGCAGAAGAATTTAAGAAACTCAACTGCCAAGTGATTGGTGCTTCTGTGGATTCTCACTTCTGCTATCTGGCTTGGATCAACACACCCAAGAAAGAAGGAGGCCTAGGACCTATGAACATTCCTTTGGTATCAGACGCCAAGCGTACCATTGCTCAGGACTATGGGGTCTTAAAGGTGGATGAAGGCATCTCATTTAGGGGCCTCTTCATCATGGATGATGAAGGAATTCTTAGGCAGATCACTGTAAATGACCTCCCTGTGGGCCGCTCTGTGGATGAGATTCTAAGACTGGTTCAGGCCTTCCAGTTCACGGATAAACATGGAGAAGTGTGTCCAGCTGGTTGGAAGCCTGGCAGCAATACTATCAAGCCTGATGTCCAGAAGAGCAGAGAGTATTTCGCCAAGCAGAAGTGAGCACTGGACCATTTCAGTGCTAGGCAGCCATGAGTAGCCTTGAGAAAAACAAGCAAACCTCTTTTGTATTCTTCGTGTTTCAAACATAAGGCCTTAGACTTTACTGAGAGCATGGCATTTGATAATATGATAGGCTTTCTTTGAAGGGGCTGGGGAGGGCCAGTCTTTCTACACCCCAGTGAAAATGACCCTGAGCTGTTTCGGGCAGGGCCTGATATGTATCATGTACTAGTAGTGGGGCATAAGCCCATTGATCTTTTGTAGTTGTATTAAACTTGAACTCAGAAAAATAAATAAATAAAAGGAAAATACCCTTAGGAGTGTATACTTAAGACTATTTTATTGAAGCCATTGTTTAGTACAGTGATTTGCAAATGATGACATGTAGTGAACATCTTTCAGTGCTTTGCCTTTCATTGTCCGCCATACTTAACATGCTTAAAGACTTGGCATGCTGACGAGTATTGGGGAAAGATACAGAATCTTATGGATTGTTCCTGAATTAAAAAGTACTTTGTACATGAAACATGTGATTCACAGATGCCAAATGCTTTGCTCAATGATGAAACATTCCGTAATCCACAAAGTGGCGTACAAACACCAAGGCATTTGGGATGTGTTTTGCAAGTGGCAATGTGTTATATGTTGAATCGCTTACTATTTTTGCACCCCATCTTTTCCTCACCTACCTGAAGTCCCAACACCCCTGCATCAGGCACCAAGAAACCCCCTTTCTCTGTCTTCCCCACCACCTGTACCATAGAGAGGCTTGACAAAGGAGAGGGAAACTGGTGGGCCCTTCACCCATGAGATGAGTGTGAGAGAGTCCAGTGCTGACATTTGCTTCCTGTGATCAGAGTCCCCTAGAAACAGAGGTTCCAGGCTAGTCAGTAACCAGGTTATTCCCATACACCCCCTTTCGCCTCCCTCTAGACACTGGTAGGAATTGCATAGCCCCCCACCCCCCCCACCCCACCCACACACAATCAAGTTGGACATAACCACGGACTTGCTTTCATCAAGTCAAAATCCTGCCTGCAGACACAACAGAGAAGAAACTGCCCTGGAAGAACAGCTCTATCATGTGCTGTTCTCACCTGAATGGTACCTTGTTAACTTCCCCAATAAACTCCTTGATCGTGAGTCTTGTCTGTGAGGCCGTGGCAATGAATGATGAAACCCAGGCACTGGCAGTTAGTTGGTGAGGACAGTTGGTGCCAGGGTTGGGTAAAAAGGATGGAGTGTGAGGCAAGTCTGAATCTGACCTCTGTGGTGGCGATCTGTCTTGGGAGCCAGAGGAGCTCAGACGTAGCCTTCATGCCATTTTCCTCGCTGTGTCTCACCTGAGCCCAAATAGTATGTCTTAGACTGGGTTTCCCAGAAGTATGCCCTGACATGAGGATTTGAGGACAAGTGGTGTAATGAGAAGTTTACTACTATTATTGTTATTATTGTTGTTGTTATTTTTGGAATACGAATAGGAGCGTGGAGCAGTCATGCTGTGAAGGGGATGGAGATGATGGCCAGTGCTTTGAAGAGCTCTGAGCATTCACAGGGATTACGTGGCTTACAAAGTCACGCAGCTAATAAACCGCACGGCCAGGATGCAAGCGCAGGCTGCTTGGTTCTAATTCCACACAACAGTGCCTACTAGTGCCCTGAGTGCCCGCTCGAGTGGGAGGGGGACGTCAGAAAACAAACAATCAGAAATCCCTGTCCTCTTGAGATAGCTTTCCACTGTATCCCTGCATCTAAACCCCACTGTACAGTGCTGCAGGGATCAAATGCCATACTCGAGAAGAAGCCCACTTTCCCTCGCCCGCCTACTCTGTCCTGTTCTCAACCCACAACCAGGAAGACTGTCAGGAATCCCCCCCTGGTTTTTCTTGTTCCAGGAACTCCCAGGAAGGCCAGAAGCCAGGCCCCCTGAGAACCAAAGGGGAATGTGAAGGCACCGAGAAAGAGGCGTGGCCACGGACACTAGATGAGAGGTGTTTGGGGGTCTCCTTCCATGCATATGGTAGGCTCGCATTTTCAGAACCTCTCTGAAGTTAGGCATGGTCATGGAACATACTTTGTCCAATGAAACCTGAGGGGAGGAGCCATGGGCACACATCGCAGGGACCAGTTCTTGATGTGACACATTGGTTTTCTCATGGCCTTGGGATCGTGAAGGTTGCCTGCAGCTGGAAATCACCATACACGTAGGACCCTGAGCAGCAACCACATGCCTGGCTCCCAGGTAACCCACACGGGATATGTCGCGGGAGAGAGATGCAAATGTTTGCTGTCAACAAGCATCTAAGATGCTGACATAATTTGTTACAGCAGTATAACCTAGCCCACCCTCACTTGTCCAGGTTCTGAACTCCAAGTTTCACAGTCTGATCACCCATGGCAACCAAGGATGGGCTTCTTGAGGCCCTCCCACCCTTTCCCTTTCTTTAAAGATTTCTCGGTGATATTTTGGACTAGCGAGCAAAGATGTTTCTTGGCATTTCTGTCAATAACAGAGGCCTCTAAAAGCCTGTGAAAAGTGGAGGCATGAGTCAGCAATAGAAGAACAGAAGACCGTGTCACCTGAGTGGACCTCAAGCCAGAGCCCAACCTGGGTCTCCATGCAGTCCATGTAGTATGTTTGTGTTCTCTCATTGCATAACAAGTCAGCACCCACCGAAGCCTCCCACAACACGCATTTCTTACCTGCCAGATCTGTGGGCCAGAAGTCCAGGCATGCTGTGACTCAGCTGGGTCCTCTGGCCTGCATGCGAACTGAAGTGCAGATATGGGGTCTCTCAGCTGGAGGCTCTGGGAAGAGTTCACTTCTGCTACTTCTTGGCATCTTCAGGTTGCTGCCAGAAGGTAGACTGTTGGCTCAGGGTTGCTCCCGGCACCTAGAGTTTGATCTCTCGTCCTTGACCTGGGATCCTCCAAGTCCAAAGCCAGTGATGGCACCTTAGATGTTGTCTAGTCCAACTCTACATTTCAGACATTAAGACATTACACCCTAAGAAGGAAATCTCTCCACTGCATCACCATGCACCAACACGTGTTTGTACACACACACACACACACACACACAGCACTGGAATTAATAATCAAAGGGGATATGATATCAGCAATATGGTGACCTGTCGCTCACAGAAATGCAGACAGAAGGCAGAAATGGACAAACTCAACTTTGTCAGAACTCTGGAAACTAGTCAGAGGCTTACAGCTATGTAAATGCTGAGGAGCTCATGCGACATAGTGAGTTATGTGTTGGGCTGTTAACTGCAAGTTCAGCAGTTCAAACTCACCAGCCACCCCATAGGGGGGAGGGGGGAAATGATGTTTTCTACTCTGGTAAAAATTTACAATGTCAGAACCACAAAGGGACAGTTCTGCTCTGTCCTATAGGGTCACTATGCGTTGAAATCAATTCAATGGTAGCCAGGGCTTTGTCTTTTGGTTGCTCTGCTTGTTGTTTTGGTACATCAATCAAGAAAAATAGGGCATCATGGTGACTCACAGCAACCCTCTAGAACAGGGTAGAACTGCCCCTTAGGGTTTCCAAGATTTAAACTCTTCATAGGAGTAGAAAACCTCATCCCCCCCTCCCCCACTGGTTAGCAGCTGATGGTTTCAAACTGCTGACCTAGCAGTTAGCAGCCCAACATGCCAGTCAGTGCACCACCAAAGCTCTTGTGCAGGACCTCTTTAAATTGATAAAGAGCAGAGAGACGGCTCTTTTTGGACTAAGGTGTGCCTTTCTCATGCCGTGGCATTATCAGTCACCTCATATACCTGTGAAAGCTGGACGATGAATAAGGAAGCCCAGAGAGCAGTGCTTCTCAACCTTCCTAATGCCACGACCCTTTCATATAGTTCCTCATGTGGTGGTGACCCCACAACCATAAAATTATTATCATTGCCACTTCATAACTATAATTTTGCTACTGTTATGAATTGGGTGACCCCTGCAAAAGGGTTGTTCGACCCCCAACGGGGTCATGACCCACAGGTTGAACACCGCTGCCATAGAAGAATTGATGCATTTGAACTATAGTGTTGGTGAGAATGTAGCACAGACCGCCAAAAAAGCAGGCAAACCTGTCTTGAAGGAAGTACAGCCAGAATGCTCCTGAGAATTAAGGATGGGTGAGGCTTTGTCTTTTGACTTTGGACATGTGGTCAGGAGAGGCTAGGCCCTCAAGAAGCACATCAGACTTGGTCAAGTAGGGAGTCCCGGAAAATAGGACGGAAAACCTTCAATGAGATGGGGTGTTAGTCCAGATTGACTAAGAAACAAATTCATAGGCACTCAGATGAGTATAAGAAAGAGCTTTATATACAAGAGCACTTGAATATTGATAAAACATCCCAGCCCAGTCCAGATCAAGTCCATAAGCCCAATATTAACCCCTATGTCTGATACCAAATCTATAAAGTGCTCTTCAGATTCACGCAACACATGCAATGATGCCAAATGCAGAATTATCATAGGCCAGTGGGTGGAAAGTCTTGTGGATCCAGTGGTGGTGGAAGCATCTCAGCATTGGCAGGGATCTCCACGTAGCTCCTTCAGCTCCAGGGCTCTAACATAGCTCCACGTGTCTTCTCTACAGGAATGTCTCACAAGGAGTGAGCGTGTGTCCTGCCTCCAGCAAGCTATTTATCTCATTTGCACTTCCAAATGAGGTCACTAAGCTGTGATCTGATTGACAGGCTGAACGCCTCCCACTTCTCTCTGCAGTCTCAAATTCACAACAGTTTTTGTAATGACCACAGATGGATTGACATGGTGGCTACAACAATGAGCTCAAATATAGCAACCGTTGTGAGGATGGGGCAGGACCGGGCAGAGTTTCATTCTGTTGGCATGATTTTCAGCCAGCTCGACAGCCCCTGAAAGCAACAACAAAAAAACGGGGGAATGTGTGGCAGCACAGAGAGCCATCTGACCCAGAAATAGCAAAACATTGTTTGTGGCTTAGTGGTTTGGGAAGGACAAAGATAGAGCTACAAGAAAGACTGGAGTCATTCAATACATGAGTGAGTCATAGAATGGAACTAACCTTTTCAACCTGAGGAAGAAGGAGGAAGATGGAAGGGGTTGGGGAAGGAAAATCCCAGGCAAACAGGGCCCCGGGTTCTGCCGCTGCCTTGCTTCATGACCCTGGACCTACACTTTCTTGTTTGATCCTCATTTCCACTGACTTCATCGTGATGCCATAGGGATGAACGCTGGCTTGCTAATCACAGGGTCAGAGGCGGAAGGAGAAAGATGAGGCAATCTACTTCTGTCACCATTGAACCTTGTTGCCTCCTAACACTCACTCACTGCCCTCGAGTTGATTCCTACTCCTAGTGAGTCTGTAGAACAGAGGAGAACTTCCCCAGTGGGTCTCCGACACTGCCAATCTTCGCAAGAGTAGAAAGTCTCCTCTTTCTCCTGCAGAGGAGTTGGTGGTTTCGAACTGCTGACGTTGCAGTAGTAACTACTACGCCACCAGGGCTCCCATTTGGAACTCCCAGGAAACCTGATATAAGGTGCAATGGACTCAGTGGCAATGGGTTTTGAGATTTTTTTGTTTTCTTTTCTGACCCCCTAACTTCTAGGAGCCATAACAAGACTAAGGCATTTAAATACTTCTTGGCCCTGAAGTCCTGAAATTGTATTGATGGTCAACCTTGAAGACCATCTAGGAATGAATGAAGACTGCAGTAGACCAGATGGAGAAGAGACGACAGAAAGGACTTGCCTCAGGGGAGAGTGTGCTGGGAGGGGGAGCTCAGGAGGCCTCCTCCGATTTATTTCATGCAGAGTTGGGGGTCAGATGGAAGGACTTTGAGCCTGTCTGTGTCTCCTCTCCTCTTTCATAGTGGGGCCAGTAACAGAGCTGGTCCACTGGGTACATTTCCCCGCCAATTCTCCCAGGCTGAGAGGCTACATCTTCTGGGCCCTGGTGAAGCACGAGAAATTCTGCAGCATCATGGTCAAGAAGAGGTTGAGCTCAGATCCGACCCACAATGCTCTCTCAGGAGTGTCCTGCAGGTCTCGAGCACAGGTTCCCAAACTCACTTGGGCTTCTTCCCGCTTTTCAGAAGAAAAAAAAAAAAGACTCAGTGTCACCTAACCATTAAAAACCTTAGTACTCTAGCCCATCATCTGGATAAAGTGTGGGTATCTGCTTCTGCAGCCCCCCTGGATCCTTCTAATGCCCCCAGGGGATTGAGTCACCCACTTTGAGAAACACTGGTCTAAAGGGCTGTATCTCATTGTGGTTGAGTTTTGGGAGAGCACCTGGTTTCCTCACCCCATCCCACCAGGGCATTTGAGTTCTATTTACATGGATGTGACCTGCTTCAAAGGTGCCTCAGAATAAAGTCCTGGGGATCTGTATGGATTATATATCTATGTACATAACCACCAATGACAAGGTCAGCAGTTCAAACCCACCACTAAATCCAAGGCAGAAAGATGAGGCCACCTGCTTCACAAAGAGTTATGACCTCGGAAACTCAATAGAGACTCGTTGTGAGCAGGAGAGACTCAATGGTGGTGAGTCGTATGTGTGCATGTTTGTGCGTGGAGAAAGAGAGAGATGAAAACAAAGTTTTTGTAGTTGTTTAAAGATAGAAAAAGGAAGAGCCCAAGAGCTGCCTCTTGCATGGTGGCAGGCACATCGCTCAGTGGGTTAAACAGCTTTGCCACGTTGAACTTGAATGGGACTTGCTTTGACCAATGTGGGTGGGGGGGACACATGCACAATAGAGAAAAGGATCAAACTAGTTCCCATCCAGTACAGTCCCACTCAGGGCCACCCTGTGTCGGTCAGAGGTGAGCTGTGCCCCATGAGGTTTTCAATGCTTGACCTTCCACAAGGACATTACCAGGCCTTTCTTCCAAGGCACCTCTAGGTGGCCTCCAACCTCCAACTTTGGGGTCACCAGTCAAAACTTTCACCATTTGCACACCCCAGCAACTCACAGGAAGTGAGGGTTATATCACTCTGTGTCATGTCTGATTAGAAAGTGTAAGAGGTAGTGTGTTCGTCTAGGTAGACTAGAGAAACAAATTGATGGAAACTCATGTGAATGAGAAAGAGGTTTATATACAAAAGCAATTGAGTATTGAGAAAACTTCCCAGCCCAGTCCAGATCAAGTCCATGTATCCAATATTAGTCCATATGACTGATACCAATCTATAAAGTCCTCTTCAGATTCATGAAGCACATGCAATGATGCTGAATGCAAGAGTATGACAGGCAAGTGGGTGTGAAGTTTTATGGACCCAATGGTGTTGTAAGCATCTCAGCGCTGACCAGGGTCTCCATGTGTCTTGTCAGTAGAGCATCTCTCAGGGAGTGAGCGTTGTCAGTAGTAGTGAGTCTCCAAGGAAGTGAGCCAAGAGAGAGAGAGAGAGAGTCTGTTCCTCCCCGCCCCCCGACCCCCCCGCATGGAGGAAATCCTGGAATTTTCACAATTTTCAGGAGAAGGCCATGCCCACTATGAGGCCTCATTGGCTATGATCTGATTGAACAGACTAGACTCCACCCTTCTCCCTTAATCCTCTCAAGTCCCAAATTCACACTAGATTATGTAACTACGATATCTAGGGAGCGGTTGGCTGTGCTGTTCTCCCTATTTCTGCCAGAGTCAGGAGAGCGTCCCATCAGCTTAGGTTTCTAGGCACCGTGGACGGTATCTGGACCCTGGTGGTGTCGTAGTTATAAGTTGGGCTGCGATCTGGAAGGTCTGCAGTTCAAAACCATTAGTCACTCCCTGAGAGAAAGACAGGGCTTTCCACTCCTGTAAAGAATTGGTCTTGGAAACTCACAGGGGTGAGAAGGAAGTAAAGAAAGGGGAAAGGAGTAGAAGAAATTGCCAATAAAGGGGAAAATATCTTTCTTCAATTTGAATTAAAACTGAGAAAAAGATCTATCAAAGGACATAGTAGAGCATATTAGGGGGGAAAGTTATAAACACTTCTTAGCCATAGCCAAATACATTAGGAAATGAGTCACTGGGCTTGGGTACCATCATATCAGGGGACATCTAGGTCAACTGTCATAACATAGCCCACAAAGACATTGTTCTACATGTTACTATGTAGTTAGTGTTTGAGGTCTTAAAAGCTTGAGACTAGCCAGCCATCTAGCATACTCCTGTCTCTCGCCATCCAGAGCAAAGGAGAGTGAAGATAATCATGGAGACCTATTAGTCCAAAGAACTAATGGACTGTGTGGTTCCCAGACATCATGACCTTGAGACAAAAAGAGCTAGATGGTAGCCCAGTGGACCAGTCTGATCTGGATCACAATATTATTACGTCCTGAACATGAAGTTCCAAATCAAACTCACTGCCACCGAGTCAAAGCCAACTCATAGCAACCCTATAGGACAGGGTAGAACTGCTGCGTGAGTTTCTGAAACTGTCACTCTCTATGGGAGTAGAAAGCCCCATCTTTCTCTCTCAGAGTGGCTAGTAGTTTCCACTGCACTACGAGGGCTTCTGAGTCCTGAGTATGGAGTTGGAAGCGCGCGCGCGTGTGTGTGTGTGTAATGGAGGACAAAATTAAAAATTTTAAAGGCCAAATTTACTGATCTCATAGAGATTAGTTTAGAACCCAGAAGACTGGTCATTTGCCAGCCCTCGAGCCTGGGAACTCAGGGTGACCCCACCCCTGGGTATCCATTCTCCACCCAACAATAGCCAGATCTGTACAGTGAATAATAACATCCAGGAATAAGTACACCCAGTATACTTCATGCCCTCAACCAAACGAGGTCCAAAGGGTCAAAACAAAGCCCAGAAGGCAGGAAGGGGCAGGGAAGACTGGAAACAGGAAGACCAGAAGAAAGTGGTACAAATGCTGTCCTTTTGAGAGGATACAACCAATGTCACGAAACAAAAGGCGTATGAATTGTTGAAGGGAAAACGGATTTTCTCTGTAATCATTCGCCCTGTGAACTACAATCAGAAGTCACAATAACAAAGATGTGGCAGATGATTCAAAAGGTAAAATTTAACCCTGGGAAGCATCGTTCCACTCCGACACACATGAGGTAGCAGGAGTCAGAATGGGCTTGGTGATGATTGGGTTAACTGGTGGCCTTTACAAGTCATACAACCTCTTGGCTTTGTTTCCAGTAGCCTGGATTACAGGATCTCTGCAGTCTTATTTGGCTCTAAGACTCTCTGCTTCTGTGAGAGCTATTCTTTGCTGCAGGCTCTCTGTCCTTTGTTCTTGATAGGGTTTAGCTCTACAATAGGCCTCCAGACAGGCTTCACCAGAGACACATAAAGACACTTTTGTGGTGGCTTCACTTGCAAGACCGGTTTCTGCTCCAACTCGTTTCAGCAACCCTGGGGCCCATGTGGGCCCTTGATAGACACCCTGTGGCATTTGTCTACATTACCAGGTCTGACCTCTGAGAAATGATTCCAAATCCCATGAAGGCTTGTCCCTGGAAACATTGACAGGACAGAGCCAGGCAGCACTTGATAATCCACATGGGAAGTTTCAAAAAGATTCAGCAGCACAGAGGCTGTTCGTGCTACACAGAGATACAGATCACAGCAGGCTTCTGGCTCACCAGAGGGAAGAACTCGAGAGGCAGCCTTAAGTCTTTGATAAGGCTAGAAATTAAAACTGGAATGAAAGCAATAAGTAAAACTGGAATTGAGAGCAATAAGTACAATAAGGGAAAACTAAATCTTCTCCTTAAAGTGAGAACTATGGGGCCCTGGTGGTGTACTGGTTATAAATTGGGCTGTAATCCACATGGTCAGCAGTCCAAAAACTCCTCATGAGAAAGACTGGCTTTCTACTCCCACAGAGAGTTGCAGTCTTGGAAACCCACAGGGGGCGCTGTGAGTCACCATCGACTTGATGGCAGAAGCGGTTCGTGTCACTCCTGTGAGCTTCCGCTGGCTTGGTATCTAGAACTTTTGCCTGTCACCAGTTTACCTAGATTCTAGAAGGATCAACAGAAATGAGATTGAAGTTGCCAAGGATTCCATCCGACTTGGATCCACAGTCAGAATGCTCATGGAAACAGCAGTCATGATACCAAACGACAGTACGTCAATCTGCTTGATGAGACTTCTTCAAAGTGCTGAAAAGCCAGGATGTTCCTTTGAGGATGAAGGTGTGTCTGCCACAAGCCACGGCATCTACGATCTCCTCCTAGACATAAGAGAGCTGGACACTGAATAAGGAAGACCAAAGGACAATGATGCATTTGAATTATGGCGCTGGCCAAGTTTATTGGAAGTCCCACAGACTACGCAAAGAACCAACAAATCTGTCTTGGAAGAAGTATGGCCAGAATGCTCCTTCAAGGTAAGGATGTACTTGAACATGCTGATCAGGAGAGAGCAGTCCTTGGAAAAGGTCATCATTCTTGGCAAAGTGGGGCAGTGAGAAAGAGGAAGAAACCCCTCAACAAAAAGGATCGACACTGGCTGCCAACAATGGGCTCCAACGTAAGATCAATTGTGAGCACCAGGACCCAGTGATGTTGCGTTGTACTCAGAGTCTCTAGGAATCGGAACCAAGTCGACAGCAGCACCAACAATAACAACATCTCGACCTGTGTTGTCTCTGATTGACTGGTGGGGCGGAAATCACTACCCACTAGTGTCAGGTCCACAAACTTTCCTTTCCATCTATTAAACCCAAAGCAAACCCATTGTTGCCTGGTCGATTCTGCCTCCTGGTTATCGCCTGAGGTACAGAAGGGAGCAGCTCCATAGCATTTCCTTGGATCTGACCTTCATGGAAGACCCCCACCCCCCACCCCCACAGAGCTCTCTTTGACAGTGGATACCACTGACAGGGGTCCTCAAACTACAGCC
Source organism: Tenrec ecaudatus (assembly GCF_050624435.1). Classification (NCBI taxonomy): domain Eukaryota; kingdom Metazoa; phylum Chordata; class Mammalia; order Afrosoricida; family Tenrecidae; genus Tenrec; species Tenrec ecaudatus. The sequence goes on from NC_134547.1 coordinate 17,801,432, forward strand.
CGTGGGCTACATGAAGCCAGCCGAGGCCATTCATCACCAGTTGTTTTTGCCCTGTTTGTTGTTTTACTTCAAAATAAGTGTGTGCAGTTTGCATAGGAATTTGTTCATATTTTTAAAAACTATAGTCCGGCCCTCCACTGGGTCTGAGGGACAGTGAACTGACCAACAGTTTTAAAAGTTTGAGGACCCTTGCATGATTTTGAACCGCCAACCTTTCCATTTGTCATTAAGAGCAAACTCAGTGCATTACCCAGGGACCGTCTACGGCAGCAGTTCTCAAACTGTGGGTGGCGACCCCTTCAGGGAATCAAATGTTCTTCTCACAAGGGTGGCCAATTCCTAACAGTAGCAAAATGACAGTGATGAAGTAGTAACAAAAATAATTTTATGGTTGGGGGTCACCACCACTTGAGGAACTGTATTAAAGGGTCGCAGCGTGAGGAAGGTTAAGAACCACTGTTCTAGCGGGTGGGGAGAAATGTAGTCAAATAGCCATAAAATACCTGGAAAAGACTCTGAGCTAGCATTAAGCTTAGTAGAAAATAGAAAAGTAGTCTCCTTAAAATAAGGACTATGGAGTCCTGGTGGTGCAGTGGTTACAAATTTGGCTGGGTACCACATGGTCGGCTGTTCAAAAACTCCTCATGAGAAAGAGTAGGCTTTCTACTCCCATAGACAGTTACAGTCTCTGGGAAATGCACTGGGCTCGCTGTGAGTCCCCATCGGCTCAATGGCCGAGAGTGAAAGCTAGGAACAAGATGAGAGTTCACTCTTACTTGCTATCATTCTGGGAGCGCTCATCAGGACATTAGAGGAAACTGACAGAAGGACTTCATGAAAAAGGATGATCCAGAATCTGTCCATGAACAACAGAAATACACAGATGTGCAGCCACCTGAGATACGATGATTGGTCTCCTGGTGTGGAGCAAAGGAAGTGGAGGGACTCAAAGACTCAAAGGAGTCTCTTTCAACAAACACTCAACATTTGCACAAGAGCGGAGCTGAGACAGCAAGGCAGCTCAGAGAAATCTGAAGGCTGGAAACGAGACAGTTGGGGTGGAGAGTCTGAGAATTCTCACCCATGCAGGGATTGGAACCAATGGGCTGGAACTATTTCTGAATGAATTGCTGAAGGGGAATCAATTTGTGGTGCAATCAATCCACCAGACTAATGACCCACGAGAACCATTGCCTCACGCCTGAGACCAGAAGAACTTGATGGGCCCTGGCTTCCACACCTGCCCAGATTGACCAGGGACACAATGGAAGGTCCTGGTTAGAACAGGAGAAAAAGTGTAACTAAGCATTCAAACCATACCTGCAATTACTAGACTGGAAGAGACTAGAGGCGCCTATTATATCCTTTCAACTTGCAAGTAAAGCCATTCCCAGGAGTCACCTTTCAACCAAATTGGCCCATGAAATAAGGAGAAACACCCAGGGAGAATGTGCTTATTTAAACAGTCACAATTTGCCCCAAGGCAGAGAAGAGAAGGCAAGGAGGGCCAAGAAAATTGGATGGCTGGGCATGAGCCAGGTTGGGTGAAAAGTCTGAGAGTGCCCATGCAATGAGGGCCTATGGCCAATGGCACGCAGTCATTTGTATGTGGATTGCTGAATGAGAACCAACTTGCTGTGTAAACAAGTCACTTAAAACACAACAAACAATTAAATATGAAAATGTCAGTCGTTTTCTGAACATAAAATGAGTTAATGTTTAACTAAAATGCAGTTAATGCTTCTCTCCGTGTAAAGGCCAGAGTGGGTGACTGTACAGAGACAGTATCTGGATCAGCGGCTCCCAGGGAGTATGGCAAAGAAAGTTGGGGGGTGGAGGGAACGGGGAGCTAATAATGATGAGTCCAAGAATGAAGAAAATATTCTAAAACTGATTGTAGCCATGATTGTACAACTCTTGATGTGGTCGAACTATTGAATTAGGTAATGTGCGAGTTACATGGCCAAAAAAATGTTGGGGGGGGGGGACAAAGACACATTTAAAAATTGGAAAAATATGTATATACATAGATAGATAGATAGATAGATAGATAGATAGATAGATAGATAGATAACAGGCATCTCAAACTTAGTAAATAAATACAATGTTAGAAGGGATCCTGTAAACAATAGCAACAACTTTCCATGCATCTTCAAATGACTCTAAGAAAAAATGTGTGAATCCCTGGAGAAGATGGATGGACACAGCGGCTGCAATGAGGGGCTCAAACATGAAAATAATTAGACAGTGACTCAGGACTGGACTGTGTTTCATTCTGTTGCACGTAATGTCAACATGAGTTGGAACAACAGCAGTTCGAAATATGAGGAGCCCTGGTGGTATAGGGGTTACATTGCTAGCCAGCCACCCAGTTCCGTCTTTCCAGTCATGAATTAAGCCCTGGGGAATCATTCGTTGGCCTGCTAGCCATAAGGCCAGCAGTTCAAAACCACCAAGCCACTGCATGGTAGAAAGAGAAGACTTTCTGCTCCCATACAGATTTGCTGCCTCAGACACCCACAAGGGTTCTACTCTGTCCTCATAGGGTTGCTAGGAGTTGAAAACGACTCTGTCAGGCAGGAAGAGCTGGAAATATGAACTTGAAAATGTCCTATAGTGACAGGAGTTGACTAAATGGAGAAACAATAAGTAATATGAATTGACTCCGTGGGGAAGCACATTATCAATTTGTCTGGGACACCTCAAATGTGTAAAGTTGTCAAGGCTATCCAAATAAATTGACAAATTTTCATAAATCCTAAGAAAATCCCAGTGGGATTTTGAAGAACTTGAAAAATGATTCTAAAGTACAATTGAAGTCCCCTTCTAAACTTCTAAAGCGTGTATTAGAAGAGGCAATGAGCTATCTGATACAGGAGAATAATGGAGGGTGTGTTCATCCAGGTAGACTGGAGAAAGAAAATTCATAGACACTCATATGTGTATAAGAAAGAGTTTTATATAAAAGAACAATTGTATATTAAGAAAGCATCCCAGGTCAGTCCAGATCAAGTCCATAAATCTGATATTAGCCCATATGTCTCATACCAATCTATAAATTCCTCTTCAGTCTCACACAACACATGCAATGATTCTGAATGCAGGAAGATCACAGGCCAGTGTGTGTGAAGGCTTGTGGATCCAGTGGCGGTGGAAGCATCTTAGCACTGTCAGGGGTCTCCACATGACTCCTTCAGCTCCAGGGCTCTAGCATAACTCCATGTGCCTTCTCAACAGGACTGTCTCACAAGGACATCCCACCTCCAGTGAACTATTTATCTCCTTAGCACCCCAAATTCAGATTGATTGACAGCCTGATTGAAAGACTAAACTCCACCCCTTCACTCTTAATAGTCTCAAGTTGACACCAGATTATGTAACTATCACAGAGAGAGACTCAAACAAAGAAACAAAAAACAACTCACTGCCAGCCCAGTCAATTGCGACCTATCATGACCCTATTTCAGAGAGGAGAACTGCCCCTTTGGGTTTCTGAGAGGATAAATCTTTACGGAAGCAGGCAGCCTCATCTTTCACCTGAGGAGTGGCTTGTGGGTTTAAACAGCTGACCTTGTGGTGAACAGCCCAACGTGGTAACCCACCGCTCCACTGGGACTCCAGAGGAAGAATTTCAAAACACACGGAATTTAAAAACACTAAACTAACTGACATAGATTCCAACTCATATAGACCCTATAGAACAGAGTAGAAATGCCCATGTGAGTTTCAAGAAATGTCCCTCCTCATGGAAATAGAAAGCCTTCTCTTTCTCCCACGGAGCAACTGGTGCTTTAAACTGCTGACCATGCAGTTAGCAACTCAATGCATAACCATGACACTCCCAGGGCCCCAAAAGAGAGAGACTAGCACCTGTAAAATAGGGAAACATCTTATACAGGTGGGGTCATGCTATGACATTACAATAGAGCCAGAAAAGATGGACAGATCCAGGGTTCCACAGATATCAATCAGAAAATTGAAGAATTTAGCACATGACAAATATCACTCCTGGGGATACAGGTGAAATGACTTAAGGGATTTGAACAGGGCACCTTCACAACTTTGAGTCAGTAAGAGAGAGAGAGAGAGAGAGAGAGAGAGAGAGAGAGAGAGAGAGAGAGAGAGAGAGAGAGAATGTATGCTTCACCTCACCCGTCCTCCACCTTGGATAGAAACCACTGGCTAAGAGAAAAAAATAAGTCAATTAATTTTCCTTTGGTTCCCTCCATTTCCTTTTCTTTTCTCCTTCCAACTTTTCTTCCATCTAGTTTCCTATCTTCCTACCATCAATTTAACAATGATCTGCCTGTGTGTGTGTGTTGCGCACCCATGATTCATAAAAAGGCATGTGGAAGGACATTCTCTAAACCAATGGTTTTCAGCCTTCCTAATGCAGCGACAATTTCAAACAGTTCCTCATGTGGTGCCCCCCGCCCCGCGACCATAAAATTATTTCCGTTGCTACTTAGTAACTGTCATTTTGCTACTGTGATGAATTGTGTAAATATCGGATAGGCAGAATGTATTTTCATTGTTACAAACTGAACATCATGATTCATCACAAAAACAATATGCCATTATATATTATGAAATATGTATTTCTAATGACAAATCAATGAAATTTTTGTCTTGAAGAATGGTAACAGTCTTCATGCCTGGTATTCATAGGTGGGCATACCTACCTGCATGTGGGCAGATCTGCCAGGAGACAGAGGAGCAATGTCTCGGTTCCTAAGACCATTGGAAATATGTGTTTTCCGATGGTCTTTCGCGACCCCGTGAAAGGGTTGTTCGACCCCCACAGGGATCGTGACCCTCAGGTTGAGAACCGCTGCTGTAAATATTAAGAGGTCTACATTTGTGTACTGAATCTTGGGTGCTGTTCACTTCCTGTTTCACTCCATGGGGGAACAAGGGAGCTTCTACTTAGTGGCCTCCACCAACCCTCCAACTCCCATGCTCACTCCAAACATTCCCATCTCCCAGATTCCCTCTCAACTTTGAATTGCTGAGTGTTCCCACGCTGGTCCAGCAACTTTGTCCCCTCCTCAGCACTCCAACTCAAAGGTTCGGGTCTACCAGAACTTCCTTCTCCAGTCAACCTATTCCCATTGGCATTTGAGAAGCTTCGCTGGTGTGCATCTGGGACCAGGTTGTGGCCCACCCAATGTTTAACTCTCAACTGCCGTGTGGCCTCTGAACTCTGCTCCTCGTCCCCCACTTTTTCCTCGTCCCTGATCTCACATTCTGGAAGAGCTTGAGAAAGGCCTCATGGTCTATTTTTAAAATGTTCCCCAGGAAGGGTACAGCTGGGGGTTCAGGGAAGAGAGGGCCTCTGGAGGTGGGGTGTCCTCAGACCCAAAGGAGAAAGACACCCGTGATGGTTCGCAATGCACATGCCTCCCATTCTGCTGCCCCTCTTAAAGCCACGCTGCTTCATTGGTTGTTTTGTTTCTACATTTGAGAGAGGCCATGACTGTGATCAACCTTGGCAGAGCTCCTGGGAATTCTCGAGGGACGACAGGAGCCCCAAGGTGGCAGGTGCTGCCAAAGCCAGGAAGTTTAACATCTCTAGGTTAGGGTCCAAAGCTGGCTTCCCTTTCCCAAAGGAAAGTGCCCTTGGCTGGCAAAAGCACCTCCCTGAAGAAAGGGCAGTGATGCCGGCAGTTGGTGGGTCGTGTGGAGGCTGGGCCTAGTGGGGGTTCCCCCCAGCTAGTTTTGTCAAAGGCTGGCATGAAAAATCAAGCCTAGTGGGCAGGCAGAATAAGGGGCATGCTGTGCCCACTGGAAAATGAGGGTTTATTGAGGAGCATCAGAAGATGTGGCGGGGGGGGGGGGAGACAGGTCTAATGGGGTGGGTGTCGAGTTCCAATGTGAGATCATCAGGAACTGACTGAGCCATTCATTCCTCAGCACATATTCAGGACTCCCACTACAGGTATTGGAACTACTGGGGGTAAAGAGACAACAACATCAGGTGAGGAAGAGATGGTCTCAGGTCCCTGAGACCTGACAATAATTGAGTCACGCACAGAAGGGCACCTGGCGTGGGCACATCAGCTTTTGGTGTTTATTAAAAGGGAGTATCAGAGAGGGCAGGGCACCAGAATCACACGACTCAGGAGGGGCACAGGCTCAGGAGAGACCTCACAGTTGGAAAAAGTAGGCAGAACTAGCTAAGAAGTAGGACTATTCGAAAATTGAAGAGGCTTCCCTGGAGCATTGGAATTCTGGCCCCAGACATACAAACAGAGGCTGTGGCTCCTCCACTCACTGACATTATTCAACCTTGGACAACCGGTATCATTCCCAAGGGGGCTCTGTTTGCACAGCTGTAAAATGGGCCTGATTGTTGCCCTCGCCACACAGGGCTGTGGAGAGGAGAACTGGACTCAGCGTGCATGGGGAGTCCTTTGAGTCCGGCTCTCCTGGGGCACTGGGCAGGGATAGATGACACTGTGGTTGGCTTGAGCCACGGAGGAAGGCGCTCAGCCTGCAGAGACATGGCAGCTGAGAAGTCCTATGCCAAGTGTCCCCTGAGAAGCCCACTTTCTTGAGGTACAACAAGGAAGGAGTTGGTCTCTCTGAGGTTGCTTCCCACTTCTGGAATTACTTCCCAGAAGGAATGCAAAAAGACCTCCTGGTGTCTACAGAAAACTTGCAGTATGGTAGAAGGAGACGAGATGTTAATAATGACCTTCAAATTGGGAGCGACAACCAAGACAGGGGAAGGGTCCTGACCTGCAGCAGGTCTCTCAGATGCGGAGAATGGATGGGCATCAGGGAGCATTCTCATGAGAGTTGGGAACCCCGGAGAGCCCCCGGGATCTTTTGGCTCTTGACCCTGCCCCCTCACCGGGGCAGGAAGCGGATCTGGTACGTGGGGGGTACTTTGCCCACACCAGACTCCCGGGGCGTGAGGTCGATCTCTTCAGGGGCCACCGATCCAGCCACAGAGAAGTTCTGGAGAATGGTGGTGAAGAACATGAACAATTCAGTCCGGGCAATGCCTTCGCCGAGGCAAATTCTCTTCCCTGTGGACAAAGAGAGAGAGGTCACCCAAGCGGGCCTGAAACAGGGACAGCGACTATGTGAGTCGTTCATGGCCAGGGTTTTGCATGGAGGTGACCTTTCACCCTCAGCTCAAGGTATGCTTTGGAGGAAGCTCATGGCGTCCGTCGGGGTGACACGTTATGCTGCCAAGTCTAAACCACCAGCAACTCTGAGGCAGAAAAGAACGAGGTTCTCAACTCTGGTTCAAAAGTTACAGTCTCTGATGGCAATGCATGTACAAGTTTGCTTGATACAATTGATTCACAGATTTTTCCAATATCTGTATAAAATGATTTACTTTAAAAATTATTTGTGAAAATTATAGTCTCATTCCTTCCCTATTTAAAAAGTATTTGTTAAAATTATAGTCTCATTCCTTCTCTATTTACAGCGTATCTACAAACACACCAAACCCAAACCAAACTCACTGCCATAAAGTGGATGCTGATTCATAGCAACCCTATGGGACAGGCCTGTGAGCCTAGAACTCTTTCTTGTTGTTAAATGTATTCTTCATTGGGAGTTAATACATGGATCATACCATTCCATAGCTCAGTCATGTCAAGCAGATTGTACAATTGCTACCACATCAGTTTCCAAACAAGCTTTTCCATCTGGGATTCCTGGACATCATCTCTCGTTTAAACCTTCCCCCATCTCACAACACTGTACTCCACCCTGCAAAACAACCCCAAAACAAACCTTATTCTACTTGCTGTCCCTATAAGTTCATCAATATTGGGGTTGATATTTGGAGCAACGATCTAAATGGCTGTTCATAGACTAATGGGGAGTTAGCCCATGGGTAGTGTAAGGCTGGAGGTTCCTCAGCAGTACCTTGCCAGAAAGGCCTGGATCTACTTCTAACAAGTTGGCCTTTGAAAACTAGTCTGGATAGAGCAGAGGTTGTACATTGGTGCATATGGGAGCTGGAGGCACAGGGAATCCAGGGTGGATGATAGCTTCAGAACCAGGAGGTGAATGGCGATGCTGGGAGGGTAGAGGGTGAGTGGTTTGGAAAGGGGGAACTAATTACAAGGATCTATGTGTGACCTCCTCCCTGGGGGATGGACAACAGTGAAGGGGGTGAAGGGAGATGCCAGATAGAGCAAAATATGACAAAATAATAATCTATAAATTATCAAGGGCTCATGAGGGAGGGGGAGTGGGGAGGGAGGGGGAAAAATGAGGACCTGATGCAAAGGGCTTAAGTGGAGAGCAAATGCTTTGAAAATGATTAGGGCAAAGAATGTAGAGATGTGCTTTATACAATTGATGTATGTCTATGTATGGATTGTGATAAGAGTTGTATGGGCCCCTAATAAAATGTTAAAAAGAAAGAAAGAAAGAAAACTATATGGAAACAGATCTATTCTGACAAAAGGAAGAAGCACACCACCCTGCCCCAACTCGATTGCTGAAGACAAAGCGGGTGCATAAGCAAATGTGGTGAAGAATGCTGGTGGTACCTGGCTATGAAAAGATATAAAGTATGGGGGTCTTATAGGTGGAAGATAAACAAGAGGCCATCTAACTGAGAAACAACAAAGCCCACATGGAAGAGGAACACCAGCCTGTGTGATCACACAGAACCAAAGACCAGCAAAATCATAGCAGTGTTCATTGTGCATTGTGAATGAGGGGAAGTGCAAAGTGGGGAGTGCCTATCTGTGGGAAACTGGAAACCCCCTTGCAGAAGGGTCGCTGGGAGGAGACGAGCCAGTCAGGGTGCAGTGTAGCAATGATGAAAACTCCAATTTTCCTCCAGTTCTTGAATGCTACCTTCCCTCTCTGCCCCCCATCATGATCTCAGTTCTACCTTACAAATCTGGCTGGACTGGAGGATGTGCACTGGTACAGATAGGAACTAAAAACACAGGGAATCCAGGACAGATGATCCCTTCAGGACCAGTGGTAAGAGTGGCAATACTGGGAAGGAGGAGGGAAGGTGAGGGAGAAAGGGGTAACTGATTACAAGGATCTACATATAACCTCCTGAAGGGTGGTGTTGGACAGTGTAAGATATGACAAAATAATAATAATTTATAAATTATTAAGGGTTAATGAGGGAGGGTGAGGAAGGAGGGGTAAAATGAGTGGTTATCAAGGGCTCAAGTAGAAAGCACATGTTTTGAGAATGGTGAGGGAAACAAATGTACAAAAGTGCTTGACAGAATGGATGTATGTATGGATTGTTATGAGTTGTACATGCCCCAATAAAATGATGTTTTAAGTAGTGTCATTAAATGTCTGCTGGAGGCATTAGTTTGTTTGTTTGGTTGGTTTTGGAGTCAATAAGAAAAGTACTCTTGGTGCATATAGGAGCTGGAGGCACAGGGAATCCAGGGTGGATGATACATTCAGGACCAGGGGTGTGAGGGGCGATACTGGGAGGGAAGAGGGTGAATGGATTGGAAAGGGGGAACCGATTACAAGGATCTACATGTGACTTCCTCCCTGGGGGATGGACAACAGAGAAGGGGGTGAAGGGAGACGCCGGATAGGGCAAGATACACCAAAACAACAATTTATAAATTATCAAGGACTCATGAGTGAGGAGGGAGTGGGGAGGGAGGGGAAAATAAAATGAGGACCTGATGCAAAGGGCTTAAGTGGAGAGCAAATGCTTTGAAAATGATGAGGGCAAAGAATGTACAGATGTGCTTTATACAATTGATGTATGTATATGTATGGATTGTGATAAGAGTTGTATGAGCCCCTAATAAAATGTTTTAAAAAAAAGAAAAAGAAATGTCCTCTTGTTTTTTAAGGAATTCAAATGCTGGCATCGTCCAGACAATCCTCACAGGTTTGTGGATAAGTGTGATGAAGTTGAACTGCTGGAACATTTGGACGTGCATCACTGCCAGAGACCCCCCACCTGCATTAAAAATTCACACCCAGCTGGGAAAAATAAAGGTGACCTTCTGAGAAAGCCCTGGGGCAGTTCTCCCTGCCTTGAATGGTCGCCCTGAGTCCGCATGGACAACATGAGAGGGAGCGTGAGCCCTTTGAAACTGAAGTCGAATCTTCATGTGAATCTGCCATGAACATCGTTCCAAGAGAGAGTCTGTAACCTTCATTAGATCCCCCAAAGAAGTCAGGGACCGCAAAGACAGTAAGGACCCAGTTCTCTCTCTCTCTCTCTCTCTCTCTCTCTCTCTCTCTCTCTCTCTCTCTCTCTCTCTCTCTCTCTCTCTCTCTTACTCTGGGTGTTTGTGTGTCCTCCACCTGTGTAAAAGTCTGCATTCTTCTGACTTGATGGTTTGAACGTTCATCATACAAAACCAACCCACTTGCCACCATGGAGTCTCTCCGGGCTCAGCGTGACCCCGGAGGACAGGGTGGGGCTGGCCCTGTGGGTTTCCAACACCGGAACTTTTGACTGGGCTGGAACGCCTCGTGCTCCTCCACACAGCTGCTGGCGGTTCAGAACTGCTGACCTTCACATTAGCAGCTTGACCGGTAACCCCCATGACACCAGCAGCGGTATAGAATTCATGTTCTCTACTTCACAGGCTCATTGTAGGAACGAAGGAGTGAATATTGCTGAACCACCTGAGAATCACACTCGAACCATAGTAAAATCTATCCCTTTGTGTGTGCTTCAGGGGGTGCGCGGGGTGGGGCGGGGGGGGGGTGTCTCTGGCATTATGTGAGTGCCTATCTCTGATTTCCTGCCTCAGCGTCAGACCTGTGAACTTCAAGGCTTCTGCGGGGAAAAACCCCGAATTGTATACCAACTGTGGGGTATATGGGGACTGATGGCCATGAGGAAAGGGTGCATGGCTCCCCCCCATCCCCCGCCCCCCAAAGAACAAACCCACTGCCATCAGGTCAATGCTGACTCAGAGTAACCCGCTATGGGCTTCCCAGACTTTAAGGGTTTCAAAGAATAGAATGCCCCGTCTTCCTCCTGCGGAGCTGCTGGTGAGCTTGCAGAGACATGAGACCACGGAGCCAGAAAAGGAAGGCAGGGACACGGGACCTCTCTCTCTTTTACGTCATGGACGGTTCATTGGCCATAATTCGCAAGGCAGTCACATTCCCAGCCTGGCATCTAAGGGAAGTTCCAGATCCTTTGGGCAGATCCTTAGAGAAGACAGGAGCCTCCATGTGCTCAGGGGAATGCCTGGACTGGTTCTTCTCCTATAACTGGTTCTGTGGCCCAGGTCTTCCTTGGATTAAACCCATAGACGAATGCCTGCTGCCTCCCTCCCAAGGCACCCTTCCCTTTCACACACGTAGGGCTGTCTGCTTGGCATCATCTGAACACCCACTGTGCCCAGGGGGTTTTCTTTCTGCCCGCACACATCTGACTCAGCCTTTTTCTTGCCCATACTTGTGCTTGTCTCTGTTTCTCTTCTCTATGTCTGCTTTCTTCTTGCATCTTGTTGCGCTCTCTGTTTCTATCTGGTGCTTTTTCTCTCTCCCTCTCTAAAGGTCTCTTGACTCTTATGCCCTCTCTGTTTCTCTCTCCACTAGGTCATTCTCTTGTATCTTTCTGGCTTTCATTCTGTTTCTCTTTCTATTCTCCCACTTCTACCCTCCCCATGTGCTCACTCTCTTTTTCTCTGTCTTTCATTCTTCATCTCTCGCTAACTCTATTGTCTCTTGTTCATTCTTCCCATTTGTCCCCCTCTGTTTCTCATTTTCCTGATCATGTCATTTATACATTGGGCTGCTAATCTCAAGGCCAGCAGTGTGAGCCCAACAACTACTCAGAGAGAGAGAGATGAGGCTATCTCTTCCCATGAAGATTTACAGCCCCATCAACGTTAGCACCCAGTTCTCCTCTGTCCTATAGAGTTGCTATGAGTCAGAATCGACATGATGGCAGTCGGTTTAACCTATCTTGATCTTGATCTCTACACATCTCTACCTCAATCCAAACTTCAGGGGGAGCTTTCAGGTAGAGAGGTTAATGTCATCCCACTGCCCCCGGGGTGTTTCCCAACTCTCATTTAAGATGATATGAGAGATGAGGCCATTGCTGCTTAGCAGAAGCACAGGATTGGGTACCTCTCTCTGAGATCCTCTTTTCTCCCTAAGGAGACAGAATCAAGGGAATTGAGTGTTTCTCTGCATGGGGCCAAAGGGAGGAACCCTAACTTCTAATTCCTTCTTTGGATTTCAAGAGCCTGCCCAGCTGAGCTTTCTACCTTATTCCCTTCTTCAATGTGTACCCCAGATAAAAAGAATCCTTTGCAATCTCTCCAACACATGATGCCATGATATCATCTCTACCTTCAGGCCCTTGCTGCTCTCTCTACTTGGAACATTTTTTTTGTGGTTGACAAACATTCAACATCTGGTCTTGGTTTAGAAAGCTAACTCCCCTACCCCCACCACACCCCGAGGAATATGACCAACAGAAACCAAGGGGGAAAGGAGAGAGCAGTTGGTGTGAGATATAAAAATAATAATTTATAATTTATCAAGGGGGCATAAGGCTGGGAGCGGGCGAGGGAGGGCAAAAAGAGGAGCTGAAACCAAGAGCTGAAATCGGAAGAAAAATGTTTAGAAAAGAATCATAGCAACATATATACAAATATGCTTGGTACAATTGATGTGTGGGTTGTTATAGGAGTTTTAAGAGCTTCCAATAAAATGATCATTTTAAAAAAGAAAGAGGGGGGACACCTATTCCTTAAGTAAGTTTTTCTTATTAAAAACTCGCTGCAATGAAGTTGATTTTGACTCATTATGGCTCCAAGGACAGGGTGCAACTGGCCCCCTGGGTTTCTGAGACTGAAATTCTCTAGAGGAGGATGCCTCATCTTTCTCCTGCAGTGCAGCTGGTGGTTTCAAACTGCTGACCTTGTGGTTAGCCACCCAATGTGTAACCGACTCTGCCATCAGGGATCCTGATTTCCCTTGTAGGTTCCCAAGATGAGTCAATATATTCTGAAGTGTGCTTCCAAATCCTTCAGCTACACTGTGATTTTTCTGGTGTGAGGCTGTGTGTCTCTGTGTGACTTACTCATGCCTTACATTCAGTCCCTAACAGAGCATTGGGTTCAAAATAGTACTCAATCTTTTTTTTTTATTTTTAGGTAAATGAATATAGGGGTCTTTCAGAAAACAATTTCAGTCAAGTTGGTTCCAATTCATGCATGTCACAGAACTGTGCCTGTTAGGGTTTTCAGTGGAAGCTTTTTTTCAGAATTAGATCTTCAGGTCTTTCATCTGCCTCTGGGTGGACTTGAACTTCCAACTATTTGGTTAGCACTCAAATCACCATGATCATTGCACAGAAAGAGATGAAAATATTTGCCCAATATTCTGCTTACCAAGATGTGTGTTGGAGCAAAGTGGGGACATAAGAAAATGTGGAGAAGAAAGATGATGGTGGCTGGGTATCAAAAGATATACCATCTGGGGTCTTAAAGGCTTCAAGATAAACAACTGGCTATCTAGTTGAAAAGCAGCAAAGCCCACATGAAAGATGCACACCAGCCTTTTGGTCACAAGGTGTCCATGGGATCAGGTATCAGTCATCAAAGAACAAAAAATCATATCAGTGTAAATGATGGGGAGTGCAGAGTGGGGACCCAAATCCCATCTGTAGGCATCTGGACATTCCCATACAGAAGGGTCACAGGGAAGAGACGAGCAAGTCTGGGTGCATTCTAGAACCGAAAAAACATACAACTTTCCTCTAGTTCTTTAATGCTTCCGCTGCCCGCCAACCGCCACCACTATCATGATCCCAATTCTACCTAACAAATCTGCCTAGACCAGAGGATGTACACTGGTACAGCTAGGAACTGGAAACACATGGAATCCAGGACAGATGATCCTTCAGGACAAGTGGTGAAAGTGGCAATACAAGGAGGGTGTTAGGAAGGTGGGGTAGAAAGGGGGAACCTATCACAAGGATTCACATATAACTCCTTCCCTGTGGGGCAGACAAAAGAAAAGGGGATGAAGGAAGAAGGCAGCAGTGTAAGACATGACAAAACAATAATAATTTATAAAGGGTTCATGAGGGAGGGGTGTGTGAGGAGGGAAGAGAAAAATGAGGACGTGATACCAAGGGCTCAAGTAGAAATAAATTATTTTGAGACTAATGATGACATCAAATGTACAAATGTGCTTGAAACAATGGATGGATGGGTGGACTGTGACAAGGCTTGAACGAATCCCCAACAAAACTATTTTAAAACACTAAATGACCTTTTAAAACAGAGTTGTACAAGCCCCCAATAAAATGATTTTTTAAGTGTGTTTTAGAGCTACATCTCATGTCTTAACTCCTCTCAGGTGGAAAAGGGGGGTAATGGAAAGAGGTCATGGGGGGAAAAGCTAAGGGCATCTAATATTGCTCAATAAACGGGGTATCTCCTCGTTTGCTTAGAGGAGAGACTGAAACCTCACTCTGGAATCTGCAAAAAGGAGTGTAGCTCCACTCACCCACGGAGAAAGGCATAAAAGCATCAATATTCTTCAGTGCCCCTTTGGCATCCAGAAAGTGGTCTGGGTTGAAGTCATCTGGTTTTTCAAAGTAATGTGGGTCATGGAGAGCAGAGCTCAGGATGGGGAACACCTCAGTGTCCTGAGGGAGGGGTACACGAAACAGATCGACATAGTGCACCATCTCCCCACCTCCACCCAAGAAAAACAACACCAAAAGAGCCCGCATTAGCAAAGAGGTCATTTGCTGTTGAAGGAAACGCAGGATTCCCATACAGAAGATATGCAGGAGCCCATCAGGCCTTACCTTGGGGATGATGTACCCTCGGAAGTTCGTGTCTTTGATGACCACATGGGGCATACCCATGGGCACGAAGTCCCCGAATCGCTGGATCTCATGAATGACCGCATCGGTGTATGGCATTTTGACTCGGTCATCCAGAGCTGGAGCTCGATGGGAGCCAATCACCTGGTCAATCTCCTTGTGGACTTTCTCTGCACATGAGAAGGGGCCCCGTGCACCTCTGATTCACTTAATTGAAGCAAACAGTGCCAAGAGACCTTCCAGTGGGGGGATGCGCGTTCTAGGAGTCAACAAGTCAGGAAACATCTACAGTGAAGGGTAGACTGTGAACACAGCTCAGAGTAACTAGTTGGAGAGGGGAGATGAAGAGGGAAGATACAAGGATTCTTCCCCTCTGAAATGCTGTCACCTCTCTCCCCACACGGACAAGAAGAAACACACAAATGCACACACACAGCTTCTCCAACCTTAAAGGAAAATATGTTGGACATTCCCTTATGGGTTGACATTTTTATAGAGTCAAGATAATCTGTAGGAAAGTTTTTTCTTTTTCAGAATTCTCTCTCCAACATTAGGAGTCCTTGCATATGTGTTATATGCAAAGCTGCACATCCTCATGTGTAACGAAGTCCTCCGGAATATGACAGTGAAATCGAGCAACAGATGATTTCATGACCAACTAAATGAATAAGGGAATCAATGCATCCATCAAACAATTGATGAATGAATCCAGGATTCGAAAGGTTAATGAATGAACAAATCGATGAATTAATTCGGTATTCGGGTATCTCTCAATGAGATCAATTGGTAAATCATTGATCAATAAATGATCCATAGATAAATAAATCAATGAATGAATAGAGCAGATGGGTGAATAAATGGATGAAAGAATGGCTCTGTGGGAAGAATAAATAGATTGGTGAAAGAATGAGTATGTAAAAAAATCAATGGATGGTTAGATTGAATACAGGCTCATAAAGTAGAGAATGCTTGAGCAAATAAATAACTTATTCCATAGGCAAATGAAATCATTAACGAAAATATTAATCAAAGCAGGCCTTGAGGGATGGAAAGATGACAGATAAATCAAGCTGTTAGGGGTTAAAGATGAAAATTTGAGGGAAGAGCTCTTCAAATGACCCAGCCATCGAAAGGGCTGGGTTAGTTGGGAATTACCCCAAGACCTGTAGAGCCACTCAGGCCGAAACAAGAGCTGCCTCTCTGCCACAGAGGACCGATAATTCCACTTCTGCAAGTCAAAGCGGGGACAAGAGATCCCTCCTGGCTGGTCTGTCTCTGCCCCACCCACCTGTGATGTGAGGGTATTTGAGCATGAGCAGTAACCCATAGCGGAGACTGGTGCTGGTGCTCTCGGTGCCAGCGAAGAAGAGCGAGAGCACGGTGAGGATGAGGTTCCGCTGATGGAACTCGGTGTCCTTGTCGGACTTCTCCTGGGTGGAAAAGACAAGGCTAGGGTGAGGAAAGCTGGGGCCTGGGCATCCGACACCTGTTCCCCAGCCTCAGTCATGCCTGTCTTTCCTGCTTTGTCTTCCATCGCCCACCCTCTTCACCCCTGTCGCTCCCCAAGCTCATCTCTCTCCGTCTTGCTCTGCTTCCATCTTCCCATCTTTCTGGTTCATTGATCTTTGTCTCCCAGCTTCCCTCTTCCGGTTCAATCTCAGTTTCTCCTCCCTCAGCATCTTCTCATCGCCTCTTTCTGCGTTCTCTTGCTCCCATCCCCTCCATGGCCTCTGTTCCAGTCTCCCCCTCCCTTCTTCTCCCTCCACCCCTCCTCTACCCACTTTGTCCATGCGGAGCAGAAAGGTATCAATGAAGTCCCGGGGTGTATTGGGGTCCAGGGTTGCTCGGTGCTGCTCCACTCTGCGGAAAATGAAGGTGTTGATTTCTAAAATGTTTCTGTAGATTTGTTGGTGTGTGCCGGGAAAGTGCTTCAGGACATTCGAGAAGAGCTCAAACACCTGAAAGACAGAAGAAGCCAGGAGATGAGGTCTGCCTGGGGCTGCTGGGGAGGGAAGGGTGAAAGAGGTCCACCCTGCTATGTCCTAGACCCTCCTCCTGGAACCCATCACTGACGAAGATGGAGAGCTGCCTCCCCCTCCGGGCTCCAGGTTTTGACGTCGACTCCTATTAGTTGACATCTCTCCCTCTCTGCCCTGCTGAATCTGTTGGTTTGTGTGGGGTTTTTTCAGTCTGCCATCTCTCTGGCTCTGTGTCTTCGCTGCTTACACCCACTCTCACACTATCCCTGTCGCTATGTATTTCCATCTGTGTGTCTTTCTCTCTTTGATTTTCTCTCTCCCTGACAACGTGTTTCTCTATCCCCCTTTCTACTGATTGATCACTTCATTGATCCAAGCGCCTCACTCTGACTCTGTGATTCCATCGAGCTGTTAGCCTCCTGCCTCTCCTTCTGTGTTTTCCTACTTCATCCACATGTCCTTCCGTTTGCCTCCACCTCCTTGTAGTATTGCTCCTTTACCACCTCTTTCAGTGGGTGTGTCTTGGTTGCACCTGGGTGTGTGTGTGCGTGTGTGTGCGTGCGCGCATGTGTGTGTGTGTATGATTACCACCTCAGCCTGTTCTCATTCTTCTCCTTGCCTCTCAGTCCCTCTGAATCTCCCTTGCTGTGCCGATGCACAAAATGAGGCTGCTGCTGACTCCTTGGGCCTTTTATTTATTTTGGCGCATACTCATTTTTCTACTGCTTTATCTGGGGATAAAAACAATTGTAGTAATTCCCCCCAGATGCAAAAATGTGTAGAGTAAGGTGTGAAAGTCATCTTTGATATCTCCATTTAGAGATCATCAATGTTAGCTATTTGGTATCTCTCCTTCCAGACCTGTGCGTGAGTGTGTGTGTGTGTGTGTGTGTGTGTGTTCTCAGCACCAGGCGCATATTGGAATCATGTGTTGGACTTGGCTCAGATACTACCCCTGCACCTCATCCTAGATTAGAACCCTCAATAAGAGGTCCTGGGTACCTGTATTTGTGGCAACCCCATATGTGAATCTAATATCTATAGCTATAACAGAGAGAGTGCAATATTTGTCAATCCAACATTTGTCATTCAGACAGTTCAATAAAGCCTGTTTTATCAATCATGTCATACAATGATAACCAATATCAATTGCCATATTTTTCACTCGATAAAAGCTAACTAAATGGTTTCACTCAAAAAATACAATAGATAGATAGGTGGTTAGTCAATAAACAGACACATTGCAAGCGTTTTGTTTTGTTTAAGTGGAACCTTTTTGTTATCATCTGGGGGTGGTTGTTTTAAAAAGCAACATCAGAGAGAGAAGAAAATGGGGAAGCAAATGGGGAAATGGGGTTTCTTATTTTCACTTGTCCATTCTTCAGATGAGGGAGAGACTTTGCCAAAGACTGACAAAGATGCAAAGGCAGATGGGGTTAGAAGAGTAGAGACTGAGAGTCTGATTCGTTCTATTATCTTCTCAACTTTGTCTTTCAAGAGCCCTTTCTCTTCGCTTCTTCATCTTCTTTAGCTTGTTTTCTCTCTAGCTCCTCTCATTTCTCCTTCTCTTCTCTCCTCCAATCACTCTGATTTTTTTTTAGGTCTCTCCCTGCCTCTCGTGGCCCCTGATCAGTGGGAACAGTGTGTGTGTTTGGCTACTAACCAAAAAGTGAGTGTTCGAGTGCCCCTGAGGTGTCTCAGAAGAAAGGCGTGATGCGTTCATTACTTCTGAAAAATCAACCACTGGAAACTCCGTACAACACAGTCAGTCTGGGGAGACTGGGGAGTCCCTAGGTGATGCAAATGCTTTAGAAGCTTGGCTGCTGATCAAAAAGATGGAAGTTCAAATCTACTCAAGGATGCCTCCCAGAAAGGCCTAGTGATCCACTTCTAAAGAGTTCAAAGAATAAAAACCCTATGGAGCTCGTCTTGAGAGACGCCGACATCTACTGGCTCAACCGAGTTCACAAAGACAACGGTCTACATTCCACTTGGATGAGTAGCGACTGGGACCTTAAAAGGTGGTGAGCAGCTCTCTCAGGTGTGACAGTTGGTCTTTCCCCGGCCAGAAGGAAGAAGAGTGATGAAAATAGAAGCACAAATGAAAACACACAGTACACACTGCTGGAATCCATAGTAGTTGGTGCCCCGCTATCACTGCCATCAGCTCCCCAAAGGATCATGTTAAGTGGTCCTAGGTAGAGTACGTGAAAACATGGGTGAGGGGCCTAAAAAACATAAAAGAGACCAGGCTGACTACTTCAGGTCTGGGACTGAATGCACCGTCATGTTATAAAAATCCACTCCCTACGATTCAAAGGGTGTTGACCCAATGACAGAGCTCAGAGGGTTAGGAAGGTAAGAGGAGTGGAAAGGGGAAGTGGGACCTGGTACTTGCTTTGGATGCCTTGGAACAAACTATGTGTGAATTGTTGAACATAAGATGGATGAGCTGCTCTGTAAACCTTCACTTCATTCACACACACAAAAAAAGTTTTCAAAAGCTAACTGCCATCTAATTACAACTAAATAATAATCAAACCCAAACCCTATGCAGCACAGTTCTACCCTGACACGCATGGTCACCATGAGTAGCAGTTGATTGACTCCACAGCATATTTTGTTTTGTTTCTCCCTGACTCTCCCTCTGTCTCTTACGACCTCCTCCACTACACCCTTTCCTTCTCATAGTCTCTCGCTCCCCGCCTCACAGACTCTCCCTTCCTCTGGGACCCTGTGTCTCCCATCTCTGTGTGGTGTCACCTTTCCCCCACAACCCTACGCTACATCGGTGTGCCCAAAATACAGACCACGACTCTCCCTGCCATGAATGCTTACTGCCCCCCCCCCCATTTCCCTCCCTGTCCCCTCCCTCCCTCGCTGACCTGGCTGGAGAAAGAGTTGACCAATGCAAAGGACTGGTGGAAAATATCCAGCAGCCTCAGGAATTCTGGGTCTTTGTAGGCGAAGCGTTCTCCAAAGACAATGGAGCAGGTGATGTTGGCCGTGATGGCGTGGAACAAGAAGGTGGGGTCCAGTAGAGCTCCTAGAAGGAGAAGTGGGCAGGTCAACGGACAGGAAGTCAAGAGGACATGGATTTGCCTGCTGACTCATCTCGGTCTTCTCCACTGCTCCACCTCCACTGCTCCACCTCCACTGCTCGGGAGTCACTGCAAGAACAGTAGCATCTAACTGGCTGTCTCTTACAATAGATACCCCAGGTCCCAATCGAAGTATGTCACCTATGGTGCCATTTGATTCTCACCACAGCCCTGTGACAAATCAATTACTTAGTTTTCTAAATGGGCAGGCAGAAAGATGAAAGCATTCGGACAATCTCATAACAGCTACGAATTGCTGATGGAGCCAGCATTCAGACCCAGACAACCTGGTGACAGAATCATAGCTGTTGATCCTTATGCTACATCTTCTGGGGGACCTCAGCTCTGTGAGCCTTTGCTCAACTCTGTGAACAAGTCCCAGGGCAGTTGGTGACACAGAGCAGGTGATCAGTTTATGCACACTGAAAAGGCTTGATCCTACCAATCCCTGTCACTCTTCCTTCATCAACTCTCTTCCCTCTAATTCTCCGGCCTTCACTTGTCTATTGATGTCTATATGAATATGATCCAGGTTTCCCCCCGTTCCTGATTGAAGAAGGTGGTTGTGGGCTGGGAGTTCAAGGACATCCAATTGGTGCTGCCTCTCTTTAATTATACTTTGTCTGTCTTCCCTTGTTTCCATTGGTAGCTCTGTCTATCTGTATGTATGTCTAATTGGTGCATGTGTGAGAACCAACCTTTTGCCATTTTGATGTTTTTCATAAACACAGTTAAGAGGCTCACTGAGTTGTTTGGCCATCATCCAAAACTGTTCCCCAATTTTTTCCACCACCCTCAAACAGATGCTCAGTGTTCCCTAAGCCTTAAGATCTCCTTTTCTCCTCCCTCTGCCTGCTGACCACTAATCAACAGGAGTCTTCACACCAGTGGTTCTCAACCTGTGGATCGCAACATCTTTGGGGTCAAATGACCCTTTCACAGCAGTCGCCTGACTCTTAACAGTAGTAAATGACAGTGATGAAGTATCGACAAAAATAATTTATGGTTAGGGTGGTCACCACACATGAGGAACTGTATTACAGCGTCGTCGCATTGGGAAGGATGAGAACCACTGCTCTACACACCTGTAGACTCTAGGTATTTCATATAAGAGGGATCATATAATTGTGGGCCCATCACTTCATACACACTAGGATGGCTAGTGCTGTTTTGTTTCCTTTTTTAGCAACAATAACCAAAAAGAATAGACAAGAACGTTTGTTGGTGAGGCTCTGGAGACAGGGGAGTCCTCGCCTGTGGCTGGGGGGACTGTAACCTCTGTGAAAATAGTTTGACAGGCCTTGAAACCACTCATTTAGTTATGCGACTTGAAAATTTAAGTGAATTACTCTCTAATTTCCTGTCTCCTCATAACCCCACCTTTCTTGTCTTCTGCCTCTTGAGTCTCTTCCACCATCAGTTGTGGTCTCTATTTGTCTCTATCCTTTCTTTTTTCTTGCTCCGCCATCTCTAACTTTGTCTCCTTCCCTGCCTCTTTGTCCATTGTCTCCTTCTTTCTTTTGATCACAGCTCGCTCTGCCTCTATGTCTCAATGGCTCCCTTTGTCTCTTTCTCCTCTGGTCTTTACAGATATGTTCCAGGGTATTTTCAGAGAGAGTTTAATAAAGAAAGTGGTAAAGCTTGAAAATAAAGGAGATGGAGATGATCACAGAGTTGTAGCCCCCTCGCTGTGCCCGCTGAACCCCTGAGCTCTTCTGGAGAATCCAGAAACAGCCAAAAGCAATTCCTTGAGGGCCCTTCCACTGTCCAACTGGCTCTGCTCCCAGCCAACTCATCAGCCGCTCAGCCAAGGAAAGGAAAGTTCAATTGACTCGCCCAACACGTCTGTCCATTTTTTCTTTCCTCCTTGCTTTCCTGATATACATACTATAACATTCTATACCATGTGATATCATAGTGAGCCCTGGGAGTGCCAATGGTGCAGTGGTCAGTGGCTAACACCAAGGCTGGCCGTTCAACCAACCGAGCAACCCGATGAGACAAGCACCTGGTAATCCATTTCCAGACTGCCCGGCTCCTGGGGAAGCCCTTCTCTGCCCCATGCAGTTGCTATGGTTTGGAATCTACTAGATGGCACTTCCCAGTAGTTATTGCAGTGCATCCTGTTCCCCCATGCACTGCTTCCCTGGAATACAAGCTAAGAGCATAGATCTTCCACTTGTTCTCTGGCATCCTGTAGATTTCCTATCTTTCGCCAGCTCTGTGCTTTCCTCCTACCCACCTCTGTTGAATCCCTAGACCCCTACTTCTCCCTCTAAACCCTTGAGAGTCTCTCAGTTTCCATCTCTCTCTCTCTCTCTCTCTCTCTCTCTCTCTCTCTCTCTCTCTCTCTCTCTCTCCCGCCCCCCACCCTCCTTCTCTCTCTCCAAAGCTCACCCTGGGATTTCCAAAGCTCTTCCACCAGACACTGAGCCTCTTCTTGGATCCGCTCCTCCATGCTCCGCTTGCCCATCCCAAAGTCCCTCATGGTGGCCAGAGAAAATCGCCGGAGGGTCTTCCAGCGCTCTCCGTTGGCAAAAATGACACCTGGGGTGGGAGAGGAAAGAGGGGTGGGAGTGAAGCACAGGTTGTAGAAGGGGTTGAAAGGTGACCCAGAGTCCCTCTCTACAACCCCTGTCTTCTTTGACCCCCTTTATCCTCCCAAGCCCACTTTCCCTCATGCCCTGGGATGAGTCTGCAGTTCTGCCTCCACGAAGCGGTCGAGGCTCAGAAACTCACAGGGCAGTTCTGCTCTGTCCTACAGCCATGCTTTGGGTCAGAATCGACTTCACCGCAGTGCGTGTGCGTCT
Source organism: Tenrec ecaudatus (assembly GCF_050624435.1). NCBI lineage: Eukaryota > Metazoa > Chordata > Mammalia > Afrosoricida > Tenrecidae > Tenrec > Tenrec ecaudatus. The sequence continues at coordinate 17,824,116 of NC_134547.1, forward strand.
GAGATGCTGCCGCTTTCAGGCTCTTACCATATCCTTGGAAAGCTTTGTCAACGGCAGCAATTTTCCCCCGGCCCGAGAAGGCGTCAGCTTGGTCCACCAGGGCTTCCCGTATGGCCTCCGTCCCACACAGCATGACCACCGGCCTGGGCCCCAGGTACACGGTGAACACATCCCCGTATTTCTCTCGGAACTGCCAAGCATAGCACCACCCAAGACAGCGAATGAGTCAGTGTGTCCCTCTGTAGCCATTAAAAAACAAACAGTCTCAAGATCATACTTAAATTACATAGAAAAATATTTACTATCACCATTGCTGTAAGGGAAAACAAAGATTTATACACCAATAGGGAAGACTTTGATGAGGCCAGGGGGAGGGTGAGAACAGGAGGATGAGAGCAAATGGGTGTGTGTGTGTGGCAGAAATGGAGGGTTTAACAGGATAGTATCATTGATTTCATTTCGTGAGACCAGCTTTCTAATTTATATATATATATATAATGTTTATATATGGATTCGGAATCTAAATTGGCAAACAGAGTAATCTCAACAATAAGTAATATTTGATTCTGACTCTGAAACATGGCCCCATAGACTCAAACTTCGAACTTTCCAGTTAGCAGCCAAGACTGTTTACATTGAACCCTGGGACTCCTAACATGCCAATATCATGGGTGTGAATATCTGTTGAGCTGGGCACATGAGAGCTGTGCCATGTTTGAGATGATGTCAAACTCAATGAAAATGCACTTAAAATCAGAAATAGGGTTCCATCAATGTCAAAATCTCTCACCTGGGTCTCTGCCAACCCTCCTCCTTGGAATTCTACATCATCTCCTCTCTGAGGCCAGAGTGATCCTATTGAAATATCAATTCGCTGCTATCCCTAGTATGCCGTATTCCTTCCAATGCTTCTACGTCCTAAAACAAACTCTGAAGTCTTTGTCGTGGTGCACACAATCCCACATGGCATGTCCCCATAATCCCACTAACTTTTCTCCTCCTCGCTCTCGGACTTGAAAACCAGCCTCAGTTGTTTCTCCTGACATGCAGGGCTGGTACCCGATTCACGGTTCCTGAAATGACCCTGGCCTTGCGCTGGTGTCCAGGACGAGGTCTCAGGAACACAGTAAAGTTGAGTCTGTCTGTTTTGCCCTGTCTCTCTTTCCATGTTCCTTTCGTTCCATGCACTAAAAATTGTGGAATACGCGCTGTCCTTACCAGGAACTAATGCTGCGACTGAACGTGTTTTTCCTACGGTAAATAAAGTGTAGACATCAGAAAAATCACAGTTAAGTGTGGAGAATCTGAAAGCCATTTTATGTGTGAAATATAATTTAACAAAATATTGTGAAAAATTTCAAGATCTTTTAAACGACAGAAATCTACTTGAAAAAAAATCACTGAAAGGAGAACTATGCCAAAGAATAAAATAATACCATACATAATTTTGTAAATTGTACTTATGTTGAAATTTTTAAAAATGACTATACTAATTTTGCATTCTATGAAAAATTTTGTTGCTCAATATAGACCAAATTTTAATTAAGAACTCCGCCCTTCCCCCTCCGTCAATGGAGTCCCACTTTACCAATGTTAAAATCTGGTCACTTTAATCTAAAGGACAAAATCTAAATAAAAGACCCTTGAAATACTCACCTCTCTGGTAAAGTATTTTCTCCAAAAAGAAAGGAAGGAAGAAAACAATGAAGATTAGACTAGAGATGGAGGAAATAGAGAGGGTAAAGAGAAAAAAAGAAACCATAGAGAAAAACAGCAAAGCCAAAAGTGTGTTCTCTGAAAACATTGATAGTATGGACAAACTTTTAGCTAGACTGGCAAGTTCAAAGGAGGAAGAGAGAAGATGCAAATAACCTACAATCAGAAATGAATGAGGGGACATTATTACAGGTCCTACAGAAATAGAAGGGTGTATGAGAGAATACTGCGAAAACTGTCCACCAACAAAGTATGGCATCTAGATGAAATGGACCAACCCCTAGAAACACACAAATTACCTAAATTGATTCCAGAAGAGACGGAAACTCCCACCAGACCTGTAACAAGTGAAGACATCAAACCAGGAACCCAAACCTCCCACCGAAGAAGAGTCCAGGGTCAAATGACTTCACTCAGTAATTGTACAAAACATTAAAAGAGTTAAAATTTTATAATAAAAAATAGAGCGTTGATGGGTCCAAAATTCAAGAAAGTGGAAGTGTTCAGAGGGACATAAAGCACCTCAAGTTCTCAAGTCATGGAAGGATGGGTCTTGCATGAGTCAATTGCATTGTTAATACATAGATGCAAAATTAAAATGGAATCGTGCCTAGAAAGCCGTGATTGTGAGCTGACTAAATGACCCACACATGGCAGCCACTCTTCTAGCGCATTAAGTTCCTTACTGGAGGCCTGCTGTTACACTAGTTATGCACTGGCTCAGATCACAGGGTCCAGAGATCAAAACCACCAGCTGCTCCACTGGAGGAAGATGAGGTTTTCTACTCGGTCAATGATTACCATTTCAGAAGCTCACAGGGGGCAGTTCCATCCTGTTCCATGGGGTCATGATGAGTCAGGTGTCAACTGGATGGCAGAGAGTTTGGAGAAGGACCTCATTGATGAGGAGTCCATTCCAAGTCTCCCAGAATCCATCCCTTCCCTTGCTGCTCTCCCTCCATGTCCATCTCCGCCACTGCCCTGGCTTGGACTCCAGCCAGTGTTTAGTGCCTCCACCTCTTTTTCGCTCCGCTAGTGGTGGTTGGCATCTAGGGACTCTATCAAGGGAAGCTCAGAAGAGTAAAATTCTACACCTGTGCCCCATATGCAGACACCTCTTCATAGCCATCTGCCCCCCTCCTAGAACAATGCCTGTGTCCTTTCAATTGAGCAGGAAGGATTGGGACAACCTGACCACAATCCACCAGGCTTCAGCTCCATGGACCTTACCTACCAACCAAGGGATGCACTCCATCCTGAGCCGGGATACCCAACTCTTTCTTAGGGATCCTTGAGTGATCCCCAAGTATCACAGCCATCCTGTGACCCCGTGCTTCAGGCTCTCACCCTCAGGAAGGATTTGAGTAGACCTCTTCTGTCCATCTGCAGAAGGTTCCCCAAAAAAGGCAGAGGACGGGGACCTGGAGGGAGGTGGCTGTGGGTCTTTGGGTGATTCCTGGCCAGGAGAAGTAAGAATCCTGTGAAGACAGCGAGGAGGAGGAGGACGCTGAGCTCCATGGCTCTAGGCTGTGTCTTCCACCCCAGTGCAGCTGGGACTGGAGCTGGGACTTTTATCTGAACCTGCCTCCTCGCTCGGTTGTCACCCATCAGTCCCACCTCCCCTTGCATCATTGTCCGTGAGTATGACCTTAGAAGAGGTGCCAAGGGATTCAAAATCCTCCTCTGGAGGCTCAGCAACTGCTCTTTCCCTCCTCTTTCACCCCCTCCCTTGTGTGGGCAGGGCCCCTGGGACAGACACCAAGGTTCATGTACAAGTGTGCATGCGTTGCCATTGGGTTTTCTGACGGTTGTTTTGTTTTGTTTGGGTTTTATTATTTTGTTTTGTTTTTGGGATACAGATGAGCATACACGTGCCCGCCTGTGACTGATATGTATGCACTGTTCCATGTTCATTTGCCTCTCTGTGATCATAAGATTTTTGTATGTGAAAAGCTATCAGTGGGTGGGGCAGACCCAAAAAATGGAGGATTAACAGGATATTATTGTTTATTTTGTTTCTTGACATGGGCTATGTAATCTCTACATATAGTGTATTTCTCTTTTTTTGAAATCCCTCCAGAGGCCTTATCCCTCAGACCTAAAGATGGTTTGAATGGTTGGTTGGTTGGTTGGATGGTTGGTTGGTTTCAAGAGGAGAGAAAGCAACCTTGAAATGGACTTGGAGTCTTTAGCAACAAACAAGTTCATCCCAAACAAACAGACCAAAAATGGGGGGGGCGTGGAGAGGATGTTGGTATTTATTGCAAACATGAAGATGTGTGTTTCTGTGTGGAGTCTGGGCATGCTCGCAGGTGTGCTCTTGTATGGCCTATGGACTCACATATATTTCATAGTTGTAGATGGAAAGGTGTGCCTGCATTTGGGTGGCCATGTGATTTTCTGCGGACAAACCTAGAGGTGCGCGTATGTGCTTGTGTCTATGTGTTTGTTTATGTGTGTTTGTTGTGTGTGTGCCTACTTGTGTCTGTGTGCCTACTTATATACGCTTGCCCGGTGTTATATGGGCAGGTGTGTTTGTATGTGCATAACGGTAATGGTGTATGTCCCTATGTGTGTGTACATCCACGTGCACTGCATGTGTGTATATGTGCATCTCCGGGTCCTTGTGTTTCAACAGCCTGTAGTCGCTCAGAGATGATCTCTCTCATCTCCCCCCAGAAAGCCACAGCCAGAAAGAAGTGAGAACCCAAGGGAGGGCCAGGAGACACAGGACTGGCAAGACAAAGATGGAGGAGTCTGGTGGAGTGAGACAGAGCCCTGGCAGATCAAGTGATTGGGTGTCTCTTGATATCTTTGATTGCTTGGGCCAGCTTTGGACAGTCCCCTCCCTGCCACTGGTTCTGTCTTCACAGTACAAGACAGCTTCTCAGACACTCCCACTGTGTGTGTGTGTGTGTGTGTGTCTGTGTGTGACTTGCTGTCACTCGCTCCCTCTAACCGTCTCAAGTGTCTGAGCTCCTGGGGTGCAAGGACTGAGTCCTTTTCACTTGATTGTCCACTGTGCTTCGGTCTGTCCCCGTCATCACTGATCAGTCACCTGGCCAGTTCCTGGCAGGGGTAAGTCCAAGCCCATACGTGTTGACTTGTGAATGAGTGTGTCCGTGCCGGCCTGTCTTGGTCTCCAATTGTCCCTGCTCTAGAGAGCAGGAAGGAGGTGGGCAGGCTTTTTCTTACAATATTGTTGAACCCAGGACCCTGAACCTGGCAGCTGATTCACCCCCACATTGTACTACTTTGACACAAGGAGGACGGTACCTGTGATCTCAGTCCCTTGAGAGGGAGCAGTTTGTCCTTTGTTCACCTTGGTGAGGTGCCACCATGGACTTTTCTGACCCCGGGACCTGGTTCTCTGTGCCTGTGATGGGGGCTGAATTCAGGACCTTTCTCCAGCCTGCGACTCACTGAGGGGAAGCATGAGGTGCTTTACATAGAGCATCCCACTTTACCTGAAAGAGAAAGGAATGGGAGTAGTTCCCTGGAGGGGGGCAGTAGTTCCATGAAGGAGGTACAATCTGGGGTTCAGGGACCCAGCCAGTCCCTGGTGACCTCACAGAGAAGGAATTTTTTAAATGTTGTGTTGATTCTATCTTATGGCAACTGCACATGTGTCAAAGTAGACCTGCGCTTCCTAGGTTGACACTCCTGTGGTTAATCGGGTGATGTTTCAGAAGCAGAGCACCAGGCCAAGGGAGCTCCTTGTGGAGTTGAATCTCCAACCTTTTGGTTAGCGGTCCAGTGTGTTAACAATTTGTAGATTCCTGCCTCGAAAATCCTAGGGAGCAATTCTTCTCTGCACCACACGGGGTTGCTATGAATTGGACCAAGCTTGACCGCAGTCAACGAACAACCCTCGTGGTGTGACAGGGTGGTTACGCGTTGGGTGGATAACCACAAGGTTAGCAGCTGAAAGCCACCCGCTGTTCCACAGGGAAAAGATGAGGCTTTCTACTCCCATCAACAGACACTGGTTTCTCCTGGCAACATGTCCCAAAGATGGAAAACGGAGTCTCACCTCCTTGCCCTCAGGGGCATCCCAGGTGTACTTCTCCCAAGACAGATATGTTTGTTTTTTTAAAGACTTGGTATTTTAGAGAGAAAAACATGATTAGAGCTAGAGGAGAAATGTGAAGAAACCCAGAGATTGGGGTCAAGCCAAGAGACAGATAAGGGTCTAGAGTATAGAGAGGGAAGTCAAGAAAGGGAAGGGTCAAGAGCGAACAGGAGACTGAGAGGGTGAAGCAGAGACCCAAAGAGACAGGAGAGAGGAGTGTGCAGAAACTCAAGCTGCCACCTTATCCCCACAGCTGAGCGACCAGTCCTGTGCTGTTGCTAAAAGGCAGTGCAGAGAGCGCACCCTGTGCTGGCAGGTAAAAGCTGATGGGTTTGTTTGTTTGTTTATGTGAAAGTTTCCACAGGAGAAAGAAGAGGTTGCCTCCTCTCATCAAGAATTATGGTCTCAGAAATCCCCAGGTGTTTCTACTCTGTCCTAGAGAGTCTCTAAGAGTCAGGATTGAGCAGATAGCACTGGATTTGGTTTGGTTTGGTTTTTGGTAAAAAGAAACTCAGTACCTCTTAAGTAATGCCTCCCATACAGGAAACTCTTTTGAATGTGGGTTGTGTGTTGAGCTGATAAGAACAAGATCAGCAGTTCTAAGCCTGGGAGAAAGAGAGCTATTTCTACTACCATAAAATGTGCAGTTCCAGAAACTCATAGGAGCAGTTCCTCTCTTTCTCTTGTAGTGTCGATGAGCTCACTGACAGTGTGCCTCCATTAGCAGGATGATTTACTATTCAGACCCTTAAAATAGAAGGAAAGCAATCTTAGTAAAGAGAGAGAGAGAGAGAAATATGAGAGAGAGAGACAGACAGAGAGAGAGAGAGACAGAGAAATCTAGGAAATAACATCAGATTTTAAAAAATATTTTATTGCATTTTCCATGAACATTTACACAGCCAATTAGGTTCCCATTTAACAGTTACTACACGAATTGACTAGTGACTTTCGTTATGTTTTTCATAATGTGTCCACAATCTCATTCATCCTGCTCTGGTTTATTTCATTCCCAGTCATCTCATTTATCTTGCTCTCTTCCTTAACTTTCTATCTTGGTGCAGAACAATGGTTGCCCATGTGGTCTCATGTAGATGAGTTTTTAAAGATGTGCCATCCTCATGAATTGTAGCCTTTATTTAGTGAGCCAACCTGTTATGCTAGTAAAAAGAAGCCTCCAGAGTATTGGCAATTTAAGATTTCTAACATCTGGCTTTCACTGAGTAGAAAAGATCAGAAGTCTTGTAAAACACCTTTATTCATATGTACGTTGCAGTGTAGTGAATTCCTTAATGTAGAACAGTCTCTCATAGTCTATTCTCAGCTTGGAAACTTGAATCAGATTGATGACACCGTGGGAAGAGAAAATGGAGACACTCACATTCAGCAGCCAAAACAAAGCCAGAGGCTGAATGTGGAGCAGGCCATCAATTGCTCATATATAAATTCAGATTGAAGTTGAAGAAAATTAAAACAAATCCACAGAGTCAAAATACAACCTAGAGTATACGAAAGCGTACCAAAAAAAAAAAACCAAAAAACTGGCGGATGGGTGTGGGGGGAAAGCTCTGCTGGGAGGAGCTTTCTTAGTCTGCATTTTTCCCATTAGGTGAGTATCCAGCAGCTCACCCTGAGTTAGGGCACCTAGTGGCATCTCCTGGGAAGGTTCTCTAGGGTCACGGGGAATTTTTTTGTAGCAGCAGTTTCATACCAACCTTGTTTTTTGTGATGGCCAATTTAAGAGAACAGCATGCACTTGTCAAATTTTGTTTGCTGCTTTGAAAAAATATGCTGCAGAAAGTAGTAACAAGACAGCACTATAGGAAAAATTCAATTGTACGAGTTGTTTTCTTTTTTCCAAAATGGTGAGATGTCGATTGATGACAAACTGCATTTTAGACATCCATCAGCCTCCCAAACGGACGGAAATGTCGAATCACGGTGCATATGGAATTAATTCCACCAGGTCAGACTGTTAATCAAGCTTTCTATTTAGAGGTTCTGAAGAGTTTGTGTAACGATGTGCAACACAAAAGGACAGATTTGTGGCAGACAGGTGACTGGTTTTGCGACCAAGACAATGCACCTGCTCACACAGCCACCTCCATGCACTAGTTTTTAGCAAAAAAACAGCTGGCCTCTTTTGCCCGTGCACCTTATTCACCTTGACCTCATTCCGTGCAACTTCTTTTTGTTTCCAGGAATGAGGAGCTACATGAAAGGACAGCAATTTGACGACATAGAAAAGATAAAGAACATAACGAAGGAGGTGCTGCCAGCCATCCAAACAGATGCATTTGAAATATGTTTCCACGAATGGAATCACAGATTTGACAAATGCATTAAGTGCAATGGAAAGTACTTTGAAGATGATAAGGTTGCTTTGTAAAAAAAAATTTAATACATAGCTTTGAATTTTTTTCCAGTGTTTTGGAGGTACCCCCTCATATATCACTTGAATTTCAAGAACTTCTCAAAGATAGATTTTACTCATTGAACACTAATGACAGAAGACAAGTGCAAGCTGAAAGACACTGGCGAAGATTATAGCCCAGGATCACAAGTCTTATACAGTACTAAGGATTTTCAGAGCCTTCCCCTCTGCACACCATTACCACCACGTTAGCAAGGCCCCTGTACAGATAGTTCAGAGAATAGATTAGGAAGTACTGCCAGGCTAAAACTCTATTTATGAAAGAGTTCTCTAGAAAACCCTAAGACAAACGGAAAGTAAACAAGAATATTAAAGGAAATTTTAACCTCTGTATGATACACAGCTAGAGCAATCAATAAACACTGACTAACTCCTGGGCAGGTAAACATAAAACTTACCTGAAAGGACTATTACATCACTTCTTTTGAGGATGTGGACAGACTTTGGGCCTCTGCTCTAGTCTTCCAACAATGCAAGAACACATTGTCCTAACAACCTGGCATTCTCTGATGCTCACCCTCCCAACACGATTGCTGGAGACAAAATGGGTACACAAGCTAATGTGGTGAAGAAAGCTGTCGGTTCCAGCTATCAGAAGCTATATCATTTGGGGTCTGAAAGGCTTGAAGTTACACAAGTGGCCATCTAGCAGAAAAGCAACAAGCCCACGTGGAAGAAGCAAACCAGCCTGTGCAATCATGAGATGTCAACAGGATCAGGTAACAAGCATCAGAAGACCCAAAGCAAACAAACAAACAAACAAACAAAAATCATATTGTTAAGAACGAAGGAGGTTGGAGCAGAAGACCCAAAACCTATCTGTAGACAGTGGGACATCCCCTCACAGAAGGTTCTCAAGGAAGGGATGAATTAAACAAGGGGGACTATAGCACCAATGTAATACAGAATATTCCTCTGGTTGCTTGAGGCTTCTGCACCTCCCCACTATCATAATGCTAATCCTGCCTTTCACTGCAGGCTAGGCCAGAGTTTGTACACAGGTACAGATAAAAACTCAAACACATGGAATCCAGGAAAGATAATCCCCTCAGGAACAGAAATGGGAGTAGCGGTACCAGGAGGGTAGGGGAAGGTGGGGAGAGGGGGGGAAAGAAACCATGGGGGAAGGGAGACAGCTGTAGGTGTAAGATATGAAAATAATAATTATTTATAATTTATCAAGGAGTCACGAGGCAGGAGGGGGGAGGAAACATAAAAAGAGGAGCTGATACCAAGAAAGTAAATGTTTACAAAATAATGATAGCAACATATATACAAATATGCTTGATACAATTGACATTTGGATTGCTATAAGAGTTGTAAGAGCACCCGATAAATTTATCTTGAAAAAGATAATAATAAAATAAAATAATTCTAGGAGTCTAATGGAAAAAAATAGACAGCATGCAAGAAAAACATGTGTCATGTAAACAGAGAAATGGTGATTCTAAGGAATCAAGAACTGTTGTTAGAAATCAAAAGCATGGAAAGAGAAATGAAGAATCCTTCCATGGAGTTACATAATCTTGTGTCACCTTGAGGATAGTAAGAGTAAAGGGGTGGAGTCTCGCCTTTCAATCAGCTCACAGCCAAATGATACCTCCTTGATGGCATGGCCTTCTCATGAGGATTCTGGGAACTTCATCTTTCTCCCTTGGGGTGGGACACACTTTCTCTCTCTGCTTCACCTTGAGGAGCCACGCTCGGAGAGCTGGAGGAGTCACATGGAGGCCCACACCATCACTGAGATGCTTCCACCACCACTGGATCCACAAGGCTTGTCACACACCTGCCTGTGATCTTCCTGCATTCGGCATCATTACATGTGCTGCATGTGTCTGAAGAGAAATTTACTGACTAGTATCCGATCCATGGACTAATATAGAATTTATGGACTTGATCTGGACTGGGCTGGGAAGTTTTTTCAATATACAACTGTGCTGTGATATAAAGCTCTTTCTTATACATACATATATATGAGTGTCCTTGGATTTGTTTCTCTAGTCAACCCAGCCTAAGACAGCCTCTAATGGACTTATCAGTTGACTGAAAACAGCTAAATAAAGAATCTGTACCTCAAGATTCAAACCATAAAAAGAGACAAAGAGGGACACTGCATAATGCTCAAAGGTTCAGAAAACTAGGAAGCACTTAGCATATTGAATATTTACGCTCCTAATAATGGTGTGGAGAATTTCATCAAACAAACTACTAAAAAGATGACAGAAGAAATCACGGAATCAACAATCATAGTGGGTGACTTTAACACTCCACTATCAGAGAAAGACAGATCACTGGGAAAGAAGCTCAGCAAAGAGGCCAGAGAGCTAAACAATGTAATTAGGCAACAGGGCCTGATAGACGTCTATAGAGCTTTTCATCCAAAAGCAAAGGGTTTCACATTCTTCTCAAATCCACATGGATCTTTTTCAAGAATAGACCACATACTGGGACACAAGGTCAGCTTGAGAAAATTCAAATACATAGATGTTATCCAGCCATCTTTCTCAGACCACCATGCCATAAAGCTGGAGATTAATAAGAGGGCATCCAGAAAAGCAAGGGCAACCAACTGGAGAATGAACAACGATCTCCTGCTCCATGAATGGGTTCAGGCCCAGATCAGAGAGGATATAAGGAAGTTTCTAGAAACTAATGAGAAGGGGCATACAACGTATCAAAACCTATTGGACACTGCAAAGGCAGATATCAGAGGTAGCTTGATATCATTAAATGCATACATGAAAGAAGAAGAAAGGCGTATGACAGATACATTAACACAAAACCTCCAACAACTGGCACAGAGTCAACAGAACAACCCCTCCAATAGCAAGAGAAAAAAATAGTAAAAATCAGGGCGGAATTAAACCAGTGGGAAGACAAGAAAACAATGCAAAAGATAAACGCAGTTAGAAGCTGGTCCTACGGAAGAATCAACAAAATTGACAGTCTTCTGGCAAAGCTTACCAAAGATAGAAAGGAGCAAGCATCAATAGCCAGGATGTGGGATGAATCTGGGGCAATAACAACAGACCCCAATGAGATAAAAAGGATAATCACAAAGTACTATGAAGGTTTGTATTCTAATGAATTCAGAAACCTGGAAGACATGGATAAATATTTGGAAAAACAATCTCTCCCTAGGTTATCTCAGACAGAGATCAAGAACCTCAACAAACACATAGCGAAGCAAGAAATAGAGACAGTCATCAAAAACCTATCAAGGAAAAAGGCCCCAGAGCCAGATGGCTCCACAGTAGAATTTTATCAAGCATTCAGGGAAGAGCTGGCACCGATCCTCCACAAAGTATTCCATAACATAGAAGAGGACGACAAGCTCCCAAACTCATTTTACGAAGCCAGTATTACTTTGATACCCAAACAGGGCAAAGACCCCACAGGTATAGGGAATTATAGACCAATATCTCTAAAGAACATAGATGCAAAAATCCTTACAAAATATTGGCCAATAGAATACAAAAGTATATAAAACATATCATCCACAACGACCAGGTAGAATTCATCCCAAGGATGCAGGGATGGTTTAACAACCGAAAATCCATCAATAACATACACCACATCGAGAAGAAAAAGGATAAAAACCATATGATAATATCCATAGCTGCAGAAAAAGCATTTGACAACATCCAGCACCCATTCCTAACCAAGACACTCAGGAAGATAGGATTGGAAGGTAAGTTCGTCAAGCTCATACAAGCTATCTATGAAAGACCAACACCCAACATCATAGTCAATGGAGAAAAGACAAGAACAAACCCACTGAAAAAGCGTACAAGACAAGGATGCCCCCTGTCCCTACCTCTATTCAATATCGTTTTGGAGGTTCTGGTTAACAACATAAGACAGCATCAAAGGAATCCAAATGGGAGAGGAGGAGGTGAAACTACCGCTATTTGCAGATGACATGATCCTATACATTGAAGACCCCAAAAGCTCCACAGCTGGAGTACTTATGGCGATAGAGGAATACGGAATAGTAGCAGGATACAAGATCAATAAACAGAAGTCAGTAGGTTTTCTATACACATCGGACAGGGCCATGGAAGAGTGGATTAAGAGGGAAGTACCCTTCACAGTAGCTAAGAACAAACTGAAATACCTAGGAATATGTTTAACAAAAAATACTAAAGACCTATATAAGCATAATTATAAAACCCTATTACAGGAAACCAAAGGCGACCTCCACAAATGGATGACACTCCCCTGCTCATGGATTGATAGGTTAAACGTAGTAAAGATGACAGTCCTAACTAAAGCACTTTACAAGTTCAATGCTATACCAATTCAAATACCATCGACCTTCTTCAAAGAATTGGAACAATGGACTACCAATTTCATATGGAGAGGGAAGAAACCCAGAATTAGCAGAGAACTCCTCAAGAAGAAGGACACAGTTGGAGGAATCGCTCTACCGATTTTAATGCCTATTACACAGCTACAGTGGTCAAACAGCGTGGTACTGACACAACGACAGACACTCAGACCAGTGGAAAGGAATAGAAAGCCCAGGAGTAAAATCATCAGCATATAGACAACTGATCTTCGACAAGGGTCCCAAAAACATCAAGTGGAAAGTGGATGCCCTCTTTAACAAGTGGTGCTGGAAACAATGGATATCCACATGTAGAAAGATGAAACAAGACGTTTACCTCACCCCATGCACAAGAATAAACTCAAGGTGGATCACAGACTTAGCAGTTAAACCCCAAACCATCAGGACCATTAAGGGGGGATCTGGAATTACCTCAGAGCACTGGCCCAGGGAGCTCATAGGCTCACTGCAATAAGGAAGGGTACACACACAGGTGAACTGAAAATTGACAAATGGGATCTAATAGGAATAAAGCACCTGTGCACTTCAAAAGACTTCACCAAAAGGGTGTGACAAGACAACCCACAGACAGGGAGAGGATTTTTAGTAATGACACATCGGACAAAGGGCTCATTACTAAAATCTACAATGCCATCGTGACCTGCCAAAAGGGGGAAACAGTTAACCCCCTAAGGAAGTGGGCAAAAGAACGGAAAAGAACTTTCACTAGGGAGGAGACCCATAGGGCCAACAGCATATGAGAAAGTGTTCAAAGTCCCTAGCCATAACAGAAATGCTAATCAAAACAACCATGAGATACCACCTAACACCCTTGAGGCTAGCGCATATCAGTAAATCAGAGAGCAACAAGTGTTGGAGGGGTTGTAGTGAAATAGGAACCCTCCTCCACTGCTGGTGGTCAAGTAGATTTGTACAGCCACTGTGGAAAGCAATCTGGCGATATTTAAGAAAATGAAAATTGATCTACCTTATGACCCAGCCATCCCTCTACTGGGTATATACCCAGTGGAAGCAGCAAATAAAACACACCCAGTCATTTGCGCTCCAATGTTTATTGCCGCACAATTCACAATCGCAAAGTCTTGGAAACAGACTAAGTTTCCATTGATACACGAATGGATTAGTAAACTGGCACATACACACAATGGAGTACTATGCAGCACTGAAAAGCACGCATGAGCACATGAAACACGTTATTTCATGGGAAGAGCTGGAAGGAATTATGTTAAGCGAGGTAAGCCAGACTCAGAGGGACAGGTACAACATGAGTCCCTGAGGTAAGTACAATCAGGATGACAGAAATAGAAGAATAAACATCTATCTCTCAATAAACAGGTGGAAGCATAGATAGTTGGAAGGAGGGCAGGCCACACATAGGGAGGTACATGAGAGCCCAGCATAAAGAAGGTGAAATGGAGCAGGGGGAGGGAGATCCGGGATGGGGAGAATCCGAGTGGATGGTATGAGGGGGAAAGGGCACTAACCCACCTGGGGGAGAGTATTGGTTGTGTTCCCACAGAACTGGAACATGCATACGGATCCCACCATGACACACCAAACTAGGAGAGCAACGTAAAGTACGGAGGACTACACAAAGAGACTGGACCATACGCCGGCCCCATCCAGAATTAGCCCGACCCCCACATTCAAAGGGAGTACCACAGAAAAAGAAAATAAATCATCTGGTGTAGGAAAGGAACTGACCCACCCCACCACACCCAGAAGGACGCTGAAACGGAGGAAGGACGGAGTGGAGTACACCTGGACCCACCAAGCTCAGAAGACGATTGCCCAGCTCGAAGGGCCCATCGTACAGAGAGGACCATACAGCTGGCCACACTGCGAGATGCGACATCCAGCGCCGACCCATGACCCTACACGGGACAGCACTTGAGACACAGTGGGGGATGTGCGACGGAGCTGAAACCACCACACTGAGGAAAACACTGGGGGTGTGCAATTGAGTAGCAGGGGAAGCAGAGCAAAGAGATCCCGAGGGAGTATAAAGGATGGACTTTGGGGCCAGGACGTGGGACCCCACAAGACTCATCTGGAAAACACTCCTAAAGACCAAAAAACAGACCTTGAACTACTTACATTTTTTTCTTTTTTTGCTATCTTTTTGCTTTGTCTTTTCTTTTTTACCTTGTAAACTTTTGTATGTTAGTGGCTTTTTTGCCTATCAGCATGTCAGTGTTGCTGCTGTCAAAGCCATGTTCTTATGTACCACTTGGGTGCTGTCAAAGCCATCTGCATTTTTATGCACATATTACTATATCAGCAGGTCCACCTAGATAAGATAGGCTGGACAAACTATGAGAGAAGAAAATAACAGGATCAACGGTCCCAGAGGGACATGAGAGCGTGGGAGGTAGGGGAAGGGAGGAGGGCTGATCAACACAGGGACAAGGGAACAATGAGTGGTTCAAAACCAGTGGAGGGAGGGAATGGGAGGACTGGTAGGGAGTGACCAAGGGCAAGGTAACTGAGAGGAATTACTGAAACGAGAATGAAGGCTGAACATGGTAGTGGGACAGGAGGAAAGCATAAGGAAATAGAGAAAAGGAGTAGGAGGCAAAGGGTATAGAGAAGCCAAAATACAGACGTGTATATATATAAATATATTTATGATTATGGGGGAAATAGACCTATGTACATATATTAATAGGTTCAGTAGTAGGATGGACATTGGGCCTCCTCACACACACTTCCTCAATACAATACCACCTTGCCAAGCTAAACAGTCATTCCATGATACCCACCTTCCCGACATGATCACTGAAGACAGACATGTGTATAAGCAAACGTGGTGAAGAAAGCTGATGGTGCTCGGCTATCAAACAGCTATAGCGTCTGGAGTCTTAAAGGCTTGGAGGCAAACAAGCGGCCATCTAGCTCAGAAGCAACAAAGCCCGCAGAGAAGAAGCACACAGCCTAAGCGAATACAAGGTGTTGAACGAACCAGGTAGCAGACACCAAGGAACAAAAACAATCATGGTGTGATCACCTTCCTCACATAAACGCTGAAGATGAATGTGTGCATAAGCAAGTGTGGTCAAGAAGGCTGATGGTGCCCGGCTATTGAGAGATATAGTGTGCGGGGATTTAAAGTCTTGAAAGTAAAAAAGCGGCCATCTAGCCCAGAAGCAACAAAGCCCATACAGAAACAGCACACCAACATGTGTGATCATGAAGGGAAGAGGGGACCAGGTCTCAAACAACAAAGACAGGAGGGGTGGGGGTGGAATTTCACATCACCGTGAATGAGGGGGAGTGTGTGATGGGGACCCAATGCCCATCTGTAGACAGCTGGACATCACGTGTAGAGGGGTAGTGGGGAGGAGATGGGTCACTCAGGGTTCAGTGTAGCAACAATGAAACTCATAACCTTCCTCTACTTCTTGAATGCTTCCTCCCCTCCCAATTATCATATCCCAATTCTACCTTGCGGACCTGGTTAGACCAGAGGATGCACAGCGGTGCAGTAGGGATCTGGAAACACAGGGAATCTAGGACGGATGAACCCCTCAGGACCAGCGGTGGGAGTGGCGACACCAGGAGGGAAGGGGGTGTAGAAAGGGAGAACCGATCTTGGGGACCTATGTGTAACCTCCTCTCTGGGAGATGGGCAATGGGGAGGCGGGTGAGGGGAGACCACCGGGCAGTGTAAGATAAGATAAAATCATTATTTATAAACTATTAATGGTGCAGGGGGAAGGGTGGAGTGGGGAGGGAGGGGTAGCAAATAAAAAGGAAAACGAGCTGATTCCAGGAACCCAAGTGAAAGGTGAACTTTGAGAATGATGAGGGCAACAAATGTATAAGGTTGCTTTACTCAATTGATGTATGTATGGATTCTGATAAGAGTTGTATGAGCCCCAATAAAAAATTTATTAAATTTTTTAAAGCAAAAAAAGAAAGTAAGGATCTGTGAGCTTAAGAACATATCAATGAAAACCCCCAAAAGTGAAAACTAGGAGGAAAAAAAGGAGTGGAAGGAGGAGGGAATTAAGTATTAAAGAACTATGGGACAATTACAAAAGCTGTAATATGTACAGCACTCAGATACCAAAAGGAGAAAGGGGGGTGGGGGAAGGAGACAGGAACAGAAGAAGCATTTGAATTCATAATGTCTGAGAATTTCCAAAACTAATGCTAGGTGCCAAACCACAGATCCAGTAAGTCCACAAATACCAAGCATAAAAAAGCTTAAAACAAACCACACGGGAGCATTTCTTATGTAAGCTGAGTTGAAAAACAAAAAGTTTCCAAAGAAGCCAGGTGATCAAAAGATGTAGCATCTGGGGTCTTAAAAGCTTGAGGGTAAACAAGCAGCCATCTAGCTCAGAAGCAACAAAGCCCACATGGAAGAATACACCAGCCTGTGTGATCACGAAGTGCCAAACGGATCAGTTGTCAGGCATCAAAGAACAAAAAAATCATATCATTGGGTGCACACCTCCATGATATGATCGCTGAGGACAAATGGGTGGATAAGCAAATGTGGCGAAGAAAACTAATGGTGCCCGGCTATCAAAAGGTATAGCATCTGGGGTCTTAAAGGCTTGAAGGTAAACAAGCAGCCATCTAGCTCAGAAGCAACAAAGCCCACATGAAAGAAGCACATCAACCTGTGTGACCACGAGGTGTAGAAGGAATCAGGTATCAGGCATCATCAGAACAAAAAATCTTACTTCAGTGAATGAGGTGGGGAGTGCAGAGTGGAGATCCAAAGCCCATTTGTCAGCCACTGGAGATGGCCTTGCAGAAGGGTCTAGGGGAGGAGTCAAGCCAGTCAAAGTGTGATGTAGCAACAATGAAAAATACAACTTTCCTCTAGTTCCTAAATGCTTCCCCCCCCCACCCCAACTATCATGATCCGAATTCTACCTTGCAAGTCTGGCTAGACCAGAGGATGTACACTGGTACAGATAAGAACTGGAAACACAGGGAATCCAGGGCGGATGATCCCAACAGGACCAGGGGTGTGAGGGGCAATACTGGGAGGGTAGAGGGCGAGTGGGTTGGAAAGAGGGAACCAATTACAAGGATCTACATGTGACCTCCTCCCTGGGGATGGACAACAGAAAAGTGGGTGAAGAGAGACATTGGACAGGGCAAGATATGACAAAATAATAATTTATAAATTACCAAGGGCTCATGAGGGAGTGGAGAGCAGGGAGGGAGGGGAAAAATGAGGACCTGATGCCAGGGGCTTAAGTGGAGGGCAAATGTTTTGAGAATGATGAGGGCAATGAATGTACAGATGTGCTTTACACAACTGATGTATGTATGGATTGTGATAAGAGTTGTATGAGCCCCTAATAAAATGATTTAAAAAATAGAATAGTCTCTTAGGCGGTAAAACAAGAAGAAGAAGGAGAAGAAAGAAAGAAAGAAAGAAAGAAAGAAAGAAAGAAAGAAAGAAAGAAAGAAAGAAAGAAAGAAAGAAAGAAAGAAGCCAGGTGACTAAAACACTATCTGCAGAGCAAAAGTGGAGGGGCAGTGGAAGACAGGAAGGGCCTCCACACGAGAGATGGACACAGAGGTGCCACAGCGGGCTCCAACATAGCAACAATGGTGAGGATGGAGTGGCACTGGGCTGTGTTTTCTGCTGTTGTGCACGGGGCCACTCTGAATCGGAACCGATTCCACAGCACCTAACAACAACACCAACATAGAGGAAAGGGGATGAGAATTATTTAAACTTCCCTTTCAAGAAATATTAAAATATTTAACTGTTAAGGACAACAAAAACAGCAACCTAGAATCCTGTACCCGCTGAAATGACCCATGGAAGTGACAGAGACAATCTATCTGTCATGGCTCTGCATGTCTGGGTTTATGGTGGTGCAACTCTCTTTTGAATCCTGTAGCTCTATAGTATGTTTGAAAATGAAAAAACAATATTCTCCACAGCCCCAACTACTTTTTCCAAATTCATTTGGCTATTTGAAGGTCCTTTAAATTCCAAATTCAATATTTGAATAGGTTTTTTTATTTCTGCAAAAAATAAATTGCATTGAACATTGGATCTATCACTTTGGGTACTGTGATCATTCTGACAATACTAAATATCCCAATTCATAAACACAAGTTGTTATCTTTCTAATGATTTAGGTCTTTAGTTTATTTCAGAAATAATTTGTCATTTTCAGCATACAAGTCTTTCTTTTTTCTTATTTTGGCCTCCTTGGTGAAACTTTTTTTATTTTAACAAATCATTATACTGGGGTCTCTTACGGGTCTTATGCCAATCCATACATCAATTGTGTCAAGTACATTTGTACATATGTTGTGTTCATCATTCTCAAAACATTTTCTTTCTAATTGAGCCCTTGGTATCAGCTCTGCATTTATCTGGGTTTAGTATCAAGGTCATGCTGGTCTCATAGAATGAGTTAGAGAGTGTTCTCTCCTGTTTTGCTTTTTTGTTTTTATTGTTAGATGCTATTGAATTGGGTCCAACTTTTAGCAGCCCATTGTACAACAGAATGGAACACTGCCTGGTCCTGTGTGGTCAGAGGAATCCAACCAGCCAAAAACCAAAGGGCCAGAAAGCACAAATGCACAGCGATAATATATATATAAATTATAGTAAAGTCAAAGAGAATAACAAAGTTAGGAATCACACACATTTATGGCACGAGGCTCACCTCTGCTCCTCTTGATGATCCACGTGGAACTGGGAGAAGTCAAAGAGAACCATTAGTATCTTGGAACATTTATAGGTAGCCTTAAGTCATGCATATTCAGCAGTTACATGGTAGGCAGTATATACATAAAGGTCTCTGAACTCACAGGTGAGAAAAACCTAATACCTGCATTGGGGGAAGGTATGTGTTAGTCTGGGTAGATTAGAGAAACAAATTCACAGGCACTCATATGTATATAAGAAAGAGCTTTATATAAAAGAGCAGTTGAATATTGAGAAAATATTCCAGCCCACTCCAGATCAAGTCCATAAATCTCATATTAGCCCATATGTCCGATACTAATCTATTAAGTCCTCGGCAGAATCAGGAAACATGTGCAATACCATCAAATACAGAAAGATCATAAGCCAGTGGGTAGGAAGTATTCTGGATCCAGTGGCATTGTAAGCATCTCAGCGCTGGCAGGGGTCTCCACATGGCTTCTCCAGCTCAGGGTACTAGCGTAGTTCTATGTGTGTTGTCAGCTATGTCTCCCAGGGTGTGAGCAGAAAGAGAGACTGTCTCCTGTCTCCAAGGAGGAAAATACAGGAGTTCCCAGAATCCTCGGGAAAAGGCCATACCCACACAGAGGCCTCATTGGCTGTGACCCGATTGACAGACTAGACTCCACCCCTTTACTTTTAATCTTCTCAAATCCCAAAGTAACACCAAATGATGTAACTACCACAAGGACAAGGTGGGGGTGGGGGTGGGGTGGGGTTGGCACTGTGGGAAGAGAGACCAAAAAGATCACGTCTGTTTCTATAGGGAGATACAATCAACCATGTGCTCTCATTAAGGTAGCATGGCTGTCAGGGGAGAATCTGTGGGAATGATGTTTAAAGCAGGATCATGGACTTGGACTTTACCTCTAACTTACCACAGTGGAGGCTTTCCTACCGCGGAATAGCAGCTTTCCAGAGTTCCCTCTGTGATACATTAGGGAATAGAGTCCTCCTCCTATTTCCCTTGGTGTTCATTTCCCACACTGCGTCTTCCTCACAGTCATTGTTATGTCTAAGTCCATGGTTGTAGCCACTGTGTCTGTTCATATAGAGGGGGTCTTCCTCTGTTATTCTGTCCCTCCACTTTACCAAGCATGATGTCCTTCTCCAGGGACCGGTCTCTCCTAAAAACAATGGGGCAAAACTTCACCCTTCTCACTTCTCAGGAGCATTCTGGTTGTACTTCTTCCAAGACAGATTTCTTGGTTACATTTGTATTGTGGTAAAATATATATTATTCCTTGGATAGGCATGCAGGTTGAACAGGTATGGGAAGGTGAGTGGGAGTATACCCATGAAGATAGAGAGAGATTTAACAGAGGATATTTGCATACTTTTACTTACTTTGCTACAAATATATTCATGAATGTGGTAGAGCATACAGGGGACACGGTTATGGAAACTTCTTAGACATTACCAAGCACTGTGAGACGGTGAGTCCTTGAGGCTGGGGGTTTAGGACATAACCATTGGGGATGCCAAGTTCAAGTGTCATGGCATAGTTCACAAAGACAGTGTACTGCATCCTACTTTGATAAAAAGTAACTGGAGTCTGAAAGGCTGATGAGTAGCCATCTAAGGGGCAAATATTGGTTTGTCCCCATCTGATGAAAAGAGTGAGAAAAACTGAAAGACATATGGAGACAATTAGTCCAATGGATTAATGATCCACACAAACATCAGTCTCCACACAGCTGAGACCAGAAGAACAAGATGGTGCCCAGCTGCCTCTACTAATTGCTCTGAAAAGGGTCCCGACTTTTAGAAACTGGTGAGACCCTCACCCCCCACCCCCTACACAGGGGACTTTGTTCTGGGACTGCACTCACCCCTGCGGTAGAATAATCTACAATTTAAGATGAAAGGGGCAACAGTTACTGAAGGGCAAAGTTCAGAGGGCTAGGAAAGAAGGGGGAAGAGAAGCAGAAAACAGAGAGAAAGCAGAGTGGGTGATGGTACTTTGAGAGGATTGCATTGGATGAGTTAAAATAAAACGTGTGAAGTATTAAGTGTGAGACTAATTATCTGCTCGGTAAACCTTCATCTAATCACAATAAAGCATTTAGGTTAAAAAATGACCACTGCAGCATTTTTTAAATGTACGATTTAGGGGCATTAATTAACATTCATTACAGTGTGCAATCATCACCTCGATCGGTTTCCAGATGTTTCCACCATCCTGAACAGGGACACAGTGGCCAAGAGCAATGAGTCCACGTTCCCCCCTACCTGCCACCCCTGAAATCCACTCATAAACATTGACCTCTAGACATTTCCCAACTCGATCTATTTCATAGGTGAAATCATATCATGCTTGTCCTCTTATTTCATGCACCATAATAGTTCCAAGGTGCATCCCTATTTACCAGGCATCGGGACTTTATTTTTCTTTTTGCCCAAGTGTGTTACTTTGGGATGACTAGGGAAACAAATCCAGAGACACTCATGTGTGTATAAGAAAGAACTTTCAATACAAGGGCAACTGAATTTTCAGAAAACATCCCAGCCAAGTCCCCATCAAGACCTTAAACCTGATATTAGCCCATATGTCACATACCAGTCTATAAGTCCCTCTTCAGACTCAGGCAACATATGTAATGATGCTGAGTGCAGGAAGAACACAGGCCAGTGAGTGGGAAGTCTTGTAGATTCAGTGTTGGTGGAAGCATCTTAACACTGGCATGGGTCTCCACATGGCTCCTCCAGCTCCAAGACTCTGGCTCCATCAGTGTGTCTTCATGTGGCTTGTGGTCAGTAATGTCTCGCAGGGAGTGAGTGTGTGTCCCGTCTCCAATGAGCTGTTTATCTCCTTAGTCCCTCCAAGTGAGGTCATCAAGCTGCCACCCGATTGAGAGGCTAAACTCCACCCCTTCCCCCTTACGTCTCCAATTGACAACAGATTATGTAACTACCACACCAAGTGATATTCCGTTGTCTGTATATAACACGTTTTGTTTCCTCATTCACCTGATGATGCAGGTGAATTGTTTCTTGAACTTGAATTGTTACTATCTTTTGGCTTTTGTAACTAATGTCTCAATGGACACTGTACACAAGGGTGTGACTGTGTCTGTTTGAGTCCGTGTGTTTGATTCTTTTTGGTATCTGCCTCAAAGTGAAATTGCTGGGTCAACAGACGAATCCCTCAGGACCAGTGGTGAGAGTGGCAATACAGGGAGGGTGGAAGGAAGGTGAGGAAGAAAGGGAGAACCGATCACAAGGATCTACATATAACCACCTCCCTGGTGGACGGACAACAGAAAAGTGGATGAAGGGAGATGTCAGACAGTGTAAGACATGACAAAATAATAATAATTTATAAATTATCAAGGGTTCATGAGGGAGGGGGGATATGGAGGGAGAGGGGAAAATGAAGAGCTGATTCCAAGGGCTCAAGTAGAAAGCAAATGTTTTGAGAATGATGATGGCAAAAAATGTACAAATGTGCATGACACAATGGATGGATGGATGGATCAATTGTGATAAGATTTCTACGTGTCCACAATAAAATTATTTTTAAAATTGCTGGGTCAGATGATAACTCTTGTTTAATTCTTTTAGGACTCACCAAACCCTTCCACAGCTGGATTTACTTTTAACTTCCTGACTGAGGTACAACTAGCAAACAATACCGGCACACATTTAATGTGTACAGTTTGATATGATTGATACATTACATACCTGTGAGACATCACGGCTATTGGGATCATGCACATGTGCATCTCACTCAAAAGTCTCCTCATGCCCTTTAATAATTCCTATTCCCACCCCACCCCGCAGCCCACCCTGCCACCAATCTGTAACCGCCACGCTGGGCAACCATAATCAGCTCTGTGTGTCTAGAGATTAGGCTGCATTTTTCTGGAGTTTCATTTAAATGTAATCATAAAGCATGTACTCTCTTTTGTCTGTCCTTTTTCACTCAGCATAACGATGTTGACGCTTGTAGTAAGCTGAATAATGGCCTCTCAAAGATGTCCAAGACCTAATCCCTAGAACCTTGACTGGGTTACCTTGCATAGCAAAAAGGACTTTGCAGATGAGAGTAAGTTATTAGGATCTGCAGATGCGAAAGCCATCCTGTATCCAGGGCTACCGAAGGATGTCACCACAAGGATCTTCATCATGGGGATGCAGGAGCTACAAAGCAAGCAATCAAGAGGTTGACCAGAGAAGAAAAGGGGACAGGAGCTCCTCACCCACTCCTCCAACCCCAAAGCCTCCAGAAGAAATGCATCCCTCACAAATAATTGGACAGTAGCCTGGCGAGGCTACATTGGGGCTTTTCATCTCCAGAAGCCATGCTACTTCAAGCCATTCAGCTTATGGTGATTGATTACACCAGCAATGACAAGCCAAAGCTACGTTAAGTCATGTTGTGGGTGTGTATCCGCCATATGGTGTTTTTCGTTGCTGAGAAGAGTCCATTGTATGGCTACTCCATGGTGTGTGGCCCAGCCATCGCCATGGAGGGAAATTTGGGTTGTTTCCTACTTGGGGCCATTGCAATTAGAGGTGTTCTGAGCACTTGTGTGCAGGTCATCTGCTTTCATTGCTCTGGAATAAATATGGAAGAGTGGAATGGTTGAGTCACATAGTAGTTATGTGTCTAACTTTTTAATGCCCTCATAACTTCAAAACTGTCTTTGTAGTGATTATAACGTGATTATACCAGTTCTTTCCAACCCCTCTGCCATGGCCCTATGCAGATACTGCAGAGACAACCCCCCTCTTTAGACCCTCTTCTTGCTACCTAACACATTCATGTCATGACTCTTATATTTCTCGGACTGATATCAAGTAGAGAGACTGCTGGATCTTACAATACCAACTTGTTCAGGAAGGGTCAGAGTGTGTGGAACATCCTAACGGAATTCTAACCATTGGAAAAGAAACCCAATGCACGGCCTCACCCATGGACTTCCTCATTCCCGGATGGCACCCATCCTCTGACACCTCTTCCTCCTTTACATCTGCATGAGAAATCCCCTCCTTTTCCACTTCTGCGAGCCTGCTCCCAGTCAAAGTACAAAAGCCATGCTCACCCGCCACTTGGGGCACAGGGCTTCAGGAACGCCAGTTCCTCTGGGCCGCTGGCTAATCCATATTTCCCCTTTCAAGTTCTCCAAGAGTGCCACCTAGTCATTCCTGAGTCAAGTCGTGAGCTTGCTTTTACAATACCATTTTCCAGAGTGGTTGCGCCATTTCACAGGACCGCCAGCCGTGTAGATGGATCCCAGTCTCTCAACATCTTCACCAGCATTGTGTTGTTTTATGGGTTTTTTTTAACTTTGCTATGAATTCAGGGGTGGACAGGATAGCTCCTTGCTGCTTTAATTTGTGTGTTAATGGCTAGGGATTGCAAACATTTCTACAACGTTGTTGACCACCAAAACATTTTCTTTGGTGAGGTGTCGGTTCATGTGCTCGGCCCATTTCTACATGGAAATTGTTGCCTTTCCCTTGTGAAGGGTTGAAGTTTCCTATAATCAACAATTCATCTCTTGTATGATACGTTCTTGGCAAAAAAACAAAAAAAAACAATGTCCCCATCTGTGGGTTCTCTTTTTCTTCTTTAGGTGAAATAGTTTGATCTGAGCCATCTGCAATTATAAACAGAGATTTACAGCTGCTTCTTCCGCATTGTGAGTCGTGCTCCATCAGCATGGAGATCCCAAAATCATTCCTTCGTCCACATCAGTGTGGTACAGTCTACTTAGAGAAGGCAGGTCTTTTTCAGTTCTGTTTTGAATGCCTTCCACCCTGAGGGGCTCATCCTTGCGCACTGTGTCTGACACTGTCCCACTGCTACCCATCAGGTGTTCAGTAGCTACATCCTCAGAAGGCAACAGCCTATTTCTTCTTTGTAGTTCTTGGACTGGAAGCTCCACTGAACCCTGTTGACCTTGGGGCTTCTGCTGGTCCTTGAAATACCAATTCCATAGCTTGCAGTATCCCAGCAACACTCAAACCTCCACAGCACAGCCAACTGACAGCCAAGTAGTGGATATCACTGGAAGCACATTCTTTGAAGATGAAAAACATCCTCCAAGTGACATGGACAGCACCTAACACCAACGTGTCATCTAGTTTCTCTTTTGCTGTTTGTGTGATTTCAGCCATGTTTGATAGTGTAACTGTGTCGCATACTGCGGTTGTTATTGTTGGGTGCTGTCTAGTGGGTTAAAATTCAGGATGATATTGGGAAAATCAGTACGACAACTGTAGAATAATTTAAGATTTCATTTGTTAAAACTTCAACACGTAACAGTATCCTCCTGTACGGTAAAAATTCTGTTTAAGCTTAATCACCAGGGATGTTTCACCTTGGGAAGGAGGCTACCAAGGTCAGTAAGAGAAATAGCCTGACAGGAACCATCACCCTAATTTAGATAAACAAGGGCCCGTGAAGCTTCAGAGGATGGTGGTTTAAGGGATCATGGAGAAATGTAGGTATAAATCATTTCCAAATAATCGTTGTAGAAGCTGTCTTCGTAGACCAATTGTATCCTGTGACATTGTAAAAGCCTGCTAATAATCCCCTCATCAGGGTAAGAACCTGCTAATAATCCATCATCAGTGTAAGAACCTGCTAATAAGAACAACATGGCTGGCCCCACTATGAGAAATGATGCCAATCAGTGACTAAGGGCGATACAGGGGACAGCACCGGAGACACAGTGTGGGAATTGCACCTGACCTGATCCCACCACACCGAGGCAAATCACTGGGGGAGTGCAGCGGAACAGCAAGGGAATGGAGTGGCAAGGTCCCCAGGGAATACTGAAAGTGGACATTGGGGATAGGGCGTGGTGCCCCAACAGACTGGACTGGAAAACGCTCCTAAGGGCCAGCGAATGATCCCTGAACTAACTACAAGCTTTTCTCTTGTGAAGTGTTTTGTTCTATGTCAGTGGTTTGTTTTTGTTGTCTGGTTGTATACTGTTGCTTTGTTTTCCTCTGTCTTGTTTTCGTGCATGTTAGTGTCTCCAAAAGTCTGTCTGAATAGGACAGGCTGGATGAACTATCTGGAGGAAAAACTACGGGACCAACAGTTCCGGGGGTACTTGGGGTGGGGGGGGTAGGTTGGGGGAGTAAGGAAGTGGTATTAACAAACACAGGGACAAGGGAACAACATGGGACCCAAAATGGTAGAGAGGGGGAAGTGGCAGGCCTGGTGGGAAATGATCAAGAGTAAGGTTGCTTAGAGAAGAGGTATACTCTAGCCCAGGTGGGGACGGAGCATGGTAGTAGGGCAGGAGGAAAAGTAAGGGAGATGGAGGAAAGAGCTAGGAGTCAAAGGGCATTTATGGAGGTCTAGACAAAGACATGTACATGCAAATATATATTGGAGGATGGGGAAATAGATCTATGTGTCTATATTTATAGGTTAAGTATTAAGGTGGCAGAGGGACCTTGGGCCTCTACTCAAACACTCCCTCAATGCATGAATACTTTCTTTTATTAAATTGGAACTTTATGATGCTCACTCTCCCGACACAACTGCTGGAGCCAAAGTGGGTGAACAAGTAAATGTGGTGAAGAAAGCTGATGGTGCCTGGCTATCAAAAGAGATAGTGACTGGGGTCTTAAAGGCTTGAAGATAAACAAGCGGCCATCTAGCTCAGAAGCAACAAAGTCCACATGGAAGAACACACCAGCCTGTGTGACGAATGGTCCCGAAGGAATCAGTTATCAGGCATCAAAGAACAAAAAATCATATCATTGACTGCACACCCCCATGATAGGATCGCTGAAGACAAAAGGGTGCATAAGCAAATGTGGTGAAGAAAGCTGATGGTGCCCGGCTATCAAGAGATAGTGTCTGGGGTCTTAAAGGCTTGAAGGTGAACAAGCGGCCATCTAGCTCAGAAGCAAAAAAGCCCACATGGAAGAAGCACACCGGACAGTGCGATCACGAGGTGCCAAAGGGACCAGGTATAAGGCATCACGCAAAAAAAATGTTTGTATATGTATGTGTATATATGTTTATATGTATATATATATGTGTATATATATATATATACCATATTAAATGAAGGGGGAAATACAGAGTGGAGACCCAAGGCCCAAGTGTCGGCCAATGGAGATCCCCTCATAGAGGGGTTTAGGAGAGGAGATGGTTTAATTAGGGTGCGAGGTAGAACCGATGAAGAACACAGCTTCCCCCCAGATCCTGGATGCTTCCTCCCCCCAACTACCATGACCCGAATTCTACCTTGCAGGGCTGGATAGGGCAGAGGTTGCACACTGGTACATATGAGGGCTGAAGGCACAGGGAATCCAGGGTGGATGATACCTTCAGGACCAAGGGTGTGAGGCGTGATGCTGGGAGAGTGGAGGGTGTGGGTTGGAAAGGGGGAACTGATTAACAGGATCCACATGTGACCTCCTCCCTGGGGGAGGGACAGCGGAGAAGGGGGGGGAAGGGAGACTCCGGATAGGGCAAGATATGACAAAATAACGATGTAGAAATTACCAAGGGCTGGGGCCAGCCTCCCAGACCTCTCCACCGGTTCCCTCCTCCACGCCAGGGCACATGAGGGAGGGGGGAAAAGGGGAGGGAGGGGAAAAAAAAGAGGACCTGATGCAAGGGGCTTAAGTGGAGAGGAAATGCCTTGAGAATGATTGGGGCAGGGAATGTATGGATGTGATTTATACAATTGATGTATGTATATGTATGGATTGTGGTAAGAGTTGTATGAGTCCCTAATAAAATGTAAAAGAAGAAAAGAGAAAAAAATGATTAGGGCAAAGACTGTACAGATGTGCTTTATACAATTGATGTATGTATATGTATGAACTGTGAAAAGAATTGTATGAGCCCCAATAAATTGTTAAAATAAAAAAAAATTAAATTAAAAATTAAAAAAGAAATTACCAAGGGCACATGAGGGAGAGGGGAGGAGGGAGGGAGGGGGAAAAAAAGAGGACCTGATGCAAAGGGCTTAAGTGGAGAGCAAATGCTTTGAGAATGATTGGGGCAGGGAATGCATGGATGTGCTTTATACAATTGATGTATGGATTGTGATAAGAGTTGTATGAGTCCCTAATAAATTGTTTTTTAAAAAAAGGACCTGCTAATAATCCATCATCAGTGTAAGAACCTGGCTTTTGTGCATTAACGTGTGGCGTCAGGACGGAACTCTGAAGGCGCTCAGAGGAGAAACGTGGCTAGTTCCCTCGGCCAGCGCTTGCAGGAGCAAACTTTGAATGTCTCCAGCCAACCCTCTGTCTGCCTGCGGCTACAGTGACAGGCTCTCCTGGACCCGCTCGAAGTCCAACAACAAGAACAACAGAACTAGACGCTGCCCGCTCTTGACCCATCCTCACAATCGTGCCTGTGCCTCAGCCCACCAACGTCGCCACGATGTCCATCCATCCTCTCGAGGGGCTTCCCCTTTGTGCTGAGATTCTGCTGTGCCCGACGATGCCCTTCTCCAGGGACGAGTCTCTCCTGACAACACGCCCAGAGTATGAGACAAGAGGTGCTTTCTTCTAAGGAGCCTTCTGACGGTACTCTCTCCAAGACAGGAGTGGTTTGCTCTTCTGGCAGACCACGGTACTGTCAATATCTCCACCAGCACCTGAATTCAAATGCGTCCATTCTTCTCAGGTGTGTCTTATTGATGGTCCTGCCTGAACAGGCATTTGAGGCCATTGACAAACAGCAAGGCTAGTCAGGCTCACCTTCGTCATCAAAGTGACAGTTGCTCTTTAGCACTTTAAGGAGGGCTTCGCAGCAAGATGCCTTCTGTCATATGGTCTGATGGGCACCTCCCCATCTTGTCACTCATGGTCTTTATAGTTTTAGGCTTTACATTTGGGCCTTAGATCTACCTTGCATTTGGTGGGGGAGGCGGAATTGTGTTCATTTTTGTTTGGGGCAGATGATGGGTGGAATTATCAGCCCTGTTTCAATCATCTGCAAATGGATATCCAGATTTTCACAGCACTAGTTGCTAAAGAGACAGTGCCCTCCCCCACCTAATGCATTTTGCCACTTTGTCAAAGATCCACTGTCCAAAAGTGGAGTGATTGACTTCTTGACTTCTGGTTTCTTGACTTCTGGTTTCTCAATTGCTGGGTGCTATCAGGAATGGGTGTTGGCTTTTTGCCAGATGCCTCTTTCTGCATCCATCAACACAATCATGTGGTTTTTATGGCCTTTGTGTTTTCTTATGTGGTTGTGAGGTTGATTGGCTAATGTTGCGACATCTTGCACATGTGGAACATTCACAATACAGCTGTAACTGTTTTGATAACCTTATCTGCAAATTCTAGCATCTGGTTCAGCTGGGGGTTGATTTAGATAGATTTTTTTCCCTCCTCATTAGGAGGATTATTTTCTTTACATTTTCAGATATTGTCATTTTTACCTTGTGAGTATTGGATACTTGTATTCCTGTAAGATACCTGAGTTATGTTGTGGGACATCTATTCTTTTGTGGGTGTTCTAGGCTGAAGTTGTTTTATCTTTTAGGTCTTGGGTTGAAGGCTTGCTCAGTGGGTCAAGAGACATGATGAGTCGAGAGCTCATTTTCCCAGCTATTGAAGCAAGACTTTCCTGAGTCTCTGTGGGCAGGGGATTAGGACTTTTGTTTTCCATCTGATTGTTGAAAGTGGGTACTTTTCCAAGCACTGCACAAGTAAGTACATTATTTCCTTAAATTCTCTTATTAGGAAGCTAGAGACAGGGAAAGAAGGAGGTCCCCCCCGTGGCTGTACAGGCTCCTAGAGGTGGTTGAGAAGGAATCAGGCAATCATTAGGCACCCATGAAGAACCCCGAACTGGACATGCTCCAATTCAGGCCCCCGGAGCCAGCTGGCCAGGACAATACAGCTGGGTGGGCAAAACCTGATCCAGGTGGGCTTCAGTCAGCCAATAGGGTCTGTAGGGGTAGCCAGCCCCTCCACACACACAACTAATAACGAATTCGGTAGGTGCAATTATACAGTTAAGACGTACAAAGATCATAGTAAAGTCATAGAGAAATGGGAGAGAGAGGAGAAATGTGAGAGAGAGAGGGTAAAATAAAGAAGTCAGATATGGTAGCATGCTCATCTCAGCTCCTCTTCATGGTCCACGTGGAGGTGGGGGGATGAGAGGGTAGAATAGAGCTTGTGTAAAGTTTTATTTCTAACCAAAGTTTATATGTCTTTGGAGGCATGCAAGCCCTCTGAAGACAGAGAACAAACTACTTCCTAGGAAGGGGTTGTAACATAGGCAATACAAGCAATAGGCGGGGGCTGACCTAAGGGTGTACACGCAAGAGTCAAGGGAGGGAATAGGGGTACATATGTGGCAAGATTGGTGGACCCTAGACTCAATATATTAGCCCAACCTTAGTCATCTTTGAGTGGTCCCGGGCTTGCCTTTCAGTGCTCCTTCAAGGAATCAGTATCAGAAGGGATTGGATCCTACGTAGGGTGGGTCAGACTATACAGTCTGGTTGCTCTAGATGGCTGAAACCCTTAAAGAGAATAACCTCAGACCAACTTTCATTGACCTCCGAGTGTACATGTGTAGCAAGCAACGTCTTGACTTTGGCATATATTTGGGGAGACAACTTGGGAGAAATCATTGTTTCCCACAGGGGTCGATCAATACCTTCAATCACGCCTCCCCAGCTAGAGGTCTCAAATACCCTGGCGGCCGGAAGGCCGCCCTCTTTTTCTTCTGCTCCTGGTTGGAGGCAGGAAGCACACGTGCACCTGCTCCAGGCCTATTCAGGAGCCCCCAGCCTCTCTTCCCACTTCCTCTCTTTTTACCCTGCTCCCAGCCAGTGGCAGGGCGGAGGGGATTCTCTCTCCTCTCTTTGACTGGCCTCAGTTCCGCACGTGTGCGTGCCCTGTTCCACATGGCAGTTCGTGTCCAGCTGTGAACTTCCACGGAGTTCGGCACACTTCCCTGAAAGAGCGGGTACTGTATGGAGACCATGAACCTGAAACTTCTCCCATCCTTCAAAAAAACCCACCTGGTGACAGAAAAGGCTTCGATGTGAATGCTTTCTCCTGCGAAGCCAAGAACCGAGGTATTCCCCACCCGAGGAACCTCAAACTCTTAGGTGGTCCCTTCCCCATTCGTGCGTGTTTTTCTTCCCGCAAGCACTGACCAGGACTCGGAATTCTCAAGGGGGGAATCTGCACATCTCCACTATTCCCTGTCCAGGTAGCTCCCTCCGAACCTGCCAACCTGTGAATTCGGTCTCCTTAGTCTCTCAACTCCGTCTCCTCAAATCCAGATGCCCAGAACACCCTGTGGGTGTCCCCATCCCTGCCATGCACCATGGAAGCTCTTATAAAATGGGGACTATGACAGAGCGCCCCACCACCTTCAATTCTCACCTCTCAGGTACCACTGTCCATCATTGCCTTCTGCCCTGTGTCTCCAAAACTGGTCCTTCACATACATTCTCCATTACCGGGGAGGAGGCTCCGCATCTGAAGTCTCTGGGCTCTTCAGTTCTTATCCCACTCCCAAGAAAGAGATCAGGCGAGGGACAAACGTCAGACCAGAGTCAGAGAAAAGTTTGGACCAGAGTGAGTTTATTGAAGAGGATACTTTGGAAAAGAAGTCCACAAGACCTTTAGCTGGTCTAAGAGACGGAGCACATTGTAGAGCCAAACCTCACGTTGTGCTTATGGACGGCCCCATAGGCTGGCTTCCTAGCTGGTCTTCTGCTATTGGCTGGTCCTCTGTAGTGTCCCTCCTCTTCCCAGGTAGGTGCATCCCAGCGCTCCAGACTTTATGCCACGCCCTTTCTGAGACCCCAAACCCAAGAGTCACTGGGGAATGGGCGGAGGAGGGAGGGAATGTGAATATCTTGTCTCTCTCCACCCAACCTGCACTGTCGCTGGTCGCCTCCATTCATAGGACACGTGTCTTACCTGGCCTTCGCCTTCCGTTATGCTCCAGAGGTAAGCTGGGAAAACTGTCTCCACCTCTCCTTTGGGTTGGAGAGTTATGTATAGGGAAACAGGACACCAGCCTCCTTGCTTGCAATTTCTTCCAGATCCGTGCCCTCACCACCTCTTCTACATTTGCCAGTCTCTTTCTACTAAAGCTTCTAAGGGGAGGGTTGATCTGATCCCTGTTACTTCACCTTGGCCATTATGGAAGTTGTGTATTTGTAT
The DNA here is from genome assembly GCF_050624435.1 of Tenrec ecaudatus. Lineage (NCBI taxonomy): Eukaryota > Metazoa > Chordata > Mammalia > Afrosoricida > Tenrecidae > Tenrec > Tenrec ecaudatus. The sequence continues at coordinate 17,856,529 of NC_134547.1, forward strand.
TTGTTGCATACTGCTGGTGGACGTCCCTATGAATGTGTGTGTGTGTGTGTGTGTGTGTGTGTTGGTGCATATCTTGATCCTTGTCTTTGTATGGTACTCAATGTCTGTCTTTTTTTTTAATCATCTTATTGGGGGCACTTACAACTCTTATCATAATCCACACATCCATCTATTGTGTCAAGCACATCGGTACCTCTGTTGCCATCATCATTTTCAAAACATTTTCTTTCTACTTGAGCCCTTGGTATCAGCTCATATGGTAGTTACATAATCTGGTATTCATTTGAGGATTGTGAGTGAAGGTGTGGAGTCTAGCTTGTCAATCATTGTATAGCTAATAAAGCCTCTGTATAGGCATGGCCTTCTTCTCCTGAGAATTCTAAGAAATCCTGTATTTCCTCCTTGGAGGCAGGAGACTCTCTGCTGACTCCCTGTGAGATATCCTTATGGAGAAGCCACATGGACAAATCCTGATGCAGTCTTGGAAGCTATAGAAGCCACATGGAGACCCCTGCCAGCACTGAGACACTTAGAATGCCACTGGATCCAAAGACGTTCTCCCCACTGGCCTGTGATCATCCTGAATTCAGCGTCATTGCATGTGTTTCATGAGTCAGAAGAGGACTTTATAGATGGGTATCAGACAAATGGTCTAATATCGGACTTATGGTCTTGGACTGGACTGGGTTAGAATGCTTTTTCAATGTTCAATTGCTCTTGTATATAAAGCTTTTTCTTATACACATATGAATTTCTATGGACTTGTTTTTCTAGTTTACCCAGACTAACATAATTCATTTCTCCCCTCCTCCAGCCTCCCTCCCTCATGAACCCTTGATAATTTATTTAAGTTTTTATTTACATCTGACACCAACCACTGTCTCCCTTCACCCACTTTTCTGTTGTTCCTCCTCCTGGGAGGGGGTTATACATTGATCATGGTTCTTGGATCCTCCTTTCTCCCTCACCTTTCCCTTTAATGTGTGTCTTTTTCTAGGCCTCTTCCAAGCTCTCACTCTCTGTGGCAGCCACCAAGACAAAGCTGATGAGCGAGAAACACCCCATCTGGGTTGCACGGTTGAGAAACAGAGACTGCATGAAAGGGAATGAGGAGACCTTTACTTTCATCAAGCAAGGGTCATGGAAAAACTAGAGTCACACAGGCCAGCTCCCCCACCCCCCAAAAGAATTTTGTCGAGTAACATCGGTGCACCAGGAAGTGCACTGATCGGGATTTTAAACACATGACACATTTCAGCCACAGTCACGAGTGTGCGTGACAACAGAATGGTGGCTCTTGGCAGGATAAGGCTTCTCTGATCTCTCACTTTCAAAGGGCTCCCGAGTTAGTCTGGGAACGTCTTTCCAGAGACGTTTGGTGCCTTGATCCAAGTACGTTAGCTCCCGAAGGTTGTGACTGTCCTTTCTGCACATGTTTGGCAGGCCAGGTCAGTCATCAACTGACACTGGCTGGCTTTGATGGGATCCTTTCCTGAGAGGAAAGGGGCTCAAAGAGGTTTATCATGAAGGGTAGTAGAAGGTAATTCTGGGCAATCTCTCTGATCTATATCTCCCAAAATTCCTGTGACGAAACCTGATGTCCTATAAGTGAGCTCCTTGGACAAGCAGTGGAATTTACCTCACCCGGGGCCCAGCAGTATGGGGAGGGGTCTCAGAAACACTAAGGAAGTGGGAAAGACAAAACTAGTGGGACCCTGGTGGAGCAAAGTAGAGAGACTGAGAAGACCTGGAGGCACAAGGACATAGGCAACCTGCCTCTGTTGGACTTGCTGCCATCCAGTCGCTAAACTGTTCTCTTCTCGTCTCTCTGTCTCTCACTGGGTGTACGTCTTTTTCTGACCTTTGTGAAACCCTCTCATGACCTCCATCTGACCGTGTGTGCAGAAACTTGGTCCAGCTGGCTTTATGTCTACTGGGCTCAGGTAGGACACCATCAACGCTGTGACCCTGCATGCCCCCTGGCCGTAGCAGAAGTCCGTCCGTGTTTGTGTGATATGTGGCTGGAGGTGTCCAAGTCTGCCTAGCTCTACCTAGCTACAGATCTCTCTTCCTCCCACTTTTTAAAGCACTAAGCCAGTGTCTTGCTTGAAAAGACACATAAGGAGGAACGCGAAGCCAGAATCAGAAAGTCGGGCCAAGCCTCACTCATTTTTCTACTGATCCAGAAAGAGGAGTACAGCCCTAACCTTTCAACAGAGAAGAATCTGCACTTTCCTAACCTTGGAGAGGTGCCAACATAGACTTTCCTCACCCAAGGCAGGACCTCGCTTCTGCATTGTTCTGCAATCTGGGACTGAACTTGGACCCTCGTCCCGCCCCGGGACTGATGGATGGGCCATGTAGATAAGCAGGCGCTGAGCTGCTCAGCAAAGGCCAGTCACTGGAACCCCTCAGGTGCTCTGTGGCATAAAGAGGTGGCACTCAGTGCTTGAAAAGCTTGCAGCTTGGCAGCCCTACTAGACAGAACTGGGTTTGGTTTGGGTTTGTACTAAGGAGAAACGAGGTCTTTTGTGTAGGCTTTTGTCTTTGTTCTTGGAACAGAACTGGGTTTGGGTTGGGTTTGTACTAAGGAGAAACGAGGTCTTTTGTGTAGGCTTTTGTCTTGGTTCTTGGAAAAGATGCCTCAGACTTTCCCCTACACTCTGAGAAGCTACCTTTTCCCTCGTTCTCCACCCTAGAGGTTACATCATGCCTGTGCAGGTGGATGGACACTTGCTGGCAAGCTGTAAAGAACTTGGCTATCTCTGCAGCTTTGTCTGATCCTTGGCTCTCTGCATTCTGGCCTCGTGGTCTGCCAGAGGCCCATCTCTTCTCCCTCCTTGTTTCCCTCCTGCTGGACTTCACCCTCCGGAGCTAGGGTCCCACTACGGAGATGCTCACAGCTAATATCCCATCCCATTAAATTATTTCGGTCTACCTCCTGTTAACTGTTTACTCCTCCCTCTGACCCATGCATGCTGTAGTATGTTTACTCCTCCCTCTGACCCATGCATGCTGTAGTATGTTTACTCCTCCCTCTGACCCATGCATGCTGTAGTATGTTTACTCCTCCCTCTGACCCATGCATGCTGTAGTATGTTTACTCCTCCCTCTGACCCATGCATGCTGTAGTATGTTTACTCCTCCCTCTGACCCATGCATGCTGTAGTATGTTTACTCCTCCCTCTGTTTACTCCTCCCTCTGACCCATGCATGCTGTAGTATGTTTACTCCTCCCTCTGACCCATGCATGCTGTAGTATGAGCTCCACAAGGATAAGGAGCTTTTCTGTTCTCTTCCCTGTTGTACCGCTAAGGCCTACCACAGCGCCTGGAAGTAGCAGGTGCTTGATAAGGTGTTTGTTGACTGAAGACCAGCAATGGGGATAATGTCCGCCAACCTCTGATGTCATGGAGGACAGCACCTGCATACATTACGTAGGCCACCCTGTCCCCTGGGCTGAGCCACCTCTCTGGCCCTACCACATGGTCAGTCTCTGCTGTATGATTTCTGCTCCATCCAGAAAACATAGGATTGACTGTGTGGGGATTTCTGCTTTTTCCCTCAGCCCCTCTGTCTGTCGCTCTCATGTCTCTCTTCTAGTCCCTTTGTCTCTATATCTTGTTTGGTCTCTGTTGTGGGTTTCTCCATGATTCTTCGTCTGAACATTTCTGAATAGAAAACACACTGGAGTCCCTCAGTTCTCTTCACCTCTGCCTACCCTTTTCTACGCCCTCACCATGACCTGCATCCAAGGAGAGGGTGGCAGGGTGGGCTGGTCTCCCACAGCTCTGAGCCCTACCCCATGGCTTCCTCTGGATGGAGGCTGGAGTGCGAAGATGCTAAAAACAAAAATCTATGAAAAATACCATCAGAGTGGGATCATCATGGAAGCGCTCACTGAGATGACTGTTTACATGGCAACTGGGACACATGGGATTTCTTCACACAAACATCTGGAGGAAATGAGTTGTTCCCGGTACAGGGAACAAAGGCCCTGATGCAGGAGAGTGCCTGCAATTTGGATGAGATTGTGAATCTCGTGGAACCGTGTAGGACGCGTGATGGGCAATTGGTGAGGAAAAGAGCAGAGTGGACATGGGGCTTCTACCCCCAGGGAGACTGGACCCGGAGAGGGGTCTCAGCAGACAAGGTGTCATCTAATCTGTTTGTGTTTTAAAGGCTTCCTCCAATGACACACCTGTGTACCCCAAGGAAACAGACATAGCCCTGAGGTCGTATCCTCCATCCCCAGCAGGAGCAGGAGTCCGGGGCTGGATGTTCGTCCACAACCTTGCCTCTGAGTCTTGGAATCTTTGTAGGTGGAAGGAACTATGTGTTTTCACCTGCCTTTATGGAACTCTTGGTCCTGGAGAAAGGCCAGTTATGCAAAGGGTGTTTGCTCCGAGTTGGACGCAAGAAACTTATTATGTAACCTCACCCCCAGGATTGGAGCAGGAGTATCCGCTTGTGAAATTGTGATTAGAATTCAGAACCAGCCCAAGATAGTTTGGTTAATGCATTCGGTCCTGCCTTAATTATTAATAGGGTCCTCTTTCATTCTCAAAACAGCCCTGCTGTGTGTGGCCAGTAATTATATGGCCCTTAGATTTAATGCACTTTGATTTTATAACCCAGGTTTGATGGGGGTGTGGATTTAAGAGCTTCAAAGAGTAAACTGTGAGCGTCATTTGTAGATTGATTGTTAGAATGAAGGACTCTTAACACAACAAAGATTGCCGGCCTTTGTTAGCCACTTACTCTGTGCTGAGGTGTGCTGTACGTGTTTTAGTTATGAACTCCAGTGGTCCTCCCACAGGTTGTTGCAGATGTGGAAACTGAGGCAGAGGGGTTAACAGCTTGTGTGTGGGGGAGCAGAGATTCGGCATGAACAAGGCTAAGCTATCTAGGATAGAGTTCTGAGAACTTAGAATTGTGTGTGCTTCATACTTATGATGATAGCAATTAGTATTTCTTGAGTGGTGACGGGTCATGACAATCTATTCATGAGATTACAACCACGATCGATTGAGGCAGTTCTCCTTGGTCACATGGGTTGACGTCCACCCCATGGCTCCTAACTGTCCCAGCTGAGTCCAGAGGCCTCCACTGTGGACCATCTACTTGAAGCTAGATAACAACCCTTTGGGGTGGTATTTATACTCATTTTCAGTTGTAGTCACTCATTGTTTACTCACTCACTGGCAATTATCCACAATGATCAATGGCTAGAATGGCACAACACATAACAACGCCATCTCTCCCATTTCAGTCTTCTAAAGATGTACAGTTCATTGACCTTGAGTATGCACCTCATGGGATTGAATCATCACCATCGTTCACGCCTGGTTTTCCTGTCACCCTCAACAGAAGCTCACTGTGCCCGGAGCCTTGTGTTTTCCTGTCCCTTTCTGTCCACATTTTGTCATGTATTTTTCAGCAGCAGGCGTGCCGGGTACAGAGTAGGCACCAAGTCAATAATTGTCAAGTGTGAGTCTAGCCCACCCCAACACTCCGAGACCTCCATATACCCAAGCATTGAAAGGGTCAACACTTAGGAGTTGAAGGATAAAGAAAAAGATGTCTAGTCTGTTTGTCCAGGTATTAAACATTTGTAATAGCAACCTGCTTAGAGCCATATTATGACACTCATGGATGGAGGTGGAATTTGAAGCTTCAACTATGGTCAAGTTCACCCAGAAAAGGTATCTTGAAAAGGGCCAAGGGCCTCTTGACAGTACACATTCCTGGGCCTGGGCAAATAAACACCATAGGCAACAAACCCTTAATCTCCTCAGGAATTCCTCTGGGAGCCAGGACCTGAGGTCTTATGATGGGCCCCAACCTCTCTTCAACAGTACTTGGACCTGCTGGTCTCTCAAGAGCCCTCTTGGCACAATAGGGTAAGTATTAGGCTGCTCACTGAACAGTCAACAGTTCAAACCCACCATCCACTGGAAGAGAGAAAGGTGAAGACAAAGATTTATGTACAACCTGAGCAATCCTGTGAAAGTAGCTATCCATTGCTGCCAAGGAGGGGAGGGGCCTTGCTTCCAGACCTACTTAGCCTGGCTGGCCTTGATCGCCAAACTCCCCTCTGAGTATCAGTTTCCCTGTCTGTAGGGTGAGGCAGAAATTGCTAATAATAACTAACACCTTCGCTTCTCTCCTTCCCAGACCTTCAGCTACACAACAGTTCCCAGCCTCCTTTGCAGTTGACTTTAACCACGTGACTCAGGTCTGGCCAATGGATGTGAGAAATGGTTTTTTCTCTGTCACTTCCAGGGCTGGCCTTCTCCAAATTCTGTCAGTTCTATTTCTACCTCTGGTTGCTGGCCACGTGGCTGGGCTCTGTGAGCATGGTCTGAAGAGACAGGCCAAATATCAGATTCAGATATAGCAGACATTAGAGGATTCTCAGGCAAGGAATTTAGAATTCGAGATTTTTAGAACTTTCTCAACTCACTGCCATCGAGTCGATGCTGACTCATAGCAACTTTATAGGGCAGGGTAGAACTGCCCCTGTGAATTTCCACAGTTGTAATTCTTTACAGGACTAGAAAGCTCTGCTGTTTACGCACCTTGTGGCTGGTGGTTTCCAATTACTGACTTGGCATCAAAAGAGCCCAACAATTCACAGTGAGGTTCCAAGTGGCAGTGTTGGAGTGGAGATGTGTGCTCCCTGAAGCTTCCCCCAGTCCAGGCTTAGCAATTGTTCTGGAGGGTGGCCCCTCAAATGATGCTGCTGTTTTGGGCAAATAGGTGGAGGCCACAGAGCACTGTTTGAGATGCCACCATCCAGAACAAAAGGTTGTAGGTTCAGAACTACCCAGTGGTATTGTGGAGTGGTGGTGGTGGTGGTGGAAATGCGCTGGTAATTGCCTTATGAAAAAAACAGCTATTGACAACTGGTGGAACCTTTCTCCACCTGTGAAAGACACTGTGAATGTCGACTGTCATCAGTCTGTGCATCTAGGGAGCCCTGATGGCTCGGTGGTTACACATGATGTGGGATATAAACAGACTTTCCCCACCTTTGTCTCCCCTAAAGTTATGCCAAACATTAGAGGCTGTATGCCAGCACATGGTGGGAAGTCAGATGCTTAGAGATATTCTCTATGAGGGCATTCAGCCATCAGACTACGGTGGGGTTCACTCCTTACTGATAAGCATAATAATTGTTTCCATGGAGAACCAGAGAAGGGGTCAAACCTGCTCAGTAACATCAAAAGTTAAGCTCCCGTCCTGAATCTAGGATCTGCCCATCATGTCACATGTGTACCACTAATCCCTCCCCTTCCTATTGTGTGTACACCCCTAGATCATCCCCCTCTAATTACTGTATTACCTATAGTCCAACCCCTCCTGTGACGTATGTCTTTACCTGTAATGATGGGGCTTGCACGCCCCCAAAAGATATTTAAGCCTTGGTTAGTAATAAATTGCTCTCTCTCATTTCCTCTCTCCCCCTGTCCTCCTTCCCCGCTCCCTCTTCCCTGCCATTCCCACCTTCCATATCCTCACATGGACCATTAAGTGGGGCTGAGGTGAGCATGCTAGCATGAAATGTGACTGATTACTTCATTTCACTTTCTCTCTTCTATGTCTCTTATGCTCTGTGACTTTACTGTAATGTTTACATATCATCGCTGTACAATTGCACTTGCTGGACCTGTGATGATTTGTTAGAGGCTGGCTCCCCTGACAACGTGGTTACAATGAATTGTTTATATCTCAAATGTAGAGACTCCTGGGACTTCTGACTTTCAGACTGCCATGTAAAGAGTTTGAAAAGAGTTCCTCCCTCCCACAAGAAGCTATTTGATCTAATAGCTGGGCACCATCAGATTTCTTCACCACATTTCAATATAGCACCCGTCTCCTCTGTGTTCCCTTCCTGGGGATGAGTATCGAGCAGGGGCATGATGTAAAATCTAATTGTCCTTAAGTTGGAGCTAAGATTTAGTGTAAGCCCAACATCCATTCGTGAATCTATGGAATTTTGTTGTTGTTGTTTTTCTTTAAATTTATTAACACAATGTCATGTCACTGCATCACTCGATCACATCAAGCAGCATTGTACCTTCGCTTCCATAATCAGTTTCCAAGCATACTATTTCTTCCTGTGTCCCTTGACATCATCTCCTTTTACTCCTGCCCCCCTGCTGCCATTATATTTTCACCCGCCTCACGTGCATCTGGAAGTTGGACAACGAGTAAGGAAGACCACAGCGAATTGGTGCATTTGCGTGATGGTGTGGATGGAGACAATTGAAAGTAGCACGGACTGTTGGAAGAATGAACAAATCTGTCTTGAGAGTAGTACAGCCAGGATGCTCCTGAGAAGCGAAGGTGGTGAGACTCCATACTTGGGATATGTTTTCAGGAGCAACCAGACCCCGGAAAAGGACCTCGTGCTTGGTAGACAGTGAGCGGCGGTGGGATGTGGGGGAGTGTGGAAAGGAAGAATCCCAAAAGATGGAGCAACACAGTGGCTGCAAGAGGGACTCAGGCATAACAGCAATGGTGAGGCTGGCACAGGATAAGACAGAGTTGTATTTGGTGGTACATAGGGTCGTTATGAGTTGGGACCAATTTGATGGCAACTAATAATAACAACATGCCTTCTGGGTTTCCTAACTCTCTGAAGGGGCAAAGAATGTCCAGCACAGGGGCACAGGCTCACTGAAGCCTAAACATAGCAACGTAAAAATGGTTTCCCTCTTCCCATTCTTTTTGTAAAAATGGTGCAGAGGCAGCATCGGACCTTCTTTGACTTCACAAGGGGAAAAGAGAATGGAACCGAACGTACATCGAAAACAATACCACTGAGGCAGACGTCAGATTTGCCCCCGCCAGCCTTCTTAACCAGTTCTGACACCAATCCGTCCTCACAATGCATGCTCTACATTTCCGCTGGATTTGGTAATCATTCCAATGGGCACACTGCAAGATATTACAGACCATGCTCACAGTTAGGAGGCTAGATTTCGGGACCAGATGTGTGGTCTCCCCAATGCCTGCAAGACCCATTGCCTGGAAAGAAACCAGGCAGCCTGTGGACACCCATGAGAAGACCCAACTGAGCATGCACAGACGAGGACCCTCTAGGCCCAATACCTTGGGCACATCCATCTTAGCTACATCACACAGGTGGGCCTGAACTCAGCCAATGAGTTCAACCAATACCTTCAACCACACCTTCCCCATGCAGCGGGTGGGATAGAATAAAGGATGGAAGCACAGCCCTGCACACTCTCTGGACGTCTGCTCTTGGCCTGTTGCCTTCATTTTTCTCTGTCCTTGCTCAGGAGCATGCTGTAAGGAGGGCCCCTAGCCTGCCCCTCAGGGTCCACTCCAAGACTATTGGGGGCCCACATGCTCTTAGGGCTCTTAGGCTCCTGCTCAGTTGCTCTCTTGGTCCCTTGACCTCTTGATCACCAGCCTTCCCTAGTTCTCCATGGGTGGGTGTTCTTTTCTTCTTTTAAATGTGGGTAATCTTTCCCTCATGGTTTATGGTGCCCAGTTGTGAACCCCAGCCCTGCTTTCCAGAAATAGTGTGTACCCCTTGGAGACTGCAAACCCTGAAACTTGCCCTGTCCTTCATAAAACTCACTTGGATCACACGTGCTTTCAGCTTACAAAGCAAAGACCTGAGGAATTCCCCACTCTTGAAACCTAACACAATTAAAGATTTAACAGATTAAAATTCTGGATCAGAAATGCTCAAGATAGAGTTCTGTGGTCAGGACAAACTCTCTCATTATCACCTGCAGGGACACCTTTTTCTGGTTCTTGACCTCTCGGCCATGCAACCCCTTGACCTCTGCCCTACTCCACTGATGTTACAAAGTTCTGATAAATGCTCAAATGGTACTCCACCCTGGCAGTCAGCCTCAATCCAAAGGCACTTAACTCTAAATCCATGGGTTGGCAAACCTAGCTCCCCTAGGCAAATGCCCAAGAGACACCCTGCTCTGCCAGAATTCCTCTTGCCAAAGGCACTCAGCTTTGTCGATCTCTGAGACAGAAAACCCACCATTGTCTCATGTTCTTGGCACTACTGTTTCTGATACCCCCACTTCTCTGGGGTCACAGCTCATGGTCTCCTGGATCACGGACCCTTATCCCACCAGGATCTCAGCATCCAAAAGACCAACTCCACTCTTAGCTCCTCTTTCTTGATTGTGGTGAGATTTTCCCTTTCTGCTTCTGAGAAAACTAACTTAACCTAGTAGGATGATAAAACTGACCAATATCCCCATTAATGTTCCATATACCTTATTTGCATATTCCCACCCTATGAGCATACCCTCTACATTATTTATATTATTGGCAAGCAATCCAATCCCTTTGTAGGTAGGACACAAAAACCTCACATGTACATAGTCCTATACAGTCATTCATGAATCCCTAATGACTTAGTGGGTTGCTCAGTGGGCAGCCAATCCAAAGATCAGAGGTTCAAAAGCTCCAGGCACTCCAAGGGGGAAAGATGAGGCTTTCTAGTTCAGTAAACATTTACAGTCTCAAAAACTCACAGGGGAAGTTCTACTCTGTCCAACAGGGTCTCTGTGACTTGGAATTGACTCAGGGTTGGTTTTTTTTAAAATCCAGTCTTTCAGTAGGAATTACAAGGGCCATTTCTAGAAGGGGCCATATCAAGTAATTCACTGTGTCACTTATCATTATCTTCGTGGGAAGGCCAGGGATGGGGGTGGGGTTGGGCAAGACCAGGGAATTACAAAAGGTAAGAAACGCAAAGTTCAGCTCGAAATCTGGAGGAAAACCAAAGCTCACAGAGGAGGAAATGTTAACCTATGACACAAGAAGAGCAAGGAGTCAACACAGCGTGACTCCAACATCAACCCTCAACCCAGTGCCATTTATCTCAGTTACTTTCCCTGATACATCATGTTGGGCTTTCAACAGAACATATAAGGCATGCCAAAAGGCCAAAAATACCCCCCACAGGCAGAAATATACAGTCTGATAAGAGAGGGCAAGCATCAGGCCAGACGTAGGGATGGCAGAGATTTGGAAATTATCAGATCAGGAATTTTTCATTCAAGACTCTTGGAAACATGGGTGTTTAAAGCATAGATAACCATGGTTGCTATTTACAGAACCTTTTTTGGTGCCAGCCATGCACGGAGCCATTTACACCTGTCATCTTATTCATAACTCTCCCGTGGTCTTCTGAGTCCGATTTACCCCTTTTCCAGAGGAGGAAGCCAAAGTGCAGAGCGGGATGTGGTCCCCAGCCAACCTGAGAATGTGGCAGAGAGATTTGATTCTAGACATTCCTGACTCCATTCCCTTCCTAGAACTAACCTGAACACCTTTAGCGACAGCGTGTGTCACAAGATGTCACACTGCCATGACAGAGCACGCTATGACTCAGCACTGTCGAGGCATGTGACAAATTGTTTCGCTTGGCCCTGGTTTTGTTAGGCTCAGGAAGTCTACGCCACTTGTCCATGGCCACTCAACAAGTAGGTGAGAAGCCTGTCTGTCTCCAAAGTCTATCTTGGAACTGTGGGAAGGTCCACCTCATGTACGCGGACATTTAGAGATGGAGGAGCTGTGTCTCTGAGAAGGAAAGATCTCCTTCCACGCACATGAGCCACGACCAAGGAAAGACGTAGATGGCTTGCTCAGCTTGTGTTTGTGAACATTCCCATGTGTAGTCCTCTCACGAAGAAAAAAAGCAAGCACTGCCCTCCATATCCTGAGGAATTCTCCTGGGACTGTGCTCCAATAACTCCTCCCCCTTCCACCCCCTTTTCTTGCCCAAGTATGTACCATCACCTGGGCAGCCCCCCAAAACTCAGGTTTTCTTGTTGTTTTTCAACAGTTTCCTCAAATTTAATGTTATAAAGAGGTACAACTGTAATCATTAATACTGCTATAGTTATATGTATGTGTGTGTGTGTGTATATATATATATATATATTTTAAGTTACAAGTCTATATGTGATGATCAAGCAATACCAGTACACTACCATAATATTCAACAAATGAATTTAGGTTGCCTTTCTGAGAGGAGAAAGAAAAGGTGGTGCACTTTACAGATAAACACAACTGACATTGTTAGCAACAAGGCACAAATAATTTGTGAAAAACTATTATCTTCCCAAATTAGTGCACATTAGTGAGTTAATGTTATTCTCCCCTCTGGTTCATGATCAATAAAAATACACAGGGTTGCTGTGAGTCGAGACTGAGTCAACACAAACCACGGTCTTTTACCAGATTTAAACTTGTCTGGGCGGAGTTCAAGAAGAAAGAAAATGTATCGAAAACGATGATGCCTGCAAGTGTACAATTATGCTTGATCTAATGGAACTTTGGATTGTAATAGAGCCCCTAATAAAATGTTTACTGCATAAATAAATAAAAACTTGCCTTAGAGTCCCTGCAGGGTGCAAAGGATGAATGTACTCAGCTGCTACCCAGAAGATTGGAGGTCCCAGTCGACACAGAGGTGGCACACTGAGAAAGAAAGGCCCGTGAAGGCATTTCATAAAGGCAGCACCTTGTCGGATAAACACTCTCAGTGCAACCTCTTGCGATCTCAACACATTCACAAGTTCCAGGATTAGAGTGTGTGTTAGGGCGGGTTGACTACACAAAGAAATCCAATGATATATATATATATATATATATATATGTAAGAAAAAGTTTTATATCAAGAAGTAATTAGGGATCTACATATAACCCCTTCTCTGGGGGACAGACAATAGAAAAGTGGGTAAAAAGAGATTTCGGACAGTGTAAGCTATGCCAAAATAATAATAATTTATAAATTATCAAGAGTTCATAAGGGAGGGATAGTGGGGAGGGAAGGGGGATGATGAGGAACTGATATTAAGGGTTCATGTAGAAAGCAAATGTTTTGAGAATGATGATGGAAACAAATGTACAAAGGTGCTTGACACAATGGATGGATGTATGGATTCTGATAAGAAATGTAAGAGCCCCCAATAAAATGATTTTTTTAAAAAGAAGTAATTACATATGAAGCAAATATCCCAGTCCAGTCCAGATAAAGTCCATAAATCCAATGCTAGTCCATAAGTCCCTCTTCAGACTCACACAGCCACCTGCAATCATGCAGAATTCAGGAACATCGCTGGCCAGTGGGTGCAAAGTCTTGTGGATTCCGTGGCCAAGCGACATCATGGGGCTCTGGCAGCTCCCAGTGTGGCTCTTCAACAGGAAAGTGAAGGGAGATATATATATATATATATATATATATATATATAGAGAGAGAGAGAGAGAGAGAGAGAGAGAGAGAGAGGAAGGCCACGCCTATCATGAAGCACCATTAGGCTGTGATCAGATTGACAGGCTAGACGCCAACCCTACACTTTTCTCTTCAAGATGACGCACAATTATGTAACTACCACAGAGTGTATATTTAGGGTCCCCCTTTTAGAATTCTACCTACTACGGTGCTCAATGGCTGTTTAAGAGCATTTTACAATATTAGAATGCTGTAAAAGAGAACCATGATTTTCTTCTGACAACACGTCCTTGCCATTGAGAAGCATTCTGACTCTACTTCTTCCGAGACGGGCGTCTTGGTTCTTTTGGAAGTCCACGGTACTTTCATTACTCTTCACCAGCACCGTCATTTAAACACATCCATTCTTTGGTCTTCTTTCTTCCATGTCCAATTTTCACATGCTTGTGAGACGATTGAAAATACCCTAGACTGGATCAGGCTCGGGTCCGCACAGTAACCTCCTTGCTTTTCAACATTTTAAAAAGCTCTGTGTAGCAGATGCATCGCTTGATCTCTTGACTCCTGCATCATAAGCACTGATTGTGGCTCACAAGACGAACTCCTTGATAACGTCGATCTTTGATCATTTCTCATCGTGTTAGGTATTGGTCCGATTGTGAGTATTTTGGTCTTCTTTACATTTGAGACGGCACATACTAGATGATCTTAAACAAGTCCACCACGCGTCTGCCAGTCTGTCATATTGTGGGGGCTTGTGTGTGGCTGTGCTGCTGGAAGCCAAGCTGCTGGCATCTCAACTACCAGCAGGATCACCCATAAGGACAGGCTTGGGAGGGGCTTCCAGACCAAGATGGACTAGAAAGACTTCAGTGTGCAAAGGAATCACTTATAAATCTTGCTTAATCAGATGAAGGGGGAGGAGGAGAGAGTGGAGCACAGCCTGGCCCACCATGCTGTGAGGATGATGTTCCTGATTGGAGCAGCCAGTCCACAGAGAGGACAATATGGCTGGCTCCAGAATGAGACATGATGCCCCTCACTGACCCATGGTACTACAGGGGACTGCACTGGAGACACAGTGTGGGAATTGCACCTGACCTGATCCCACCGCACCGAGGCAAAGCACTGGGGGAGTGCAGCAGAACAGCAAGGGAATGGAGTGGCAAGGTCCCCAGGGAATGCTGAAAGTGGACATTGGAGCCAGGGCATGGTGCCCCAACATACTGGACTGGAAAACACTCCTAAAGGCCAACAAGCGATCCTTGAACTAATTACAAGCTTTTCTTTCTTGATGTCTTTTGGTTTGTTCTTTGTCAGTGGTTTGTTGTTGATTTGTTGTATATTGTTGCTTTGTTTTCCTCTGTCTTGTTTCTGTGCATGTTATTATCTCCACAGGTCTGTCTAAATAAGATAGGCTGGATGAACTATCTGGAGGAAAACAACAGGACTGACAGTTCCGGGGGGACTTGGGATAGAGGGAGGTTGGGGGTAAGAAAGTGGTGCTAACTAACCCAGGGACAAGGGAACAACAAGGGATCCAAATTGGTAGGGAATGATAAAGGGTAGGGCAACGAAGAGGTATATCTGTAACCCAGGTGGAGATGGAGCATGATAGTGGGGCAGGAGGAAAGTCAAGGGAAGTAGAGGGAAGAACTAGGAGGCAAAGGGCATTTATAGAGGTCTACATATGCAAATACATATATGAGGATGGGAAATTGATCTGTGTGCCTATATTTATAGGTTTAGTATTAAGGTGGAAGAAGGACCTTGGGCCTCTACTCAAGCATTCCCTCAATGCATGAATACTCTCTTCTATTAAAATGGCATTCTGTGATGCTCACCCTCCCAACACAACCGCTGAAGCCAAAGCAGGTGAACAAGCAAATGTGGTGAAGAAAGCTGATGGGGTGCCTAGCTATCAAAAGAGATAGCGTCCGGGGCCTTAAAGGCTTGAAGATAAACAAGCAGCCATCTAGCTCAGAAGCAACAAAGCCCACATAGAAGAATACACCAGCCTGTGTGATCACGAAGTTCCGAAGGAATCAGTTATCAGGCATCAAAGAACAAGAAATCATATCATCGTGTGCACACCTCCATGATATGATCGCTGAGGACAGATGGGTGCATAATCAAAAGTGGAAAAGAAAGCTGATGGTGCTCAGCTCTCAAAAGAGATAGTGTCTGGGGTCTTAAAGTCTTGAAGGTGAACTAGCGGCCATCTAGCTCAGAAGCAACAAAGCCCACATGGAAGAAGCACACCAGCCTGTGCGATCATGAGGTGTCGAAGGGATCAGGTATCAGGCAGCATCAGAAGAAAAAAAAAATCTTACCATAGTGAATGAAGGGGGAAGTGCAGAGTGGAGACCCAAAGCCCATTTGTCGACAACTGGAGATCCCCTCACAGAGGGGTCTAGGGGAGAAGATGAGTCAGTCAGGGAGCGATGTAGCACCAATGAAGAATACAGCTTTCCTCCAGTTCCTAAATACTTCCTCCCCCCTCTCACTACCATGATCCGAATTCTACGTTGCAAGTCTGGATAGAGGAGCAGAGGATGTACACCGGTGCAGATAGGAGTTAGAGGCACAGGAAATCCAGGGCGGATGATGCCTTCAGGACCAGGGTTGTGAGGGACAATACAGGAGGGTAGAGGGTGAGTTGGTTGGACAGGGAACCAATTGCAAGGATCTACATTTGACCTCCGCCCTGGGGGATGAAAAACAGAAAAGGGGGTGAAGGAGACACCGGACAGGGCAAGATATGACAAAATAATTATTTATAAATTATCAATGGCTCATGAGGGAGGGGGGAGGGGGGAGGGAGGGGAAAACAGAGGACTTGATGCAAAGGGCTTAAGTGGAGAGCAAATGCTTTGAAAATGATGAGGGCAAAGAATGTACAGATGTGCTTTACAAAATTGATGCATGTATGGATTGTGATAAGAGTTGTATGAGTCCCTAATAAAATGTTTTTTTTAAAAAAGAAATCTTGCTCAAATATAGAGCACCATTTCATGATTGGGATGCTAATCACAAGGTCAGAGGTTCAAACCCAACTTTCACTCCTGTAATGATTTACAACCTCAAAATCCCGATACAACGTGACGATGAGTCAGAATCAACTCCATGGCAGTATGTTGAATTTGCGGTAGAGCTGGAGGGTGGGCATATCCAGGTAGTATTTCTGGGACCACCCATGCACCACACAAGACAATCAAGGCTGTAGCCACTTCAACAAATTATATTGATCCTACGTAAACCAGGGGCAACAGGCATTGAGAATGCCGGAATCTAAGAAAATGAAGGCGTTTCTTCTGTTTGTGTTTTGTTATTTTTTTTTTGCTGTGGCTATTTTTGTAACAGTTCTATTGGCATGTAATTCACCAAATGTACACTTCAGTAGTTCGATCACATTGAGAAGAGTTGTATATTCATCAACACCATCAACTTCACAACACTTTCTTCATTCCCAGTGGGAACTCATAACTATAGTGTCTATACTACATAATAGATATTATAATATAGATATCCCTTCTTTTGTTGGCCTAAAAAAATTAATCCACCATTTTCAGCCACCTTCCAGTCTGCCGCTGATTCACGGTGACCCCAAACATCATGGCAAAAAACACTGCCAGGCCTTAGGCTATCCCATGATCAGCCTCAGACTGGTAGATTGTTGTTAGGGTCTCATCCAGCAAGACTCTCACGCGGTGACCCGGAAGGGCAACAAACCTGGATGGAAAAAAGACACAGGGACATGGGGCAAGACAAGTGCTGATCAAGCCCGTTTATTTTGCCAAAACTCGGGGTATATATTTACAACATAGAAGGAAGTGGGAGGCACATATTCCAATGAAGCACAGTGTAGCAACCGCACACTGTACAACAACCAATCCGTCACATGTTCCTAATAAGGTACAAAGGGTGCGCAACAGTACTCAAAGACGTCTGTGGTGACGTCCGCATGCAAATTAAGGCTTACCGGGTGAACTTATCACTATGTTCCTAATATGGTATATCTGCAGTTCAATGGGTGCTCCGTACTTTGACTAATGGCAACAAGGTCAGTTATTGCAACTGCCCATGCTACTGAGCACATAGCTTGGAATGTGGGGGTGAAGTTGGGCAGGAAACAAAGCCTTGCTGTTAGAAAGCGGCCAAGTTTCTGCTACGTGTCTGAGGCCAAGGTCTTAATGGCTATTGGCTCCCAACAGATTGTTATGCACAGAGTTTTCAGGGTCTGGTTTTCCAAAGAATATCAGAAGACCTGTCTTCCCAAAGGTTTGTCGTCTGGAACCAGAAGAACAACTCACTTGCCATTGAGTCCATCCCTTGTAGGACAGAGCAGTACTGCCCCCTTTGGGTCTCCAAGATTTTACATCTTGATAGGAGTAGACAGCTTTCTCTTGATCCCACAGAGCAGCTAGTGGCTTCGAACTCGGGACCTTATTGTTTGCCGCTCAATGTGTAGCCCAGGACACCACTAGAGCAACGTGAATCCTAATCTGGGGCAGAAGGAACTAACTGACATCAAGTTGATCCTGACTCATAGCAACCCTATAAGAGAGGCTACACTACCCCTGTGTGTACACTATCCCCCCTAAAGGATAATTAGACCCTTTTAATGAGATAAATGCTTCCTGCCCCGCAAATAGAATCCCCAGACATGGAGATGGCCACATGGGAAGCAGCACAATCATAAATCGACGCTTAAGTCCGAGTCACTGCTCTGGCATCCTGCACGGTTGTCTAATCACAGCCTATGACTATGTGCACTGCTTCATGTGATGAGTAGCCACACGGACCTTCCGTGGAGCTTACTCGTTGACTCATCAGAGGAGCCGATGGTAGGTTTGATAAATCCCAAAGTGGAGAAATGGTAGCCGAGAGATATAGAGCCTGAGCTCAAGACTGAGTTAAAGAAGGAGAGAGATAGAGAGAGAAAGATCTGGAAATAAGAGCACACAGAGTCTGAGCACACAGTCCAGCATGAAACCCAGAAGTTCGATTCTCTGTGCTTGTGTCTGTCCTAAGAATTAGTTTGGTGGACATTTGCATATGTCCACAACTGGGTAATCATCATCTGTATTCAGATCTAGAATATAGCTCAGGAAGTGATTCGGTGACACCCTTGGCTGCTAACCAGGACTTTGGAGGTTCTGGTCCACCCAGAGGTGCTTGGATAAAAGCACTGGTCATCTACTTTGGAAAGATCAGTCATGGAAACCCCTCTTGGGTACTGTTCTACTGAGACACACAGAGGGGTGCTCAGTCTTAGAATCAGCATGTAGACAACTGGAGCATTCCCCCAGAGCATTCTCTTAAGCCTCTTCCCAATTAATGCCTGCCTGTGGAGATAACCACTCCCGTGGCTTTGAACTCCGTCAATAAGCTTTGCTGATTCGTTCATTATTAGTGGATTCATACTGTATGAACTCTTAGATGTCTTGATCCTTTCACTAAATGGAATGTCTGAGATTCACCCATGCTGTTCTATAAATGTACGGACCTACACAAGGAGCCCTGGAGGAGTTGTGGGTCAGGCATAGGAATCAGCACGATAGCAAACAGATTTGGTTTGTTGGTGTTATGGACATACACAAAGGGGCTTCAAAGAGTTTACTTGTTAATGCCACTACCTCTTAATTCCATTTATCTGTGAACTTTTAAAAATACTTGTGATATTGCTGCATATTAATGAATACTCTATATAGTTTATTAATCTATTCTCCTCTTAGGGACTCTCTAAACTAGAAAAAACAAATACCACCCGTCTTTATTTATTGTCTTTATTAAAAGATCATTTTCTCAGGGGCTCTTGCAGATCTTATAACAATCCATACATCAGCTTTATCAAGTATGTTGCCATCATTATTTTCTAAATATTAACTTTCTATAGAGCACTTGGTATCAGCTCCTCTTTTGACACCTCCCTCCCCCCACCCTCGTGACCCGTTGTTAAATTATGATTATCTTCATATCTTACACCTACCACTGTTTCCCTTCCCCCGTGGTTTCTGTTGTTCGTTTCCCTGGGGATGGGGTAGGGGGGTTAATGTGGTTAAGTGTCGATTGTGGCAATCGGTTACCACTCATTTTTAAAAACCTTTCCATTGCCTCCTAGTTTGACTAGACTATAATATCCCAGAAACGAGGGACGAATATTTCTTTCTCCAATGGTGAATTCCTAATTCACTCACTCACTGTCATCAAGTCTATTTCAATTCATGATGAGCCTATAAGACAAAGTAGAACTTCCGTGGGGGGTTGCAGACCCTGTAATTCTTTATGGGAGTGGAAGGCCTCAGCTTTCTCCCAAAGAGCAGCTGGTGGTTTTGAACTGCTGATCTTGAAGATTTGGCCTAGTGCTTAGCCCCATTGAATTCCTAGTATTAGTTTCCTAACTAGTTCATAACAACTTCAAAAGATATATTTTGATTAGTGGATGAAATAATTTATTCAAAGAAACTATTGAACAAGAGAAGAGCAAAGTAAGACTCACACTCCTAATTTTAAGGCATTTTACACCGCGACAGTAATCAAAACAACCTGGCACTGGTCAATAGACACACAGGCAGAGGAAGAGAGCTGAGAATCCAGAAAAAATCCTACATCTATGGTCAGTTGATTTTTTTTTTTTGTCAGTTGATTTTTGACAAAAATGCTAAGCTGCTTTGATTAATTGTGTTGGGAACATTGAATTTTCACATGCAGGGAAAAAACAAAACACTCACTTCACTCACACCATACAGAGTAACAGATTTAAAATTAATTTTGAAATTAAGTGTGCAGACTGTAACGACAAAAGTCTTAGACCAACCAGAGGCAATGCTGTCAGACTTAGCTTTCAACAGTGGATCATCAAATATAACAGCAAAAGTGCACACACACACACACAAAGACTAAATAAATAAATTGGAGATCACATAAAAACGTCACACTTCCATTCACCAAAAGAGTTCAAAGACAATATCTTCAGAAATAATATACCTGACTAGAATCCAAAAATGCATATATGTATATAAAACTTTGTTGACAACAACAAAAAACAATCCAATCTTAAAATGGAAAAAGTACTTAAATGAACATGTCACCAAAAGATGATGTTCAAATGACCACCAAATAAGTGGACGGAAGTCCAATGCCATTAGTGTCAGAGAAATGCAAATCAAAAGCATAGTGACCTTCTATGCACATGCACTAGGCTGACTGATCAAAAGAAAGACAGAAAAGAAAAATCCACATAATAAGAAGTGTGTTGTCAAAGACGTAAGGTCACTGGAACCCTTCTCCAATGCCGGTGGGAATGCCAAAGTGTAGAAAACCCTGTGCCAGTTCATCAACAGACTAAACACAGAACTACTCTCTGACCCACCAGCCCCATGCTAAGCATCTGCCCCCAAGTCTTGAAAGTAGAGATTCAAACACGGTGTCTGTGCCCCAGTGCTCACGTCAGCACCGTCAGAACAACCAACAGGAGGAAACACCTTAAATACCCATCAATGGACACTAGACAACAGCAGGTGGTATGGACCCAGGCATTGCTGATGACATGCTCTAATATGAACGACGCTTAAAGACTTAATGCTGAGTGAAATAAATCAACCACAAAAGGACAAATACTGTATGAGCTAACTTACAGGGAAAGACAAAAAAGAGCAAGCACAAAGGAACAAAGATTTCTTAGTAATTACCAGCGCTCGCTATAACCAGAAGAGTGCAATGGGAGACAATCGCTAATGGAACATTGAATTTGAGTTCCCAGCAATGAGAACATCACATGTTGAATGTGATGTGAAAGATGGGCTATGGGGGATAGACTCCTTTGTCCCACCTCATTTTACACCCCCACCAGGTAACCTGTCGGCCTGTGGATAGAACACTCCGTCAGCTATTGTTACTTACAACATTGATGCCAGCTCATGATGAACAAGGACAACCAGAGAAATATTGCTTCCTCCTGTGCCATCTTCACCATCCTCGGTATAATTTAAGTGTATTGATGTGCCAACGGCATGTTGTGAATGTATTCCAACCTAAGGGTTTCATCTTCCACCACTATACTGACCAGTGTTTTGGGATGCGTATGGTTCTCCTGGCAGAGGAAGCCATAGTGTACAGAAGTTGAATGAATTATCCAAGGTTGCTCAGTGGGAATAGAGATCAAAGCTCGAGCTGGAACCTTCTCAGATGCAGAGCTCTAGTAAATACATCTATTCTTCCTTTACGAATGTGGTTAGGGACCAAAGATCAAATCTTTATGAGAAAAGCCATCATAGTGTGAAAACAGAGGGTGATCACTTCAGATTAGAAAATGGAGGAAAACAACATCAGTCCACAGAGTGAAAGATAACTACATCAGACCATGAAGTAGAAGATGTCTACATCAAACTACAAAGTGGAAGACAACTATATCAGATCACAACATGGAAAAAGACTACATCAGACAAAGTGGAAGATGACTACCTCAGATCACAAAGTGGAAGAAGACTACATCAGACCACAAAGTGGAAGAACACTACATCAGACAAGGTAGAGGATGACTACCACAGACCAAAAAGTGGAAAGTGACTACCTCAGACCACAAAATGGAAGAAGATTACATCAGACCACAAAGTGGAAGAATGACTACATCTGCTTACAAGCTGCAAAATTACATCATTACATGACTAGAGACAGAAGCCTACCCTGCCATCAATTAAACTAGACAGAGAGAAAACCAGCTCCCACATGACTAGAAAATACTGCTACTCAGTACAGCGGCAGCAGCAGTCCCAGCCCTTGACCCACTCAGGAGCTGCTGCCCAGCCACCGTGTGCCCATGCCAACCAAGAGCTACCAGCCTGGCCTGGCCTGCTGGCTGTTGGGAGTCATCTTCATTGACCAGAAGCGCACAGGGGATGCCATCAATATCATGTCTGAGTTGGCACAGACCTGCTCACCCAGGATGTGCGAGTCTTTTTCCTGAGGGATCGAGAAACCACACTGGCTCTCTGCTGCCTTCCACCATGCACTTCAGGCCCGGGATACTATTGTCCCCGGTGATATGGCCTCTGACCAAGATTTCTGCTGTAAGAAGGAGTGCTGCTTCACCCCCGGGGCGATGCCAGGGACGAGTGCCGCTCCCAGGGCCCACAGAAAGGCTGACAACAGGTGACCTCCCTAGCAGGGCTCGTCTCTCCATGCCAAGTTTTCTGATAAATCGCCACTGATGGCCAGCGTGGTGACCTGGAGAAGGGGGGGATAATGGCCAAGGCCTGGCTGTGAGCTCTTCTCTAACCTACACTACCTTCCTTCCTACAGCTACCAATCCAGACCAGCCATCTCGCTTACTTCCACCCTCTTCCCACCTGTCCATCTTTGGGATCTTCAACTTCTGGGTGAATATGGATATAGCGTCACTCCCTCCCTCTTCCCAGCACACCCTCTGCCTCTCTCACCTTGGTGTACTCTCCATTCTGACCCTACCTCCTGTTATCTGGTCTGCGGAGCAGCCACCTGCTCCCGGTCTCAAGTCGCTCAACCATCACAAGGTGTGGTCCTTATAGCATCTGTTGTCAATTTGAGAGGATTGCGAGTGATGGGGTGGAGGTCAACCTGGCGCTTAGACTGTCAATCAGGTCTCAGCTGGATGACCTCATTTGGAGATGCTAAGGAAAATAAATAGCTCACTGGAGGCCGGACACACGCTCACTCCCTACAAAATTGACAACCCACATGGAGATAAATGATGGCAGCCAGAGCCTCGGAGCTGGAGAAGCTACATGGAAACCCCTGCCAGAGCTGAGATGTTTCCATGGCCACTGGATCCACAAGATTTTTCATCGACTCGCCTATGATTATCCTGCACTGGGTGTCATTGGATGGGTTTCTTGAGTCTGAAGAGGAATTTATAGAATGGTATCAGACACATGGGCTTGAGATGGACTGGGCTGAAATGTTTTCTCAATATTCAGTTACTCTTTATGAAAAGTTTTTTTTGTTGCTGTTGTTGTTGAGAATATACACAGAAAACATACACCAATTCAACCATTTCTTTTAAAAAATTACATTTTAAAAACATTTTATAAGGGGCTCATACAACTCTTATCACAATCCATATATATACATACATCAATTGTATAAAGCACATCTGTACATTCTTTGCCCTCATCATTTCAAATAATTTATTCTCCACTCAAGCTCTTTGCACCAGGTCCTCTTTTATTACCCCTCCTTCACCCCTCCCCCTTCCCTCACGAGCCCTTGATAATTTATAAATTATTATTTTGTCATATCTTGCCCTATCTGACGTCTCCCTTCAGCCCCTTCTCTGTTGTCCGTCCCCCAGGTAGGAGGTCGCATGTAGATCCTTGTAATCGGTTCCGCCTTTCCAACCCACTCACCGTCTACTGTCCCAGTGTCGCCCCTCACACCCCTGGTCCTGAAGGTATCATCCACCCTGGATTTCCTGTGCTTCCAGCTCCTATATGCACCAGGGTACAACCTCTGCTCTATCCAGTCTTGCAAGGTGGAATTTGGATCATGGTAGTTGGGGTGGAGGAAGCATCCAGGATCTGGGGGAAAGCTGTGTTCTTTATCGGTGCTACATCGCACCCTGACTGACTCATCTCCTCCTCTACACCCCTCTGTGTGGGGATCTTCAATGGCCAACAAATGGGCTTTGGGTCTCCACTCTGCAGTTCCCCCTTCATTCACTATGGTTTTTTCTTATTTTTTCTTGGATGATGCCTTATACCTGATCCCTTTGGCACCTCATGATCGCACAGGTGTGCTTCTTCCATGTGGGCTTTGTTGCTTCTGAGCTAGATGGTCGCTTGTTCACCTTCAAGCCTTTAAGACCGTAGACACTATCTCTTTTGATAGCCGGGCACCATCAGCTTTCTTCGCCACATTTGCTTATGCACCCGTTTGTCCTCAGCAATCATATCATGGAGGTGCGCCGCCAATGATATGATTTTTTGTTCTTTGATGCCTGATAACTGATCCCTTTGGGAACACGTGATCACACAGGCTGGTGTGTTCTTCTATGTGGGCTTTGTTGCATCTGAGCTAGATGGCCACTTGTTTATCTTTAAGCCTTTAAGACCCCAGGCACTATCTCTTTTGATAGCCGGGCACCATCACCTTTCTTCACCACATTTACTTTTTCGCCCGCTTTGGCTTCAGCAGTTGTGTCGGGAGGATGAGCATCATAGAGTGCCAATTTAATAGAGGAAAGTATTAAAGCACTGAGGGAGTGTTTGAGTAGAGGCTCAAGGTCCTTCCACCACCTTAATAATAAACCTATAAATATAGACACATAGATCTATTTCCCCATCCATATATATATATATATATATATATTTGCATGTACATGCCTTTGTCTAGACCTCTATAAATGCCCTTTGCCTCCTAGCTCTTACCTCTACTTCCCTTGACTTTCCTCCTGCCCCACTATCATGCTCCATGTCCACCTGGGTTACAGCTATACCTCTTCGTTGCCTTACCCTTGATCATTCCCTACCAGGCCTGCCACTCCCACCTCACCACCAATTTGGATCCCATGCTGCAAAGCTCTTTCTTATACACCTATGAGTGTCTAAAACTTTTTATTCTCTAGTCCGCCCAGACTAACACACAAAGGTAAGAAGCATTCCATCCTTCCCTGCAGTCTCCTCTCCCTTTCCTCTCAACATCGGCCGGGGGGTCCCCCACCCCAAGGGACTAGTCCGCTCCACTGCAAGTCCATGGAGCCAATGGACTCTTCCCGTGTGAGAAGGATTCCTCAGTTGGGGCTGGCAGCAGATACTTTAACTGCTCCTGGGACAGCTCCGTGCTCCTCTGAGAATACTCATCTGCACCTTCACTCCTGCCCTGCGGAGGGCTGGATTCTTAAACTCAGCAGTCTCGTCCACACCCATATAGAGTGCCTATTCCAGGACACCTACACCCAGTTTAGTTTCTACACATTTCTCTCTGCTTCCCCTCACTACTGGTACAGTTCTTCTGGGGTTCAGTCCCACCCAGCTCAGCCCGACACTGGTCCTGCAGCCCCACACTGCTGAGAAGAAACCCATGGGTGTCTGTGGGGGGTGTGAGAGGCAGACAGCAGGTGCTGTGCCCGCTCCCTTCCACTCCCTGCAAGTTAGGGAAGACACAGAACCCTGCCTGGAAGAGACAAGAGGGTCTTTAATGTATTTCTCTTTCTTCTGAGACTTTCTCTCTCCAAGCAGCTTTTCTTTACTTTTTTAACAAAATCATTTTATTAGGGGCCCATACAACTCTTTTTACAATCCGTACATACATCATTTCTCTTCAGCACATTCGAACATATGTTGCCATCATCTTTCTCAAAACACCTGATTCCTACTTGAGCCCTTGGTATCAGCTCCTCCCTTTCCCCAACATCCCCACTCGCCCCTCCCCCTGAACCCTTGATAATTTATAAATAATTATTTTTTAGCATATCTTACACCATCCGATGTCTTCCTCAACCAGTTCTCTGCTGTCCGTCCTCCAGGGAGGAGGTTATATGTAGACCTTGGCATCTGTTTCCCCTTTCTCCCTCACCCACCCACCACCTTCCTGATATCAAAGACTGGTTCTCATTTACTCGCTGTGGCACTAAGCCCATCCCAGACATGGTGCCATCATTAGGGAGGTGGGTAGGGAGTCAAAGGAGCGGGTGGCACACAGCTGTGTGTGATTGGTTGTTCTTAACGACCTGGATAACACCAAGAAGGGAGAATGAAGGGAGGGGGGAGAAGGAGGTGGGGGAACTGCTAACTCTCACAGACGGCCTGTGGCTGTAAAGTGTCAGGAAGATCCTCTTCTGTGATTAATGAAAGCATGGAGCTGGTATCTTACTAAGAAAACCTTCTCCTCAAAATCATAGACTTAAGAGCCCCCGAGAAAATGATTTTTTTAATCAAAAACTTTGCTCGCTGAAATTCTGACAGAAGCACCCCACGCTTGCCTACAGAATCTTAAGTCACTTAGACACAGAGAAGCAGCTGCCAGCGCCTTCATCCCCGGTGATGGCTGCTTGACTTGTCACCAGAAAAGCGATGAAATCCAGGCGATTGGTGGGTTACAAAGGACATTCCTAGAGTCCCCCTTAATCAAAGTGGCTGGGGTTTTCCCTTTACCTTTACATTCCCGCACACTCACACACGCAGGAAAGCGCAAGATCAGAAGTGTTGATCATTGACATGTGATGGAGATAACTCCTTATGTGTCAGAAAAGAAAGAAAGCTAAACAGATCACAGTCTGGGTCACACAGGAGACGGTCATGTTGAATTAACTAGGGCAATGGGCTGTTTAGGGCAGGGGGTGGTTGGTTGGTTGTTTGCCTTGTCGTGGTTGATACAAGTATCAGTAATGTCATTTTCACTCATTCATGCCCTTCATTGAGAGCCCCCAGCACCACCACCTCCACAAAAACTCACCCACAGCAGCGCCAGAGGAGTCATCCGAGCTCAGTTGTCTCTGTGGTATATGAACTTCAGTACCTGCACCGCCTCCCCATGGCCCACCTTCCTTAGCTGTAAATCACAAGTGTTTCCCTCGGCTTGTGGATTATGTGGATTCACAGTAGTCTAGCTCCCTGCACCGTCTCCTCCCTCTCTACTCCTCCCCTCTGACATTAGCTCCCCCGCCCCCGCAATAGAATCATCTACAGGCTCACAGCGCCACCCTGTGGACTGGAGGATGCTGGACTGAAGAAGGGTTTTTTAATTTTATTAAAAATGAGAACCTGAGGACAGGGACTTAAGTGGAGAGCAAATGTTTTGAGAATAATGAGGGCAATGAATGTACAAAAGTGCTTTACACAATTGATGTATGTATGGATTATGATAAGAGTTGTTAAGCCCCGAATAAAACTATTTTTAAAAAAGAATTTAGAAGAATGATGATCGCATGCATGCAACAGATGAAGGAAGAGTCTGAAAGGAAAAGTGAAAAGAAACAAAAGCCATTTGATTGGGGGCTCTTCATATGTCAATTGTATCAGGCATATTTGTACATATGTTGGCATCATTGTTTTCTAGACATTTACTTTCTATTGAGTACTTGGTATCAGCTCCTATTTTGTCCCTCCTTCCCCCACCCCACACTCATGACCCCTTAATAAATTGTAAATTATTATTTCCATATCTCACACCAACCGCTGTCTCCCTTCCCCAATGGCTTGTTGATCATCCGCTGGAGGCGGTTGTGTGATTGTGTGTCAATCATAATGCTTGGCTTCCCCTTCCTCCCCTCCTCTCCCCCCATTTTCCCCTACCCTCCTGGTATCACTACTAACATTCCTGCTCCTGGAATCCATGTGTCCTGAGCTCTTATCTTTTATCTGGACCTGTATACATGCTCCAGTCTAGTCTGAAGTGAGAGGCATCACTGGGCTCATGCTAGTGGGGGGTGAGGACACCTCAAGGAACCAGAGGAATATTATGTTTCATCAGTGCCTTACTGCGGCCCTGGTTGACTCATTGAATTTTGTTAGTTGATTCACTCAATTATGTGAACCACCCTAAAAGCAGTAGAACTATCCTATAGAGTTTCCTAGGCTCCTGCTATGAGCTGAGCATTAGGCTGGCTGCTAATGGCAAGGTCAACTCTTTGAACCCACAAGCCACTCTAGCAGAAAAAGATGAGGCTATCTTCTCTGGTAATAATGTATCCACTCCGAAACCCTACACACTATAGGGTCACTATGAGCAAGAATGAACTTGGTGGCTGCGGGTTAAATGATCTGAGTCGGAATTAACTTGATAACAGTGTTTAATTGTTAAGGGAGTAGTACTTAGGGTATTTTTTCCAGTAGAGTGGATGAGAGATTCAAATGACTGACCTTTTTCTTTGCAGCCCAGGCCTTCCTTAACCATTTGACCACCAGGACGACTCTAGAGAGGATCCAACACAGCAACAACAAAAAGCTGGTTCGAAGAATAAACATAGGACTTCCAGAAAAATGGCAACTGTATAACACATATGAGACTGATTCCACAGAACTCAGCCCAGGAGAGTTACTTAGAGGTAAATTCAACACTGCTGAATTACAGGAGGAGCATAATACCGATAGGTAGGCCCAGATCCACTAGGTTTTCAGGGCCTGGGGGATTTTGACTTGCCACAGTGGAGGCCAGCTTGGGTAAGGCCTGGGCCAGGTAAATTTTGAGCAAGCACAGGGGCTTTATCTCAACACAGTCACAGCTTGCCAGCGCTTCACGGCAGGGACTATAAACTTACAGTCCCAAGGGCAGAGATTGCGTCTCAGCTATATTGTTACTTTTGTTTTCCTCTCTTCTCTCTATCCCCCAACACTCTCAGTCAGTTATTTTTTTCCTCCTCTTTGTGTGCTTCCTGATCTCTCACCCTCCACTGCCGACCTCCAGACCACTCCCCTTTGCCTAGGGCATTTACAACTGTCCAGCACCCAGTTAGGTGAGCTCCACCCTGTGAAGCTAGCCTGAGGTTGGGGAAAGCCCTGCCGACCTCGACCAGAGGATACTCCCCCAAACTTCTTCAAGGGGTATTCCTGCCTGTGTGACTGGAGGAGCTCCTATTTCTCTTCTATTGTCCCACATGACTGAGGGAACTTCCTCCCGCCTACTTTAGTGCCTCATAAGGCCTAAGGCAGCTCAGCCAACACTGATCAACATTCCAAACTGCTGCAGAAACTTCTGCCCAACCTCCACAACAACAAAGTAGGCAACCCACCAGCCTTCAGGAGCATTCCACTGAGAGAGAAGCCACAGGAAGGTAAAGTGGTAGGTTAATTCCATAGTGAAATTAGCTGTAGGCAGGTCGAAGAAGCATTCCTACAAGTCTCCCAGAGAGAGTCAGTGCTCTTCGTCTCCCTGGAAAATTTCACCTGACTCCTGTAAAACAACGCAATTCAAACAGCTAGCAACACCAACAGCCTCAAGGAAAAAACAGGAGAAACAAAAGGCAATGGCAGAAAATGTCCTGAACATAATGACATGCATAGAAGAAGCAGACATGAACGACCAAAGAAAGAAATTTTCAGAATGCTGCCTGAAATCATAGAGGATATGAGGGAAACAATACAAAAAAGGGATGAAATAATAGAGGAGATAAAGTCCATACACAAAGGGAAATACAAGAGCTTAGGGAGGAGATAACAATAAACAGAAGCAGACACATGAACTTTGAGAAAGGACTGGAGGAAGCAGAGAACCACACCAGTGACTTGGAGGACAGCCAAGCAGCCTTTAACGGATGTGGATAATCTAATAAGATCATCAGAGAGGCTGAAGAAAACCTGGGAGCTGTGTCTGATGCTATGAAGAGGAAGAACATTAGAATTATTGGATTGCCAGAGGAAGAAACAACAAAGAAGTCATCAGAAACGATAAGAAGAGAATTCATGGGGGGAAACTTTCCCAGGTTAATGAATGAAAACCTGGCTGCCATTCAGGTGGCTGAAAGAACACCAGGCTAGAGTGAATCCCAAGAAGTCACCAAGACACATAATAGTTGAACTATCCAACTTTGAGGAAAAGGAGAAAATCATGAGAGGAGTTAAGGAAAAACAAATAATCACATATAAAGCTTCCCAAATTAGAATATGTTCAGACCTATCAGCAGAAATTATGAAGAAGAGGAGAGTGGAGTAACATATTTCAAAAACTGAAGGAAAATAACACAAACCCAAGAATACTCTACCCAGCCAAATTATCGATCTAGATAGATGGAGAAGAGTCGTCCTAGACAAGGAAAAATGCAAATAATACGTTAGAAGAAACCCAGCCCTAAAAAAGATCCTTGCCTACCCAGTATGGGCAGAAGAACAACACTCACCAAGCATAAATAAGAGACCGCCACATAGAACAACCTCACCCAGATGGCAACAAAGACAAAACAGACCCCAAGATAGCATTGGTTTAAGGATGGAAAGAAGTCAAGAATGATACACACACACATGCACAACACACTGAGAAAGTAAAGTAGGAAAACACCCAACACAAAAGGAATAAGATGACATCATAGAGTCTGCAGATGGAGATAATAACCCTGAATATTAATGGTCTGAACTCAAGCATTAAAACACTGAGACTAGCAGACTGACTTAGAAAACACCACCCATCAATCTGCTGCCTACAAGAGACACATCACAGGCTACAGACCAAAATAGGCTGAGAATCAAAGGCTGGAGAAAAGCATACCAAGCAAACAGAAATTCAAAAAAAGCAGGGGTTGCAATCCTAATCTCAGATAAAATTGACCTCAGAGTGCAAACCATAAGAAGAGATAAGGGGGGACACTGTATAATGCTCAAGGGAATGGCAGACAAAGAGCCACTAAGCATTTTAAACATATATTCCGTGAACGAGAAACCCGCTGAACTTCAACCAAACACTCCAAAAGATGAAAAAAGAAATCACAGCTTTAATTATTATAGTGGGTGGCTTCAATACACCGCACTCTGAGAAAGATAGATTACAGGGGAAAAAACTCAATGAGGAGGCTAGAGATGTAAACAATACAATTAGACAATTTGACCTGATTGATATTTAGAGTTTTTCATCCAAATACAAAAATAAATTCATATTCTTTTCTAGCCCGCATGGCATATATTCAAAGATAGACCTACTGGGGCATATGGAGAATCTACATAAATTTAAGCACATTGATACCACACTGATCACTGTGCGATAAAGCTAGAAACCAACAGAAGACGAAGAAAACAAGAGCAAACAATTGCAGGATTGGTAAATCTCTACTGCAAAAGGAGTGTGTACTGGCACAGATCAGAGATGAAATTAGGAAATTTCTAGAAACCAATGAGAATGAGAACATGATGTACCAAAACTAATGGAATAATGTAAAGGCAGTTATCAGCGGAAATTTCATAGCAATACATGCACACCTCAGAAAGTAAGAGATACTCATGATTAACATGCTGGCACAAAATTTACAACTGGAGTAGAGTCAGGAGGACAATCCTACTAATAGCAAACGAAAATAAATTATAAAAATCAGGGCTGAGATTCAGGAGAGGGAAAACAAGAAAATTATGGAAAAATTAATGCTGCTAAAAGTTGGTTCTTTGAAAGGATGAACAGAATTGAAGGACCGCTGGAAAACCTAACCACAGAAAAGAGGGGACAAATTTCAATAGGAAGAATAAGGGATGAAAAAGGGGACATTACAACAGACCCTAATGAAATCAAAAGGATAATTACACCATGCTATGAAGGATTGTACTACGATGAATTCAACAACTTGGAAGACATGGGCAAATTCTTGGAAAACCAATCCCTCCCTAGACTGTCCCCAAAGGATGTCAAGAATCTCAATAGATCCATTCCAATAGAATAAATAGAAAAGGTTATCTAGGTATTACCAACAAAAAAATCCCCGGGACCAGATGGCTTCACTGGAGAATCTACCAAGCATTTGGGGAAGAGCTAACACCAATCCACATAAACTCTTCCAGAACATAGAAAAAGACGGCAAACTCCCAAACTCCTTCTATGATGCTAGTACAAATCTGATACCAAAACCGGGCAAGGATCCCACAAGAATTGAGAACTACAAACCAATCTCCCTAATGAACATCGTTGCAAAAGTACTAGCCCACAGAATACAAAAGCATATAAAACAAATAATTCACCATGATCGAGTGGGATTCATACCAGGGATGCAGGCATGGTTCAACATACAAAAGACAATTAATATCAATCGCCACATTGACGGGAAAAACTATCAGGACCACATGATAATATTGATAGAAGCAGAAAAAGCATTCCACAACATCCAACACCAATTCCTGTCTAAGACACTTGAGAAGATAGGAATGAAGGGAAAGTTTCTCAAGACAATACAAGCTATATAAGAAAAACTAACAGCAAACGTGATAGTCAAAGGAGAAAACACTAACACAATTCTATTGGAAAAGAGTACCAGACAAGGATGCCCCTTGTCCCCACTCTTATTTAATATCATGCTGGAGGTTTTAGCTAACAGCCAAAAGCAAAGACATCAAAGGTATTCGTCTGGGAAAGGAAGAGGTGAAACTATCATTACTTACAGATGATATGATTTTATATATGGAAAATCCCAAAAGTTCCACAAGGGGGCACTGGAAGCAATAGAGAACTTTGGCAGAATGGCAGGATACAAGATCAACAAACAGAAGTCCATCGGACTGTTATACACATCAGATAAGACCACAGAAGAGGATATCAAAAAGGTGATACCCTTCACAAAAGCCAAACACAAATAAAAATATTTAGGGATAGAGATGGAGGAAAGAGCTAGGAGTCAAAGGGCATTTATGGAGGTCTAGACAAAGACATGTACATGCAAATATATATATGAGGATGGGGAAATAGATCTATGTGTCTATATTTATAGGTTAAGTATTAGGTGGTGGAAGGACCTTGGGCCTCTACTCAAACACTCCCTCAATGCATGAATACTTTATTAAATTGGAACTCTATGATGCTCACTCTCCGGACACAACAGTTGAAGCCAAAGTAGGTGAACAAGTAAATGTGGTGAAGAAAGCTGATGGTGCCCGGCTATCAAAAGAGATAGTGACTGGGGTCTTAAAGGCTTGAAGATAAACAAGCGGCCATCTAGCTCAGAAGCAACAAAGCCCACATAGAAGAACACACCAGCCTGTGTGATTGAGTGGTCCCGAAGGGATCAGTTATAAGTAATCAAAGAACAAATAATCATATCATTGGCTGCACACCACCATGATAGGATCGCTGAAGACAAATGGGTACATAAGCAAATGTGGTGAAGAAAGCTGATGGTGCCCGGCTATCAAAAGAGATAGTGTCTGGGGTCTTAAAGGCTTGAAGGTGAACAAGCGGCAATCCAGTTCAGAAGCAAAAAAGCCCACATGGAAGAAGCATACTGGCCAGTGCGATCACGAGGTGCCAAGGGACCAGGTATAAGGCATCATACAAAAAAAAAGATATATGTGTGTGTATGTATGTGTATATATGATTATATGTATATATATGTGTATATATATATGTGTGTGTGTATGTGTATGAAGGGGGAAGTACAGAGTGGAGACCCAAGGCCCAAGTGTCGGCCAATGGAGATCCCCTCATAGAGGGGTTTAGGAGAGGAGATGGGTTAATTAGGGTGCGAGGTAGTATCGATGAAGAACACAGCTTTCCCCCAGATCCTGGATGCTTCCTCCCCCCAACTCCCATGATCCTAATTCTACCTTGCAGGGCTGGATAGGGCGGAGGCTGTACACTGGTACATATGAGGGCTGGAGACACAGGGAATCCAGGGTGGATGATACCTTCAGGACCAAGGGTGTGAGGGGCGATACTGGGAGAGCGGAGGGTGAGTGGGTTGGAAAGAGGGAACTGATTACAAGGATCCACATGTGACCTCCTCACTGGACAGCAGAGAAGGGGGGAAGGGAGACTCCGGATAGGGCAAGATATGACAAAATAACGATGTATAAATTACCAAGGGCACATGAGGGAGGGAGGAGGGAGGAGAGGGGAGGGAGGGAAAAAAAAG
The DNA here is from genome assembly GCF_050624435.1 of Tenrec ecaudatus. Lineage (NCBI taxonomy): Eukaryota > Metazoa > Chordata > Mammalia > Afrosoricida > Tenrecidae > Tenrec > Tenrec ecaudatus. The sequence continues at coordinate 17,890,287 of NC_134547.1, forward strand.
TGGACCTGATGCAAAGGGCTTAAGTGGAGAACAAATGCTTTGAGAATGATTGGGGCAGGGAATGTATGGATGTGCTTTATACAATTGATGTATGTATATGTATGAACTGTGATAAGAGTTGTATGAGTCCCTAATAAATTGTTAAAAAATAAAAAGAAAACATCCCAACCCACTGCTGCCCAAACCCACAAGTCCAACATGAACCCTTTGTCTGACACCAAGCCACAAAGCCCTCCTACATCTCGCAAAACAGAAGCAGTGATGCTGACTGCAGGACAAAAGCTGAGTCAGTGAGCGTGTAAGCAACTCAACGCTGGCAGGGGCCTCCGCACAGCAGCTCCAGCACCCAGGGCTGCATCGGGGTAGGTCCATGTAGCTTCTCCTCAGGGATGTCTTACAGGAAGTGAGCCTTGCTAATTGAAGCAGGGAACTGGCTAAGACAGCTGCAGCCTGGCCGACCATCAGAAATCAAGAAACCTGAGAACTAGAAAGGTGAGACTCATGGAGCCATATATCCTTCTGTCCTTCATTTAACCTCACCTTGGTTTATTGGCCAGGTTGTCACTATAAACTAACCACCTCAAGGACTAAGGTGCTCCTGACCCAAGCCATGATTTTTACAGTCATCTCATATGCAAATGAAAGTTGGACATTGACTAAGGAAGATCGAAGAAGAATGGATGTATATGAATGATGGTGCTGGGGAAGACTATGGAAAGGACCAGGGACTGACAAAAGAACTGACATATGTATTCTAGAAGAAGTATAGACAGAACGCTCCTTAGAGCCAGGGGGAGTGAGACTTGGTCTCATGTGTTTCAGACATGCTGTCCGCAGAGACCAGTCCCTGAAGAAGGACGCCTTGTTTGGTGAAGTAGAGGGTCAGGGCAAAAGAGGAAGGTCCTCGACAAGATGGATGGCACTGAGGCTGCCACAATGAGGTCAGTCACAAGAACCCGGTGAGGATGGCACAGGACCGGGCGGTGTTTCCGTCTGTGGTACACAGCGTCGCTCTCAGTTGTAAGCAGCACCGATGGCACTGAACAACATCTAACGGCATCTTCTCTCTGTCTCTCTCCTCAGAATAGCTTTGTCTTACTTCTCTAGCTCTCTCCCTGTCTCTCGTCCCTCTCAGTCTTCTTCTTCTTCTTCAAATCTTTCTATTGGCTCATACAGCTCTTATCACAATCCATACATATATCCATTATGTCAAGCACATCTGTACAGATGTTGCCATCATCATTTTCAAAACATTTTCTTTTTGTTTGAGCTCATAGTATCTGTTCTCATTTTTTGTCCTCCCTGCCTCAGAAACCTTTGATAGTTTATAAATTATTTTTTTCATGTCTTACACCGACCGCTGTCTCCCTTCACCCACTTTTCTGTTGTCCATTCCCCTGGCAGGGCGTTATATGTCGACTATTGTGATCGGTTACCCCTTCCTCCTCTCCCCATCTACTTACCCTACACTCATTATTGGTCCTGAGGGTTTTGTCTGTCCTGGATTTCCAGCTCTTATCTGTACCAGTGTACATGCTCTGGTCTAGCCATATTTGTAAGGTAGAATTGGGATCATGATGCAGGTCTGGGGTTGGGGGGAAACATTAAAGAACTAGAGGAAAGTTGTGTGTTTCATTGGTGCTATACTGCACCCTGACTGGCTCCTCTCTTCCTTGTGACCCTTGTGTAAGGGTGTCCAATTGTCTTCAGATGGGCTTTGGGTCTCCACTCTGCACTCTCCCTCATTCACATCGATATATATTTTTTGTTTTGTTTTGGGTCTTTGATGCCTGATACCATCATCACCTCATGATCACACAGGTTGACGTGCTTCTTCCTCTCAGTCTTTATTTCTGTCTACACATCTCTGAATGAGTCTCTCTCTCCAGCTCTGTCCGTCTGTCCTTTCCCCCAGGTGTGTCCCTCCCTCTATGTGTCTCATTTCTTTGCCTCTGGCCTTCTGCCTGTTTTTGAGGTCACAGCTACTCTTTCTCTCCCTGCTGTCACCCTTCATGCCCCACCCTACATCACCCCGTGCTTATTTTAAAACTTGGAGGGGATTCCAAGAAACTCACAGGAACGTTGGACAGAAAGCACAGAGGGCTCCATGTGTCCCTCTCCTCAGTATTTCTTTTCTCCTTATTACTTTACTTATGTTTTTATTATTATCCCCTGGATTTTGCTATTGCTGTTTGTGATGATAAAGGGGCTGCCACTCAGAAGGTCTTGCCTTGCGTTTCCTCATCCCCCAGTTTTCTGTTTGTACAGGGTGGGATGGGTGGGTGTGGGGTATGTTTCTCATCACACCACTTCTCTGTTGCTCGCTTCTGTGGGAAATTTTTTTTCCTTTCCTACTCCCTGGGAGCTGACAGTGTTAGATTTCTCGGGTGGGAACTACCCCAGTTCTTGGCATCGCAGGAGAAAGAATTCACGTGGAAGCTTGGTTTTTGATCCAAATGAGTTTTTATAAAGGATGGAAGAAGTTTCTGGTTTTACAGTCAGTGAACATGGGCAACCTCATGGGACTGCACACCCAAACGTGGTGGCCTGGGGCCAGAGAGAGAGACCGGGGCAAGGAGCCGAAGGGCGAAGAAAAAAAGGGGGGGAAAGGGGGCAGCGGTGTCCAGGTCCAGGTATTTGAGCCCTCTATCTGGGAGGCATAGTAGAAGGTATTGTTTGATCCCACTGGCTGAATGAATCGCACCTGGGCCTTGTATGGGCCACCTGGCTCACACTTGAATTGGAACATCCCCAGTTAGTGTTCTTGGCTGGCTAAGGGCTCACCTGATCCCTGCAACCTCCTGTAGGTGCCCTTCAGGCATAGAGACGGACAGCCCAGTCCGTGTTTCTAGCTACTTAACCACAGGATCTGCTGACGGTTATGCTTCCTCTTTGGCAAAATTCATCCACGTTCCTCCCAGGCCTCAAGTTCTGGCTGTCCGTGAGTTAAGTCAGTCTCTCCTCTCTCATTCTCCCCTGTGTGTCTCCCTCTCCCTTTGCTTCTTTCTCGCCTTTCCTCTCTAGACTGTTTGTCTGTCTCCCCCTCCCCCACACCTCTCCCCTTGTTTCTCTCTCTGACTATCTCCCCATTCTCCTCGTCATCTCCTTCTCAAGCACCATTTCATTCCTCTTTCCTCTCTGTGTCTCCACCTCTTGTCCCTCCTATTTCCATCTTTCTTCTCTCTCTACTTAAACCTTCCCTTTCTCAACATCGTTTATCATGAATTGGAGGGTGAGGTTGACATTTCAGATCATGTTGAGTTTTGTAGTCAGCAGTTTAAACTACTTCCCAAACCCTCAATAGCTTGTCCTACCCACGTCCTTTGATTTCCCCTCTCACTTGTGGATCAGTTTTCTCCTTCAGCCAACGTCACACCTGTCCAACTTCTAGCATCATCTTCCCGCCCTTAACCTCTCCCCACCTGGCAACATCCAATGTCTGTTACTGTTTGAATAAAAGTGTTGGTTGTGGGTGGGTGTTGTTTGTTTTAGTACATTTCTTCACACATAATTCATGAACTGTACAATTCAGCAGGTTGAATACAAAGAGATGTGCAGTCACCACCACAGTCAGTTTTAGAAGGTTTTGTTCTTTATAACTGAGGTCACATGCAACATTTGCCCTTTTGTGCTTGACTAAATTCACTCAGCATAATGCTCTCCAGGTACATGCACAGCATGCGGTCCTCCATTAATTTATCTTTTCTTTTTAACTGATCTGTAGTAGTCTGTTGTGTGTGTGTGTGAGTGTGGCAGTTTCTTTATGCATTTGTCAGCTGATGGTCATTTAGGTTGCTTCCATCTACTGGCGACTGTGAACAGCGCCTTGATGAACATGGGAGAGGATGTGTCTGTTCATGCTATAAGAATTACTTCTTTAAGGCATAAACCCAGCACAGGGATTGCCATAGACTGGCATGGCAGGGCGCTGACAGCTCTCAGGGTCAGGTGGCCCACATGGGGTGAGGCAAGAAGGCAAAGGGGCAGACAGAAAGGAGGAGTGCCCAGCATCGCTCTCACATAAACATCACGCCTCCCAGGAGGCATCAGGCTGGGACGGGATTGGCAGGTTGGACTTTGCCCCTCCACAAGCGCACTTTGCCACACCATCTAACTGCCACCCCCTTCGATGTTACCCCACACGAGGCTCTCCTCCTTGGGAGTTCTCAGTTTGGGGAGCACTGGTTTCTATGACATTTCTGGCCAGCGTTACCCCTCTCGGGTCCATCTGCTGAAGGTTAGTGTGGATCGCACTTCAGAGCCGTAGCTTCCAAGGTGCCATGGTCTTCCCATGCCGCTCAGTTGTCCATCTCTTCTCCTTATTTCTGTTCTTCTCCTCCCAGCTTTTCATCACCTCCATTGGTTTTCTCCTCACTGTCTTGTCTGGTCCTTCCAAACCTGGCTGCTTTGTTTTTTGTCTTTATCCTTCAGCATTCCTTCTTGTCCCTCTGCTCCCTCCTGTCTGCATCCCGAACTTCTTTCAGTGGAGTAATGAACTGCAGGATCCCCATTTCTTTCACGGGAGAGTGTGTGCCACAGGCACGTAGTGCCTGAAGCTTCCCTTTCACTGTGAAGTTGTTGGCACAAGACGTGGCATACAGCATGAAGACACTGTCAACTTGGGATAGGGTGCTCAGGGTCTTCTTGGAGAGATTGATACCCTCCAGGAGCATCTATCTCCTTGGTGATCTGGGGATGGCCTGGCATATATAGGTCCTCTGGCCTCTCTCTACTCCCTACCTTGTGCTTGAAGCGTTTAGTCCATTTACATTTAAAGTAATTATGAATAAAAAAGGGACTTACTACTTCCAAATCACCATTTGTGTCCTGCCCTCCCTCTTTTGTCCCTCATATTCTTAAAAATACCGAGGCATGGCAACATTTTCAGTCACCTCCTATGCATGTGAAAGTTGGACATTGAGTAAGGAAGGAAGAAGACTATTGGAAGTACCATGGACTGCCAAAAGAACAAACCAATCTGTCTTGGCAAAAGTTCAACCAGAATGTCCTTAAAGGAAAGTAGGATATTATGCTTATTGAAGTAGAAGGGCAGCCAAATGAGGAAGATCCTCAACAAGATGGATTGACACAATGCCTGTCACAACGCTCTCAACACTAAGACCAATCCATAGAATAATACATAGGGATGTACATAGGGTTATCCATGGGGTTATCCATAGGGTTGTACCTAGAGTTGTCAATAGGGTCGTACAAAGGGTTGTATCTAGAGTCATATATAGGGTCACACATAGGGTTATACATGGGGGTCGTACATAGGTTTATGCATAGGGTCACTGTGTCAGAGCCAGTTTGACAGAAACTAACAGCAATACCCTGTAATACTGAATTTGTATTTGATTGATTTGTTTGTACTAAAGTATTTTGATATTTTATTCTCCTCCTTTTCTTGTCTAAGGCAGCCTGGGGGCATAGTGGCTACCCACTGGGCTGTGACTCGAAAGATCAGCAGTTTGAAGCCACCAGCAGCTCTTGGGGAAGCACATGAGGATTTCCACTCCCTTACGCAGTTCCAGTCTTGGCAACTCCCAGGGGCAGGTCGGCCCTATCTCGTAGCATCACTCGGAGTCACCATTGACTCAATGGCAGTCAGTTTGGTTTCATTTGGGAGTGCAAGAGGGGGAGGTTGTTTGCATATTTTTTAGATTTGTTGTGTGTGTGGTTACCATTGGTATTACCCTTAAAATTCTAAATTTGTAATCATCGAACTTGAACTGGTACCAACTTACTTTCAACAGTGCACTGACACTCTGTTCCTCTATGACTTCCTCCCTGCCCTTCTGTTGTTGCTCTCACAACTAACATCTTCATGTGTGGTCCATAGCACGCGTGTATCATCCTAGCATGCATTTGTGATTTCTATCACGGTGGACATGTTATCAGGAGGGACTAGTCCTTGGAGAAGCACATCATATTGGTAAAGTAGAGGATCCGGGAAAGGAGGAAATGCTTCCATGGGATGGTGTCACAGAGCGGCTCCAACAATGGGCTCAAACACGGTCACCGTTGTGAGGACCGGGAAGTGTTTGTTCCGTTGTCCATAGGGTCTCTTCCAGGGAGGAGAGGAGTTCAGCACATTGCGGTATACTCTATAAACAACAGAGAGCTTTGCTAAGGATAAAGAGTATTTTAAAATATAGTGTGATTTGTTTACATCATGCTACAAAGTGCTCTTGAATTGCAAAACTCTTTCTCTTTGCTTTTAAAGGTAAACAAACCACCCTGCGTTTAGGCAAAGTCCCTTCCACCGAGTAAAGGGCGGAATTATGAAATAACAAAATAATTTATATGTAGTCCTGTGGCCTCCAGTCGATTCTGATTTATGGCAGCCCTCGGTAGGACAGAGTAGAACTACTCCTTGGGGTTTCGGACATCGCAAGGCTTCAGAGGACCAAACATGCTCCCGCAAAGGAGAGTGTGAATCATAGACCTTGTGGTTAGCAGCCTGGTAATTAACCTGCAGTGCCAGCTGGACTCCTGAGCTCATAACTAGGGTGGTCATGCCATGATAACAGTCTCGTGGAATCCTCGGTGATGGAAATGGGAACGCACTCAACGGCCAGGTGCACAATTGCAAAGGAAAAGGAGGGAATGCCGTTGCTCAAGGCTGAAGCGCGGCAGTTTGCTGGGTGAGGTTCCCACCATATCTCAGTCACATAACATCCTGTTGTACAGAATGCATGGTGGACACGCAGGGATGCTCACCTATACTTTCCCAACTGTGGAGCGGTTTCACATGGCATAGCTCATAAATTCCAGGTCTTGCATTTTTTTTGAAAAAGCCAACTCCTTGCTGTCCAATTGATTCTGACTCATAAGAACCCTACAGCAGTGATGGGACTCAAGTCATGTAACAACCTACTAGGCTTTGTGACCCTTTTCAGTAGATTCTAAGGGATATGACAGTGGAGGGTTGCAGAAATGGGGAACTGACAGCCACGAGGATGAGGAAGAAAGCCTGTCCTGGAGTTGGCAGTTTAAGGGCTACACGACTCTGAAGAAGGTGATTGAGCTATTGAACTATATGAAATGTGAATCACATGTTGGTAAGATTGTTAAAAGATAAGTCAATTAACATTTTAAATGATTTGTAAAAAGTAAAATACCCTTAGGAGTGTTTACTTAAGACTATTGTTTTCTTGAAATCATTGTTTAGTAAAGTGATTTGCAAATGATGACATGTAGTGAACATCTTTCAGTGCTTTGCCTTTCATTGTCCGTCATACTTAACATTCTTAAAGACTTGGCAGGCTGACAAGTATTTGGGAAAGATACAGAATCTTATGTATTGTTTTTGAATCAAAAAGTGCATTGTACATGCAAACATGTGATCACAGACGCCAAATGGTTTGCTCAATGATAAACATTCCATAACCCACAAAGTGGCTTACAAACACCAAGGCATTTGGAATGTGTTTTGCAAGTGGCAACGTGTTATATGTTGAATTGCTTACTATTTTTGCACCCCACCTTTTCCTCACCTACCTGAAGTCCCAACTCCACTGCGCCAGGCACCAAGAAACCCCCTTTCTCTGTCTTCCCCACCACCTGTACCATAGAGGGGCTTGAAAAAGGAGAGGGATGCTGGTGTTCCCTTCACCCTAGCGATGACTGTGAGAGATTCCGGTGCAGACATTTGCTTCCTGTGATCAGAGTCCCTTAGAAACAGAGGTTCTTTGCTAGTCAGTCAGCCAGGTAATTCACATAGACCCCATTTCGCCTCTCTCCAGACACTGGTAGGAATTGCATATCCCACCCCCTCCCATACACACACACACACACACACACACACACACACACATTCAAGTTGGACATAACCACGGACTTGCTTTCATCAAGTCAGTATGAGTTGAGGCCATCAAAATCCTGCCTGCAGACACAACAGAGAAGAAACTGCCCTGGAAGAACAGCTCTATCATGTGCTGTTCTCACCTGAATGGTACCTGTTAACTTGCCGAATAGGCTCCTTGATCGTGAGTCTTGTCTGTGAGGCCGTGGCAATGAACGATGAAACCCAGGCACTGGCAGTTAGTTGGTGAGGACGGTTGGTGCCAGGGTTGGGTAAAAAGGATGGAGTGTGAGGCAAGTCTGAATCTGACCTCTGCGGTGGCAATCTGTCTTGGGAGCCAGAGGAGCTCAGACGTGGCCTTCATGCCATTTTCCTCGCCGTGTCTCACCTGAGCACGAATAGGTTGTCTTAGACTGGGTTTCCCAGAAGTATGCCCCGACATGAGGATTTGAGGACAAGTGGTGTAATGAGAAGTTTACTATTATTATTGTTATTGTTATTTTGGAAATAGGAATAGGAGTGTGGAGCAGTGACGCTGTCAAGGGGATTGAGACAATGAACGCGTTCAAGAACTGTGAACATTCAGAGGGATTACATGGTTTACAGAGTCACACAGCTAATAAACTGCACAGCCAGGATGCAGGCGCAGGGTGTTTGGTTCTGATTCCACACAACAGTGCCTACTAGTGCCCTGATTGCCCGCTCAAATGGGAAGGGGACGGCAGAGAACTAACAAGCAGAAATCCATGTCCTCTTGAGATAGCTTTCCACTGTATCCCTGCGCTTAAGCCCCACTGTACACTGCTGCAAGGATCAAATGCCACACTTGAGAAGGAGCCCACTGTCCCTCCCCACCCACTCTGGCCTGCCCTCAACCCACAACCAGGAAGACTGTCAGGAAGCCCCCCTCAGTTTTCTTGTTCCATGAACTCCCAGGAAGGCCAGAAGTCAGGCACTCTGAGAACCAAATGGCAATATGAAGGCACCTAGAAAGAGACATCGCTACAGAGACTAGATGAGAGGTGTTTGAGGGTCTCCTTCCAGGCATGTGATAGACTGGCATGTTCAGAACCTCTCTGAAGTTAGGCCTGTTCATGGAATATACTTTGTCCAATGAAACCTGAGTGGAGGAGCCATGGGCACACATCGCAAGGACCAGTTCTTGATGTGACACATTGTTTTTCCCATGGCCTTGGTATCATGAAGGTCGCCTGCAGCTGGAAACCAACCAGCTCGACACCCCATGACAGCAACAACAGATAAAGGGGAGAATGCGTGGCAGCACAGAGAGCCATCTGACCCAGAAATAGCAAAAAGTTATTTGTAGCTTAGTGGTTTTGGAAGGAAAAAGAGCTACAAGCAATACTGGAGACATTCATCAGGTGAGTGAGTCAAAGAGTCGAACTAACCTTTTCAACGAGAGGAAGAAGGAAGAAGAGGGATGGGGTTGAGGGGAAGGAAAACCCTTCTCTGGGAAACAGAGCCCCGGGTTCTGTGGCTGCCTTCATGTGTGACCCTTGACCTACACTTTCTCTGCTTGAGCCTCAGTTCCACTAACTGCATATTGATGCTGTAGGATAAACACTGGGTGGCTAATCGAAGAGTCCGAGGCGGAAGGAGAAAGATGAGGCAATCTATTTCTGTCACCATTGAACCTTGTTCCCTCCTAACACTCACTCACTGCCCTAGAGTTGATTCTGACTCCTAGTGAGTCTGTAGAACAGAGGAGAACTGCCCCAGTGGGTCTCCGACACTGCCAATCTTCACAACAGTAGAAAGTCTTCTCTTTCTCCTGCAGAGTAGTTGGTGGTTTCGAACTGCTGACTCTGCACTAGTAACCACTGTGCCACCAGGGCTCCCATTTGGAACTCCCAGGAAACATCACAAAAGGTGGAATAGGCTCAGTGGCAATGGGTTTTGAGTTTCCTTGTTTTCTTTTCTGACTGCCTAACTTCTAGGAGTCATTACAAGACTAAGGCATTTAAATACTTCTTGACCCTGAACTCCTGAAATTGTATCCATGGTCAACCTGGAAGACCATCTAGGAAAGAATGAAGACTGCAGTAGACCAGATGGCGAAGAGACGACAGAAAGGACTTGCCTCAGGGGCGAGTGTGCTTGGCGGGGGAGCTCAGGAGGCCTCTGATTTATTCCATGCAGAGTTGGGGGTCAGATGGAAGGACTTTGAGCCTGTCTGTGTCTTCTTTCCTCTTTCACAGTGGGCCAAGAAACAGAACTGGTCCACTGGGCACGTATCCCCGCCCATTCTCCCAGGCTCCGATGCTACATCTTCTGGGCCCTGGGGGAGCGGGAGAATTTCTGCAGCATCGTGGTCAAGATGAGAACGAGCTCAGAGCCGACCCACAACGCTCTCTCAGGAGTTGTCCTGCAGGTCTCGAGCACAGGTTCCCAAACTCACTTGGGTTTCTTCCCCCTTTTCAGAAAAAAAAAAAAGGACTGAGCGTCCCCTGGCCATTAAAAACATTAGTACTCTTGTCCATCATCTGGATAAAGTGTGGGTATCTGCTTCTGCAGCCCCCCTGGATCCTTCTAATGCCCCCCTCCACCGGAGTTTGAATCACCCACTTTGAGCAACATTGATCTAGAGGCCTGTATCTCATTATGGGTGAGTTTTGGGGAGCACCGGTTTCCTCACCCCCATCCCTCCAGGGTATTTCAGTGCTATTTACATGGATTTACTTGTGACCTGCTTCAAAGATGCCTCAGAATGAAGTCCTGGGGATCTGTATGGATTATGTATGTAAGTACATATGTATGAATATGTGGGCTTCCAACAACCAGGTCAACAGTTCAAACCACCACTCACTCCAAGGCAGAAAGATGAGGCCACCCACTTCACAAAGAGTTAAAACCTTGGAAACCCAATATAGACTCAATGGTGGTGAGTTGTATGTATGCATATTTGCATGTGGAGAGAGAGAAAGATGATAAACAAAGTTTTTGTAGTTGTTGTTTAAAGATAGAAAAAGGAAAAGCCCAAGGAGCTGCCTCTTGCATGGTGGCAGGCACATCACTCAGTGGGTTAAACAGCTTAGCCACGTTGAACTTGAATGGGACTTGATTTGACCAATGTGGGTGGGGGGGACACATGCACAATAGAGAAAAGGATCAAACTAGTTCCCATCCAGTACAGTCCCACTCATGGCCACCCTCTGTGGGTCAGAGGTGAGCTGTGCCCCATGAGGTTTTCAATGGTTGACCTTCTAGAAGGAGATTGCCAGCCCTTTCTTCCAAGGCACCTCTAGGTGGCCTCCAATCATTGGGTCACCAGTCAAAACAGGCACCATTTGCACCCCAGGGACTCACAGGAAGTGAGGGTTTCATCAATGTGTGTTTTGTCTGAGTAGAAAGTGTAACAGGTAGTGTGTTCATCTAGGGAGACTAGAGAAACAAATTCATGGAGACTTACATGTGAATAAGAAAGAGGTTTATATAAAAGAGTAATTGAGTATTGAGAAAACATACCAGCCCAGTCCAGATCAAGTCCATGTATCCTATATTAGTCCATATGTCTGATATCAATCTATAAAGTCCTCTTCAGACTCATGAAGCACATGCAATGATGCTGAAAGCAGGAGGATCACAGGCCACTGGGTGGGAAGTCCCGTGGATCCAATGGTGTTATAAGCATCTCAGCGCTGGCTGGGGTCTCTATGTGGGTTTTCCAGTTTCAGAAGTGTGGTTGCATCAGGGTAGGTCCATGTGGCTATTCCAGCTCCTGGGCCCTACCTAGTACCATGTGTCTTGTTAGTAGAGCATCTCTCAGGGAGTGAGCGTTGTCAGTAGTAGTGAATCTCCAAGGGAGTGAGCCAAGAGAGTGAGAATCTGTCTCCCGCCTTCATGGAGGAAGTCCAGGAATTTCCAGAATTCTCAGGAGAAGGCCATACCCACACCAAGGCCTCATTGGCTATGATCTGATTGACAGGCTAGACTCGACCCCTTCACCCTTAATACTCTCATTTCCCAAATTGACACCCAATTATGTAACTACCACACCTAGGGAGAGGTTGGCTGTGCTGTTCTCCCTATTTCTGCCAGGGTCAGGAGAGTGTCCCATCAGGTTAGGTGTCTAGACACTGGAGAATATCAGAACCCTAGTGGTGTAATGGTTACAAGTTGGGCTGCGATCTTGAAGGTCTGCAGTTCAAAACCATTAGTCACTCTGGCAGAAAGACAGGGTTTTTCACTCCTGTAAAGAATTAGTTTGGAAACTGACAGGAGCAGTTCTACTCTGTCTCATAGGGCCTCAATGAATCTATATCACCTTGATGGCAGAGAGATTGGCTTTTGTGGTGGAGAATGTCATACTCCTGCTGCATGAATGGATGTGTTACACGTGCATGAAATAAATAATCCTGTTAGCTTTAAACTTCTGACACATTCAGGTGGTTGATTCTTTCAACCCAGCCTGCCCTAATGAACACAGGCCGCAGCTCCCTCCTGGGCCTCAGGCAGGTCCCCTGTCTCTGTGGCCCTCTTATGCAATCTCTAAAGAGGAGTGTGTGATTCAACACTAAGTGGTGTTTTTTAAACAGGTTCAAGAGAAAAATAGTTTGGTTATTTTGACAGGAGCTGAAAAGTTACCTGAGAAAACTCATCACCCACACTTGCAGATTATTAAAAGTATGGGGGGAGGGGGAGAAGGAAGCAAAGTAGGGGGAAAGGAGTGGAAGAACTTGCCAACAAAGAGGAAAATATGTTTCTTCAATTTGAATTGAAACTGAGAAAGATCTATCTAAGGACATAGTAGAGCATATTAGGAGGCAAAGTTATAAACACTTCTTAGCCACAGCAAAATACGTGAGGAAATGAGTCACTGGCCTTGGGGACCTTCATCTCAGGGGACATCTAGGTCAACTGTCATAACATAGTCCACAAAGACAGTGTTTTACATGCTACTATAAATAGTGTTTGAGGTCTTAAAACCTTGAGACTAGCCAGCCACCTAGCGTACTCCTGTCTCTCCCCATCCAGAGCAAAGGAGAGTGAAGATAATCAAGGAGACCTATTAGTCCAAAGAACTAATGGATTGAGTGGCGCCCCAGACTCCATGACCTTGAGACATAAAGAGCTAGATGGTAGCCCAGCTACCACTGCAGACCACTCTGATCCAAATCACAATTCTACTGGGTTCTGAACATGTACCTCCAAAACAAACTCACTGCCACCGAGTCAAAGCCAACTCATAGCAACCCTATAGGCCAGGGTAGAACAGCTGCGTGAGTTTCTGAAACTGTCACTCTCTATGGGAGTAGTAAGCCCCATCTTGCTCAGAGTGGCTAGTAGTTTTCACTGTACCCAAGGGCTTCTGAGTCCTAATTATGCGGTTGGGAACGTGTGTGTGTGTGTGTGTGTGTGTGTGTGTTTAATGGAGTACAAATTCAAAATTATAAAGAAGGCCAAATTGACTGGTCTGATAGAGATTAGTTTAGAACCCAGATGATTGTGGTCCTTTGACAGCCCTCGAGCCTGGGAACTCAGGGTGACCCCACCCCTAGTTATCCATTCTCCACCCAACAATAGCCAGATCTATACAGTGAATAATAACACCCAGGAATAAGTACACCCAGTATACTTCACACCCTCAACCAAGCGAGGCCCAAAGGGTCAAAACAAAACCCAGAAGGCAGGAAGAGGCACGGAAGAATGGAAACAGGAAGACCAGAAGTAAGTGATACAAATGCTGTTCTCTTGAGAGGACACAACTAATGTCATGAAACAAAAGGCGTATGAATTGTTGAAGGAAAACGGATTTCCTCTGACAACATTCGCCCTGTGAATGACAATCAGAAGTCACAATAACAAAGATGTGGCAGATCATTCAAAAGATAAAACTTAACCCTGGGAAGCATCGTTCCACTCGGACACACATGAGGGAGCAGGAGTCAGAATGGACTTGGTGATGATTGGGTTAACTGGTGGCCTTTACAAGTCATACAGCCTCTTGGCTTTGTTTCCAGTAGGCTGGATTACAGGATCTCTGCAGTCTTAATTGGCTCTAAGACTCTGCTTCTGTGAGAGCTATTCTTTGCTGCATATCTCTGTTCTTTGTTCTTGGTGGGGTTTAGCTCTACAATAGGCCTCCAGACAGGCTTCACCAGAGACACATAAAGACACTTTGTGGTGGCTTCACTTGCAAGACCGGATTCAGCTCCAAATCATTTCAGCAACTCTGGGGCCCATATGGGCCCTTTATAGACGCCCTGTGGCATTTGTCTACATGACCAGGTCTGACCTCTGAGAAATGATGCCAAATCCCATGAAGGCTTGTACCTGGGAAACCTTGTAGGGACGGAGCGGGGAGGCACTTGATAATCCACTTGGGAAGTTTCAAAAAGATTCAGCAGCACAGAGGCTGTGCATGCTGCACAGAGATACAGATCACAGCAGGCTTCTGGCTCACCACAGGGAAGAACTCGAGAGATAGCCTTAAGTCATTAATAAGGCTAGAAATTAAAACTGGAATGAAAGTAATAAGTAAAACTGGAATTAAGAGCAATAAGTATAATAAGGGAAAACTAAATCTTCTTAAAATGAGGACTATGGGGCCCTGGTGGTGTACTGGTTATAAATAGGACTGCAATCCACATGATCAGCAGTCAAAAAGCTCCTCATGAGAAAGACTGGCCTTCTACTCCCACAGACAGTTGCCGTCTGGGAAACCCACAGGGGCGCGCTGTGAGTCCCCTTCCACTCAATGGCTGTGAGTAAAAGCTAGGAACAAGATGAGAGTTCACTCTTACTTGCTATTATTCTGGAAGCGCTCATCAGGACATTAGAGGAAACTTACAGAAGAACTTAATGAAAAAAGACCATCCAGAATCTGTCCAGGAACAACAGAAATACACGGACGTGCAGCCACCTGAGATACGATGATTGGTCTCCTGGTGTGGAGCAAAGGAAGTGGAGGGACTCAAAAACTGAAAGAAGTCTCTTTCAACAAACACTCAATATTTGCACAAGAGCGGAGCTGAGAAGGCAAGGAGGCTCAGAGGAACCTGAAGGCTGGAAAGGAGACCGTTGGGGTGGGAGTCTGAGAATGCTCACCCATGCGGGGATTGGAACCAATGGGCTGGCACTATTTCTGTATGAATTGCTGAAAGGGAATCACTTTGTGGTGCAATCAATCCACCAGACTAATGACCCATGAGAACCATTGCCTCACACCTGAGACCAGAAGAACTAGATGTGCCCTGGCTTCCACACTTGCCCAGGCTGACCAGGGACACAATGGAAGGTCTGGTTAGAATAGGATAAAAAGTGTAAGTCAACATTCAAACCATACATGAAATTAGAAGAATCTAGACACGCCTATGATATCCTTTTAACTTGGAACTGAAACCAGTCCCAG
This sequence comes from Tenrec ecaudatus, assembly GCF_050624435.1. NCBI lineage: Eukaryota > Metazoa > Chordata > Mammalia > Afrosoricida > Tenrecidae > Tenrec > Tenrec ecaudatus. The sequence goes on from NC_134547.1 coordinate 17,905,466, forward strand.
GAGTCACCTTTCCACTTAATTGGCCCATAAAATAAATAGTAACACCATGGAGAATGTGCTTCTTTAAGCAGCCAACGTTTGCACAAAAACAGAGAGGAGATGAAAGGAGGGTCAAGAAAATTGGATTGCTGGACTTGAGCCAGGTGGGGTGAAAAGTTTCAGAGTGCCTATGCAGGGCTTATGACCAAGGGCACGCAGCCTTTGGATGTGTATCGCTGAATGGGAACCAACTTCCTGTGTAAACAAGTTACTTAAAGCACAATAAAATATTCAAAATTAAATATGAAAATGTCAGTGGTTTTCTGATATTCTCACTGAACAAAAAAATTAAGTTAATGTTTAAATAAAATTCAGTTAATGCTTCTCTGTGTGTAAAGACCAGAGTGGGTGACCTTACAGAGACAGTATCTGGATCAGCAGTTCCCTGGGAGTATGGCAGGGAAGGTTGGGGGGTGGAGGGAACAGGGAGCTAATAATGATGAGTCCAAAAATGAATAAAATACTCTAAAACTGATTGTAGCGATGATTGTACAACACTTCTTGATGTGATCGAACTATTGAATTAGGTGATGTGCGAATTACATAGCCAAAAAATGCTGGGGGGAAAAACAAAGACACATGTAGGAATTGGAAAATATATGTATACTCACACACACATATACATATACACGTATACATACATATATATAACAGGCATCTCAAGCTTAGTAAATAAATACAGTGTTAGAAGGAGTCCTGTAAACAATAGCAACAACTTCCCATGTGTCTTCAAATGACTCTAAGAAGAAATGTGTGAATCCCTTGACAAAATGAATGGACACAGCGTTAGTAATGAGGGGCTCAAACATGAAAACAATTAGACAGTGGCTCAGGACTGGACTATGTTTCATTCTGTTGCATGTAGGGTCAATATGAGTTGGAACAACAGTAGTTGGAAATATGAGGAGTCCTAGCTGTACAGGGGTTACATTGCTAGCCAGCCACCTAGTTTCTTTGGTGGGTCCCAAGTGCCTGATGTTTGCCTAGTCTTTCCAGTCACGAATTAAGCCCTGGGGCATCATTCCTTGGCCTGCTAACCATAAGGCCAGCAGTTCAAACCCAGTAATCCACTGCATGGGCGAGAGAGAAGCCTTTCCACTCCCATACAGATTTACTGTCTCAGAAATCCACAAGGGGTCTACTCTGTCCTCATAGGGTTGCTAGGAGTTGAAAATGACTCTGTCAAGTCAGGAAAAGCTGGAAATGTGAACTTGAATATGTCCTTCAGTGACAAGAGTTGACTTAATGGAAAAACAATGAGTAATATGAATTGACTCCATGGGGAAACACATTATCTATCTGTCTGGGACACCTCAAATGTATAAAGTTGTCAAGGCTGTCCAAATAAATCGACAAATTTTCATAAATCCTAAGAAAATCCCAGTGGGATTATGAAGAACTTGAAAAAATGATTCTAAAGTACAATTGGAGCCCCTTCTAAACTTCTAAAACTTGTATTAGAAGAGGCAACGATGTCAAAGCCATCCACAATTGTATGCACATATTACTATATCTGTAGGTCCACCTCGATAAGATAGACTGGACGAACAATGTGAGAAGAAAACAATGGGACCAACGGTCCTGGAGGGACATGAGAGTGTGGGAGGTAGGGGAATGGAGGAAGTGTTGGCCAACCCAGGGAAAAGGGAACAACGAGTCATTCAAAACCAGTGGAGGAAGGGGATAGGAGGACTGGTAGGGAGTGATCAAGGGCAAGGCAACCGAGAGGAATTACTGAGACCAGAATGAAGGCTGAACATGGTAGTGGGACAGGAAGAAAGCATAAGGAAATACAGTAAAGGAGCAGGAGGCAAAGGGCATACATAGAAGCCTAAATACAGACATGTACACATGTAAATATATTTATGATTATGGGGGAAATAGATCTATGTGCATATATTTATAGGTTTAGTAGTTAGGGTAGCAGGTGGACATTGGGCCTCCTCGTGCTCATTCCCTCAATACTAGAGCACCTTGCTCAGCTCGACGGTCATTTCATGATAACCGCCTTCCCGACATGATTGCTGAAGACAGGCGTGTGTATAAGCAAACGTGGTGAAGAAAGCTGATGTTGCCCGGCTATCAAAAGATATAGCATCTGGGGTCTTAAAGGCTTGAAGGCAAAGAAATGACCATCTACTTCGGAAGCAACAAAGCGCAGAGAAGAAGCTCACAGCCTATGTGAACACAAGGTGTTGAAGGGTTGCAGACACCAAAGAACAAAAACCATCGTGCGATAATGTTCCCCACATAAACGCTGAAGATGAATGTGTGCATAAGTAAGTGTGGTGAAGAAAGCTGAGGGTGCCTGGCTATCGAGAGATATAGCACTGGGTACTTAAAGACTTGAAAGTAAACAAGAGGCCATCTAGCCCAGAAGCAACAAAACCCACATGGTAGCAGTACATCAACATTAGTGATCATGAAGGGCTGAGGCGACCTGGTTTCAAGCACCAAAGGGGGTGGGGAATGATATCATGAATGAGGGGAGTGCATGATGGGGACCCAATGCCCATCTGTAGACATCTGGACATTCCTTGAAGAGGGGTAGTGTGGACGAGATGAGTCACTTAGGGTTCAGTATAGCAATAATGAAACGCAGAACTTTCCTCTAGTTCTTGAACACTTCCTCTCCCCCAACTATTATATTCCCAATTCTACAACCTGTTTAGACCAGAGGATGCAGAGCAGTACAGATGAAACACAGGGAATCTAGGACAGATGAAGTCCTCAGGACCAATGGTGAGAGTGGCTAAACCGGGAGGGAAATGGTAGAAAGGGGGAACCGATCATGGGGATCTATATATAGCCTCCTCTCTGGGAGATGGGCAACAGAAAAGTGGGGAAAAGGAGACGCTGGTCAGTGTAAGATAAGATAAAATAATTATAAATTATTAAGCGTTCATGAGGGAGGGGTGAGTGGAGAGGGATGGGAAGGGATAAAAGGAAAATGAGCTGATACCAGGAACCCAAGCAGAAGACGAATTTTGAGAATGATGAGGAAAACGAATGTATAAGTGCTTTACACAATTGATGTATGTATGGATTGTGATAAGAGTTGTAAAGTTGTATGAGCCCCAATAAAATGATTGTTTTAAAAAAAGAAGAGGCATCGAGCTACCTGATACAGGAGAATAATCGAGGGTGTGTTTTTCCAGGTAGAATAGGGAAATGAAACTCAGACACTCATGTGTGTATGATAAAAAGTTTTACATAAAAGAGCAATTGTATATTAAGAGAGCATCCCAACCCGCTCCAAATCAAGTCCATAAGTCCTATATTAGCCCATATGTCTGATACCAATCTATAAATTCCTCTTCAGACTCATACCACACATGCAATGGCACTGAAAGCAGGAAGATCACAGGCCAGTGGGTGGGAAGTCTTGTGAATCCAGTGGCGATGGAAGCATCTTAGCGCTGTGAGGAGCCTCCACATGACTCCTTCAGCTTCAGGGCTCTAGCGTAGCTCCATGTGCCTTCTCAACAGGACCGTCTCTCAGGGAGTAAGTATGCATCCCACCTCCAGCAAAATATTGACCTTAGCACCTCCAAATGCGGTCACCAAGGTTCGACCTGATTGACAGGCTAAACCCCACCCCTTCACTCTTGGTAGTCTCAAGTTGACACCAGCTTATGTAACTATCACAAAGGGAGACTCAAACAAACAAAAAACAACTCACTGCCAGCTGAGTATATTCCCACCTGTCATGACCCTATTTCAGAGAGGAGAACTGCCCCTTTGGGTTTCTGAGAGGATAAATCTTGATGGAAGCAGGCAGCCTCATCTTTCACCTGAGGAGTAGCTGATGGATTTAAACAGCTGACCTTGTGGTGAACAGCCCAATGTGGTAACCCACGGCTGCACTAGGACTCCAGAGGGAGAATTAAAATAAGAAGAGAAACACACACACACACACACTCACACAGACATTAAACTCGCTGATAGGGATTCAAACAAATAGACCCTACAGGACAGTGTAGAACTGCCCATATGAGTTTCAGAGACTGTCAGTCTATGGGAATAGAAAGTTTTCTCTAACTCTCAGAGAGCAGCAGGTGCTTCAAACTGCTGACCTTGCAGTTAGAGGCCCAATGCATAAACACGATGACCCAGGGCCCCTACAGAGAGAAACTAGGACCCGTAAAATAGGAAATCATGATATACAGGTGGAGTCATGGTATAACGTTATAATAGAGCCAGAAAAGATGCACAGATCCAGAGCTCCATAGAGATGAATGAGAAATAATCCCCAGGTGAAGAAAGCTGATGGTGCCCGGCTATCAAAAGAGATAGTGTCTGGGGTCTTAAAGGCTTGAAGGTGAACAAGCGGCCATCAAGCTCAGAAGTAAAAAAGCCCCCATGGAAGAAGCACACCGGCCAGTGCGATCACGAGGTGCCAAGGGACCAGGTATAAGGCATCATGCAAAAAAAAAAACAACGATATAAGTGTGTGTATGTATGTGTATATGTATATGTATATATATATACCATATTAAATGAAGGGGGAAGTGCAGAGTGGAGACCCAAGGCCCAAGTGTCGGCCAATGGAGATCCCCTCATAGAGGCGTTTAGGACAGGAGATGGGTTAATTTGGGTGCGAGGTAGTACCGATGAAGAACACAGCTTTCCCCCAGATCCTGGATGCTTCCTCCCCCCAACTACCATGATCCGAATTCTACCTTGCAGGCCTGGATAGGACAGAGGCTGTACACTGGTACATATGAGGGCTGGAGGTACAGGGAATCCAGGGTGGATGATACCTTCAGGACCAAGGGTGTGAGGGACGATGCTGGGAGAGTGGAGGGTGAGTTGGTTGGAAAGGGGGAACTGATTACAAGGATCTACATGTGACCTCTTCCCTGGGAGAGGGACAGCAGAGAAGGGGGGAAGGGAGACTCCGGATAGGGCAAGATATGACAAAATAACGAGGTATAAATTACCAAGGGCACATGAGGGAGGGGGGAAAGGGGAGGGAGGGGAACAAAAAAAGAGGACCTGATGCAAGGGGCTTAAGTGGAGAGCAAATGCCTTGAGAATGATTGGGGCAGGGAATGTATGGATGTGCTTTATACAATTGATGTACGTATATGTATGGATTGTGATAAGAGTTGTATGAGTCCCTAATAAAATGTAAAAAAAGAAAAGAGGAGAAAAAATGATTAGGGCAAAGACTGTACAGATGTGCTTTATACAATTGATGTATGTATATGTATGAACTGTGATAAGAATTGTATGAGCCCCTAATAAATTGTTAAAATTTAAAAAAAAGAAAGAAAGAATCCCCAGGAAATTGAAGAATTTAGCACATGACAAATCTCACACCTGGGGATACAGGTGAAATGGCTTAAGGAATTTGTACATGGCTCCTTCACAACTTTGAGAGAGAGAGAGAGAGTCTGTGTGTGTGTAACTGCTTCACCTCACCCATGCCCTCCGCCTTTGATTGAAACCACTGGCTAACAGATAAAAGAAGCCAGTTAATTTTCCTTCAGTTCCTTTTCTTTTCTCATTCCAACTTTTCTTCCATCTAGTTTCCTATCTTCCTACCATCCATTTAATGATGATCTGCCTGTGTGTGGGTGTGTGCATGATTCATAGAAAGTCATGTGGAAGGACATTCTTTTTTAAAATTATTTATAAACATTTTTATTGAGGCTGATACTACTCTTATCACAATCCCTATATACATCAATTGAGCAAAACACCCTTATACATTCGTTGCACTCGTCATTCTCAAAATTCACCTTCCACTTGGGTTCCTGGAATCAGCTGTTTCCCTTTTTTCTCCTCCCACTCCCTACCCGCTCTCCCCTTCCCCCTGGTCCCTTAATAGTTTATAAATAATTATTTTATCTTATCTTACACTGCCCGGCGTCTCCCCTCACCCATCTTCCCATTGCCCATCTCCCAGAGAGGAGGTAACACATAGATCTCCAAGATAGGTTCTCCCTTTCTACAACCCCTTCCCTCCTGGTATCGCCACTCCTACTGTGGGTGTTGAGGGGTTCGTCCGTCCTAGATTCCCTGTGTTTCCAGATCCCTACTGCACCGCTGTACATCCTCTGGTATAACCAGGTCTGCAAGGTAGAATTGGGTTCATGATAATTGGGAGCGGAGGAAGCGTTCAGGAACTAGAGGAAGGTTTTGAGATTCATTGTTGCTACACTGAACCCTGAGTGACTCATTTGCTCCCCATTACCCCTCTGGGAGGGATGTCCAGCTGTCTACAGATGGGCATTGGGTCCCCATCATGCACTCCCCCTCATTCACCGTGATGTGATTCCCACTACCACCCCGCCTTTGTTGTTTAAGACCTGGTCTCCTCTGCCCTTCACGATCACGCATGTTGGTGTGCTGCTTCCATGTGGGCTTTGTTGCTTCTGGGTTAGATGGCCGCTTGTTTGCTTTCAAGCCTTTAAGTCCCCAGACGATATATCTCTCAGTAACCGGGCACTATCAGCCTTCTTCACCACACTTGCTTATGCACACCTTCGTCTTCAGCGATTATGTGAGGAAGGTGATCACACAATGATTGTTTTTGTTCCTTGGTGTCTGCTACATGGTCCATTCAACACCTTGTATTCGCTTGGGCTGTGTGCTTCTTCTCTGTGGGCTTTGTTGCTTCTGAGCTAGATGACCGCTTGTTTGCCTTCAAGCCTTTAAGACCACAGACTCTATATCTTTTTGATAGCTGGGCACCATCAGCTTTCTTCACCACGTTTGCTTACACACACGTCTGTCTTCAGTGATCATGTCGGGAAGGTGGGTATCATGCAATGACCGTTTAGCAGGGCGAGGTGCTATTGTATTGGGGGAGTATGCATGAGGAGGTCCAATGTCCATCTGCTACCCTACTACTGAACCTATAAATATATGCACATAGGTCTATTTCCCCCATAATCATAAATATATTTACATATGTACATGTCTGTATTTAGGCTTCTCTGTATGCACTTTGCCTCCTACTCCATTCCTCTATTTCCTTTTGCTTTCCTCCTGTTCCACTACCATGTTCAGCCTTCATTCTGGTTTCAGTAATTCCTCTAAGTTACCTTGCCCTTGTCACTCCCTACCAGTTCTCCCCTCCCCTCCCTCCTCTGGTTTTGAACCACTCGCAGTTCCCTTGTCCCTGTGTTGGGCGACACCTCCTCCCTTCCCCTACCTCCCACACACTCATGTCCCTCCAGGACCGTTAGTCCCACTATTTTCTTCTCTCATTATTTTTCTAGCCTATCTTGTCTAGTTGGACCTGCTGATATAGTAATATGTGCATACAAATGCAGATGACTTTGACAGTGCCTAAGTGGCACATATGAACGTGGCTTTGACAGCAGCAACACCGACACGGTGATAATCAGAAAAGCCACTAACATACAAAATTTACAAGGTTAAAGACAAAAAAGAAAGACAAAACAAAAAGACAGCAAAAATTAAAAGAAAAATTGCTAGTAGTTCAAGGTCAGTTAGTTGGCCTTTAGGAGTGTTTTCCAGATGAAACTTGTGTGGTGCCACGTCCTGGCCCCAAAGTCCATCCTTTATACTCTCTGGGAATCTCTTTGCTCTCCTTCCCCGCTGCTCGATTGCACGCCCCCAGTATTTGCCTCAGTGTGGTGGGGTCAACTCAGTCGCACATCCCCCACTGTGTCTCAGGTGCTGTCCCGTGTAGGGCCATGAGTTGGTGCAGGATGTCACATCTCGTAGTGTGGCCAGCTGTATGGTCCTCTCTGTACGATGGGCCCTTTGAGCTGGTCGATCGTCCTTGGGCTTGGTGGGCCCAGGTGTACTCCACTACGTCCTTTCTCCTTCCTTTGTTTCAGCTGCCGTCTGGATGTGGTGTGGTGGGTCAGTTCCTTTCCCACTCCAGACGATCTATTTTCGTTTTCTGTGGTATTCCCTTCGAATGTGGGGGCCAGCCTAATTCTGGTTTGGGCCAGCGTGTCGTCCAGCCTCTTTGTGTAGTCCTCCGTACTTTACGTTGCCCTCCTTGTTTGGTGTGTTGTGGTGGGGTCCTATGCATGTTCCAGTTCTGTGGGGACACAACCGATACTCTACCCCGGGTGGGTTAGTACCCTGTTTCCCGCCATACCATCCACTTGGATTCTCCACATCCCCGTTCTCCCTCGCCCTGCCTCACTACTTCTTCTTTGTGCTGGGCTCTCATGTACCTCCCTAAGTGTGGCCTGCCCTCCCTCCAACTATCTATGCTTCCCCCCGTTTATTGTGGGATGGATGTTTATTCTTCTATTTCTGTCATCCTGATTGTACTTACCTCAGGGGACTCATGTTGTACCTGTCCCTTTGGGTCTGGCTTACCTCGCTTAACATAATTCCTTCCAGCTCTTCCCATGAAAAACCGTGTTTCATGTGCTCCTCCATGCTTTTCAGTGCTGCATAGTACTCCATTGTGTGTATGTGCCAAAGTTTAGTAATCCACTCATCTATCGATGGAAACTTAGGCAGTTTCCAAGTCTTTGCTATTGTGAATTGTGCCGAAATAAACATTGGAGCACATATGACTGGTCGTTTTATTTTCTGCTTCCACCAGGTGTATGCCCAGTAGAGGGATGGCTGGGTCATAAGGTAGATCAATTTCCATTTTCTTAAGTATCGCCATATTGCTTTCTACAGTGGCTTTACAAATCTACATGACCACCAGCAGTGGAGGAGGGTTCCTACTTCACCACAGCCCCTCCAACACTTGTTGCTCTCTGATTTACTGATCTGGGCTAGCCTCAGGGGGGTTAGGTGGTATCTCATGGTTGTTTTGATTTGCATTTCTCTTATGGCTAGGGACTTCGAGCACTTTCTCATATGCTTATTGGCCATATGGGTCTCCTCTCTAGTGAACGGTCTTCTTAATTCTTTTGCCCACTTCCTTAGGGGGTTAACTGTTTTCCTCTTTTTGCAGGTCACGATGGTGTTGTAGATTTTAGTAATGAGCTCTTTGTCTAATGTGTCATTACTAAAAATCTTCTCCCAGTCTGTGGATTGTCTTGTTACCCTCTTGGTGAAGTCTTTCCAGGTGCACAATTGCTTTATTCCTATTAGATCCCATTTGTCAATTTCCAGTTTACCTGTGTGTGTACCCTTCCCTGTTGCAGTGAGCCTATGAGCTCCCTGGATCAGTGCTCTGAGATTAATCACGATTCCCTCCTTAATGGTCCTGATGGTTTAGGGTTTGACTTCTAGATCTGTGATCCACCTTGAGTGTATTCTTGTGCATGGGGTGAGGTAAACGTCTTGTTTCATCTTTCTACATGTGGATATCCATTGTTTCCAGCACCACTTATTAAAGAGGGCATCTGCTTCCCACTTGATGTTTTTGGGACCCTTGTCGAAGATCAGTTGTCTATATGCTGATGATTTTACTCCTGGGCTTTCTATTCTTTTCCACTGGTCTGAGTGTCTATCATTGTGCCAGTTCCACGCCGTTTTGACCACTGTAGCTGTGTAGTAGGCATTAAAATCAGGTAGGGCGAATCCTCCCATTGTGTCTTTCTTTGTGAGGAGTCCTCTGATAATTCTGGGTGTCTTCCCTCTCCATATGAAGTTGGTGGTCCGTTTTTCCAATTCTTTGAAGAAGGTTTATGGTAATTGGATTGGTATAGCTTTGAGCTAACTTGTAGAGTTCTTTAGGAAGAACTGTCATCTTTACGATGTTCAGCCTACCTAACCATGAGCAGGGGAGGTTCATCCATTTGTGGAGGTCACTTTTGGTTTCCTGTAATAGGGTTTTATAATTATGCTTATATAGGTCTTTAGTATTTTTTGTTAAATGTATTCCTAGGTATTTCAGTTTGTTCTTGGCTACTGTGAAGGGTACTTCCCTCTTAATCGCCTCTTCCATGGCCCTGTCCAATGTGTATAGAAAACCTACCGACTTCTGTTTATCTATCTTGTATCCTGTTACTCTTCCGTATTCCTCTATTGCTGTAAGTACTCCAACTGTGGAGTTTTGGGGGTCTTCAATGTATAGGATCATGTCATTTGCAAATAACGATAGTTTCACCTCCTCCTCTCCCAACTGGATCCCTTTGATGTCCTTCTCCTGTCTTATGCTGTTAGCCAGAACCTCCAAAACGATATTGAATAGAAGTGGGGACAGGGGGCATCCTTGTCTTGTACCTTTTTTCAGTGGGATTGTTTTTGTCTTTTCTCCATTGTCTGTGATGTTGGATGTTGGTCTTTCATAGATAGCTTGTATGAACTTGAGGAACTTCTAACCCTATCTTCATGAGTGTCTTGATTAGGAATGGTTGCTGGATGTTGTCAAATGCTTTTTTTTTTGTGCGACTATGGATATTATTATATGGTTTTTCTCCATGTTCTTCTTGATGTGGTGTACGATATTGATGGATTTTCGGATGTTAAACCCTCCCTGCATCCCTGGGATGAATCCTACCTGGTCGTGGTGGATGACATGTTTTATATACCTTTGTATTCTATTGGCCAATATTTTGTTAAGGATTTTTTGCATCTATGTTCATTAGAGATTTTGGTCTATAATTCTCTACACCTGTGGGGTCTTTTCCCTGTTTGGGTATCAAAGTAATGCTGGCTTCGTAAAATGAGTTTGGGAGCTTCCCGTTCTTTTCTATGTTATGGAATACTTTGTGGAGGATCGGTGTCAGCCCTTCCCTGAACGGTTAGTAAAATTCTGCTGTGTAGCCATCTGTCCCTGGGGCCTTTTTCCTTGGTAGGTTTTTGATGACACTCTCTATTTCTTTCTTCGCTATGGGTTTGTTGAGGTTTTTGATCTCTGTCTCAGATAATCTTGGGAGAGATTGTTTTTCTAAATATTTATCCATATCTTCCAGGTTTCTGAATTCATTAGAATACAAACCTTCATAGTACTTTGTGATTATCCTTTTTATCTCATTGGGGTCTGTTTTTATTGCCCCCGATTCATCCCTCATCATTGCTATTGATGTTTGCTCCTTTCTGTCCTTGTAAGCTCTGCCAGAGGACTGTCAATTTTATTGATTCGTTCATAAAATCCGCTTCTAGTTGCGTTAATCCTTTGCATTGTTCTTTTGTCTTCCCACTGGTTTAACTCCGCCCTGATTTTTATTATTTCCTTTCTCTTGCTATTGGCGGGGTTCTTCTGTTGACTCTGTTCTAGTTATTGAAGGTTTTCTGTTAACGTTTCTGTCAATACGCCTTTCTTCTTTTTTCATATATGCATTCAATGATATCAAGCTACCTCTGATAACTGCCTTTGCAGTGTCCCATACATATTGATATGTTGTATGCTCCTTCTCGTTAGTTTCTAGGAACTTCCTAGTATCCTCTCTGATCTGAGCCTGAACCCATTCATGTCGCAGGAGATCGTTGTTTATTCTCCAATTGGTTGCCCTTGCTTTTCTGGATGCCCCCTTATTAATCTCCAGCTTTATGGCATGGTGGTCAGAGAAAGACGTCTAGATAATATCTATGTGTTTGAATTTACTCAGGCTGGCCTTGTGTCCCAGCATGTGGTCTATTCTGGAAAAAGATCCATGTGGATTGGAGAAGAATGTGAAATCCTTTGCTTTTGGATGAAAGGCTCTATAGATGTCTATCAGGCCCCGTTGCCTAATTACATTGTTTAGCTCTCTGGCCTCTTTGCTGAGCTTCTTCCCTGTGACCTGTCTTTCTCTGATAGTGGAGTGTTAAAGTCCCCCCTATTATTGTTGATTCTGTGGTTTTTCCTGTCATTTTTTAGTAGTTTGTTTGACAAAATTCGCCGCACCATTATTAGGTTAATAAATATTCAATATGCTAAGTGCTTCCTGGTTTACTAAACCTTTGAGCATTATGTAATGTCCCTCTTTGTCTCTTTTATGTTTTGGATCTTGAGGTCCATTTTGTTGGAGATTAAGATAGCCACTCCTGCCTTCTTGGAGTTACCATTTGCTTGGTAAACTTTCTGCCAGCCCTTTATTCTTAGCATATGCTTGTCTGAGTGCTTAAGATGTGTCTCTTGCAGGCAGAAGATTGATGGATTATGTTTTCTAAGCCAGTCCTCCAGCCTCTTTCTTTTAATGTATGAATTGAGCCCATAGGTATTCAGAGTAATTATTACTATCTCTGGCTTCATAGTTGCCATATCCTGTTTTGTGTTTGGGGTCTTTACCTATCTCCCTTCATATCAGTGTGCTGCGTTTGAGTGGAGGGTTTCTATCATGTCCTCTTTTCCATCTGAGACCCTGTTGTCCTGGTACTTGTTGCTGGCATGTTGGCTTCTAGATGGAGATGGGCTATATGGTGGTCTCCTGATGTTTCTAGTTGGAGCTTGATCCTCTGGCCATAGTGAGTCAGCCAGCATGTTCCGCATGGTTCGGTGTCTTGCAGCATATTCTTTGAGTTCTTCCTTGTCCTGGAAGAGCCTTATTTTGCCCTCTAACTTAATGGATAACTTGACAGGGTATAGGATTCTGGGGGAGGCATTTTTATCTTTCAGTTTTTGGAAGATGTTCCTCCATTCTCTCCTCCTCTTCGTGTTTTCTGCTGATAAGTCTGAGCATATTCTTACCTGCGCTCCTTTGTATGTGACTGTCTTCCTTTCTCTTGCTGCTTGTAAAATTTTCTCTTTTTCCTCTAAGTTGGATATTTTTACTTTTATATGTCTTGGCGTGTTCTTCTTGGGATTTAGCTCAGCCAGCATCCTTTCTGCTTCCTGTATGAGTGTCTGATTCTCCCTTGTTAGGTTGGGAAAATTTTCTTCCAGAAATTCCTTTGCTATCTTGGCTGTCGATTTGTGTGTTGTGTTCCAGTAGACCGATTATTCGAATATTATTCCTCTTCATAGCATCTGTCATTGATCTCAGGCTGTCTTCTGTTTCTTTAATTTTCCTAGCTAATTGTTTTTCTCGCTTGCTTTATTCGGTTTGAGTGTCCTCGAGTTCACTGATATGGTTCTCAGCCTCCTCAAGCCTAGATGTAGCTTTGGTGACCTTTTGTGTGGCCTCTGCTACCTCCTCTGTTAGTTTCTGCAGTTCCCTTTGGTGGGTAGAATTCATCCCCTCTATTGTGGACTTCATCCCCTCTATTGTGCATTTCATCCTCTCTATCATTGCATCCTTATTCTGGGTTGCTTCTCTTAGCTCCTGTATTACTGCAAGCAGAGTTGTGAAGATTTCCTTTTGTGGCTGATCTATATCTGGTTCTTCTATGAGCGACACTATGTTTGTTAAATGCCTCGTTTCTCTGTTTGTTTCTTTTTTTTGTTGGGAGTGATGTGATCTGTGGATTTTTCCTTGATCCTTTCATAGGCCCCATGCTTCTGGGAGACCGGGTTAACCTCATCTATGTTATTGTTAAGGATTCTTTCAGGAGATTGCCTATGACCTACTCTAAGGTGGGTCAGACTGCTGTGTAGACCGAGTTACCCGTCGGGTTGGTGACCCGCAGTGGTAAGATGTTACAGCAGCTGGAGTTGGGGCTGGAGCCTCAGTGAGTGCCCTCAAGCTGATTTGACCAGGTTTGACAGGGTACCCTTAGCAGCCCCCCTTTTTTTGAGGGGGGGTTAGTAATAAAAAGGATTAAAAGGTTAACAATTTAAAAATCGTTTTTACCAAAATATTGGGCAGAGGAAGAAAAAATTGGAGAGAGATGAAGGAGAATCTATAAAAGAGGAGGGACAAGCTGTGATAATAGTAGAGGTGGAAGGAGAAGAAAAAAGAGAGAGAAGGAGAATCTATAGAAAAGGGGCAGAAGAGAAGTACTAGCATTAATGAAAAAGTAGAAAGGAAGGAGAGAGAGAATACAGCACAGAAAGTAAAAGGAAGGTAAAAAAAACTATGCTAGATAGAGAATGTGTAGATGTGTTTATCTAAAAATTTCCCCCTTTCCATCTAAGCGCTGGTGATGCCTAATAGAGTGCGGAGGTGGGTCAGTTTGCGTTGTCCCAAGGCGTCGTTTTGATCTGGGCTCCAGAGCGTGGCTATGTGGTTGTGGTGTTGGTGGTGGTGGTGGTGGTAATGCTCTTCAGCTCCCAAGTCTTCCCAGGTCCCTGCAGGCCTATAGATTTGAGCCTGTGGTTGGGGCTACACAGGTGTGATCCGCTCCCCACTGGCGGTCTTCCTGTTCTAACTGGGAAGTGCTAGGGCAGCTAAGGGTACTGTGAGGAGGCACAGGTCACCTTGCCGTCTCCATTGGTAGCTGGGGAGGGCTGTGGCAGGCTTAGGAGCTGGCACTGGGGACCCCACGGTGCCCCTAGGTGGTCAGAGCCGGCTGGAGCACACAGACAGCTAAGCAGAGACTGCAAAGCCGAGTCCCAGGTTCCACCACAGGCAGAATGTTTAATCTGCCTGGGCTGTGAGCGAGCGCGGGCAGGCTCCTCCGCTGAGCCTCAGGGACAGTGGCACGAAACTGCAGGGGGCAATGGCGCCCGTCCTCCACCCAGACTCAGAGCTCAGAGCCGTGGCTTCTGGGATACCCGCAGCACACAGGGGAGGGGTGCAATGGCAGCCCGCAGGAGTGCAGAGCTCTGTCACTCGTGCTCCCTTTTGGCAGGGGCACCTACTCTTGCTCCTGGTGCTGGGAGGGGCCCTCTGCGGGCAGACTCAGCGGCGCTCTGCAGAAACGCAGGGTTGGGGGTAGGCGCAGGCTGGGCTATGGCGGGCAGGAAATGCTCCGCGTATGGTCCTGGCTGGGAGTGGAGAGGGTGCTAGGCTCCTGGGTGAGCGGCCGGGCACAAGGAGAGCCAGTGGAGAGGTTCGTGGCAGCAGTGTGGGTGGATGGTCCCCCGTGGGGTTCGCCAGACAACCTGCAGGTCTGTTACCTGGAGCTTGGATTGATGGAGGGAGGGATGCGGACCCAAGGGCAGATCGTTGCCTTGAGGGGAGAGGAAAGCTTCTCTCCTAGTGGGGTATTGCGAATGGGCCGCTGGTGTAGGGTAGTGTGCGACCTGCTGCACAGGTTTAGGCAGGGCAGGCAAGCGACTCTGGGCTGGGGTCTGGTCTGGGGATGGAGCTTAGGCTAGTCGCCAGTGAAATGGTGGCAGCTTAGTGACCAGAGGTGTTCCACGAGTCCGGTCCTGTTTCACCTAGACCCCTGCTCAGGACAAATGCGTGGGGTGGACCTGGGGTGCTGTCCCAGGGGGATATTTCACTCACCAGACTCCTACTGCTCAGCTACCTGGACACCAAACCCGCTTTGTTCGGAGGAGCTCTCAGAATATGCGGGTGCCCCGGTCAGCCATCTTCCTCCATCCCGGAAGGATATTCTTTAATCCAATGGATCTCAACCTTCCTAATGCCTTGACCCTTTCATACAGTTCCTGGTGTGGTGCCCACCCATCGCGACCATAAAATTATTTTCGTTGCGACTTCATAACTGTCATTTTGCTACTGTGAGAACCTGTGTAAATATCTGATTGGCAGGGTGTATTTTCATTGTTACAAATTGAACATCATGAAAGCATCGTGATGAATCACAAAACCATATATCATTATATGTTGTGAAATATGTATTTCTAATGAGAAATCAATAGAATTTTGTCTTGAAGCATGGTGTAGCATGGGTAACAGTCTTCAGTCCGGATACTCATAGGTGGGCATATCTAACGTGGGCAGATCCACCTGGAGACAGATAAAGGAGCGATGTCTCAGTTCCTAAGACTATTGGAAATATGTGTTTTCTGATGGTCTTTCGCGACCCCTGTGAAAGGGTTGTTGGACCCCCGGGATCTTTTGGCCCCTAACCCTGCTCCCTCATTGGGGCAGGAAGCGGATCTGGTACAGGGGCGGTACTTTGCCCATACCAGACTCCCGGGGCGTGAGGTTGATCTCTTCAGGGACCACCGATCCAGCCACAGAGAAGTTCTGGAGGATGGTGGTGAAGAAGATGAACAATTCGATCCGGGCAGTTTTTTCGCCAAGGCAAATTCTCTTCCCTGTGGACAAAGAGAGAGGTTACCCTCATGGGCCTGGAACAGGGACAGCGCCTATGGGGGTCGTTCATGGCCAAGGGCTTTGCATGGAGGTGACCTTTCACCCTTAGCTCAAGGTATGTTTTGGAAAAGCTCGTGGCATCTGTCGTGGTGACACGTTACGCTGCTAAGTCTAAACCACCAGCAACTCCGAGGCAGAAAAGAACGAGGCTCTCAATGCCTGTTCAAAAGTTACAGTCTCTGATGGCAACGCATGTACAAGTTTGCTTGATACAATTGATTCAAGATTGTTCGGATATCTATATCAAGTGATTTAACTTAAAAATATTTTTAAAGTTATAGTCTCATTCCATCTCTATTTACAGAGTATCTACAAACACACCAAACTCACAGCCATCAAGTGGATGCTGATTCATAGCAACCCAATGGGGCTGCCCTGTGAGCCTAGAACTCTTTCTTGCTGTTAAATGTATTCTTCATTGGGAGTTAACACATGGATCATACCATTCCATAGCTCAGTCATGTCAAGGAGATTGTACAATTGCTACCAAACAATCTTTTTCATCTGGGATTCCTTGACATCATCTCTCGTTTAAACCTTTCCCCACCCCACAACACTGTACTCCCCCTTGCAAAACAACCCTTATTCTTCTTGCTTACCATATAAGTTTATCAATCCTGGGGTTGATATTTGGAGCAACGATCTGAATGGCTGTACATAAACTAATGGGGAGTTAACCTTTGGGTAGTGTAAGGCTGGAGGTTCCTCAGCAGTACCTTGCCAGAAAGGCCTGGATCTACTTCTAACAAGTTGGCCTTTGAAAACTATATGGATACAGATCTACTCTGACAAAAGGAAGAAGCACACCAGCCTTTCCCTACTTGATCGCTGAAGACAAAGCGGTGCATAAGCAATGTAGTGAAGAAAGCTGATGGTAAATGGTTATGAAAGATGTAGAGTCTGGGGTCCAATAGGCTGGAAGATAAACAAGGGGCCATCTAACTGAGATGCAACAAAGGCCACATGAAAGCAGCACACCAGCCTGTGAGATCACAAGGCATCAAAGACAAAAATAACCATAGCACTTTGAATGAGGGGGAGTGCAGAGTGGGGACCCAGGGCCCATCTGTGGGAAATTGGACATCCCCTTGCAGAAGGGTCGCTGGGAGCAGACGAGCCAGTTAGGGTGCAGTGTAGCAATGATAAAAAATAAAAATTTCCTCTAGTTCTTCAATGCTTCCTCCCCCCATTATCATGATGCCAATTCTACCTTACAAATCTGGCTGGACCAGAGGATGTACACTGGTACAGATAGGAACTGGAAACACAGGGAATCCAGGACAGATGATTTAATACCTTCAGGACTAGTGGTGACAGTGGCGACACCAGGAGTTTGGATGGGAAGGTGGGGGACAAAGGGGAATCGATTCCAAGAATCTACATATAACCTCCCTGGGGGAGGGAGAATGGAGAAGTGGGTGAAGGGTGATGTCAGATGGTGTAAGATATGACAAAATAATAATAATTTATAAATTATCAAGGATTCCCAAGGGCGTGTGGGAGAGGGAGGGGGAAAATGAGGATACCAAGGGCTCAAGTACAAAGCAAATGTTTTGAGAATGATGAGGGAATCAAATGTACAGGTGTGCTTGACAGAATGGATTGAGATAAGAGTTGTATGAGACCCCAATAAAATGATGTTAAAAAAAAGTGGTGTCACTAAATGTCTCCTAGAGGCATTTGTTTGTTGGGTTTTGAGTCAATAAGAAATGTCCTCTTGTTTTTTAAAGAATTCAAGTGCTGGCATCGTCCAGACAATCCTCACAGGTTTGTGGATAAGTGTGATGAAGTTGAACTGCTGGAACATTTGGGCGTGCATCACTGCAAGAGCCCCCACACCTGTATTAAAAATTCACACCCAACTGGGAAAACAAAGGTGACCTTCTGAGAAAGCCCTGGGGCAGTTCTCCCTGCCTTGAACTGTTGCCCTGAGTCGCATGGAAAACACGAGAGGGAGCGTGAGCCCTTTGAAACAGGAATCGAATCTTCATGTGAATCTGCTGTGAACATCGTTCCAAGAGAGAGTCTGTAACCTTTATAAGCTCCCCAAAGAAGTCAGGCACCACAGAGAGGGTAAGGACCCAGTTCTCTCTCTCTCTTTCTCTCTCTCTCTCTCTCTCTCTCTCTCTCTCTCTCTCTCTCTCTCTCTCTCTCTCTCTCCCTCTCTCTGTGAGTGTGTGTGTGTGTGTGTGTGTGTGTGTAGCCTCCACCAGTGTAAACGTCTGCATCCTTCTGACTTCACAATTTGAACGTTCATCACACAAAAGCAACCCACTCACCACCATCGAGTCACTCCGGGCTCAGCGTGACCCTGGAGGACAGGGTGGGACTGGCCCTGTGGGTTTCCCTTGTAGATTCCCAAGATGAATCAATATATTCTGCTGTGTGTTTCCAAATCCTTCAGCTACACTGTGATTTTCCTGGTGTGAGATTGTGTGTCTCCGTGTGACTGACTCATGCCTTACATGCAGTCCCTAATAGAGCATTGTGTTAAAAATAGTACTCAATCTTTTTTTTAGGTAAATTAATATAGGGGTCTTTCAGAAAACAATTTCAATCAAGTTGGTTCCAAATTATGTTTATCACAGTAAAACTGTGCCTGGTAGGGTTTTCAGTGGAGGCTTTTTTTGAGAATTAGATATCCAGGTCTTTTATCTGCCTGTTGGTGGACTTAAACTTCCAGCTATTTCGTTAGCAGTCAAATCACCATGACGGGCTGGAAAGCCTCGTGCTCCTCCCACAGAGCTGCTGGCGGTTCAGAACTGCTGACCTTCACATAAGCAGCTCGGCTGATAACCCCCCACGTCACCAGTACCGGTAAAGAAATCATGTTGTCTACTTCACAGGCTTGTTGTGGGAATGAAGATGTGAATATTGTTAAAGTACCCGAGAATCACACTTGAACCATAGTAAAATCTACTATACCTTTGTGGGTGCTTCAGGGGGTGCGTGGGGTGGGGCGGGGAGGGGGTGTCTCTGGCATTATGTATGTACCTGTCTCTGATTTCGTGCCTCAGCCTCAGACCCATGAACTTCACGGCTTCTGTGGGAGAAACACCCCGAATAGTATACAAACTGTGGGGTATATGGGGAGTGATGGACACGAGGAAGGGGTGCATGGCTGCCCCCCCACAAAGAACAAACCCACTGCCATCAAGTCAATGCTGACTCAGAGCGACCCGCTGTGGACTTCCCAGACTTTAAGGGTTTCAAAAATAGAACGCCCCGTCCCTCCGGCAAAGCTGCTGGTGAGCTTGCAGAGACATGAGAACACACGGAGCCAGAAAAGGAAGGCAGGGACATAGGGCCTCTCTCTCTTTTACATCAGGGATGGTTCATTGGTCATAATTCGCAAAGCAGTCACATTCCCAGCCTGGCACCTAAGGGAACTTGCAGATCCTTTTGGCAGATCCTTAGAGAAGATAGGGACCTCCATGTGCTCAGGGGAATGCCTGGACTGGTTCTTCTCCTATAACTGGTTCTGTGGCCCAGGTCTTCCTTGGATAACCCAATAGATGAATGCCTGCTGCCTCCCTCCCAAGGCACCCTTCCCTTTCACACACGTAGGGCTGTCAGCTTGGCATCATCTGAACACCCACTGTGCCCAGGGGTTTTCTTTCTGCCCGCACACATCTGACAGCCTTTTTCTTGCCCATACTTGTGCTTGTCTCTGTTTCTCTTCTCTATGTCTGCTTTCTTCTTGCATCTTCTTGCGCTCTCTGTTTCTGTCTGATGCTTTTTCTCTCTCCCTCTCTAAAGGTCTCCTGTCTCTTATGCCCTCTCTGTTTCTCTCTCCACTAGATCATTCTCTTGTATCTTTCTGGCTTTCATTCTGTTTCTCTTTCTATTCTCCCACTTGTACCCTCCCCATGTGCTCTCTCTCTCTCTCTCTCTCTCTCTCTCTCTCTCTTTCATTCTTCATCTCTAAGTCTATTGTCTCTTGTTCATTCTTCCCATTTCCCCCCCTCTGTTTCTCATTTTCCTGATAACGTCATTTATACATTCTGCTGCTAATCTCAAGGCCAGCAGTGTGAGCCCAACAACTACTCAGAGAGAGAGATGAGGCTATCTCTTCCCATGAAGATTTACAGCCCCATCAACCTTAGCACCCAGTTTCTCCTCTATCCTATAGAGTTGTTATGAGTCAGAATTGACATAATGGCAGTCGGTTTAACCTATCTTGATCTTGATCTCTATACATCTCTACCTCAATCCAAAGTTCGGGGAGAGCTTTCAGATAGAGAGTTTAATGTCATCCTGATACCCCTGGGTGTTTCCCAACTCTCATTTAAGATGACATGAGAGATGAGATCATTGCCAATTAGCAGAAATGAAAGGTCGGGGATCTCTCTCTCTGAGATCTTCCTTTCTCCCAAAGGATGACAGAATTAAGGGAATTGAGTGTTTCTCTGCATGGGGCCAATGGGAGAACCCTAACTTCTACTTCCTCCTTGGGCTTTCAAGGGCCTGCCCAGCTGAGCTTTGTACCCGTATCCCCTTCTTCAATCTGTACCCCAAATCAAAAGAATCCTTTGTAGTTTCTAGAACACACGATGCCATAATGACCTCTCTATCTTCAGGCCCTTCCAGCTCTCTCTACTTGGAACATTCTTTTTTGACAAACATTCACCATGTGGTCTCGGTTTAGAAACCTATCTCTCCCCTCACCCCAACACACCCTGAGTAACATGACCAACAGAAACTATGGGGGAAAGGAAACAGCAGTTGGTGAGATATAAAAATAATAATTATAATTTATCAAGGGGGCATTAGGGTGGGAGCATGAGAGGAAGGGCAAAAAAAGGAGCTGATGCCAAAGGTTGAAATAGAAAGAAAAATGTGTAGAAAAGAATGATGGCAACATATGTACAAATTTGCTGATACAATCGATGTGTGGATTGTTATAAGAGTTGTAAGACCCCCAATAATATGATCATTTTCAAAAAGAAAGAAAGAGGCAGACACTTATTCCTTAGGGAAGTTTTTCTTATTAAAAACTCGCTGCAGTGACATATCATGGCTACAAGGACAGGGTGCAACTGGTACCCTGGGTTTCTGAGACTTTAATTCTCTACAGGAGGAGGATGCCTCATCTTTCTACAGAGCAGCTTGTGGTTTCAAACTGCTGACCTTGTGGTTAGTTGCCCAATGTGTAACCCACTTTGCCATCAGGGATCCTGATTTCCCTTGTAGGTTCCCAAGATGAGTCAATATATTCTGGTGTGTGTTTCCAAATCCTTCAGCTACACTGTGATTTTCCTGGTGTGAGACTGTGTCTCTGCGTGACTGACTCATGCCTTACATGCAGTCCCTAATAGAGCATTGTGTTAAAAATAGTACTCAATCATTTTTTAGGTAATTAATATAGGGGTCTTTCAGAAAACAATTTCAATCAAGTTGGTTCCAAATTATTCTTATCACAGCAAAACTGTGCCTGGTAGGGTTTTCAGTGGAGGCTTTTTTTGAGAATAAGATCTCCAGGTCTTTTATCTGCCTGTTGGTGGACTTGAACTTCCAGCTATTTGGTTAGCAGTCAAATCACCATGATCATTGCCCCAAAAGAGATGAAAATATTTGCCAAACGTTCTGCTTACCAAGATGTGTTTTGGCGCAAAGCGAGGACATAAGAAAATGTGGTGAAGGAAGCTTGTGGTGCCCGGCTATCAAAAGATATAGCATCTGGGGTCTTAAAAGGCTTGAAGATAAACAAGTGGCTGTCTAGTTGAAAAGCAGCAAAGCCCACATGAAAGAAGCACACCAGCCTGTGTGATCACAAGGTGTCCATGTTATCAGGTATCAGACATCAAAGAACAAAAAATCATATCACTGTAGATGATGGGGAGTGTAGCGTGGGGACCGAAAACCTATCTGTAGGCAACTGGACATGCCCTTACAGAAGGGTCACATAAAAGAGATGAGCAAGTCAGGGTTCAGTATAGCATTGATAAAACATACAAGTTTCCTCTCGTTCTTTAATGTTTCCTCCACCAGCCAACCACCACCACTATCATGATCCCAATTATACTTAACAAATCTGCCTAGATCAGAGGATGTACACTAGTACAGATTGGAACTGGAAACACAGGGAATCCAGGACAAATTATCCTTCAGGACCAGTGGTGAGAGTGGCAATACAAGGAGGGTGGAGAGAATGTGGGGAAGAAAGGGGGAACAGATCACAAGGATCCACATATAACCCCCTCCCTGGGGGCAGACAACAGAAACTGGGTGAAGGGAGACGTCAGCAGTATAAGATATGTCAAAAAATAATAATTTATGAAGGGTTTGTGAGGGAGGGGTATGTGAGGACAGAGGGAAAAAATGAGGAGCTGGTACCAAGGGCCCAAGTAGAAATAAAATATTTTGAGACTAATGATGACATTAAATGTACAAATGTGCTTGAAACAATGGATGGATGGGGGAACTGTGATAAGGGTTTTACGAGTCCCCAACAAAAGTATTTTAAAACGTTAAATGACCTTTTTAAAAAAGAATTGTACAAATAAATAAATAAAAATTTTAAAAGAGTTGTACGAGCCCATAAAAATGATTTTTAAAAAGTTTGCTTTAGAGATACATCTCATGTCTCAAGACTCCTCTCAGGTGGCAAAGGGGAGTAAATGGAATGAGGTCATGCAGGGAAAAGTGAAGGGCATCTAATAATTGCTCAATAAACGGGGCCTCTCCCCATTTGCCTAGAGGAGAGACTGAAACCTCGCTCTGGCTTCTGCAAAAAGGAGTATAGCTCCAACTCACCTATGGAGAAAGGCATAAAAGCGTCAATCTTCTTCAGTGCCCCTTTGGCATCCAGAAAGTGGTCTGGGTTGAAGTCATCTGGGTTTTCAAAATAACGTGGGTCATGGAGCACAGAGCTCAGGATGGGGAACACCTCAGTGTCCTGGGGGAGGGGTACACGAAACAGATTGACCTAGTGCACCATCTCCCCGCCTCTACCCAAGAAAAACAACACCAAAAGAACCCGTATTAGCAAAGAGGTCAAATTTGCTGTTGAAGGAAACGCAGGATTCCCATACGGAATAGATGCAGGAGCCCATCGGGCCTTACCTTGGGGATGCTGTACCCTCGGAAGTTCGTGTCTTTGGTGACCACATGGGGCATACCCATGGGCACGAGGTCCCCGAATCGCTGGATCTCATGAATGACCGCATCGGTGTATGGCATTTTGACTCGGTCATCGAGAGCTGGAGCTCGATGGGAACCAATCACCTGGTCAATCTCCTTGTGGACTTTCTCTGCACACGAGAAGGGGGCCCGTGCACCTCTGATTCACTTCATTGAAGCAAACAGTGCCAACAGACCTTTCAGTGGGGGGATACACTTTCTAGGAGTCAACAAGTCAGGAAACATCTACAGTGAAGGTTAGACCATAAACACCGCTCAGAGGAACTAATTGGGGAGGGTAGATGAAGAAGGAAGCGACAAGGATTCTTCCCCTCTGAAATACTGTCATTTCTCTCCCCACATGGACAAGCAGACTCATACAAATGCACACACACACAACTTCTCCAACCTTAAAGGAAACTATATTGGACGTTCCCTTATGGGTTGATATTCTTAAAATAATCCGTTGGAAAGCTTTTTCTTTTTCAGAATTTGCCCTCCATTATTAGTAATCTTTGTGTGTGTGTTATATGCGATGCTGCACATCCTCATGTATAACGAAGTCCTCAGGAATATGACAGTGAAATCGAGCAATAGATTATTTCATGACCAGCTAAATGAATAAGTGAATCAATGCAATCATCAAACAATTGATGAATGAATCCAGGACTAGAAAGGTTAATGAATGAACACATGGATGAATTAATTCTATATTCAGGTACCTCTCAATAAGGAGATCAATTGGTAAATCATTGATCAATAAATGTCCATGGATAAATAAATCAATGAATGAATAGAGCAGATGAGTGAATGAATAGATGAAAGAATAGCTCTGTGGAAGGTGGAATAAATGGATTGGTGAAAGAATGAGTATGTAGAAAAGTCAATGGATGGTTACATTGAATACAGACTCATGAAGTAGACAATACTTGAGCAAATAAATAACTTATTCCATAGGCAAATGAAATCATTAATGAAAGGATGAATCAAAAGAAGTCTTCAGGGATGGAAAGATGACAGATAAATCAATCTGTGAGTAGTTAAATTTGAAACTTTGAGAAAAGAGCTCTTCGAATGACCCAGCCATCAAAAGGACTGGGTTAGTTGGGAATTACCCCAGGACTTGTAGAGCCACTAAGGCCAAAAGCAAGAGCCGCCTCTCTGCCACACAGGACCCATAATTCCACTTCTGCAAGTCAAAGCGGGGTCAGGAGATCACTCCTGGGGGTCTGTCCCTGCCCCACCCACCTGTGATGTGGGGGTATTTGAGCATGAGCAGGAACCCATAGCGGAGACTGGTGCTGGCGGTCTCTGTGCCAGCGAAGAAGAGAGTTAACACAGTGAGGATGAGGTTCCGTTGGTGGAACTCAGTGTCCTTGTTGGACTTCTCCTGGGTGGGGAGGAGAAGGTTGGGGTGAGAAAGGCTGGGGTCTGGCACACATATGCGTCCCTTTGGGTATCAGACACCAGTTCCCCAGCCTCAGTCATGCCTGTCTTTCCTGCTTTGTCTTCCATTGCCCACCCTCTTCACCCCTTTCACTCCCCAAGCTGATCTCTCTCCGTCTTGCTCTGCTTCCATCTTCCCATCTTTCTGGTCCATTGGTCTTTGTCTCCTAGCTTCCCTCTTCCGGTTCGATCTCAGTTTCTCCTCCATCAACATCTTCTGATCACCTCTTTCTGCTTTCTCTTGCCCCCCTCCCCTCCATGGCCTCTGTTCCAGTCTCCCCCTCCCTTCTTCCCCCTCCACCCCTCCTCTACCCACTTTGTCCATGCGGAGCAGGAAGGTATCAATGAAGTCCCGGGGTGTGTTGGGGTCCAGGGTTGCTCGGTGCTGCTCCACGCTGCGGGCAATGAAGGTGTTGACTTCTAAAATGTTTTTGTAGATTTGTTGGTGTGTGCCGGGAAAGTGCTTCAGGACATTCGAGAAGAGCTCAAACACCTGAAAGGCAGAAGAGGCCAGGAGATGAGGCCTGCCTGGGTTTAGTGGGGAGGGGAGGGTGAAAGAGGTCCACCCTGCTATGTACTAGACCCTCCTCCTGGAACCCATCACTGCAGAGAGATGGAGAGCCGCCTCCCTCTCCAGGCTCCAGGTTTTGACGTGGACTCGTACTAGTTGACATCTTTCTCTCTCTGCCCTGCTGAATCTGTTGGTTTGTGTGGGGTTTTTTTCAGTCTGCCATCTCTAATTCTCTGTGTCTTCACCGCTTACACCGACTCTCACGCTATCTCTGTCGCTATGTATTTCCATCTGTGTGTCTTTCTCTCTTTGATTTTCTCTCTCCCTGACAACGTGTTTCTTTATCCCCCTTTCTACTGATTGATCACTCCATTGATCCAACCCCTCACTCTGACGATGTGATTCCACTGATCTGTTAGTCTCCTGCCTCTCCCCCTGTGTCTTCCTACTTCATCCACGTGTCCTTCTGTCTGCCTACACCTCCTTGTAGTACTGCTCCTTTACCACCTCTTTCTATGTGTCTGTCTTGGTTACAACTGCGTGTGTGTGTGTGTGTGTGTGTGTATGATTACCACCTCAGCCTGTTCTCATTCTTCTCCTTGCCTCTCTCGGTCTCTCTGCATCTCCCTTGATGTACCGGTGCACAAAATGAGGCTGCTCTTGTCCACTTTGGTCTGTTTAATTATTTTGTAGCATACTCATTTTTCTACTGCTTTATCTGGGAATAAAAGTAATTGTAGTAATTCCCCCCAAATGTAAAAATGTGTACAGTAAGCTGTGAAAGTCATCTTTAATATCTCCATTTAGAGATCATCAATGTTAACTATTTGGTAGGTCTCCTTCCAGAAGTGTGTGTGTGTGAGTGTGTGTGTGTGTGTGTGTGTGTGTGTGAGTGTGTGTGTGTGTGCGTGCGCGCGTGTATGTGAGTGTGTGTGTTCTCAGTACCAGGAGCACATTGGAATCATGTGTTGGACTTGCCTTAGATACTCCCCAGACCTCATCCTATATCAGAACCCTCAATAAGAGGTCCTGGGCACCTGTATTTGTGGCAACCCCATATGTGAATCTAATATCTGTACCTATGACAGAGAGAGTACAATATCTGCCTATCCAACATTTGTCATTCAGACATTTCCATAAAGACTATTTCATCAATCCGGTCATACAACCATCACCAATATCAATTGCCATATTTCACACCCCATAAAGGCTGTCTAAATGGTTTCACTCAAGAAATACAATGGATGTATAGGTGGGTTAGGCAATGAAGAGAAATGTTCCCTGTGTTTTTGTTTTATTTCAGTGGAACCTTTTTGTTATCATCTGAGGGTGGCTGCTTTAAAAAAGCAACAAGAGAGAGAGAAGAATGTGGGGAAGCAAATGGAGAAATGGGGTTTCTTATTTTCACATGTCCATGTCTTCAGATGGGGGAGAGACTTTGCAGAAGACAAAGATGCAAAGGCAGATGGGGTTAGAAGAGTAGAGACTGAGAGTCTGATTCGTTCTATTATCTCCTCAACTTTGTCTTTCAAGAGCCCTTTCTCTTCGCTTCTTTGTCTTCTTTAGCTTGTTTTCTCTCTAGCTCCTCTCATTTCTCCTTCTCTTCTCTCTTCCAATCCCTCTGATTTTTTGTTTGTTTTTTAGGGCTCTCTCCCCCCCTACCTCTTGTGGCCCCTGATCAGTGGGAACAGTGTTTGTGTTTGGCTACTAACCAAAAAGTGAGTGCTCAAGTGCCCCCTGAGGTGTCTCAGAAGAAAGGCGTGATATGTTCGTTACTTCTGAAACATCAACCACTGGAAACTCCGTACAACACAGTCAGTCTGGGGAGACTGGGGAGTCCCTAGGTGATGGAAATGCTTTAGAAGTTTGGCTGCTGATAAAAAAGATGGAAGTTCAAATCCACTCAAAGATGCCTCCCAGAAAGGCCTAGTGATCCACTTCTAAAGAGTTCAAAGAATAAAAACCCTATGGAGCTCATCTTGAGAGATGCCGACATCTACTGGCACAACACAGTTCACAAAGACAACGGTCTACATTCGACTTGGATGAGTAGCGACTGGCATGTTAAAATGTGGTGAGCAGCTCTCTCAGGTGTCACCGTTGGTCTTTCCCCAGCCAGAAGGAAGAAGAGTGACGAGAAAAGAATCACACATGAAAACACACAGTGTCTTTATTTATAGGTTAAGTATTAAGGTGGCGGAAGGACCTTGGGCCTCTACTCAAACACTCCCTTAATGCATGAATACTTTCTTTTATTAAATTGGAACTCTATGATGCTCACTCTCCCGACACAACGGCTGGAGCCAAAGTGGGTGAACAAGTAAATGTGGTGAAGAAAGCTGATGGTGCCCGGCTATCAAAAGAGATAGTGACTGGGGTCTTAAAGGCTTGAAGATAAACAAGCGGCCATCTAGCTCAGAAGCAACAAAGTCCACATGGAAGAACACACCAGCCTGTGTGATCGAGGGGTCCCAAAGGGATCAGTTATCAGGCATCAAAGAACAAAAAAACCATATCATTGACTGCCCACCTCCACGATAGAATCGCTGAAGACAAATGGGTGCATAAGCAAATGGGGTGAAGAAAGCTGATGGTGCCCGGCTATCAAAAGAGATAGTGACTGGGGTCTTAAAGGCTTGAAGGTGAACAAGCGGCCATCTAGCTCAGAAGCAAAAAAGCCCACATGGAAGAAGCACACCGGCCAGTGCGATCACGAGGTGCCAAACGGACCAGCTATAAAGGCATCATGCAAAAAAAAAAAGATATATGTGTGTATATGTATATATGTGTGTGTGTGTGTCTATATATGTATATGTTTATGTATATATATGTGTGTGTGTGTGTGTGTATACCATATTGAATGAAGGGTGAAGTGCAGAGTGGAGACCCAAGGCCCAAGTGTTGGCCAATGGAGATCCCCTCACAGAGGGGTTCAAGAGAGGAGAAGGGTCAATGAGGGTGCGAGGTAGTACCGATGAAGAACACAGCTTTCCCCCGGGTCCTGGATGCTTCCTCCCCCGCTCTACCATGATCCGAATTCTACCTTGCAGGGCTGGATAGGGCAGAGTTTGTACACTCGTGCATATGGGGGCTGGAGGCACAGGTAATCCAGGGTGGATGATACCTTCAGGACCAGGGGTGAGAGGGGCAATGCTGGGAGAGTGGAGGATGAGTGGGTTGGAAAGGGGGAACTGATTACAGGGGTCCATGTGTGACCTCCTCACTGGGAGAGGGACGGCAGAGAAAGGGGGGGAGGGAGGGAGACGCCGGATAGGGCAAGATATGACAAAATAACGATGTATAAATGACCAAGGGCACATTGGGAAGGGGGAGCGGGGAGGGAGGGGAAAAAAAAGAGGACCTGATGCAAAGGGCTTAAGTGGAGAGTGAATGCTTTGAGGATGATTGGGGCGGGGAATGTATGGATGTGCTTTATACAATTGATGTATGTATATGT
The DNA here is from genome assembly GCF_050624435.1 of Tenrec ecaudatus. Lineage (NCBI taxonomy): Eukaryota > Metazoa > Chordata > Mammalia > Afrosoricida > Tenrecidae > Tenrec > Tenrec ecaudatus. Next base: position 17,933,979 of record NC_134547.1, read on the forward strand.
ATGGATTGTGATAAGAATTGTATGAGCCCCTAATAAAATGTAAAAAAAAGCTGTAAGAGCCCCCCAATAAAAATGATTAAAATAGATTTAATAAATTGTTAAAAAGAAAACACAGTCCACAACCCTGGAACCCATAGTAGATGGTGCCCCACTATCACTGCAATCAGCTCCCAAAGGATCATGTTAAGCAATCCTAGGTAGAGTAGGTGAAAACCATGGGGGGGCAGGTGGCTAAAAAACAAAAGAGGCCATGATGACTGCTTGTATGTGAAATATGAGACCTCTAATATTATAGCCCTTCGTCAACCTTAAGATCTGGAACTGAATGCACTGTCATGTTAGAAAAAAACCCACTCTATATGATTCAAAGGGATGTTGACCCAATGACAGAGCTCAGTGGGTTAGGAAGGCGAGAGGAGCGGAAGGGGGAATTGGGAGCTGGTACTTTCAGTGGATGCCTTGGAACAAACTGTGTGAATTGTTGAACGTAAGACGGATGAGCTGCTCTGTAAACCTTCACTTCATTCACAGTCAAACAAAATGCTTTCAAAAGCTAATTGCCATCTAATTCCAACTAAATAATAATCAAACTCAAACCCTATGCAGCACAGTTCTACCCTGACATGCATGAGTAGCAGTTGATTGACTCCATAACACGTTTTGTTTTGTTTCTTCCTGACTCTCCCTCTGTCTCTTGCGACCTCACCACCACATCCTTTTCGTTCTTATAGTCTCTCACTCCCCGCCTCTGGGACCCTGTGTCTCCCATCTCTGTGTGGTGTCAGCTCTTATCCACAACCCTACGCTACATGGCTGCACCCTAAAGATAGACCATGCCTCTCCCTTCCTTCAATGCTTGCCCCCCATCCACGCCCTCCCGTCCCCTCCCTCCCTCGCTGACCTGGCTGGAGAAAGAGCTGATTAATTCAAAGGACTGGTAGAAATTATCCAGCAGTCTCATGAATTCTGGGTCTTTGTAAGCGAAGCGTTCTCCAAAGACAATGGAGCAGATGATGTTGGCAGTGATGGCGTGGAATAAGAAGGTGGGGTCCAGTAGGGCTCCTAGAAGGAGAAGTGGGCAGGTCAGGGGACAGGAAGTCAAGAGGAGATGGATTTGCCTGCTGCCTCATCTTGGTCTAACTATCCTCCACTGCTCGGGAGTCATCGCAGGAACAGTAGCATCTAACTGGCTGTCTCTTACAATAGATACTCGAGGTCCATTCTAAGTATGTCACCTATGGTGCCATTTGCTTCTCACCACAGCTCTGTGACGAATCAATCGCTCAATTTTGTAAACAGGCAAGCAGAAAGATGAAATCATTTGGACAATCTCATCACAGCTACGAATTGCTTAGAGAGCCAGCATTCAGACCTAGACAACCTGGTGACAGAATCATGGCTGTTGATCCTTATGCTACATCTTCTGGGGGACCTCAGCTCTGTGAGCCTCTGCTCAACTCTGTGAACCAGTCCCAGGGCAGTTAGTGACACAGAGCAGGTGATCAGTTTATGCACACTGAAAAGGCTTGATCCTGCCAATCCCTGTCACTCTCCCTTCATCAGCTCTCTTCCCTCTAATTCTCTGACCTTCACTTGTCTATCAATGCCTATATGAATATGATCCAGGTTTTCCCCAGTTCCTGATTGAAGGAGGTATTTGTGGGCTGGGAGCTCAAGGATATCCAATTGGTGCTGCTTCTCTCTCTCTTTGAGTAATACTTTGTGTGTCTTCCCTTGTTTCTATTGGGAACTCTGTCTTCTGTCTGTCTGTCTGTCTAATTTGTGTGTGTGTCAACAAATGATTTGCCATTTAGATATTTTTCATAAATACAGTTCAGTGGCTCACTGAGCTATTCGGCAATCTTCCAAAACTCTTCCCCAATTTTCCCATCACCCTCCAACAGATGCTCAGTGTCCCCTAAGCCTTAAGATCTCCTTTCCCCCTCCCTCTGCCCGCTGACGACTAATCAATGGGAGTCTCCACAGCAGTGGTTTTCAACCTGTGGGTCTCGACACTTTTGGGTGTCAAATGACCCTTTCACAACGGTCGCCCTATTCATAACAGTAGCAAATGACAGTGATGAAGTATCGACAAAAATAATTTTATGGTTGAGGGGGTCACCACACATGAGGAACTGTAGGTTGAGAACCACTGCTCTACACACTTGTAGACTCTAGGTATTTCATATAAGAGGTATCATTCAATTGTGGTCCCATCACCTCATACTAGGATGGCCGGGGTTGTTTTGTTTCCTTTCTTAACAACAATAAGCAAAAAGAATAGACAAGAACATTTGTTGGTGAGGCTCTGGAGACGGGAGTCCTCACCTGTGGCTGGGGGGACTGTAATGTCGGTAAAAATAGTTTGACAGGCTTGAAACCACTCATTTCATTATGTGGCTTGAAATTTTAAGTGCATTCCTCTCTAATTTCCTGTCTCCTCATAGCCCCACCTTTCTTGCCTTCTGCCTCTTAAGTCTCTTCCACCATCAGTTTTGGTCTCTATTTGTCTCTATCCTTTCTTTCTTTCTTTTTTTTTTTTTGCTCTTCCATCTCTATCTTTGTCTCCTTCCCTGCCTCTTTGTCCATTGTCTCCTTCTGTCTTTCGATCCCAGCTCGCTCTGCCTCTATGTCTCATTGGCTCCCTTTGTCTCCTCCTCCCTTGTCCGGTCTCTACAGATATGGTCCAGGGTATTTTCTGAGAGAGTTTAATAACGAAAGTGGTAAAGATTGAAAATAAAGGAGATGGAGATGATCACAGAGTTGTAGTCCCCTTGCTGTCCCCGCTGAATCTGTGAGCTCTTCTGGAGAATCCAGAAACAGCCAAAAGCAATTCCTTGAGGGCCCTTCCACTGCCCAACTGGCTCTGCTCCCAGCCAGCTCATCAGCCGCTCAGTCAAGGAAAGAAAGTTCATTTGACTCTGCCCAACACGTCTGTCCATTTTTTCTTTCCTCCTTGCTTTCCTGATATACATACCATAATATTCTATACCATGTGATATCATAGCGAGCCCTGGGAGTGCCAATGGTGCAGCGGTCAGCGGCTAATGTAAAGGCTGGCCACTGAACCAACCGAGCAACCCGATGAGACAAGCACCTGGCAACCCATTTCCAGACAGCTTGGCCCATGGGGAAGTCCTTCTCTGCTACATGCAGTTGCTATGGGTTGGAATCTACTGGATGGCACTTCCTAGCAGTTATTGTATTGCCGTGCATCCTGTTCCTCCATGCACTGCTTCCCTGGAATACAAGCTAAGCACATACATCTTCCAGTTATTCCCTGGCATCCTGTAGACTTCCTACCTTTTGCCAGCTCTATGCTTTCCTCCTACCCATCTCTGTGGATCTCTAGTTCACTATTTCTCCCGCTAAGCCCTTGAGAGTCTCTCAGTCTCCATCTTTTCCTCTTTCTTCTCCCCCCCCTCTCTCTCCCACCCCCCTCTCCTTCCCTCTCTCCAAAGCTCACCCTGGGATTTCCGAAGCTCTTCCACCAGACACTGAGCCTCCTCTTGGATGAGCTCCTCCACGCTCCGCTTGCCCATCCCGAAGTCCTTCATGGTGGACAGAGAAAATCTCCGGAGGGTTTTCCAGCGCTCTCCATTGGCAAAAGCGATGCCTGGGGGGGGGGGGGTTGTGTGAGGAGGATGGGGGAGAAGTATGGCTTGCAGAGGGTGTTGGAAGGAGACACCAAGTCCCTCTCTACGCCCCTCTCTTCTTTGACCTCCTTTATCCTCTGAAGCCCATCCTCCCTCATGACCCAAGAGGAGTCTGCAGTTCTGCCTCTGCCAAGCAGTCCACCCTCGGAAACCCACAAGGGCAGTTCATAGCATGGCTGCTCTGTCCTGCAGCCATGCTATGAGTCACAATCGACTCCATGGCAGTGAGTGTGCATCTGAGATCCTGCCGCTTTCAGGCTCTTACCATATCCTTGGAAAGCTTTGTCAACGGCAGCAATTTTCCCCCGGCCCGAGAAGGCGTCAGCTTGGTCCACCAGGGCTTCCCGTATGGCCTCCGTCCCACACAGCATGACCACCAGCCTGGGCCCCAGGTACACGGTGAACACATCCCCGTATTTCTCTCGGAGCTGCCAAGCATAGCCCCACCCAAGACAGCGAATGAGTCAGTGTGTCCCTCTGTAGCCATTTAAAAAAAACAACAGTTTCAAGATCATACCTTTATTACATAGAAAAATATTTACTATCACCATTGCTGTAAGGGAAAGCAAAGGTTTATACACCAATAGGCAAGATTTTGAGGAGGCCAGGGGGAAGGTGAGAACAGGAAGATGAGAGGGAATTGGGGGGGGGCACAATGACGAAGGGCTTAACAGAATAGTGTCATTGATTTCATTATATAAAAATATATAATGTTAATATTTGGATTTGGAGTCTAAATTGGCAGAGTAATTTCAACAATAAATAATAGTTGATTCTGACGCTGTAACATGGCCCCGGGGACTCAAATCCCCAACCTTCCAGTTAGCAGCCAAGACTGTTTACATAACCCCTGGTACTCCTAACCCAGCAAACACGTGTATATAGATTGGTAATTAGTCACTACCCATGATACTCCACCCTGGGCTGCTGCTCCCATAGCTCAGGACCCAGCAACTAAAGGGTTAGCCCTGGATGCAGACAAGGTCACCTGTGGTTGCTTGATGCCTGGAGAAATAGGGATGGTGAACTATTTTGAAATACTTCTGATATCACCCTCCCATACCCTTGAGCCTCACCGTATCTTCCTGGCATCACCAAATCTTGATTTCTATCTTTCCTGAGACTCACCCTGCTGCTGACAATTCCCAAGGAGACAACCCTGAAGCACCCACCTTGAAGACGATCTGAGAAAGTAACAGTCCTCTGCTCACGATCGTGAAATATATAAAATACCGGCAGGGCCAATTGGGAAACTGCTTGAACAGTTCTACTGAAGCCAAGCAGTTTGGAGAATACTCAGCAATCCCCCGTTTCCTGCCTAGATGCATCCCCACTGGAAATGTGTACATGCGCTCACCCCAAAAATATCCAGGACAGGTGAATCTTCAGAGACAGTAACTGGATAGGGACATGGCAGGAGAGGGTGGGGGCGGGGTAGAGGAGTATGAGGAGTTAACAGCAATGAACACGAGAAGAAAATGTTCAGAAGTAGATTGTGATGAGGATTGCACAAATGGTTTTAATATGATTAATTAAATTGTATGATATGCGAGGGAAAAAACTGTGATGGGCTAGCTGTTCATCACTACTAAGAAAGAAGTCAGGCAAGAACAAGTGTTGGCAAAAATGTGGAGAAATTGGAACCCTTTTCCACTGGTAAGTTAGTGTAAAACTAGTTCTTGGAAATAGTTGGCAACTCCTCATAATGTTTAGATGTATACTCTTGAACTGAAGTTTATGTTGTATTTTCTTATTGTTAATGAGTTTGGAGTTTTGGTCATTTGTTTGCTTGGTAATTTTTTTCTCTTTTCCTGGGTATTATGCTGTATACAAAATCCAGGATAGGTAAATCTATAGAGACAGTAACTGGATTACTAGTTTCTTGGACTTGGGGGGAAATGGGGAGTGAATAACCAATACAAATAAGAGGAAACTGTTCTAAAATTTATTACAGTGATGATTGGATAACCCTTTTCAATATGCTTAAACTATTGTATGGTACGTGAATTATATGCCACTATGTCAATAGAAGTGTTATTTTTTAATGAACAAGGACAGTCGTGGGAGTCTTATTATTAAAATTCTCATCAACATAGGTAATGAATCCATGCATCATAAAATACTCATGGAAGGAAATACTCTACAGCAAAGAAACATAACAAATTGTCGTTGTACACAAAAACAAAGACAATTCACCGGCATACTGCTGAGTGGAAACAATTAAGGCGCAACTCCATCTATTTATACCAATTTAAGAAAGAGGCAAAACTAACCTTAGTTCAGGATCGTGTAGAGAGCAGTGATGGGAAGGAGTGAGCGGGCTTTCTCTACATGCCAATGTCATGGGTGTGAATATCTGTTGAGCTGGGCACATGAGAGTTGTGCCACGTTTGAGATGATGTCACACCCCAATGGAAATGCACTTAAAATCAGAAATAGGGTTCCATCAACTTCAAAATCTCACCTGGGTCTCTGCTGACCCTCCTCCTTGGGCTCCTACAATCATCTCACTCTCTGAGGCCAGAGTGATCTTATTGAAATATCAATTTTTTCCTGTCCCTAGTGTACCGTATTCCTTCCAATGCTTCTCTGTCCTAATACAAGCTCTGAGGTCTTTGTCGTGGTGCACACAACCCCACGTGGCCTGGCCCCATAATCCCACAGACTTTTCCTCCTCCGCCCCGCTCTCGGACTTGAAAACCAGCCTCTTTTGTTTCTCCTGACATGAAGGGCTGGTTCCCGATTCACGGTTCCTGCAATGACCCTGGCCTTGCCCTGGTGTCCAGGACAAGGTCTCAGGAACACAGCAAAGTTGAGTCTGTCTTTCCCTGATGACTCGAGTTTATCACTTCTTTCTAGAAGATCACCCCATTTTATGTTTGTTTGTTTTTTATTCTTTTTAAAATCATTTTATTGGGGGCTCGTATAATTCTTATCACAATCTATACATACATTCATTGTGTCAAGAACATATGTACATTTGTTGCCATCATCATTCTCAAAACATTTGCCTTCTACTTGAGCCCTTAATATCTGCTGCTCATTTCCCCTTCCCTCCCCACTCCCTCCACCCTCTGGACCCTTCATTATTCATATATTATTATTATTGTGTCATATATTACACTGTCTGACGTTCCCCTGCCCTCACCCCATTTTATGTTCTTCACAGTTCTTATTGGATATTTCCTGACTTGCTTATTTCTTTTTATTTCTTTCCAATATGCTCATGAGCCCAACAAAAGCATATGCCTTATCCCAAGCTGTGAAATCTATGCCAAAAATATTTCCTGGTACACAGATGGTGTGCATAAAAGTAGTATCGAGTAAATACCGAGGCAGATCAAAAGAACGTTCATCTAAAAAGCTCCAAGGAGCCCTGGTGGTGTTCTGGGATAAGCTTTGGCCTGCTAACTGCAAGGTTGATAGCTCAAATCCTCCAGCTGCTCTGAGGAAGAGAGTGAGGCTGGCTGCTGTCTTAAAGAGTTACAGTCCTGGGAGCCCTGTGTAGGGTCACGAAGAATCAGACTCACCTCGATGCCTGTGGGACATTTGGGGGTACTGTACACCAGACTCTACACACTCCCCAGTTTAACTTCACAGTAACTTTGTGAGGTACTCATGCTTCGTGTCATCAACCCAAAATCAAAAGGGGGAAACTCAGACTCCGTAGTTGAATATGAAAGTGGAGTCTATGGTGCCCAGTCTAAAAGGGTTCAGGAACTGGGAATCAGTTAGGAATCAGGGAGTGGAGGGAGGGTAGTTCTGCCATCCTCGCTTCATTTTATGCTCTCCCTCTTTCTCCTCCTCCCTCCCTCACTTGCTGTCTTTCTCCTGCAACATACTGATAATGAAGGCCTGTGGGGATTTAGAGGGCCCTTGGAAGATCCTCAGTGCAGTCTGTGACCCCTCTAACTTATATGCACAAATGTGTGCACCTATTTGAGGAGGATGCCCAGCTTTAATAAAATGCTTGAAGGATTTATTTATGCCAAAATGTTTAAACATCTCTAATCACTGGAGATAAGATAAGGACATGGGAAAAACAGATCTCCCTAATGGGTCCTAGGAGCCACCAAATGTGGAAACAGCTGTGCGCCCTTACCTCTCACCTGCGGATCATTCCTCACCTACCCCCTAGGGTCATTGTCAATTATGCCTTGTGAACTCCTGAAAGATGCAAATCAGTCCTAGCCACATAACTCTGAGTGAAAGACTAAACGCAAGAGGTCATAGGGCAACAGAACACTTTTGATACATCTAAAGTAAGGTGACTAGATGTCCCGCTTTTGGCGGGACAGTCCCGATTTTTAACAATTTGTCCTGTGTCCTGCAGCATTTTTTAAAAGTCCCGATTTTTGCAAAGAATGCACGACAAGCTAGGGAACAGCGGGAGAACGGGAAGGGAATATACATAATACATAATGCCATTCAAACAGCTGCTAATTTGTTGCCCGTAGATGTGGAAAATATTATTAAAATATATTCTTATTTCTATATATACACTATGCACGTTGAAATGCTTAAAGAATTTTGTGAAACTGCACAAGTCGAATATCAGAAAATATCTGGATACAGTAAAACACGCTGGTTAGCTCTTTTACCAGCTGTCGAAAGAATTTTTCAAATATACGATCCTTAGAAATCCTACTGTCTATCACAGGATAAATGTCCTAGCAGTTTAGAAGAGTTTTTTGAAAAGGAATCTTCAAAAATTTGGCTAGAGTTTGTACACAATCAGGCAGCTCTTTGTCAAAATGCTATAAAATTAATTGAACGTGACAAAATTTCAGTAATCAAAGTAGAAAAAGAAGTTAATAATTTAAAATTTCAGTGTCAAGAGTTGTTAGAAAATAATTTTCTTCTGTTAACTATCTGTAATAGTATAAGCCAGGTGCAATAAATCGTGCAGATATCATGAATCACGTTAAAAAGTTCTATAGTGACTGCATTGATTATTTAGAAGAGTAGACCATATATTACAATGATATTGAACATTTTCATTGGGGTACATTAAAACAAGAACTTAATTGGAATGATGTGCAAAAATCACTCGATTCTATTACTCAAAATTTCCCATACAGTAATATTTTGGAAAATGATCTTTTTAATGAGGTATCATTATTAAAAATATATATGGATAAGGAAAAGGTTAAATCTTGGGCATCAGCAAAAGTCACAATAGAGAACAAATGGTTGGAAGTGTTTCATCATTTTGAAACAAACAATGTTCCGTACAATAATGCACTAAAAATTGTGGGAAACACGCTGTCCTTACCAGGAACTAATGCTGCGACTGAATGTGTTTTCTTCTACCGTAAATAAAGTGTGGACATCAGGAAAATCACAATTAAGTGTTGAGACATTGAAAGCCATTTTATGTGTGAAATATAATTTAACAAATTATTGTGAAAAATTTCATGACCTTTTAAACGACAGAAATCCACTAAAACAGTGAAATGAGAAATGTGCCAAAGAATAAAATAATAGTATATATAATTTTAATGTGTTATATTTGTAAATTGTACTTGTTAAAAGTTTGAAAAATTACAATGCTATTTTTGCGTTCTGGAAAATTTTTGTTGCTCAATATAGACCAATTTTTAATTAAGAACTCCACCCCTCTCGGTCAATGGTGTCCCGCTTTACTAATGTTAAAATATGGTCACCTTAATCTAAAGGGACTAACTCTAAATAACAGACCCTTGAAATACTCACCTCTCTGGTAAGATATTTTCTCCAAAAAGAAAGAAAGGAAGAAAACAATGAAGATTAGACTAGAGATGGAGAAAATAGAGAGAGGAAAGAGGGAAAAAAAAGAAACCATAGAGAAAAACAGCAAAGTCAAAAGTGTGTTCTCTGAAAACATCGATAGTATGGACAAACATTTAGCTAGACGGGCAAGTTCAAAGGAGGAAGAGAGAAGATGCAAATAACCTACAATCAGAAACGAATGAGGGGACATTACTACAGGTCCTACAGAAATAGAAGGGTTTATGATACAATACTGCGAAAACTCTCAACCAACAAAGTATGTCATCTGGATGAAATGGACCAACACCTAGAAGCACACAAGTTACCTAAATTGATTCCAGAAGAGTCAGAAACTCTCACTAGACCTGTAACAAGTGAAGAGATCAAACCAGGAACCCAAATTCTCCCAACGAAGAAGAGTTCAGGGTCAAATGACTTCAGTGGGTAATTGTACCAAACAATAAAAGAGTTAAAAAAAATTTTAAATACAGGGCTGATGGGTCCAAAATTCAGGAAAGTGGAAGTGGTCAGAGGGACACAGAGCACCTCAAGTTGTTCTCAAGTCATGGAAGGATGGGTCTTACGTGAGTCAATTGCATTGTTAATCAATAGATGCATACTTGAAATGCAATCATGCCTAAAAAGCTGTGATTGTGAGCTGACTAAATGACCCACACATGGCAGCCACACTTCTAGCGCATTAAGTTCCTTACTGGAGCCCTGCTATTGCACTGGTTATGCACTGGGCTCAGATCCACAGGGTCCAGAGATCAAAACCACTAGGGCACACAGCTGTTTCCACACCTGGTGGATCCTAGGACTCATTAGGGAGATCTGTTTTTCCCATGTTCTTAACTTCATCTCCAGTGATTAGAGATGTTTAAACATTTTGGCATAAATAAATCCTTCGAGCGTTTTATTAAAGCTGGGCATCCTCCTCAAATAGGTGCACACATTTGTGCTTATAAGTTAGAGGGGTCACAGACTGCACTGTAGGTCTTCCAAAGACCCTCTAGATCCCCACAGGCCTTCCTCCACAGGAGGAAGATGAGGTTTTCTACTCGGTCAATGATTACCGTCTCAGAAGCTCACAGCGGGCAGTTCCATCCTGTTCCATGGGGTCATGATGAGTCAGGCATCGACTCGATGGCAGTGAGTTTGGAGAAGGAGCGCATTGATGAGGAGTCCATTCCAAGTCTCCCAGAATCCTTCCCTTCCCTTGCTGCTCTCCCTCCCTCTCTGCCACTGCCCTGGCTTGGACGCCAGCCAGTGTGTAGTGGCTCCGCCTCTTTTTCTCTCTGCTAGTGGCAGATGGCATCCAGGGACTCTTTCAAGGGAAGCTGGGAAGAGTAAAATTCTACACCTGTGCCCCATATGCAGACACCTCTTCATAGCCATCTGCCCCCTGCTAGGACAATGCCTGTGTCCTTTCAATTGAGCAGGAAGGATTGGGACAACCTGACCACAATCCACCAGACTTCAGCTCAATGCACTTTACCTACCGAACCAAGGATGCACTCCATCCCTGAGCCGGGATACCCAACTCTTTCTTAGGGATCTTTGAGTGATCCCCAAGTACTGAGGTAGGGACCAGCCACCCTCTGACCCTTCCCTTCATGCTCTCACCTTCAGGATGGATTTGAGTAGACCTCTTCTGTCCATCTGCAGAAGGTTCCCCAAAAAAGGCAGAGGACGGGGACCTGGAGGGAGGTGGCTGTGGGTCTTTGGGTGGCCCCTGATCAGGAGAAGTAAGAATCCTGTGAAGACAGCAAGGAGGAGGAGGACGCTGAGCTCCATGGCGGTAGGCTGCATGTCTTCCACCCCAGTGCAGCCCTGCAGGCTGGAGCTGGGTCTTTTATCTGAACCTGCCTCTTCGCTTGCTTATGTCACCCCATCAGTCCCACCTCCCCTTGCATCACTGTCCATGAGTGTGACCTTAGAAGAGGTGCCAAGGGATTCACACTTCCTCCTCTGGAGGACCAGCAACTGCTCTTTCCCTCCTCTTTCACCACCTCCCTAGTGCTGGCAGGGCCCCTGAGGCAGACACCGACGTTCATGTAGAAGTGTGCGTGTGTGGTCATTGGGTTTCCTGGTGCTTCTTTTTGTTTTGTTTTTAGGATACAGATGAGCATACACCTGCCCCTGTGTCTGATATACATGCACTGTTCCATGTTCATTTGCCTCTCTGTGATCATAGGATTTTTGTATGTGAAAGGCTCTCAGTGAGTGGGGGAGACCAAAACAAATGGAGGACTTCACAGGATATTATTGTTTATTTCATTTCTTCACATGGGCTATGTAATCTCTCTATATAGTGTATTTCTTTTTTTTTTAATCCCTTCAGAGTCCTGATCCCTCAGACCTAAAGAGTGGTTTGAATGGCTGGTTGCTTGCTTGCTTGCTTGCTTGGTTTAAGGAAGAGAGAAAGCAACCTTGAAATGGACTTGGAGTCGTTAGCAACAAACAAGTTCATCCCAAACAAACAACCCAAAAAACAGGGGCATGGAGAGGATGTTGGCATTTATTGCAAACATGAAGATGTGTGTCACTGTGTGGAGTCTGGGCACGCTCACACGTGTGCTCTTGTATGACCTGTGGACTCACGTATATTTCATAGTTGTAGATGGAAAGGTGTGCCTGCAATTGGAGGGCTGTGTGATTTTCAGAGGGCAAACTTAGAGGTGCGTGTGTGTGCCTGTGTGTGTGTGAGTTTGTTGTGTGTGTGCCTACTTGTGTCTGTGTGCCTGCTTATATATGCTTGCTGAGTTTTATATGGGCAGGTGTGTTTGTATGTGCATAATGGGAATGGTGTACATCTGTATATGTGAGCCTGTATGTGTGTGTATGTGCACTTGTGCTGCATGTGTGTGTGTGTGCATCTCCGGGTCCTTGTGTTTGAACAGTCTGTAGTCGCTCAGAGATGATCTCTCTCATCTCCCCCGAGAAAGCCACAGCCAGAAAGATGGGAGAACCCAAGGGAGGGCCAGGAGACACAGGACTGGGAAGACAAAGACGGAGGAGTCCTGTGGAGAGAGATAGAGACCTGGCAGGTCGTCATCGAGCGTCTCTTGATATCTTTGATAGTTTGGGCCAGCTTTGGACAGTCCCTCCCTGCCACTGGTTCTGTTATTCACATTACAAGACAGCTTCTCAGACCCTCCCTCCGTGTGTGTGTGTGTGTGTGTGTGTGTGTGTGTGTGTCTGACATGCTACCAGTTGCCCAATCACCATCTCAGTGTCTGTGCTCCGGGGGTGCAAGGATTGAGTCCTGTTCACTTGATTGTCCACTGGGCTTGGCCCTGTGCCCATCATCACTGATCACTCACCTGACCAGTTCCTGGCAGGGTTCAGTCCAAGCCCATACCTGTTGACTTGTGAATGAGTGTGTCCGTGTTGCCCTGTCTTAGCCTCCAATTGTCCCTCATCTAGACAGCAGGGAGGAGGTGGGCATGCTTTTTCTTACAATACTTGTTGGACCCAGAACCCTGAACCTGGCAGCTGACTCACCCCCACATTGAACTACTTTGACACGAGGAGGATGGTACCTGTGATTTCAGTCCCTTGAGAGGGAGCAGTTTGTCCTTTGCTCACCTTGGTGAGGTGCCACCGTGGACTTTTCTGACCCCGGGACCTGGTTCTCTGTGCCTGTGATGGGGGCCGAGTTCAGGACCTCTCTCCAGCCTGCGACTCACTGAGGGGAAGCATGAGGTGCTTTACATAGAGCATCCCACTTTACCTGAAAGAGAAAGGAATGGGAGTAGTTCCCTGGAGGGGGGCAGTAGTTCCGTGAAGGAGGTACAATCTGGGGTTCAGGGACAGAGCCAGTCCCTGGTGACCTCACAGAAAGGAATTTTTTTTTAATGTGTTGATTCTATCTCATGGCAACTGCACATGTGTCAGAACAGACCTGAGCTTCCTAGGGTTGACACTCCTGTGGTTAATCGGGTGATCTTTCAGAAGCAGAGCATCAGGCCAAGGGAGCTCCGTGTGGTGTCGAACCTGCAACCTTTTGTTTATTGGTCCAGTGTGCTAACCATATGTAGATTACTGCCAAGAAAATCCTAGGGAGCAATTCTACTCTGTACCACAATGGGTTGCTATGAATTGGGCCGAGCTTGACCGCAGTCAAGCAACAACCCTCATGGTTTGACAGGGTGGTTACGTGTTGGGTGGATAACCACAAGGTTAGCAGTTGAAAGCCACCCGCTGCTCTGCAGGGAAAAGACGAGGCTTTCTACTCCCGTCAACAGTTACAGCGCTGGGAACCCCTGGGGCAGTTCTACCCTGTCCTATAGGATCACTAGGCACTGGCATGGGCTCGGTGGCAGTGAGTGACTTTTAAGTGTAAAATGAAGTCTCTGGAGGCACCTCAGAGGAAAGACTTGGTCATTAGTTCCGGGAAAATGATGACGCACGGCTCTGCACACGGAGCATCACCATCCATTGGGATCAACTCAAGGGCGACTCATTTCCCGTTGGCAGAAGAGGAAAAGAGCAGCTGGTAAAGACTTCTTGCTGTGTAGGTGCTGCTGCGTCGGTTCCAACTCATAGCACCCCCTATGGGCAACGGAATGAAACAGTGCCTTGTCCTGTGCCAGCCTCACAATTGCTCTTATGTCTGAACGCCTCAAGGTAGCCACAGTGTCAGTCCATCTCTTGGAGGGCCTTCCCCTTCTTGACCGCCCTCCACTTCACCAAGCATGAAGTCCTTCAGCAGGGACTGGTTTCTCTTGACAACATGTCGCAAGGATGTAAAATGGAGTCTCACCTCCTTGCCCTCAGGGGCATCCCAGGTGTACTTCTCCCAAGACAGATGTGTTTGTCTTTTTTAAAGACTTGGTATTTGTGAGGGAAAAACATGATTCGAGCTAGAGGAGAAATGTGAAGGAAGCCAGAGATTGGGGTCAAGCCAAGAGACAGATAAGGGTCTAGAGTATAGAGAGGGAAGTCAAGAAAGGGAAGGGTCAAGAGCGAACAGGAGATTGAGAGGGTGAAGCAGAGACCCAAAGAGACAGGAGAGAGGAGTGTGTGGAGGCTCAAGCTGCCACCTTGTCCCCACAGCTGAGCGACCAGTCCTGTCCTGTTGCTAAAAGGAAGTGCAGAGAGCACACCCTGTGCTGGCGGATTAAAGCTAATGGGTTTGTTTGTTTGTCTGTTTCTTTGTTTATGTGAAAGTTTCCACTAGAGAAGGAAGCGGTTGCCTCCTCTCATCAAGAATCATAGTCTCAGAAACCCCCAGGAGTTTCTACTCTGTCCTAGAGAGTCTCTAAGAGTCAGGATTGACCAGATAGCACTGGATTTGGTTTTGTTTTGTTTTTGGTAAATAGAAACTCAGTACCTCTTAAGTAATGCCTCCCACACAGGAAACTCTTTTGAATGTGGGTTGTGTGTTGAGCAACTGAGAACAAGGTCAGCAGTTCTAAACCTGGGAGAAAGAGAGCTATTTCTATTACCATAAGATGTGCAGTCCCAGAAACCCATAGGAGCAGTTCCTCTCTGTCTTGTAGGGTCGATGAGCTCACTGACAGTGAGCCTCCATTAGCAGGATGATTTACTATTCAGATCCTTAAAATAGAGGAAAGCAAACTTAGTAAAAAGAAACAAACAGTGAGAGAGAAAGAAAGAAAGAAATCTGGGCAAATAACATCTGATTTAAAAATATGTATTTGATTGCATTTTCCATGAACATTTACACAGCCAATTAGATTCCCATTTAACAGTTACTACACGAATTGACTAGTGACTTGATTATGTGTGTCATAATGTGTCCACAGTCTCATTCATTCTGCTCTGGTTTATTTCATTCCCAGTCATCTCATTTATCTTGCTTTCTTCCTTTACCTTTCTATCTTGGTGCAGAGCAATGGTTGTCCATCTGGTCTCATGTAGATGATTTTTTTAAGATGTGCAATCCTCATGAATTGTATCCTTTATTTAATGAGCCAACCTGTTATCCTAGCTAAAAAGTAGCCTCCAGAGTATTTTCATTTTAAGGCTTCTAACATCTGGCTTTCACTGAATAGAAAAGACCAGAAGCCTTGTAAAACACCTTTATTCGTATGTATGCTTCAGTGTAGTGAATTCGTTAATGTAGCTCTTCTACACCCAGTCTCTCAGAGTCCATCCTCAGCTTGGAAACTTGAATCAGATTAATGACAGCATGGGAAGAGACAATGGAAACACTCAAATTCAGCAGCCAAAACAAAGCAAGAGGCTGACTGTGGAGCATGCCAACAATTGCTCATATGTAAATTCAGGTTGAAGTTGAAGAAAATTAAATTCACGGTGTCAAAATACAACCTTGAGTATATGAGAGGGTACCAAAGAAACTGGCTGATGGGGGTGGGGAAGCTCTGCTGGGAGGAACTTTCTTAGTCTGCATTTCTCTCTTTAGGTGAGCATCCAGCAACTCACCCTTAGTTAGGGCACCCAGTAGCATTGTCTGGGAAGGTTCTCTAGGGTCACAGGCAATTTTTTTGTAACAGCAGTTCCACACCAACCTTGTTTTTTGTGATGGCCAATTTAAGAGAACAGCATGCAGCTATCAAATTTTGCTTCCTGTTTAGAAAAAATGCTGCAGAAAATATTACAAAGACAGCAGGATGGGAAAAATTCTACTGTATGAGTGGTTTTCTCTTTTCAAAAAAGGTGAGATGTCGATTGATGGCAAACTGCATTTTAGATATCCATCAGCCTCCCAAACGGACCGAAATTTGAATCATGGTGCTTATGGAATTAGTTCCACCAGGTGAGACTGATAATCAAGCTTTCTATTTAGACGTTCTAAAGAGATTGTGTAATAGTGTGCAACACTAAAGGACCGATTTGTGGCAGACAGGTGACTGGTTTTGCCACCAAGACAATGCACCTGCTCACACAGCCACCTCTGTGCCAGTTTTTGGAAAAAAACAAACAGCTGGCCTCTCTTGCCCCACGCACCCAATTCACATGGATCTCCCTCTGTGCAGCTTCTTTTTGTTTCCAAGAATGAAGAGGTACATGAAAGGGCAGCAATTTGATGATGGAGAAAAGATGAAGAACAAAAGGAAGGAGGTGCAGTCAGCCATCCGAACAGATGAGTTTGAAAAATGTTTCCAAGAATGGAATCACAGATTTGATCAATGCATTAAGTGCAATGGAGAGCACTGTGAAGATAATAAGGTTGGTTTAAAAAAATTTTTAATACATAGCTTTGAATTTTTTACCAGTGTTTTGCAGGTACCCCCTCATATATCACTTGAATTTCAAGAACTTCTCAAAGATAGATTTTACTCATTGAACACTAATGACAGAAGACAAGTGCAAGCTGAAAGACACTGGTGAAGATTATAGCCCAGGATCACAAGTCTAATACAGCACTAAGGATTATCAGAGCCTTACCCTCCGCGCACCATACCACCACATTAGCAAGGTCCCTGCACAGATAGTTCAAAGAGAATAGAGTAGGAAGTACTGCCAGGCTAAAACTCTATTTATGAACGTGTTCTCTAGAAAACCCAAAGACAAAGGGAAAGAAACAGGAGTATTAAAGGAAATTTTAACCTCTGTATAATACCACAGCTAGAACAATCAATAAACACTGACTAACTCCTGGGCAGGTAAACATAAAAACTTGCCTGAAAGGACTATTACATCACTTCCTCCCACAATGAAAGAACACTATGTCCTAACAAGCTGGCATTCTGTAATGCTCACCCTCCCAACACGATTGCTGAAGACAAAATGAGTACAAAAGCAAATGTGGTGAAGAAAGCTGATGATACCCGGCTATCAGAAGCTATATCATCTGGGGCCTTAAAGGCTTGAAGGTACACAAATGGCCATCTAGCAGAGAAGCAACAAGCTCACGTGGAAGAAGCAAACCAGCCTGTGCAATCATGAGGTGTCGACAGGATCAGGTAACAGGCATCAGAAGACCCAACACAAACAAACAAACAAAAACATATTGTTAAGAACGAGGGAGGTTGGAGCAGAAGACCCCAAACCCATCTGTAGACAGTGGGACATCCTCTAATAGAAGGGTCTCAAGGAAGGGATGAATCAACCAAGGGGGAGTAGAGCAACGATGTAACACAAAATATTCCTCTGGTTGCTTGAGGCTTCCACGCACCCCACTATCATAACCCTAATCCTGCCTTTCACTGCAGGCTAGCCCAGAGTATATACACAGGTACAGAGAAAAGCTCAAACACATAGAATCCAGGTAAGGCAAACCCCTCAGGAACAGAAATGGGAGTAGAGGTGCCAGGAGGGTAGGGGGAAGGTGGGGAGAAGAGGGGAAAGAAACCATGGGGGAAGGGGACAGCAGTCAGTGTATGATATGAAAATAATAATAATTTATAATTCATCAAGGGGTCACGAGGCAGGAGGGGGTAGGGGGCGTAAAAAGAGGAGGTGATACCAAAGGCTGATACCAAGAAAGAAAATGTTTAGAAAATAATGATGGCAACATATGTACAAATATGCTTGATACAATTGACATTTGGATTGTTATAAGAGTTGTAAGAGCACCCAATAAATTTATCTTTAAAAAGATAATAATAAAATAATTATAGCAGTCTAATGAAAAAATAGATGACATGAAAGAATAAGATGAGTCATGTAAACAGATTGATGGAAATTGTAAGGGATCAAGAGCTGTTGTTAGAAATCAAAAGCATGGAAAGAGAAATGAAGAATCCCTCCATGGAGTTACATAATCTTGTGTCACCTTGAGGATAGTAAGAGTAAAGGGAAAAAAAAATAATTAAAAAAAAGAGTAAAGGGGTGGAGTCTCACCTTTCAATCAGCTCACAGCCAAATGCTACCTTCTTCATGGCATGGCCTTCTCATGAGGATTCTGGGAACTTCCTCTTTCTCCGTTGGGGTGGGACACACACTCGCTCTCTACTTCACCTTCGTGTTGAGGAGCCACACTTGGAGAACTAGAGGAGTCAGGTGGAGGCTAACACCAGCACTGAGATACTTCCACCACCACAGGATCCACAAGACATCTCACCCATCTGCCTGTAATCTTCCTGCATTCGGCATCCTGACATGTGCTGCATGAGTCTGAAGAGAAATTTTTAGACTAGTATCAGATACATGGACTAATATAGAGTTTATGGACTTGATCTGGACTGGGCTGGGAAGTTTGTACAGTATACAACTGTGCTTTGATATAAAGCTCTTCATCATATATATATATATATATATATATATATATATATATATATATATATATATATATATATATATATGACTGTTTCTGGATTTGTTTCTCTAGTCAACCCAGCCTAAGACAGCCTCTAATGGACTTATCAATTGACTAAAAACAGCTAAAGAAAGAATCTGTGAGCTTAAGGGCATATCAATGAAAACCACCCAAAAGTGAATCTAAGAGAAAAAGAATGGAAGGAGGAGAGAATTAAGTATCAAAGAACAATGGGACAATTACAAAAGCTGTAATATGTACATTACTCAAATATCAAAAGGAGAAGGGGGAAAAGAGGGGGAAACAGGAAAAGAAGAAGCCTTTAGCAAGATATGACAAAATAATAATTTATAAATTATCAAGGGCCCATGATGGAGGGGATCACGGGGAGGGAGGTGAAAAATGAGTACCTGATGCCAGGGGCATAAGTGGAGTGCAAATGTGGAACAAAATTCAAACACATAACCAATCGCAGGGCTTTTGGTGAGATAGAAACTGGTGAGACCCCCCACCCCCTTGACTGGGGACCTTGTTCTGGGACTGCACTCACCCCTGCGGTAGGATAATGTACAACTTAAGATGAAAGGGGCAACAGTTACTGAAGGGCAAAGTTCAGAGGGCTAGGAAAGAAGGGGGAAGAGAAGCAGAAAAGAGAGAGAAAGCAGAGTGGGTGATGGTACTTTGAGAGGATTGCAGTGGATGAGTTAAAATAGAACATGTGTGAAGTGTTAAGTGTGAGACTAATGATCTGCTCGGTAAACCTTCATCGAATCACAAGAAAACATTTAGGTTAAAAATGGCCACTTCAACATTTTTAAATGTACGATTTAGGGGCATTAATTAACATTCATTACACTGTGCAATCATCACCTCTATCCGTTTTGGGATGTTTCCACCATCCTCAACAGGGACTCAGTGGCCAAGAGCAATTAGTCCACGTTCCCCCCTACCTGCCACCCCTGCATTCCACGTTGACCTCTAGACATTTCCCAACTCGATCTCTTTCATAGGTGAGATCATATCATGCTTGTCCTCTTATTTGACGCACCATAATGGTTCCAAGGTGCATTCCTATTTAGCATGCATTGGGATTTTATTTCTCTTTTTGCCCAACTGTGTTACTTTGGGATGACTAGAGAAACAAATCTAGAGACACTCATGTGTGTTTAAGAAAGAGCTTTAAATACAAGAGCAATTGACCATTGAGAAAACATCCCAGCTGAGTCCAGATCAAGTTCATAAGTCCGATATTAGCCCATATGTCACATACCAGTCTATAAGTCCCTCTTCAGACTCAGGCAACATATGCAATGATGCTGAGTGCAGGAAGATCACAGGCCAGTGGGTGGAAAATCTTGTAGATCTAGTGGCGGTGGAAGCATCTTAACGCTGGCGTAGGTCTCCACGTGGCTCTTCCAGCTCCAAGGCTCTGTCTCCATCAGTGTGTCTTCATGTGGCTTGTGGTCAGTAATGTCTCGCAGGGAATGAGTGTGTGTCCCGTCTCCAATGAACTGTTGACATCCTTAGTCCCTCCAAATGAGATCATCAAGCTGCCAACTGATTGACAGGCTAAACTGCACCCCTTCACTCTTAAGTCTTCAATTGACAACAGATTATGTAACTACAACATCAAGTGGTATTCCGTTGTCTGTATATAACACGTTTGGTTTCCTCATACACCTGTTGATGCACACTTGAATCGTTTCTATCTTTTGGCTTTTGTAAATAATGCTGCAGTGGGCACTGTACACAATGGTGTGACTGCTTCTGTTTGAGTCCTTGTGTTTGATTCTTTTTGGTATCTGCCTCAAAGTGAGATTGCTGAGTCAGATAGATGAGCCCCTCAGGACCAGTGGTGAGAGTGGTGATAGGGGGAGGGTGGAAGGAAGGTGAGGTAGAAAGGGAGAGCCGATCACAAGGATCTACATATAACCCCCTCCCTGAGGGACGGACAACTGAAAAGTGAGTGAAGGGAGATGTCAGACATTGTAAGACATGACAAAATAATAGTTTATAAATTATCAAGGGTTCATGAGGGAGGGGCAGTAGGGAGGAAAAGGGGGGGGGATGAGGAGCTGATACCAATGGCTCAAGTAGAAAGCAAATGTTTTGAGAATGATGATGGCAACAAATGTACAAATGTGCTTGACACAATGGATGGATGGATGGATCAATTGTGATAAGACTTGTACGTGTCCCCAATAAAATGATTTTTTTTAAAGAAATTGCTGGGTCAGATGACAACTCTTGTTTAACTCTTGGAGGACTCACCAAACCCTTCCACGGCTGGATTTACTTTTAACTGCCTGACTGAGGTATAACTAGCGTACAATACCGGCACATATTTAACGTGTACAGTTTGATACATTTGACAGTTTACACACCTGTGAGACATCAGCACTATTGGGATTGTGCACATGTGCATCTCACTCAAATGTCCCCTCATGCCCTTTAGTAATTCCTATTCCCACCCCACTCTCCACCCCACCCTGCCACCAATCTAACTGCCACCCTGGGCAACCACAATCAGCTCTGTGTATCTAGAGATTAGGCTGCATTTTCTTGAATTTCAATTAAATGGAATCATAAAGCATGTACTCTCTTTTGTCTGTCTTTTTTCACTCAGCATAATGATGTTGATGCTTGTTGTAAGAAGATGTCCAAGTTCTAATCCCTAGAGCCTTGACTTGGTTACCTTGCATAGCAAAAGGGACTTTGCAGATGAGAGTAAGTTATTAGGATCTGCAGATGAGAAAGCCACCCTGTATCCAGGGCTACCCAAGGATGTAACCACAAGGATCTTCATCATGGGGGTGCAGGAGCGACAAGGCGAGCAAGAGGTTGACTGGAGCAGAGAATGGGACAGGAGCTCCTCACCCCCTGACACCCCCAAAACCTTCAGAAGAAATGCATCCCTCACAAATAATTTGACAGTAGCCTGGCGAGGCTACATTTGGATCTTTTCATCTCCAGAAGTCATGGTACTTTAAGCTTGTAGTGATTGAATACACCAACAATGACAAGTCAAAGCTAGGTGAAGCCATGTTGTGGGGGGTGTGTCAATAATTTGGTGTTTTTCTTTGCTGAGAAGAGTCCATTGTATGGCTACTCCATGGTTTGTGGCCCAGCCATCGCATGGAGGGAAATTTGGGTTGTTTCCAACTTGAGGCCATTGTAATTAAAGGTGTTCTGAGCATTTGTGTGCATGTCACCTGCTTTCATTGCACTGGAAGAAATATGGAAGAGTGGAATGGTTGAGTCACATAGTAATTATGTGTCTGTATTGGACAGGTTTCTCTAGAGACAAACCAGATTGCTAGTATTTATATATAAATATATTTATAAAGATAGATATATAATTCAAGAAATAAACTGTAAATAATATACAGATAGATAATACAAGAAATTAACAGTTAAATTATAAAGCAGTGGGACACTAGCAGTCCTTCAAGTTTTGAGAGCTGCCAATTGCCAGTCCCCTTCTGTTGAGAGAGCTGGGCTATATATACCCAGGCAGCAAACAGCAAGGCAGGTCCCTAACTGTCATTATCTTTTAGTCCCCAGCTCCAGAGATGAACATTCCAATCGTGTGGGCTTAAAGGGACCTCAACTTACAGCGACACAGTCTACAGGCTAGGCATCCCACAGGTAGTGTACCCCTTTAAACTGAGGCACAGAACAGCCAAGGTGAGGCTCACCAGCCATTTATCCCTCTGCCCTTCAGTTAATCCTACTTGTGTTTATCAGCCAGGCTGGCACAATAAACTATAGCAGTGTCTAACTTTTTTATAATACTCTCAAAATTTCCAAACTGTCTTTATAGTGACTATAAAGTGATTGTACAAGTTCACTCCCCCCCACCCCCTATGGTCTTTGAGAGCATCAGTGGCTTTATCTCCTTCCCAACATGCAGGTGAATGGTAGCCATGATGACAGATGTGCTTGTGGCATTAATTTGCATCTCCGTGGTAGCTGATGTGGCTGTGAGCCCTACCCCAAGGTGTTGGCTTCACTGGCACCCATGAAAACTCCATTTTGGAGAAAACTGCAATTTGGCCTGTAGTCTTTTTCCTGCCCTTTGCCAGAAAATTGAGCCTCTTGCAAAAGTCTAACTGTTATAACTCAAGAGGAAGCCAGGGTCAGAGTGTAGCCTGTACTGTGATGGTTTGTGGGGTTTTATTGGGGGTTGGTTGATTGTTGGTTTGTGTGTGTGTGTGGGGGTGTTTGCCTTCCCTCAATGAACATGTGTCTATCCTCTAGTTAGAGATGTCTCCTCCTGTCCCGACCACCCCAGGGAGGCATCAAAGGTTATTGGTGTTCATATGGAAACCTTTTCTAGACTTTCGACTTCAGTGGCCTCCTACAATGATTTGTCTTTGGGTGATGGACGTAGTTCACTGGGCATAATGTCCCCTAGGTTCAGTTGCATTATGTGGTGTCCCACAGACCCATGGCTATTCTTGAACAGTGCATCCCATTCTCCCATGTGCATGTCCTGCAGTTTGTTTATACGATTTCATGGATGGACATTTGGGTCTCTTCCATCGTTTTTCTAGTGTGAATAGTGCAGTGATGAACATAGGCTTACACATGTCTATTTGCTAAGTTCCTGGATTGGGGTACCTCCATACTTGCTTGGCGGCGTGGGAAGAATTCCCATGGAAGAAGCACGTCTGTAATCCAAGCGACTTTTTGAGGGAAAAAGAAGTATCAGGTTTTACAGTCTCAAAAGCACACACTGTTTGGGGAAAACATACAAAACTCTGTAGAAAGCACTGTGCAGGGCTTCACCACTGGAAAACCGTGTGGAAAGTACAGAGGAATTGGAGCCTGAAACCACACTTGCAGTCCTAGGAAATCCCAGGGCCAACGAGGGAGAGAGAGTGCCAGGCTTCTCCACCTGCTCTTTTTCCCTCCTGCCCCACTGGCTAGAGGAGGCATGGTTCAGGGCATGGGCCAATCCTACTGGCTGTGTTTAGGCCCACCTGTGTGATGTCATGGGACTGGGTCTAGTCTGCACCCACGTGGACTTCCCACATGAGCCTAGGGGGCTTGTGTCTGAGCATGCTCATTTTGGGTCTTCTCCTAGGTGTCTAATGGGTGCCTAATTTCTTTCCAACCCCTCTGTCATGGCCCTATACAGACATTGAGGAGACAACCCCCCTTTTTAGACCCTGTTCTCGCTACCTAACACATTCATGTCATGACTCTTATTTTTCTAGGACTGATAACAAATAGACAGACTGCTGGATCTTACCCTACCGACTTGTTAAGGAAGGGTCAGAGTGTGTGGAACATCCTAACGGAATTTTAACCGTTGGAAAAGAAACCCAACGCCCAGCCTCACCCATGGACTTCCTCATTCCAAGATGGCACCCATCCTCTAACACCTCTTCCTCCTTTATATCTGCAGGAGAAATTCCCGCCTTTTCCACTTCTGCAATCCTGCTCCCAGACAAAGCACAAAAGCCATGCTCACCCTCCACTTGGGGCCCAGGGCTTCTGCAATGCTAGTTCCTCTGGGCGACTGGCTAATCCATTCTACCATCATCAGTGTAAGAACCTGCTAATAATCCCACCATTATTGTAAGAACCTGCTAATAATCCCATCATTATTGTAAGAACCTGCTAATAATCCATTATCATTATAAAACCCTGCTAATAATCCCATCATCATTGTGAGAACCTGCTAATAATCCCATCATCATGGTAAGAACCTGCTAATAATCCCATCATCATGGAAAGAACCTGCTAATAATCCCATCATCATTGTAAGAACCTGCTAATAATCCCATCATCATTGTAAGAACCTGCTAATAATCCTATCATGAGTATAAGAACCTGGCTTTTATGCATTAACCTGTGGGGTTAGGACGGAACTCTGAAAGCGCTCAGAGGAGAAACGTGGCTAGTTCCCTTGGCCAGTGCTTGCAGGAGCAAACTTTGAATGTCTCCAGCCAACCCTCTCTCTGCCTTCACCTACAGTGACAGGCTCTCCAGGACCCCCTCGAAGTCCAACAACAAGAACAACAGAACAAGACGCTGCCCGCTCCTGACCCATCCTCACAATCGTGCCTGTGCCTCAGCCCACCAACGTCGCCACGATGTCCATCCATTCTGTCGAGGGGCTTCCCCTTTGTGCTGAGATCCTGCAGTGCCCGACGATGCCCTTCCCCAGGGACAAGTCTCTCCTGATAACACGCCCAGAGTATGAGACAAAGTCTCTCCATGCTTTCTTCTAAGGAGCCTTCTGACGGTACTCTCTCCAAGACAGGAGTGGTTTGCTCTTCTGGCAGACCACGGTACTGTCAATGTCTCCACCAGCACCTGAATTCAAACACATCCGTTCTTCTCAGGTGTGTCTTATTGATGGTCCTGCCTGAACAGGCATTTGAGGCCATTGAAAAACAGCAAGGATAGTCAGGCTCACCTTCGTCATAAAAGTGACACTTGCTCTTTAGCACTTTAAGGAGGCGGGCTTTGGGGCAAGGTGTCGTGTGCTGTCCTATGGTCCTCTGGGTGACTCCCCATCTTGTCACTCATGGTCTGTATAATTTTAGGCTTTACATTTAGGCTTTTGATCTATCTTGCATTTGGTGGGGGAGGCAGAGTTGTGTTAGTTTTTGCTTGGGGCAGATGATGGGTGGAACTATCAGCCTTGTTTCAATCATCTGCAAATGGATATCCAGATTTTCACTGCACTAGTTGCTAAAGAGACAGTGTCCTCCCCCATCTAATGCACTTAGGCCCTTTGTCAATGACCCACTGTCCGTAGGTGGATACATTGACTTCTTGGCTTCTGGGTTTTTGACTTTTTGGTTCTCGATTGCTGGTTGCTATCAGGAATGGGTGTTGGATTTTTGCCAAATGCCCCTTTCTGCATCCATCAACACAATTGCGCGGTTTTTTGGCCCTTGTGTTTTCTTATGTTGTTGTGAGGTTGATTGGCTACCATTGCGCCATCTTGCACACCTGGAACATTTGCAATACAGCTGTAACTGTTGTGATAACCTTATCTGTAAATTCTAGCACCTGGTTCAGCTGGGGGTTGATTTAGATTGATCCCCACCCCCGTACATTAGGGGGCTTATTTTCCTTTCTTTTCTTTTCTTTTTTGGAAGTGGCACCCGTATTTGAACCAGGGACCTCTTGATGGGGGCTTATTTTCTTTACATTTTCAGACATTGTCATTTTTACCTTGTGAGTATTGGATACGTGTGTTCCTGTGAAGATTCCTGAGTTATGTTGTGGGACATCTGTTCCTTTGTGGTTGTTCTAGGCTGAAGTTGTTTTATCTTTTAGGTCTTGGGTTGAAGGTTTGCTCAGTGGGTCAAGAGCAGTGATGAGTCGAGAGCTCAATTTCCTAGCTTCTGAAGCAAGACTTTCCTGAGTCTCAATGGCCAGGGGATTAGGACTTTTGTTTTCCATCTGATTGTTGAAAGTGGGCACTTTTCTGAGCCCTGCATATGTAACTACATTATTTCTTCTAATCCTCTTCTTAGGGAGCTGAAGACAGGAAAAGAGGGAAGTCGGTGGCCAGACGTCCCGCTTTTGAGGGACAGTCCCGACTTTTAACAATTTGTCCTATGTCCTGCTGCATTTGTAAAAAGTCCCAATTTTTTTTTAAAGAATGCACGATAAGCTAGGGTATATGGTTTTCAGATGCCATGTGGCTACTTCGTCAGGTTATGAGTTTTATCGACGCTGTCCCACTTTACCAATATTAAAATCTGGTCACCTTTATCCTAGATGGAGATTTAGAAGGAATCAGGCGAGCATTGAAGACCTTCGGACGGGGCATGCGCCAATTCAGGTCCCCGGAGCCAGGTGGGCAGGGCGGTATACCTGGGTGTACCAAACAAGGCCCAAGTGGGATTGATTCAGCCAATGGGG
Source organism: Tenrec ecaudatus (assembly GCF_050624435.1). Taxonomy (NCBI): domain Eukaryota; kingdom Metazoa; phylum Chordata; class Mammalia; order Afrosoricida; family Tenrecidae; genus Tenrec; species Tenrec ecaudatus. The sequence goes on from NC_134547.1 coordinate 17,960,472, forward strand.
TCTGTGGGGGCAGCCAGCCCCCACCGACAACTAATCTCGTATTCAGTAGGTGCAAATGTACAGTTAAGACATACAAAGATCATAGTAAAGTCCTAGAGTAATGGGAGAGAGAGGAGAGATGGGAGAGAGATCTTAAAATGAAGGAGTCAGACACATTTCATGGTAGCATGCTCCCCTCAGCTCCTCTTGATGGTCCCTGTGGAGGTGGGGGACGAGTGGGTAAGACAGAGCTTGCGTGAGGTTTTATTTCTAACCAAAGCTTATATATCTTTGGGGGCATGCAAGCCCTCTGTCTACAGATAACAATCTATGTCATAGGAAAGGGTTGTGACATAGGCAATATAAGCAATAAGCGGGGCTGACTTAGGGTGTACATGCAATAGTCAAGGATGGGAATAGGGGTACATATATGGCGAGATAGGTGGACCCTAGACTCAACAAAGTAGCCTAATCTTAGCCATCCTTGAGTGGTACATGGCTTGCCTTTGGACGCTCCTTTAAGGGAACAATATCAGAAGGGATTGGGTCCTACATAGGGTGGGTCAGACTATACAGTCTGGTTGCTCTAGATGGCTGAAACACTTAAAGAGAATTACCTCTGACCAACTTTCATTGACCTCCGAGTGTACATTTGTAGTGAGCAGCATCTTGGCTTTGGCATATATTTGGGGAGACAACTTGAGAGAAATCGTTCTGTTTCCCACAGGGGTCGATGAATACCTTCAATCAAGCCTTCCCAGCTAGAGGTTTCAAATACACTGGCGGCAGAAAGGCCGCCCTCTTTTTATTCTGCTCCTGGTGGGAGGCAGGAAGCACACGTGCACCTGCTCCAGGCCTATTCAGGAGCCCCCAGCCTCTCTTTCCACTTCCTCTCTTTTTACCCTGCTCCCAGCCAGTGGCAGGGCGGAGGGGACTCTCTCTCCTCTCTTTGACTGGCCTCAGTTCGGCACGTGTGCGTGCCCTGTTCCGCATGGCGGCTCGTGTCCAGTTGTGAACTGCCACGGAGTTCGGCACACTTCCCTGAAAAAGCGGGTACTGTATGGAGACCATGAACCTGAAACTTCTGCCATCCTTCATAAAACACCACCTGGTGACAGAACAGACTTTGATGTGAATTCTTTTTCCTGCGAGGCCAAGAGTCTGGGTATTCCCCACTCGAGGAACCTCACTCTTAGCTGGTCCCTTCCCCATCCATGGATGCTTTTCTTCCCACACGTACTAATCAGGACTCGGAATACTCAAGGGGGAATCTGCATATCTCCACTATTCCCTGTCCAGGTAGCTCCCTCCGAACCTGCCCTTCATCCTGTAAATTCAGTCTCCTTAGACTCTCAACTCCGTCTCCACAACTCCAGATGCCCAGACACCCCGTGGGTGTCCCCATCCCTGCCATGCAGCATGGAAGCTCTTATAAAATGGGGACAGTGACAGAGCGCCCCCTCCTCCCTTCAGCTCTCACCTCAGGTACCACTGTCCATCATTGCCTTCTGCCCTGTGTCTCCAAAACTGGGCCTTCACATACATTCTCAATTACCCGGGATGAGGCTCTGCATCTGAAGCCTCTGCGCATTTCAGTTCTTATCCCACTCCCAAGAAAGAGATCAGGCGAGGGACAAACGTCATACCAGAGTCAGAGAAAGTTTGAACCAGAGTGAGTTTATTGAAGAGGATACTTTGGAAAAGAGGTCCACAAGACCTTTAGCTGGTCTAAGAGATGGAGCACATTGTAGAGCCAAACCTCACATTGTGCTAATGGACGACCCCCATAAGCTGGCTTCCTAGTGGGTCTTCTGCTATTGGCTGGTCCTCTGTAGTGTCCCTCCTCTTTCCAGGTAGGTGCATCCCGGCGCTCCAGCCTTTATGCCACACCCTTTCTGAGACCCCAAACCCAAGGGTCATCTTTTTCAGTCACTACTTGAGGGGTGGGGGAGGGAGAGATTGTGAATATCTTGTCTCTCTCCACCCAACCTGCACTGTCGCTGGTCGCCTCCGTTCATAGGACACGTGTCTTACCTGCCCTTCGCCTTCCTTTATGCTTCAGAGGTAAGCTGGGAAAACTGTCACCACCTCTCCTTTGGGTTGGAAAGTTACGTAGAGGGAAGCGGGACACCAGCTTCCTTGCTTACAATTTGTTCCAGATCCGTGCCATCACCACCTCTTCTACATTAGCCAGTCTCTTTCTACTAAAGCTTCTAAGGGGAGGGTTGATCTGATCCCTGTTACTTCACCTTGGCCATTATGAAAGTTGTGTATTTGTATTTGTTAGTGTTGGTGGACATCCCTATGGATGTGTGTGTGTGTGTGTGTGTGTGTTGGTGCATATCTTGATCCTTGTCTTTGTATGGTACTCAATGTCTGTCTTTTTTTTTTAAAAAAATCATCTTATTGGGGCACTTACAGCTCTTATCACAATCCACACATCCATCCATTGTGTCAAGTACATTGGTACCTATGTTGCCAACATCATTTTCAAAACATTTTCTTTCTACTTGAGCCATTTCTATCACCTCATGTGGTACTTACATAATCTGGTATTCATTTGAGGATTGTGAGTGAAGGTGGGGACTCTACCTTGACAATCTTTGTATAGAAAATAAAGCCTCGGTGTGGTTATGGCCATCTCCTGAGAATTCTAGGGAATCTTGTATTTCCTCCTTGGAGGCAGGAGACTCTGCTGAGTCTCTGGGAGATGTCCCTATGGAGAAGCCACTTGGACCAACACTGATGCAGTCTTGGAAGCTGCAGAAGCCACATGGAGACCCCTGCCAGCACTGAGATGCCTACAAAGCCAACGGACCCAAAGCCACTGGACCCAAAAACTTTCTCCCACTGGACTGTGGTCATCCTGCAGTCAGCATCATTGCATGTGTTTCATGAGTCAGACGAGGACTTCATAGATAGGTATCAGACAAATGGTCTAATATCAGACTTATGAGCTTGGACTGGAATGGGTTGGGATGCTTTTTCAATGTTCAATTGCTCTTGTATATAAAGCTTTTTCTTATACACATATGAATTTCTATGGATTTGTTTCTCTAGTTTACCCAGACTAATACAACTCATTTCACCGTTACCCCAGCCTCCCTCCCTCATGAACCCTTTTAAATTTATTTCAGTTTTTTAAAACATTTTATTAGGGGCTCATACAATTCTTATCACAATCCATACATATACATACATCAATTGTATAAAGCACATCTGTACATTCTTTGCCCTAATCATTTTCTTTTTTTCCCTTTTCATTTTTTACATTTTATGAGTGGCTCATACAACTCTTATCACAATCCATACATACACATACTTCAAATGTATAAAGCACATCCGCACATTCCCTGCCCCAATCATTCTCAAAGCATTTGCTCCCCACTTAAGCCCTTTACATCAGGTCCTCTTTTTTTCCCCTCCCTCCCCGCTCCCTCATGTGCCCTTGGTAATTTATACATGTTATTTTGTCATATCTTGCCCTATCCGGAGTCTCTCCCCCTCCCCTTCTCTGCCATCCATCTCCCAGGGACAGGTCACATGTGGATCCTTGTAATCAGTTCCCTCTTTCCAACCCACTCAACCTACACTCTCCCAGCATCGCCCCTCACACCCTTGGTCCTGAAGGTATCATGCACCCTGGATTCCTTGTGCCTCCAGCGCCCATATGCACCAGTGTACAACCTCTGCCCTATCCAGTCCTGCAAGGTAGAATTAGGATCATGGTAGTTGTGGGGAGGAAGCATCCAGGATCTGGGGGAAAGCTGTGTTTTTCATCGGTACTACCTCGAACCGTGACTGACCCATCTCCTCTCCTAAACCCCTCTATGAGGGGATCTCCAGTGGCCGAAACTTGGGCCTTGGGTCTCCACTCTGCACTTCTCCCTTCATTCAATATGGTATATAGATAGATAGATAGATAGATAGATAGATACATACATACATACATACATACACACATACATATATCTTTTTTTCTGTGTGCATGATGCCTTATACCTGGTCCCTTTGGCACCTCGTGATCGCACTGGCTGGTGTGCTTCTTCCATGTGGGCTTTTTGCTTCTGAGCTAGATGGCCACTTGTTCACCTTCAAGCCTTTAAGACCCCAGACACTATCTCTTTTGATAGCCGGGCATCATCAGCTTTCTTCGCCACATCTGCTTCTGCACCCATTTGTCTTCAGTGATCCTATCATGTAGGTGTGCATCCAATGATATGATTTTTTGTTCTTTGTTGCCTGATAACTGATCCCTTCGGGACCACTTGATCACACAGACTGGTGTGTTCTTCCATGTGGGCTTTGTTGCTTCTGAGCTAGATGGCCGCTTGTTTAACTTCAAGCCTTTAAGACCCCAGTCACTATATCATTTGATAGCCGGGCACCATCAGCTTTCTTCACCACATTTACTTGTTCACCCACTTTGGCTTCAGCAGTTGTGTCGGGAGAGTGAGCATCATAGAGTTCCAATTTAATAAAAGAAAGTATTCATGTATTGAGGGAGTGTTTGAGTAGAGGCCCAAGGTCCTTCCGCCACCTTAATTCTTAACCTATAAATATAGACACATAGATCTATTTCCCCATCCTCCAATATATATTTGCATGTACATGTCTTTGTCTAGACCTCCATAAATGCCCTTTGACTCCTAGCTCTTTCCTCCATCTCCCTTGACTTTCCTCCTGCCCTACTACCATGCTCCGTCACCACCTGGGCTACGGCTATAAGTTTTCTCTACGCAACCTTACCCTTGATCATTCCCCACCAGGCCTGCCACTCCCCACTCTCTACCATTTTGGGTCCCATGTTGTTCCCTTGTCCCTGTGTTTTTTGACACCCCTTCCTTACCCCCTTACACCACCCCCACCCCAAATCCCCCACCGGAACTGTCGGTCCCATTGTTTTTCCTCCAGATAGTTCATCCAGCCTGACCTATTCAGACAGGAGACACTAACATGTACGAAAACAAGACAGAGGAAAACAAAGCAACAGTATACAACCAGACAACAAAGCAACAAAAACAAATCACTGACAAAGAACAAAACAAAACACTTCACAAAAGAAAAGCTTGTAGTTAGTTCAAGGATCGTTTGTTGGCCCTTAGGAGTGTTTTCCAGTCCAGTCTGTTGGGGCACCATGCCCTGACCCCAAAGTCCACTTTCAGCATTCCCTGGGGACCTTGCCACTCCATTTCCTTGCTGTTCCGCTGCACTCCCCCAGTGCTTTACTTCAGTTTGGTGGGATCAGGTCAGGTGCAATTCCCACACTGTGTCTCTGGTGCTGTCCTCTGTATCGCCCTTAGTCACTGATTGGCATCATTTCTCATAGTGGGGCCAGCCATGTTCTCTCTGTGGACTGGCTGCTCTACTCAGGAACATCATCCTCACGGCCTGGTGGGCCAGGCTGTGTTCCACTCTCTCCTCCTGCCCCTTCATCTGCTCCCATGTGCTCTGATCAGATATGTCCATCTCCCGGAGCTGCAGAGTCAATGTCGTCCTTTGGAACAAATTCTTTTCAGGGGAGGGGCAGGAATCCACTTAATTTATGGTGCTGGGGCCAGTCTCCCAGACCTCTCCACTGGTTCCCTACTCCAGGCTGGGATATTGCATTCACACCTTATGGCACTGGGTTGAAGTCTGGTCCCACTTTCTCTGTGGAGATATAAACAATACCCTCCCTTTGGGTGGATTAGTGCCCCATGCCTCCACTCCCCTTTTCTTCCTTATATTCATCCTTTTATTTTCCTTTCCCCACCTCCTCCCCAGTTGTCTACAATGTGCATCCCTGGTTTTGATCTGGTCTCTGCCATACTGCAGTCTTCACCCCAAAAATGTTTGTATACAGTAGCTTTTTCCCCTATGCCACATTTGCTTTTTTTTAATTCTTACCTCAGCGGGCTCATGTTGTACTTGTCCTTTTGTGCCTGACTTACTTCGCTTAGCATGATTTCCTCCAGTTCTTCCCATGCCGCTATGTGCCTCATACGTTCATCACTGCTTTTTAGTGATGCGTAGTACTCCATTGTATGTATATACCACAGTTTTTTAATCCAATCGTCAGTTGATGGAAATTTGGGTTGCTTCCAGCTCCTTGCAATTGTGAACTGTGCAGCAATGAACACTGAAGCACAGATGTCTGGTCTTGGTTTGTTTCTTGCCTCTTCTGGGTATATGCCCAGTAGGGGGATTGCTGGGTCATATGGTAACTCTATTTCTATCTGTTTTAGGTATCGCCAGATTGATTTCCATAGTGGCTGTATGTACTTACAGACCCACCAGCAGTGGGTGGGAGTTCCTGTTGCTTTCTGATTTTTTTAATTGGGCTACCTTTGAGGGTGTCAGGTGGTACCTCATTGTTGTTTTAATTTGCATTTCTCTTATGGCTAAAGATCGGGAATATTTTCTCATATGTTTGTTGACCATTCGGATTTCTGTCCCTGTGAAATTTCTGTTCAAGTCCTTTGCTCACCTTTCAAGTGGGCTCTTGGTTTTTTTTCTTTTTGGAAGCTAGCAGAGTGTTGTAGATTTTAGTAATAGGCCTTTGTCTGATGTGTCATTGCTAAAGATGTTTTCCCAGTCTGTGGACTCTCTTATTACACTCTTAGTGAATTCTTTTGATATACACAAGTGTTTTATCTTCAGTATATCCCATTTGTCAATTTGTGCCTCCTCTGTGTTTGTGTCCTTCCCTATTTCTGATAGCCTGTGTATTCCCTGCGCCAAAGTTCTCAAGTTGGTCCCAATTCCCTCATTGATTTCCCTAATAGTTTGGGGTTTAACTTCAAACTTGTGATCCACCTTGAGTTTATTCTTGTGCATGGAGTGAGACAAGGGTCTTGCTTCATTTTTCTGCATGTTGATATCCATTTTTTCCAGCACCGCTTGTTAAAGAGGGCATCGGCTTCCCATTTGATATTTTTGGGGCCCTTATCAAAGATCAGCTGTGTGTATGCTGATACTTTTATTTCTGGGTTTTCAGTTCTTTTCCATTGGTCTGAGTATCTGTCATTGTACCAATACCATGCAGTTTTGAGAACTGTGGATCCATAGTATGTGCCAAAGTCAGGTAAAGCAAGCCCTCCCACGGTGTCCTTCTTCTTGAGGAGTTCTCTGCTAATTCTGGGCTTCTTCCCTCTCCATATGAAGTTGGTAATCAGTTTTTCCATTTCTTTGAAGAAAGATGATGGTAATTGTATCTTGATAGCATTAAACTTATATAGTGCTTTTGGCAGAACTGACATCTTAACTATATTAAGTCTCCCAATCCAAGAGCATGGAATATTCTTCCATTTGTTGAGCTCACTCTTGGTTTCTTGTAATAGTGTTCTATAGTTTTCCCTATATAGATCTTTTGATTTTTCAGTCAGGTGTATCCCTAGATATTTCAATTTGTGTTTGGCTATTGTGAAGGGTACCACCTTTTTGATCTCTTCTCCTGTGGTCTTATCTGATGTGTATAACAGTCCGATGGACTTCTGTTTATTGATCTTGTATCCTGGCACTCTGCCAAACTCCTCTATTGCTTCCAATACTCCCCTTGTGGAACTTTTGGGATTTTCCATATATAACATCATATCATCTGCAAATAACGATAGTTTCACCTCTTCCTTCCCCAGACGAATACCTTTGATGTCTCTGCTGTGCCTTATGCTGTTAGCTAAAACCTCCAGCACGATATTAAATAGGAGTGGGGACAAGGGGCATCCTTGTCTGGTCCCCTTTTTCAGTGGGATTGTCTTAGTCTTTTCTCCATTGACTACCACTTTGGCTGTTGGTTTTTCATACATAGCTTGTATTGTCTTGAGGAACTTTCCTTCCATTCCTATCTTCGCTAGTGTCTTAAACAGGAATTGGTGTTGGATGTTGTCGAATGCTTTTTCTGCGTCTATTGATATTATCATGTGATTCTTACACCTTTTCATGTCAATGTGACGAATAATACTAATGGTCTTTCGTATGTTGAACCATCCCTGCATCCCTGGTATGAATGCCACTTGGTCATGGTGAATTATTTGTTTTATATACTTTTGTATTCTGTTGGCTAGTATTCTGTTAAAGATTTTTGCATTAATGTTCATTAGGGATATTGGTCTGTAGTTCTAGTTCTTGTGGGATCCTTGCCCGGTTTGGGTATCAGAGTTATACTAGGTTCATAGTAGGAGTTTGGGAGTTTGCCATCTTTTTCTATGTTCTGGAAAAGTTTGTGTGGGATTGGTATTAGTTCTTCCCTAACTGCTTGGTAGAATTCTCCAGTGTAGCCATCTGGTCCAGGGGATTTTTTTGTCGGTAATCCCTTGATAACCTTTTCTATTTCTTCTATTGCTCTGGGTCTGTTGAGATTCTTGATGTCCGCCGAAGATAGTCTAGGGAGGGATTGTTTTTCCAGGAATTTGTCCATGTCTTCCACATTGTTGAATTCATTGGCGTACAATCCTTCATAGTTTTGTGTAACTATCCTTTTGATTTGATTTCATTAGGGTCTGTTGTAATGACCCCTCTTCCATCCCTTATTCTTGCTATTGATATTTGTTCCCTCCATTCTTTGGTTAGGTTTGCCACTGGCCTATCGATCTTGTTTATCCTTTCAAAGAACCAACTTTTAGCGATATTAATTTTTTCCATAGTTTTTTAATTTTCCCTCTCCTGAATCTCAGCCCTGATTTTTATAGTTTCTTTTCTTTTGCTATTAGTAGGGTTGTCCTGCTGACTCTGCTCTAGTTTTTGTAAATTTTTGTCAGCGTATCCATCATGAGTCTCTCTTCCTTTCTTAGGTGTGCTTGCATTGCTATGAACCTTCCTCTGATGACTGCCTTTGCTGTGTCCCATAAGTTTTGGTACGTCGTGTGCTCATTTTTGTTGGTTTCTAGAAATTTCCTGATTTCATCTCTGATCTGCATCAGTATGCACTCCTTTTGCAGTAGAGAGTTATTCATCCTCCAATTTTTTGCTCTTGTTTTCCTTGTCTTCCTTTTGTTGATTTCCAGTCTTATGGCACAGTGGTCAGAGAGAGGGGTCTGTATTATTTCAATGTGCTTAAATTTATGTAGATTTGCCTTATGCCCCAGCATGTGGTCTATCTTCGAATATGTGCCATGTGGACTTGAAACGAATGTGAAATTTTTTATATTTGGATGAAAAGCTCTGTAAATATCTATTAAGTCAAATTGTCTAATTGTGGAGTTTAGCTCTCTTGTCTCCTTGTTGAGCTTCTTTCCCTGTGATCTATCTTTCTCAGTGAGTGGTGTGTTGAAGTCGCCCACTATAATTGTCAAGTCTGTGATTTCTTTCTTAATCTTTTGGAGTGTTTGGTTGACGTATTGAGCTGGTCTCTTATTCGGGGAATATATGTTTACAATGCTTAGTGGTTCATTGTCTATGATTCCCTTTAGCATTACATAGTGTCCCTCCTTATCTCTTTTTATGGTTTGCACTTTGAGGTCAATTTTATCCGAGATAAGGATTGCAGCTCCTGCTTTTTTTTTTTGTATTGCTGTTTGCTTGTTAGGTCCTTCTCCGGCCTTTGATTCTCATTCTATTTTTGTCTGTAGCCTTGAGATGTGTCTCCTGTAGGCAGCAAATTGATGGATTGTGTTTTCTAAGCCATTCTGCTAGTCTCAGTCTTTTAATACCTGAGTTCAGGCCATTGATATTCAGGGTTATTATCTCCATGTGCGGACACTGTGATGCCATTTTATACCTTTTGTGTTGGGAGTTTTCCTCCTTTCCTTTCTCATTAGTGTGTGTTTTGTGTGTGTATCATTCTTGACTTCTTTCCATCCTTAAGCCATTGCTATCTTGATGTCTGTTTTCTCTTTGTTGTGCTCTGGGTGAGGTTGTTCTATGTGTTGGTCTCTTATTTGTGCTTGGTGAGTGTTGTTCTGCCCATACTGAATCGGCGAGGATCTTTTGTAAGGCTGGGTTTGTTGTAACGTAGTTTTTGAGTTTTTCCTTGTCTGGGAAGACTTTTACTTCTCCACCGATCTTGATCGATAATTTGGCTGGGTAGAGTATTCTTGGATTTGCGTTGTTTTCCTTCAATTTTTGGAATATGTTACTCCACTCTCTCCTTTTTTTCATAGTTTCTGCTGAAAAGTCTGAGCATATCCTTATGTGGAAACCTTTATATGTGATTGCTTGTTTTTCCCTAGCTGTTCTCATGATTTTCTCCTTTTCCTCAAAGTTGGATAGTTTAACTATTATGTGCCTTGGTGATTTCTTCTTGGGGTCCCGTCATGCTGGTGTTCTTTCAGCCTCCTGGATGGTTGCTTGGTTTTCATTCATTAGGCTAGGGAAGTTTACCTCCAAGAATTCTCTCGCTATTGTTGCAGATGACTTCTTTGTTGTGTCTTCCTCTGGTAGGCCAATAATTCTAATGTTGTTCTGCTTCATAGCATCAGACATAGCTCTTAGGTTTTCTTCGGCTTCTCTGCTGCTCTTATTAGATTTTTGTTCACGTTTATTAAAGTCTGCTTGGCTGTGCTCCAAGACACTGATGCGGTTCTCTGATTCCTCCAATGGATTCTCCAGGAACATGATTCTGCTATTGTTTTTCGTTATCTCCTCCCTAAGCTCCTGTATTTCCCTTTGGTGTTTGTCTTTTATCTCCTCTATCGTTTCATCCTTTTTCTGTATTGTTTCCCTCATATCCTGCATGGCTCCAAGCAGCATTCTGAGAGTTTCTTTGTATGGCATCTCAATGTCTGCTTCTTCTATGTATGTTGCTATGTTCAGGACATCTTCTGCCTTTGTCTTTTGTTTCTCCTGTTTTTTTCGTTGAGGTCGTTGGGGCTGATGGCTGTTTGCCTTAAGTTGTTTTTGAGGGACCAGGTGCCATTTTCTAGTCTCTCTCTGGAAGATTTATAGGAATGCTTCTTCAAACTGCCTACAGCTGATTTTGCTATGGGATTAACCTACCACTTTATCTTCCTGTGGCTTCCCTATCATGGGAGTGCCCCAAATGGCAGGTCGGCTGCCTGCTTCAGTGTTGCAGAGGCTGGGCTGAAGTTCCTGCTATTGGTTTGAATGTTGATAAGTGTTGGCTGGGCTGCATTATGTCTCCAGGTACACAGTCAGGAACTCCCTGGTGAGAAGTCCTAGAAGTATCCCCTGGAGAGCAAGCAGGCCTTTCCCTAGCCTTGGGCTATCTATGCAGGGTGGAGCTCACCTAGCCGGGTGTGGCCCAGGCGCAAATGCCCTAGGGCAATGGGAGTGCCCGGTAAGTCTGCAATGGCGTGTGAGAGAGCAGGTCAGGAACAAGAGAGGGAGAAAATTAAAAAGTGAAACCAGACTGTGCAGGGGTACAGGGAAGCAAGGGAAGCAAAAGCAACTATGCAGCTGAGTCCCACTCCCTGCCTGTGGACCTCCAAGGGCCCACTCCCTGCCCCAAGCCCCAGCGGCAGTCTGCAGTTGAGCCCCAAGAAGAGTCACAAGAAAGCTGCTGAGCAGCCCCCAGAGAAGTGGTGGGACAGAGAACTGAGATGTCAACAGACGCCGATGTGTAGCTGAACCTCGATCCCTGCCTGTGGAGCTGTGGGTGCCTGGGTCCAGTCCCTGCTCAGCCCACGTGGCGCGGCTGTGGCTGTGCCCCGAAAAAGCCCCTGCGCAGCCCTCCAAGGCTGCGTGGGAATATAGAGCAGAGACGCAAACAGAAGCAACAATGCAACTGAACCCCGATCCCTGCCAGTGGAGCCGCAAGCGTCCTGAGGCAGGCAGGGGAAAACTGTGGCTGCGCTGAGACCAAGCCCTGCTACAGGCTCCAAATGATCCTGGTTTGGGCAGATACAGCGGCTGGTCTAGGGTCGAGCCCCAGCCAGCTTCCACTGAGGTAAGCCAAAAGCCCCCATCCCCTCAAAACCCTGTGGATCTGTGCCTACTTATCTTTATGATGCACCTCCTGCGATCCAGTGGCATTGAATTTCCCTCTGAGCAACTATCCTGTGATGGATTCTGCAGAGTCCCTCTGGTATGTGTCACTCCGTTGCCATCTTCCAGGAAGTCGTCTTAGTTTTATTTACATGTCTTACACCGATCGCTGTCACCCTTGACCCACTTTTCTCTTGTTCCTCTCTGTGGGAGGGGGTTTATGTTGATCATGGGGATTGGTTCCTCCTTTCTCCCCTCACCTTCTTTTTCTAGGCCTCTTCCTTGCTCTCACTCTCTGTGGCAGCCACCAAGACAAAACTGATGAGCGAGACACACCCCGTCTGGGTTGCACGGCTGAGAAACAGAGACTGCATGAAAGGGAACGAGGAGACCTTTACTCTGGTTGACCAAGCAAGGGTCATGGAAAAACTAGAGTCACACAGGCCAGCTCCCCCACACCCTAAAAAGGATTTGCCGAGTAACGCCGGAACACCAGGAAGTGCACTGATGGGGATTTTAAACACATGACACATTTCAGCCACAGTGACGAGTGTGCATGACAGCAGAATGGTGGCTCTTGGCAGGATAAGGCTTCTGTGACCTCTCACTTTCAAAGGGCTCCCGAGTTAGTTTGTGAATGTCTTTCCAGAGACGTTTGGTGCTTTGATCCAAGTACGTTAGCTCCCGAAGGTTGTGACTGTCCTTTCTGCACATGTTTGGCAGAACAGGTCTGTTATAAACTGACACTGGCTGCCTTTGATGGGATCCATTCTGGGGAGGAAAGGGGCTCAAAAGAGACGGGTTAACATGAAGGGCGGTAGAAGGTAATTTTGGGCAATCTATGGGATCTATACCTTCCAACATACCTGTGACGACACCTCATGTCCTACGGGTGTGCTCCTTGGACAAGCAGTGAAATTTACATCACCTGGTGCCCAGCAGGAGGGGGAGTTGTCTCAGAAAGACCAAGGAAGTGGGAAAGACAAACCTAGTGGACCCTGGTGGAGCAAAGTAGAGAGACTGAGAAGACCTGGAGGCACAAAGACATAGGCAGGCTGTCTCTGTTGGACTTGCTGCCATCCAGTCGCTAAGCTGTTCTCTTCTTGTCTCGCTGTCTCTAACTGGTTGCATGTCTTTTTCTAACCTTTGTGAAACCCTCTCATGATCTCCTTTCTGACTGTGTGTACAGAGAGTGGGTCCAGCTTGCTTGATGTCCACTGGGCCTTGGTTTTTGGAAAAGATGGCTCAGACTTTCCCCTTACAATCTGAGAGGCTACAACAGATCCAGGTGGATGAACACTTGCTGGCAAGCTGTAAAGAACTTGTCTTGCTGTGCAGCTTTGTCTGACCCTTGACTCTGCATTCAGGCCTCATGGCCTGCCAGAGGCCAAACTCCTTCCCCAACTTGTTTCCTTCCTCCGGGACTTCACCCTCCGGAGCTAGGGTCCCACTGTAGAGATGCTCACAGCTAATATCCCATCCCATTGAATTATTTCGGTCTACCTCCTGTTAACCGTTTACTCCTCCCTCTGACCCATGTATGATCTAGTATGAACTCCACAAGGGTAAGGAGCTTTTCTGTTCTCTTCCCTGTTGTACCGCTAAGGCCTACCACAGCGCCTGGAAGTAGCAGGCGCTTGATAAGGTATTTGTTTACTGAAGACCAGCAATGGGGATAATGTCCACCAACCTCTATGTCATGGAAGACAGCACCTGCATACATTACTTATGCCACCCTGTCCCCTGGGCTGAGCCACCTCTCTGGCCCTACCACATGGTCAGTCTCTGCTGTATGACTTCTGCTTGATCCAGAAACTGTAGGATTGACTGTGTGGGTATATTTGCTTTTCCCTCAGCCCCTCTGTGTGTTGTTCTAGTGTCTCTCTTCTAGTCTCTTTGTCTCTATCTCTTGCTTGGTCTCTGTTGTAGGTTTCTCCATGATTCTTCTTCTGAACATTTCTGAGTAGAAAACAGCCTGGAGTCTCTCAGTTCGCTCCACCTCTGCCTGCCTTTGCCTACGCTCTCGCCATGACCTGCATCCAAGGAGAGGGTGGCAGAATGGGCTGGGCTCCCGCAGCTCTGAGCCCTAGCCCATGGCTTCCTCCAGACGGATGGAGGCTGGGGTGCGAAGATGCTAAAAACAAAAATCTATGAGAAAATACCATCACTGTGGGATCATCAGCGAAGCGCTCACTGAGAAGACTGTTTACATGGTAACTGGGACACATGGGATTTCTTCACACAGACATCTGGAGGAAATGAGTTGTTCCCAGTAGAGGGAACAAAGGCCCTGACGCAGGAGAGTGCCTGCAATTTGGATGGGATTCTGAGTCTCTTGGAACCCTGTAGGATGAGTGATGGGGCAAATGGTGGGGAAGAAGAGCAGAGTGGACATGGGGCTTCTATGCCCAGGGAGACTGGACCCGGAGAGGGGTTTCAGCAGACAGGGTGTCATCTAATCTGTTTGTGTTTTAAAGTCTTCTTCCAATGACACACCTGTGTACCCAAGGAAACAGACATAGCCCAGAAGTCCTATCCTCCATCCCCAGCAGGAGCAGGAGTCCGGGGGTGGATTTTCGCCCACAACCTTGCCTCTGAGCCTTGGAATTCAGAACCCACCCAAGATAATTCGGTTAACGCCTTCTGTTCTGGCTTAATTATTAATAGGGTCCTCTTTCATTCTCAAAACAGCCCTGCTGTGTGTGGCCAGTAATCATATGGTCCTTAGTTTTAATGAAGTACAATTTAACAACCCAGTTTTGATGGGGGCAGAGTGGATTTAAGAGCTTCCAAGAGTAAATCGTGAACGTCATTTGTAGATCGATTATTAGAATGAAGGACTCTTAACACAACGAAGATTGCCGGCCTTTGTTAGCCACTTACTCTGTGCTGCAGTGTGCTGTACATGTTTTAGTTATGAACTCCATTGGTCCTCCCACAATTTGTCACAGATGTGGAAACTGACGCAGAGGGATTACCAGCTTGCCTGCGGGGGAGCAGAGATTCGGCATAAACAAGACTAAGCTAACTAGGATAGAGTTATGAAAACTTGGAGTTGTATGTGAATCATAATCACAACAATAGCAATTAGTATTTCTTGAGTGGTAATGGGTCAAGACAATCTATTCCTGAGATTACAACCAAGATCGATTGAGGCAGTTCTCCTTGGTCACATGGGTTGATGTCCACTCCATGGCTTCTAACAGACCCAGCTGAGTGCAGAGGCCTCCTCTGTTGACCATCTACTTGAAGCTAGATAAGAAACCTTTGGGGTGGTATTTATGCTCATTTTCAGTTGTAGTCACTCATTGTTTACTCACTCACTGGCAATTATCCGCAATGATCAATGGCTAGAATGGCACAACAGGTAACAACGCCATCTCTCCCATTTCAATCGTCTTCCCAGGTATAGTTCATTGACCTTGAGTATATTCCTCATGGGGTTGAATCTTCACCATCGTTCATGCCTGGTTTTCCTGTCACACTTAACAGAAACTCAATGTGCCCGGAGCCTTGTGCTTTCCTGCCCCTTTCTGTCCACATTTTGTCACTTATTTTTCAGCTTTTAGAGTGCCGGGTACAGAGTAGGCACCAAGTCGATATTTGTCAAGTGTGAGTCTAGCCCACCCCAACACTCCCAGACCACCTCATAACCCAGCACTGAAAGGGTCAACACTTAGGGGTAGAAGGATAAAGAAAACAGATGTCTAGTCTGTTTGTCCAGGTATTAAACATTTGTAATAGCAACCTGCTTAGAGCCATATTATGACACTCATGGGAGGAGGTATAATTTGCAGCTTAAACTATGATCAAGTTCACCCAGCAAAGGTATCTTGAAAAGGGCCTAGGGCCTCTTGACAGTACACATTCCTGGGCCCAGGCAAATAAACACCATAGGCAACAAACCCTTAATCTCCTCAGGAATTCCTCTGGAGCCAGGACCTGAGGTCTTATGATGGGCCCCACCCTCTCTTCAACAGTACTTGGGGCCTGGTGCTCTATCAAGAGCCCTCTTGGCACAATAGGTTAGTATTAGGGTGCTCAATGAATAGTCAATAGTTCAAACCCACCATCCACTGGGAGAGAGAAAGATGAAGACAAGGATTTATTTACAACCTGAGCAACTGTATGAAAGCAGCTATCAGTTCCTGCCAAGGATAGGAGGGGCCTAGCTTCCTGAAGCTTTCACCTGTCCAAGCTTAGCAATTGTTCAGGAGGGTGGACCCTCAAACTATGCTGCTGTTTTGGGCAAATAGGTGGAGGCCACGGAGCATCGTTTGAGGCGCCACCATCCAGAACAAAACGTTGTAGGTTCAGAACTACCCAGTGGTATTGTGGAGTGGTGGTGGTGGAAATGGGCTGGTAATTGCCTTCTGAAATAAACAGCCATTGACAGTTGAAGGAACCCTTCTCCACCTGTGAAGGACTCTGTGAATGTCAACTGTCATCAGTCTGTGCATCTAAGGAGCCCTGATGGCTCGGTGGTTACACATGGTGCGGGATATAAACAGACTTTCCCCAGCTTTGTCTCCCCCAAAGTTATGCCAAACATTACAGGCTCTTTGCAAGGACAAGATGGGAGGTCAGATGCTTAGAGATATTCTTTATGAGGGCATTCAGCCTACTGTGGTCCACTGTAGGTGGGGCTCACTCCCTACTGATAAGCATAGTAATTCTTTCCATGGAGAACCAGAGAAGGGGTCAAACCTGTTCAGTAACATCCAAAGTTAAGCTGCCGTCCTTAATCTAGGATCTTCCCATCATGTCACATGTGTACCCCTAATCCCTCCCCTTCCTATTGCGTGTATACCCCTAGAGCGTCCTCTCATTACAGTATAACTTATAGTTCAACCCCTCCTGTGACGTAGGTCTTTACTGTAAAGATGGGGCTTGCACACCCCCAAAAGATATTTAAGCCTTGGTTAGTAATAAATTGCTCTCTCTCCCATTCCCTCACCCCAGTTACTCGCTCCCCTATCCCCTCTCCCCCTGTCCTCCTTCGCCGCTCCCTCTCCCCTGCCAATCCCACCTTCCATATCCCCATGTGGACCACTAAGTGGGGCTGAGGTGAGCATGCTACCATGAAATGTGACTGACTCCTTCATTTTACTTTCTCTCTTCTATCTCTCTTATGCTCTATGACTTTACTGTAATCTTTACATATCATCGCTGTACAATTGCACTTGCTGGACCTGTGATGATTTGTTAGAGGCTGTCTCCCCTGACAACTTGGTTACAATGAATACTTTGTATCTCAAATGTAGAGACTCCTGGGACTTCTGACTTTCAGACTGCCATGTAAAGAGTTTGAAAAGAGTTCCTCCCTTCCACAGGAAGCTATTTGATCTAATAGCTGGGCACCATCGGATTTCTTCACCACATTTCAATATAGCACCCGTCTCCTTTGTGTTCCCTTCCTGAGGGTGAGTATTGAGCAGGGACATGATGTAAAAACTAATTGTCCTTAAGTTGGAGCTAAGATTTAGTGTAAGCCCAACATCCATTCCTGGACCTATGGAATTTTGTTGTTGTTCTTTAAATTTATTAACACAATATCATGTCACTGCATCACTCGATCACATGAGGCAGCATTATACCTTAGATTCCATTATCAGTTTCCAAGCATACTATTTCTTCCTGTGTTCCTTGGCATCATCACCTTTTACTCCTGCCCCCCTGCTGCCATTATATTCAATGAGGAAGGAAGACCACAGCGAATTGGTGCATATGCGTGATAGTGTTGGTGGAGAATATTCAAAACAGCAGAGACTGTCAGAAAAATGAACAAATCTGTCTTGAGAGAAGTACAGCCAGGATTTTCCTGAGAAGCGAAGGTGGTGAGACTCCATACCTCAGAAAAGGACCTCGTGCTTGGTAGAGAGTGAGCGGGGGTGGGATGTGGGGGAGTGTGGAAAGGAAGAATCCCAAGAGATGGAGCAACACAGTGGCTACAAGAGGGACTCAGGCATAACAGCAATGGTGAGGCTGGCACAGGATCAGGCAGAGTTGTATTTGGTGGTACACAGGGTCGTTATGAGTTGGGACCAATTTGATGGCAACTAATAACAACAACATGCCTTCTGGGTTTCCTTACTCTCTGAAGGGGGCAAAGAATGTCCAGCACAGGGGCACAGGCTCACTGAAGCCTAACTATAGCAACATAAAAACGGTTTCCTTCTTCCCATGCTTTGTGTGAAAATGGTGAGAGGCAGCATCAGACCTTCTTTGACTTCACAAGGGGAAAAGAGAATGGAACCGAACATACATCCAAGGCCAGTACCTCCAAGGCAGACGTCAGACATGCCTCCCCCGCTGGCCTTCTTGACCAGTTCTGTCACAAATCCGTCCTCCCAAGACATGCTCTAAATTTCTGCTGGATCTGGTCATTCATTGCACTGGCCGCACTGCAATAACTCACAGATCATGCTCACACTAAAGGAGCTAGATTTCGGGACCAGATGTGTGGTCTCCCCAGTGACTGCAAGGACCAATGCCTGGAAAGAAACCAGGAAGCCTGTGGACACCCATGAGAAGACCCAACTGAGCATGCACAGATGAGGACCCTCTAGGCCCAATACCTTGGGCACATCCATCTTAGCTACATCACACAGGTTGGCCTGAACTCAGCCAATGAGGTCAACCAATACCTTCAACCACGCCTTCCCCAGCCAGCGGGTGGGATAGAATAAAGGAAGGAAGCACATCCCTGCACACTCTCTGGATGTCTGCTCTTGGCCTGTTGCCTTCGTTTTGCTCTGTCCTTGCTCAGGAGCATGCTGTAAAGAGGGCTCCTAGCCTGCCCATCAGGGTCTGCTCCAAGACTACTTGGGGCCCACATGCACTTGGGCTCTTAGGCTCCTGCTCAGTTGCTCTTGACCTCTTCATCACCGACCTTCCCTAGTTCTGCATGGGTGGGTGTTCTTTTCTTCTTTACAATGTGGGTAATCTTTCCCCTGTTTTTTATGTTGCCCAGTTGTGAGCCCCAGTCCTGCTTCTCAGAAATAGTGTATACCGCTTGGGACTGCAAACCCTGAAACTTGTCCTGTCCTTCATAAAACACTTGGATCACACGTGCATTCCACTTACGAAGCAAAGAACCAAGGAATTCCCCACTCCAGAACCTAACACATTTATGGGCATTATTAAACGTCAACAGATTACAGTTCAAGTTCCGAAATGCTCAGGATATAATTCTGAAGTCAGGACAAACTCTCTCATTATCGCCTGCGGGGACACCTTTTTCAGGTCCTTGACCACTCAGCCATGCAGTCCCTTGACCTCTGCCCTACTCCACTGAAGTTACAAAGTTCTGATAAATACTCAAATCACCCTGCCAGTCAGTCCCAATCCAAAGGCACTTAACTCTAAATCCATGGGTTGGCAAACCTAGCTTCCCCAGGCAAATGCCCAAGAGACACACTGTTCTGCCAGAATTCCTCTTGCCCAAAGGCACTCAGCTTTGTCGATCTCGGGGACAGAAAGCCCACCACTGTCTCGTGTTCTTGGTGCTACTGTTTCTGATACCACCACTTCTCTTAGGTCACAGCTCATGGTCTCCTGGATCACGGACCTTTAGCACACCAGGATCTCAGCCTCCAAAAGACCAACTCCACTCTGAGCTCCTCTTTCTTGATTGTAGTGACATTTTCCCTTTCCACTTCTGAGACACCTAACTTAACTAGTAAGATGATAATACTGACCAATGTCCCCATTAACGTTCCATACACCCAATTTTCATATTTCTACCCCATAAGGGTGCCCTCTACCTTCCTTATATTATTGGCAAGCAATCCAATCCCTTTGGTAGGACACAAACACCTCACATGTACATAGTCCTATACAGTCATTCATGAATCCCTAATGACTTAGTGTGTTGCTCAGTGGGCAGCCAATCCAAAGATCAGAGGTTCAAAAGCTCCAGGCACTCCAAGGGAGAACGATGAGGCTTTCTGCTTCAGTAAACATTTACAGTCTCAAAAACTCCCAGGGGAAGTTCTACTCTGTCCAACAGGGTCTCTGTGGGTTGGAATTGACTCAGGGTTGTTTTTAATCCAGTCTTTCAGTCGGAATTAAAAGGACTATTTCTAGAATGGTCTTATCAAGTAACTTACTGTGTCACTTATCATTATCTTCGTGGGAAGGGCAGGGATGGAGGTGGTGTTGAGCAAGACCAGAGAATCACAAAAGGTAAGAAACGCAAAGTTCAGATCAAAATCTGGAGGAAAACCAAAGCTCACAGAGGAGGAAATGTTAACCTCTGACACAAGAAGAGCAAGGGTTCAACACACCGTGACTCCAACATCAACCCTCAACCCAGTGCCATTTATCTCAGTTGCTTTCCCTGATACATCATGTTAGACTTTCAACAAAACATATAAGGAATGCCAAAAGGCCAAAAATATCCACCCCCACCTCCATCCCCGACAGGCAGAAATACACAGTGTGATGAGAGAGGGCAAGCAGTAGAACCAGACGCAGAGATGGCAGAGATTTGGAAATCATCAGACCAGGAACTTTTCATTCAAGATTCTTGGAAACATGGGTGCTCAAAAGCATGGTTGTTATCTACAGAACCCTTTTGGAGCCAGTCTTGCATGGAGCCATTTACACCTGTCATCTTATTGATTACTCTCCCGTGGTCCTCTGAGTTTGATTTCCCCATTTCCAGAGGAGAAAGCCAAAGTGCAGAGTGGGATGTGGTCCCCAGCCAACTTGATAATGTGGCAGAGAGATTTGATTCTAGACATTCCTGACTCCATGCCCTTCCTAAAACTAACCTGAACACCTTTAGCGACAGCATGTGTCACAAGATGTCACGCTGCCATTACAGAGCACGCTATGGCTCAGAAATGACTGTCTCGGCATGTGACACATTATTTCGCTTGGCCCTGGGTTTGTTAGGCTCAGGGAGTCTACGCCACTTGTCCAAGGCCACTCAACAAGTAGATGAGAAGTCTGTCTTTCTCCAAAGTCTATCTTGGAACTGTGGGAAGGTCCACCTCACCTATGTGGACATTTAGAGATGGAGGAGCTGTGTGTCCGAGAAGGAAAGATCTCCTTCTATGCACAGGAGCCACGACCAAGGAAAAAGGTAGATGGCTTGGTCACCTTGTGTTTGTGAACATTCCCATGTGTCGTCAGTCCTCTCAAGAAGGACACAAGCTTGGTGCACAAAGCAAGCACCGCCCTCAATCTCCTGAGGAATTCTCCTGGGACTGTGCTCCAATAACTCCTCCCCATTCCACACCCTTTTCTTGCCCAAGTATGTATCATCACCTGGGCAACCCTCCAAAAGTCAGGTTTTCTTGTTGTTGCTTTTCAATAGTTTCCTCAAATTTAATGTTTTAAAGAGGTACAACTGTAATCATTAATACGGCTATAGTTATATGTATGTGTGTATATATATATTTTAAGTTCCAAGTCTATATATGATGATCAAGCAATACCAGTACACTATCATAATATTCAAGCAAATGAAATTAGGTTGCCTTTCTGAGAGGAGAAAGAAAAGGCAGTGCACATTACCGATAAAGACAACTGACATTGTTAGCAACAAGGCACAAATAATTTGTGAAAAACTATTATCTTCCCAAATTAGTGCACATTAGTGAGTTAATGTTATTCTCCCCTCTGGTTCATAATCAATAAAAATACACAAGGTTGCTGTGAGTCGAGACTGAGTCAACACAAACCATGGTCTTTAACGAGATTTAAACTTGTCTGTGAGAGTTCAAGAAGAAAGAAAATGTATCGAAAACGATGATGCCTGCAAGTGTACAATTATGCTTGATCTAATGGAACTTTGGATTATAATAACACAGGTAAGAGCCCCTAATGAAATGTTTACTGCATAAATAAATAAAAACTTGCCTTAGAGTCCCTGCAGGGTGCAAAGGATGAATGTACTCAGCTGCTACCCAGAAGATGGGAGGTCCCAGTCCACACAGAGGTGGCCTGCTAAGAAAGAAAGGCCCGTGGAGGCATTTGATAAAGGCAGCACCTTGTCTGATAAACACTCTCAGTATGCCTCTTGGGATCTCAACACATTCACAAATTCCAGGATTAGAGTGTGTGTTAGGCCTGGTTGCCTACAGAAACAAATCCAATGATACTCATATATATATATATATATATATATGTAAGAAAAAGTTTTATATCAAGAAATAATTACGGATCTACATATAACCCCCTCCCTGGGTGACAGACAATAGAAAAGTGGGTGAAGTGAAATGTCGGACAGTGTTAGATATGCCAAAATAATAATAATTTATAAATTATCAAGCGTTCATGAGGGAGGGACAGTGGGGAGGGAAGAGGGGGAAATGAGGAGCTGATATTAAGGACTCATGTAGAAAGCAAATGTTTTGAGAATGATGATGGAAACAAATGTACAAAGTGCTTGACACAATGGATGGATGTATGGATTGTAATAAGAACTGTACAAGCCCCCAGTAAAATGATTTTTTAAAAAGAAGTAACTACATATCAAGCAAATATCCCTGTCCAGTCCAGATAAAGTCCATAAATCCAATGCTAGTCCATAAGTCCCTATTCAGACTCACACAGCCACCTGCAATCATGCAGAATGCAGGAACATCCCTGGCCAGTGGGTGCAAAGTCTTGTGGATTCCATGTCCATGTGACATCACAGGGCTCTGGCAGCTCCCAGTGTGGCTCTTCAACAGGAAAGTGAAGGGAGAAAGAGAGAGAGAGAGGGAGAGGAAGGCCACGCCTATCATGAAGCACCATCAGGCTGTGATCAGATTGACAGGCTAGACGCCAACCCCTACACTTTTCTCTTCAGGATGCACACAATTATGTAACTACCACAGAGTGTATATTTAGGGTCCCCCTTTTAGAATTCTACCTACCACGGTGCTCAACAGCTGTTTAAGAGCATTTTAAATAATTAGAATGCCATAAAAAAAAAACACGTTTTTCTTCTGACAACACGTCCTTGCCATTGAGAAGCATTCTGACCCTACTTCTTCCTGGACGGGCGTCTTGGGTCTTTTGGAAGTCCACGGTACTTGCATTATTCTTCAGCAGCACCATCATTTAAACACATCCGTTCTTTGGTCTTCTTTCTTCCATGTCCAATTTTCAAATGCTTGTGAGGCGATTGAAAATACCATGGCCTGGATCAGGCTCGGGTCCGCACAGTAACCAGCTTGCTTTTCAACATTTTAAAAAGATATGTGTAGTAGATGCATCTCTTGATCTCTTGACTGCTGCATCATAAGCACTGATTGTCGCTCAAGCAAGATAAACTGATTAAAGTCGATCTTTGATCATTTTTCATCATATTAGGTATTGGTCCAATTGTGAGTATTTTGGTCTTCTTTACATTTGACACGGCACATACTAGATGATCTTAAGTCCACCACGCGTCTGCCAGTCTGTCATATTGTGGGGGCTTGTGTGTGGCTGTGCTGCTGGAAGGCAAGCTGCTGGCATCTCAACTACCAGCAGGATCACCCATAAGGACAGGCTTGGGAGGGGCTTCCAGACCAAGATGGACTAGAAAGACTTCAGTGTGCAAAAGAATCACTTCTAAATCTTGCTCAATCCAGTGAAGGGGGAGGAGGAGAGAGTGGAACACAGCCTGGCCCACCATGCCGTGAGGATGATGTTCCTGACTGGAGCAGCCAGTCCACAGAGAGGACAACATGGCTGGCCCTACAATGAGACATGATGCCCCTCAGTGACCCATGGTACTACAGGGGACAGCACCAGAGACACAGTGTGGGAATTTCGCCTGAATTGATCCCACTACACCGAGGCAAAGCACTGGGGGAGTGCAGCAGAACAGCAAGGGAATGGAGCGGCAAGGTCCCCAGGGAATGCTGAAAGTGGACATTGGAGCCAGAGCATGGTGCCCCAACAGATTGGACTGGAGAACACTCCCAAAGGCCAACAAGCGATCCTTGAACTAATTACAAGCTTTTCTTTCTTCATGTCTTTTGTTTTCAGTGGTTTGTTGTTAATTTGTTGTATATTGTTGCTTTGTTTTCCTCTGTCTTGTTTCTGTGCATGTTATTATCTCCACAGATCTGTCTAAATAAGATAGGCTGGATGAACTATCTGGAGGAAAAACAATGGGACCGACAGTTCCGGGGGACTTGGGATACAGGGAAGTTGGGGGTAAGAAAGTGGTGCTAACTAACCCAGGGACAAGGGAACAACAAGGGATCCAAATTGGTAGGAAATGATAAAGGTTAAGGCAATGAAGAGGTATATCTGTAACCCATATGGAGATGAAGCATGATAGTGGGGCAGGAGGAAAGTCAAGGGAAGTAGAGGAAAGAACTAGGAGGCAAAGGGCCTTTATAGAGGTCTACATATGCAAATACATATATGAGGATGTGAAATTTATCTATGTGCCTATATTTATAGGTTTAGTATTAAGGTTGAGGAAGGACCATGGGCCTCTACTCAAGCATTCCCTCAATGCATGAATACTCTGTTCTATTAAAATGGCATTCTAGGATACACGCCCTCCCGACACAACCGCTGAAGCCAAAGCAGGTGAACAAGCAAATGTGGTGAAGAAAGCTGATGGGGTGCCCAGCTATCAAAAGAGATAGCGTCCGGGGCCTTAAAGGCTTGAAGATAAACAAGCAGCCATCTAGCTCAGAAGCAACAAAGCCCACATGGAAGAACACACCAGCCTGTGTGATCACAAGGTTCCGAAGGGATCAGTTATCAGGCATCAAAGAACAAAAAATCATATCATCGTGTGCACACCTCCATGATATGATCGCTGAGGACAGATGGGTGCATAATCAAAAGTGGAAAAGAAAGCTGATGGTGCTCAACTCTCAAAAGAGATAGTGTCTGGGGTCTTAAAGGCTTGAAGGTGAACTAGTGGCCATCTAGCTCAGAAGCAACAAAGCCCACATGGAAGAAGCACACCAGCCTGTGCGATCATGAGGTGTTGAAGGGATCAGGTATAAGGCATCATCAGAAGGAAAAAAAAATCTTACCATAGTGAATGAAGGGGGAAGTGCAGAGTGGAGACCCAAACCCCATTTGTTGGCCACTGGAGATCCCCTCACAGAAGGGTCTTGGGGAGAAGATGAGTCAGTCAGGGAGCGATGTAGCACTGAAGAAGAATACAGCTTTCCTCCAGTTTCTAAATGCTTCCTCTCCCCTCTCACTACCATGATCTGAATTCTATGTTGCAAGTCTGGATAGAGCAGAGGATGTACACCGGTGCCTATAATAGCTGGAGGCACAGGAAATCCAGGGCGGATGATACCTTCAGGACCAGGGTTGTAAGGGGCAATACGGGGAGGGTAGAGGGTGAGTGGGTTGGAAAGGGAACAAATTGCAAGGATCTACATACGACCTCTGCCCTGGGGGATGAAAAACAGAAAAGGGGGTGAAGGGAGACACCGGACAGGCCAAGATATGACAAAATAATAATTTATAAATTATCAATGGCTCATGAGGGAGGGAGGAGTGGGGAGGGAGGGAAAACAGAGGACTTGATGCAAAGGGCTTCAGTGGAGAGCAAATGCTTTGAAAATGATGAGGGCAAAGAATGTACAGATGTGCTTTACAAAACTGATGTATGTATGGATTGTGATAAGAGTTGTATGAGTCCCTAATAAAATGTTTTTTAAAAAAGAAACCTTGCTCAAATATAGAGCACCATTTCATGGTTGGGCTGCTAATCACAAGGTCAGAGGTTCAAACCCAACATCCACTCCTGTAATGATTTACAACCTCAAAAATCTGATACAAGGTGATTATGAGGCAGAATCAACTCCATGGCAGTAGGTTGAATTTGGGGTGGAGCTGAAGGGTGGGCATATCCAGGTAGGATTTCTGGAGCCACCCATACACCACACATGACTATCAAGGCTGTAGCCACTTCAACAAATTATATTGATCCTATGTAAACCAGGGGCAACAGGCAATGAGAATGCCGGAATCTAAGAAAATGAAGGAGTTTCTTTTTTTTAATTGTTTTATTTTTTTTGAAGGAGTTTCTTTTGTTTGTGTTTTGTTGTTGTTGTTGCTGTGGCTATTTTTGTAACAGTTCTATTGGCATGTAATTCACCAACTGTACACTTCAGTAGTTCGATCACATTGAGAAGAGTTGTATATTCATCACCACCATCAACTACACAACACTTCCTTCATTCCCAGTGGGAACTCATAACTATAGTGTCTATACTACGTAATAGACATTATAAAATAGATATCCCTTCTTTTGTTGGTCTAAAAAAATTAATCCACCATTTTCAGCCACCTTCCAGTCTGCCTCTGATTCATGGTGACCCCAAACACCATGGCAGAAAACACTGCCAGGCCTTAGGCCATCCCATGATCAGCCTCAGACTGGTAGATTTTTGTTAGGGTCTCGTCCAGCGAGACCCTCACGCGGTGACCCGGAGGGGCAACGAACCTGGATGAAAAAAAGACACAGGGACGTGGGGCAAGATAAGTGCTGATCAAGCCCGTTTATTTTGCCAAAACTCGGGGTATATATTTACAACAGAGAAGGAAGTAGGAGGCACATATTCCAATGAAGCACACTGTGTAACAACCGCACACTGTACAACAACCAATCAGCCACATGTTCCTAATAAGGTACAAAGGGTGCGCAACAGTACTCAAAGACGTCTGTGGTGACGTCCGCATGCAAATTAAGACTTACCGGGTGAACTTATCATTCTATTCCTAATATGGCATATCTGCAGTTCAATGGGTGCTCCGTACTTTGACTAATGGAACAAGGTCAGTTATCACAACTGCCCATGCTACTGAGCACATAGCTTGTAATGTGGGGGCGAAGTTGGGCAGGAAACAAAGCCTTGCTGTTAGAAAGCGGCCAAGTTTCTGCTACATGTCTGAGGCCAAAGTCTTAATGGCTATCGGCTCCCAAGAGGGCCTCCTTTTTTGTTTTTTGTATTTAGGAAATGAAAGATACCCTTAGGGAGTTGTTCCTGTCTTAGGTTGCCAGGTGTGGCTCTGACCCTTACCCGTCTTTGGCTTCTGTGAACACATCTTATCCACCTTAGGTGGGGGCGAACAAAGGCCTGTCTTAGGTTGGTGTCAGGGGCACCCAGTCTTACCTGTCATTGGATATCCAACTCGTCTCATAAGGGCGGAGGGTCTTACTGGTGACGCATACTCATCGTCAGATACTGAGCCACCCTGACTAATCATCTCAAGGCGATGGTAATGGACCTATATGGGCTTAGCCTGATGGCCTCTATTTGTTGTTTGATAAAAGACATTAGTTTGTTAAAGATGACGGGCCCCAATGAAACTACAACAAGCAAAACAATTACCGGCCCTATAAAGGGGGCAAGAAACGAAAATAACGGCGAGGACCACCAATTCATTGAGTTGAGCGAATTTGGGGGCGGGCATCCGAAATTAAGTAGTCCCCTGCTGATCTTATTAAGATTGTTTACCGTTGTTAGGGTCTCATCCAGCGAGATCCTCACGTGGTGACTCGGAGGGGCAACGAACCTGGATGGAAAAATAGACACAGGGACGTGGGGCAAGACAAGTGCTGATCAAGCCCGTTTATTTTGCCAAAACTCGGGGTATATATTTACAACAGAGAAGGAAGTGGGAGGCACATATTCCAATGAAGCACACTGTGTAACAACCACACACTGTACAACAACCAATCCGTCACATGTTCCTAATAAGGTACAAAGGGTGCGCAACAGTACTCAAAGACGTCTGTGGTGACATCTGCATGCAAATTAAGGCTTGCCGGGTGAACTTATCACTAGGTTCCTAATATGGTATATCTGCAGTTCAATGGGTGCTCCGTACTTTGACTAATGGCAACAAGGTCAGTTATCGCAACTGCCCATGCTACTAAGCACGTAGCTTGGAATGTGGGGGCGAAGTTGGGCAGGAAACAAAGCCTTGCTGTTAGAAAGTGGCCAAGTTTCTGCTACGTGTCTGAGGCCAAAGTCTTAATGGCTATCGGCTCCCAACAGATTGTTATGCACAGAGTTTTCAGGGGCTGGTTTTCCAAAGAAGATCAGAAGACCTGTCTTCCCATAGGCTTGTTGTCTGGAACCAGAAGAACAAACTCACTTGCCATTGAGTCCGTCCCTTGTGGGACAGAGCAGTACTGCGCCCTGTGGGTTTCCAAGACTTTACACTTTGATAGGAGTAGACAGCTTTCTCTTTCTCCCACAGAGCAGCTGGTGGGTTTGAACCCGTGACCTTGTTGTTTGCCGCTCAATGTGTAGCCCAGGACACCCCTAGAGCAACGTGAATCCTAATCTGGAGCAGAGGGGACTCACTGACATCAAGTTGATCCTGACTCATAGCAACCGTATAAGAGAGGCTACATTGCCCCTGTGTGTACACTATCCCCCCCTAAAAGATAATTAGACCCTTTTAATGAGATAAATGCTTCCTGCCCCTCAAATAGAATCCCTAGACATGGAGTTGGCCACATGTGAAGCAGCACAATCAAAAATTGACGCCTAAGTCTGAGTCACTGCTCTGGCATCCTGTCCGGTTGTCTAACCACAGCCTCTGACTATGTGGTGAGCAGCCACACGGACCTTCCGTGGAGCTTACTCATTGACTCATCAGAGGAGCAGATGGTAGGTTTGATAAACCCCCAAGTGGAGAAATGGTAGCCGAGAGATATAGAGCCTGAGCTCAAGACTGAGCTAAAGAAGGAGAGAGATAGAGAGAGAAAGATCTGGAAATAAGAGCACACAGAGTCTGAGCACACAGTCCAGCATGAAACCCAGAAGT
The DNA here is from genome assembly GCF_050624435.1 of Tenrec ecaudatus. Lineage (NCBI taxonomy): Eukaryota > Metazoa > Chordata > Mammalia > Afrosoricida > Tenrecidae > Tenrec > Tenrec ecaudatus. The sequence goes on from NC_134547.1 coordinate 17,989,065, forward strand.
TCGATTCTGTGTGCTTGTGTCTGTCCTAAGAATTAGTATGGTGGACATTTGCATATGTCCACAACTGGGTAATCATCATCTGTATTCAGATCTAGAATATAGCTCAGGAAGTGATTCGGTGACACCCTTGGCTGCTAACCAGGACTTTGGAGGTTCTGGTCCACCCAGAGGTGCTTGGGCAAAAGCACTGGTCATCTACTTTGGAAAGATCAGTCATGGAAACCCCTCTTGGGTACTGTTGTACTGATACACACAGTGGGGTGCTAGGTCTTAGAATCAGCATGAAGACAACTGGAACATTCCCCCCAGAGCATTCTCTTAAGCCTCTTCCCAATTAATGCCTGCCTGTGGAGATAACCACTCCCGTGGCTTTGAACTCCGTCAATAAGCTTTGCTGATTCGTTCATTATTAGTGGATTCATACTCTTTGAACTCTTAGATGTCTTGATCCTTTCACTAAATGGAATGTCTGAGATTCACCCAAGCTGTTCTATAAATGTACGGACCTACACAAGGAGCCCTGGAGGAGTTGTGGGTCAGGCATAGGAATCAGCACGATAGCAAACAGATTTGGTTTGTTGGTGTTATGGACATACACAAAGGGGCTTCAAAGAGTTTACTTGTTAATGCCTCTACCTCTTAATTCCACTTATCCAAGAACTTTTAAAAATACTTGTGATATTGCTGCATATTAATGAATACTCTATATAGTTTATTAATCTATTCTCCTCTTAGGGACTCTCTAAACTAGAAAACACAAATACCACCCATCTTTATTTATTGTCTTTATTAAAAGATCATTTTCACAGGGGCTCTTGCAGATCTTATAACAATCCATACATCAACTTTATCAAGTATGTTGCCATCATTATTTTCTAAATATTAACTTTCTATAGAGCGCTTGGTGTCAGCTTCTCTTTTGACACCACCCTCCCCACACCCTCCTGACCCCTTGATAAATTATGATTATTTTCATATCTTACACCTACCACTGTTTCCCTTCCCCTGTGGGTTCTGTTGTTCATATCCCTGGGGGTGGGGTAGGGGGGTTAATGTGGTTACGTGTCGATCATTGCAATCGGTTACCACTCATTTTTAAAAACCTTTCCATTGCCTCCTAGTTTGACTAGACTCTAATATCCCAGAAACGAGGGACGAATATTTCTTTCTCCAATGTTAAATTCCTCATTCACTCACTCACTGCCATCAAGTCTATTTCAATTTATGATGAGCCTATAAGACAAAGTAGAACTTCCGTGGGGGGTTGCAGACCCTGTAATTCTTTATGGGAGTGGAAGGCCTCAGCTTTCTCCCAAAGAGCAGCTGGTGGTTTTGAACTGCTGATCTTGAAGATTTCAGCCTACTGCTTAGCCCCATTCAATTCCTAGTATTAGTTTCCTAACTAGTTCATAACAACTTCAAGAGATATATTTTGATTAGTGGATGAAATAATTTATTCAAAGAAACTATTGAACAAGAGAAGAGCAAAGTAAAACTCACACTCCTAATTTTAAGGCATTTTACAGAGCAACAGTAATCAAAACAACCTGGCACTGGTCAATAGACACACAGGCAGTGGAAGAGAGCTGAGAATCCAGAAAAAATCCTACATCTATGGTGAGTTGATTTTTTTTTTGTCAGTTGATTTTTGACAAAAATGCTAAGCCGCTTTGATTAATTCTGTTGGGAACATTGAATTTTCACATGCAGGGAAAAAAACAAAACACTCACTTCACTCACACCATACAGGGTAACAAATTTAAAATTAATTTAGAAATTAAGTGTACAGACTGTAACCACAAAATTCTTAGACCAACCAGGGGCAATGTTGTCAGACTTAGCTTTCAACAGTGGATCATCTAATATGCAAAAGTGCGCACACACACACACACAAAGAATAAATAAATAAATTAGAGACCACATAAAAACGTCACACTTTCATTCACCAAAAGAGTTCAAAGACAGTATCATCAGAAACAATATACCTGACTAGAATCCAAAAATGCATATATGTATATAACACTTTGTTGACAACAACAAAAAATAATACAATCATAAAATGGAAAAAGTACTTGAATGAACATGTCACCAAAAGATGATGTTCAAATGACCACCAAATAAGTGGACGGAAGTACAATGCCATTCGTGTCAGAGAAATGCAAATCAAAAGCATAGTGAGCTTCTGTGCACCTCCACTAGGCTGACTGATCAAAAGAAAGACTGAAAAGAAAAATCCACATAATAAGAAGTGCGTTTGGCAAAGATGTAAGGTCACTGGAACCCTTCTCCAATGCCAGCAGGAATGCCAAAGATGTGGAAAACCCTGTGCCAGTTCATCAACAGACTAAACACAGAACTACCCTCTTACCCACCAGCCCTATGCTAAGCATCTGCCCCAAGTCTTGAAAGTAGAGACTCAACCACGGTGTCTGTTCCCCAGTGCTCACGTCAGCACCGTCAGAACAACCAACAGGAGGAAACACCTTAAATACCCATCAATGGACACTAGACAACAGCAGGTGGTATGAACCCAGGCATTGCTGATAACATGCTCTAATATGAACGACGCTTAAAGACTTAATGCTGAGTGAAATGAATCAACCACAAAAGGACAAATACTGTATGAGCTAACTTACAGGGAAAGACAAAAAAGAGCAAGCACAAAGGAACAAAGATTTCTTAGTAATTACCAGGGCTCGCTATAACCAGAAGAGTGCAATGGGAGACAATTGCTAATGGAACATTGAATTTGAGTTCCCAGCAATGAGAAAATCACATGTTGATTGTGGTGTGAAAGGTGGGCTATGGGGGATTGACAGACTCCTTTGTCCCACCTCATTTTACACCCCCACCAGGTAACCATTCGGCCTGTGGATAGAGCACTCCGTCAGCTATTGTTACTTACAACATTGATGCCAGCTCATGATGAACAAGGACAACCAGAGAACATATTGCTTCCTCCTGTGCCATCTTCACCATCCTCGGTATAATTTAAGTGCATTGATGTGCCAACTGCATGTTGTCAATGTATTCCAACCTAAGGGTTTCATCTTCCACCACTATACTGACCAGTGTTCTGTGATCTGTATGGTTCTCCTGGCAGAGGAAGCCATAGTGTACAGAAGTTGAGTGAGTTATACAAGGTCGCACAGTGGGAATAGAGATCAAAGCTCAAGCTGGAACCTTCTCAGATGCAGAGCTCTAGTAAATACATCCATTCCTCCTTTACGAATGTGGTTAGGGGTCAAAGATCAAATCTTTATGAGAAAAGCCATCATAGTGTGAAAACAGAAGGTGATCACTTCAGATTAGAAAATGGAGGAAAACAACATCAGACCACAAAGTGGAAGACAACTATATCAGACCACAATATGGAAGAATACTACATCAGACAAAGAGGAAGATGACTACCTCAGACCACAAAGTGGAAGAAGACTATATCAGACCACAAAGTGCAGGAATGACTACATAAGCTCCCAAGCTGCAAAATTACATCATTGCATGACTAGAGACAGAAGCCTACCCTGCCTTTCATTAAACTAGACAGAGAGAAAACCAGCTCCTACGTGACTAGAAAACACAGCTACTCAGCACAGCGGCAACAGCAGTCCCATCCCTTGACCCACTCAGGAGCTGCTGCCCAGCTACTGTGTGCCCATGCCAACCAAGAGCTGCCAGCCTGGCCTGGCCTGCTGGCCGTCGGGAGTCATCTTCAATGAGCAGAAGTGCACAGGAGATGCCATCAATGTCATGTCTGAGGTGGCACAGACCTGCTCACCCAGGATGTGCGAGTCTTTTTCCTGAGGGATCGAGAAACCACACTGGCTCTCTGCTGCCTTCCACCATGCAGTTCAGTCCCGGGATCCTATTGTCCCCGGTGCCATGGCCTCCGACAAAGATTTCTGCTGTAAAAAGGAGTGCTGCTTCACCCTCAGCACGATGCCAGGGATGAGTGCTGCTCCCAGAGTCCACAGAAGGTCTGACAGCAGGTGACCTCCCTAGCAGGGTTTGGCACTCCATGCCCAGTTTTCTGAGAAATCTCCACTGATGGCCAGCGTGGTGACCTGGAGAAGGGGGGTGGAGGGTGATCAGGGTCAAGACCTGGCTGTGAGCTCTTCTCTAACCTACACTACCTTCCTTCCTACAGCTACCAACACAGCCCAGCCCTCTTGCTTACTTCCCCCCCTATTCCCACCTGTCCATCTTTGGGATCTTCAACTTCTGGGTGAATATAGGTACAGCGTCACTCAGTCACTCTTCCCAGAACACCCTCTGCCTCTCTCACCTATGTGTCCTCTCCACTCTGACCCTACCTCCTGCCATTTGGTCTGCGGAGCAGCCGCCTACTCCACGTTTCCTGTGGCTCAGCCATCACAAGGTGTGGTCCTAACAGCATCTGTTGACAATTTGAGAAGATTGCGAGTGAAGGGGTGGAGGTCAGCCCGGTGCTTAGCCTGTCAATCAGGTCTCAGCTGGATGACCTCATTTGGAGATGCTAAGGAAAATATATAGCTCACTAGAGGCCGGACACATACTCACTCCCTGCAAAGTTGACAACCCACATGGAGATAACTGATGGCAGCCAGAGCCTCGGAACTGGAGAAGCTAGGTGGAAACCCCTGCCAGAGCTGAGATGCTTCCACGGCCACTGGATCCACAAGATTTTCCATCGACTCGCCTATGAACATCCTGCACTAGGTGTCATTGGATGAGTTTCTTGAGTCTGAAGAGGAATTTATAGATTGGTATCAGACATATGGGCTTGATCTGGACTGAGTTGAGATGTTTTCTCAATATTCAGTTACTCTTTGTGTAAAGTTCTTTTTTTGTTGTTTTTTGAGAATATACATAGAAAACATACACCAATTCAACCATTTCTTACAGTTCAGTGTATAATCACATTTTTTCCAACATTTTATTAGGCGCTCATACAACTCTTATCATAATCCATATATATACATACATCAGTTGTATAAAGCACATCTGTACACTCTTTGCCCTCATCATTTCAAAGCATTTGCTCTCCACATAAGCCCTTTGCATCTGGTCCTCTTTGTTTCCCCTCCCTCCCCCCCCTCCCTCATGATGCCTTCATAATTTATAGATTATTATTTTTTCATATCTTGCCCTATCTGGCGTCTCCCTTCACCCCCTTCTCTGTTATCCATCCGCCAGGGAGGAGGTCACATGTAGATCCTTGTAATCGGTTCCCCCTTTCTAACCCACTCACCCTATACTCTCCCAGTATCGCCCCTCACACCCCTGTTCCTAAAGGTATCATCCACCCTGGATTCCCTGTGCCTCCAGCTCCTATATGCACCAGTGTACAACCTCTGCTCTATCCAGTCGTGCAAGGTAGAATTCGGATCATGGTAGTTGGGGGGGGGGGAGGAAGCATCCAGGATCTGGTGGAAAGCTATATTCTTCATCGGTGCTACATCGCACGCTGACTGACTCATTTTCTCCCCTAGACCCCTCTTGAGGGGATCTCCAGTGGCCGACAAATGGGCTTTGGGTTCTCTACTCTATACTTCCCCCTTCATTCATATGGTATTTTTTTTGGATGATGCCTTATACTTAATCCATTTGTGATTGCACAAGCTGGTGTGCTTCTTCCATATGGGCTTTGTTGCTTCTGAGCTAGATGGCTGCTTGTTCACCTTCAAGCTTTTAAGACCCCAGACACTATCTCTTTTGATAACCGGCACCATCAGCTTTCTTCGCCACATTTGCTTATGCACCCGTTTGTCCTAGGGGAATGTATCATGTAGTTCTGCAGCCAATGATATGATTTTTTTGTTCTTTGATGCCTGATATCTAATCCCTTCAGGACCACGTGATCACACAGGCTGGTGTGTTCTTCCATGTGGGCTTTGAGCTAGATGGCCACTTGTTTATCTTCAAGCCTTTAAGACCCCAGGCACTCTCTCTTTTGATAGTGTGGGCACCATAGTCTTTCTTCACCACATTTACTTGTTCACCCGCTTTGGCTTCAGCAGTTGTGTCAGGATGGTGAGCATCATAGAGTGCCAATTTAATAGAAGAAAGTATTTATGCATTCAGGGAGTGCTTGAGTAGAGGCCCAAGGTCCTTCCACCACCTTAATAATAAACCTATAAATATGGACACAAAAATCTATTTCCCCATCCTCATATATATATTTGCATGTACATGTCCTTGTCTAGACCTGTATAAATGCCCTTTGCCTCCTAGTTCTTTCCTCTCTTTCCCTTGACTTTCCTCCTGCTCCACTATCATACTCCATCTCCACCTAGATTAGACTATACTTCTTCATTGCCTTACCCTTGATCATTCCCTACCAGGCCTGCCACTCCCATCTTACCACCATTTTGGATCCCACGCTGTAAAGCTTTCTTATACACCTATGACTGTCTAAAACTTTTGATTCTCTAGTCCAGCCAGACTAACACACAAATGTAGGGAACACTCCATCCTTCCTTGCAGTCTCCTCTCCCTTTCCGCTCCACATCGGCCAGGGGAGGGGGGTCCCCCAACCCAAGGGACTGGACTCCTCCACTGCAAGTCCATGGAGCCAGTGGACTCATCCCGTGTGAGCAGGATACCTCAGTCGGGGCTGGCAGCAGATACTTGAACTGCTCCTGGACATCCCCGGACTCCTCCGAGAATACTCATCTGCACCTTCACTCCTGCCCTGTGTAGCCATGGGAGGGCCGGATTCTTCTAACTCAGCAGTCTCGTCCACACCCATATACCGTGCCTATTCCAGGACACCTACACCCAGTTTAGTCTCTACACATTTCTCTCTGCTTCCCCTCCCTCCCTCACTCCTGGTACAGTTCTTCTGAGCCCAACCCAGCTCAGCCCAACAGTGGTCCTGCAGCCCCACACTGCTGAGAAGAACCCATGGGTGTGTGGGGGGGGCGTTGAGAGACAGACAGCAGGTGTTGTGCCCACTCCTTCCACTTCCTGGGGAGTTAGGGAAGGCACGGAACCCTGCCTGGAAGGAACAAGAGGGCCTTAAATGTATTTCTCTTTCTTCTGAGCCTTTCCCTCTCCAAGCAGGTTTTCTTTTCTTAAAAAAATCATTTTATTAGGGGCCCATACAACTCTTTTTACAATCCGTACATAGATCACTTGTGTCCCACACATTCAGACATATGTTGCCTACATCTTTCTCAAAACACCTGCTTTCTACTTGAGCCCTTGGTATCAGCTCCTCATTTTCACCAACATCCCTGCTTGCCCCTCCCACTGAACCCTTGATAATTTATAAATAATTATTTTTAGCATATCTTACATTATCCGACATCTTCTACAATAAGTTCTTTGCTGTCCATCCTCCAGGGAGGAGGTTGCATGTAGACTTTGGCATCTGTTTCCCCTTTCTCCATCACCCTCCCTCCACCTTCCCGATATCAAAGCCGGGTTCTCATATATTCACTGTGGCACTAAACACAGTCCAGACCTGGTACCATCATCAGGGAGGTGGGTAGGGAGTCAAAGGAGTGGGTGGGACACAGCTGTGTGTGATTGGTTGTTCTTAATGACCTGGATAACACCAAGAAGGGAGACTGAAGGGAGGGGGGAGGAGGCGTCGGGGGGAATGACTAGCTCTCACAGACACCCTGTGGCTGGAAAGTGTCAGAAAGATCCTCTTCTGTGATTAATGAAAGCATGGAGCTGGTTTCTTACTGAGTAAATATTCTCCTCAAAGTCATAGACTTAAGAGCCCCCGAGAAAATGATCTTTTTAATCAAAAACTTTGCTCGCTGAAATTCTGACGGTAAGATAGAGAGAAGCACCCCACGATTGCCTACAGAATCTTCAGTCACTTAGACACAGAGAAGCAGCTGCCACCGCCTTCATCGACGGTGATGGCTGCTTGAATTGTCACCAAAAAAGCGATGAAATCCAGGCGACTGGTGGGTTACAAAGGACAATCATAGAGTCCCCCTTAATCAAAGTGGCTGGGGTTTTTCCTTTACCCTTATACTCCATCACACTCACACACGCAGTAATGCGCAAGATCAGAAGTGTTGATCATTGACGTGTGATGGAGATAACTCCTTATGTGTCTGAAGAGAAAGAAAGAAAGCTAAACAGATTACAGTCTGCGGTCACACAAGAGACGGTCATGTGGAATTAACTAGGACAATGGGCTGTTTGGTGGGGGTGGGGGGGATTTGGTTGGTTGTTTGCCTTGTCATGGTTGTTACAAGTATCAGTATTGTCATTTTCACTCTGTCAGTTCCTTCAATGAGAGCCCCTAGCACCACCACCTCCACAAAAACTCATCCACAGCAGTGCCAGAGGAGACATCCAAGCTCAGTTTCCTCTGTGGTACATGAACTTCAGTAACTGCATCATCTCCCCACAGCCCAGCTTCCTTAGCTGTAAATCACAAGTGTTTCCCTCGGCTTGTAGATTATGTGGGTTCACAGTAGTCTCTCTCTCTGCACCGCCTTCTTCCTCTCTACTCCTCCACCCTGACATTAGCTTCGCCACCCCCACAATAGAATCATCTACAGCCTCACAGCGCCACCCTGTGGCCTGGAGGATGCTGGGCTGAAGTAGGGTTTTCTTGTTTTATTAAAAATGAGAACCTGAGGACAGGAACTTAAGTGGAGAGAAAATGTTTTGATAATAATGAGGGCATTGAATGTACAAAAGTGCTTTACACAATAGATGTGTGTATGGATTATGATAAGAGTTGCATAAGCCCCTAATAAAATTATTTTTTAAAAAGAATTTAGAATAATGATGATGGCATGCATGCAACAGATGAAGGGAGAGTCTAAAAGTAAAAGTAAAAATAAATAAACAAAAATAATTTGATTGGGGGCTCTTCATATATCAATTGTATCAGGCATATTTGTACATATGTTGACATCATTGTTTTCTGGACATTTACTTTCTCTTGAGTACTTGGTATCAGCTCCACTTTTGTCCCTCCTTCCCCCACCCCACACTCATGACCCTTAATAAATTGTAAATTATTATTTCCACATCTCACACCAACCGCTGTCTCCCTTCCCCAATGGTTTGTTGATTATCCACCCGGAGGCAGTTGTGTGATTGTGTGTCAATCATTATGCTTGGCTCCCCTTCCTCCCTTCCTCTCTCCCCATTTGCCCCTGCCCTCCTGGTATCACTACTACCATTCCTGCTCCTGGATTCCATGTATCCTGAGCTCTTATCTTTTATCTGGACCTGTATACATGCTCTGGTCTAGTCCGAAGTGAGAGGCATCACTGGGGTCATGTTAGTGGTGGGTGAGGACACCTCAAGGAACCAGAGGAATATTGTGTTTCATCAGTGCCTTACTGTGGCCCTGGTTGACTCGGTGAATTTTGTTAGTTGATTCACTCAATTCTGAGAACCACCCTAAAAGACAGTAGAACTTTCCTATAGAGTTTTCTAGGCTCCTGCTAAGAGCTGGGCATTAGGCTGGCTGCTAATGGCAAGGTCAACAGTTTGAACACACAAGCCACTCTAACGGAAAAAGATGAGGCTAGCTTCTCTGGTAATGATTTATCCACTCCAAAACCCGATACACTATAGGGTCACTATGAGCAAGAATCAACTTGATGGCTGTGGGTTAAATGATCTGAGTAGGAATTAACTCGATAACAGTGTTTAATAGTTAAGGGAACAGAACTTAGGGTATTTTCTCCAGTAGAGTGGATGGAAGGTTCAAGTGGTTGATCTTTTTCTATGCAGCCCAGGCCTTCCTTAACCATTTGACAACCAGGACGACTATAGATAGGATCCAAGATGACAACAACAAAAAGCTAGTTCGAAGAATAAACATAGGACTTCCAGAAAGATCGCAACCATGTAACACATAGGAGACTGATTCCACAGAAATCAGCCCAGGAGAGTTATTAGAGGGAAATTCAACACTGCTGAATCACAGGAGGAGCATAATACAGATAGATCGGCCCAGATCCACTAGGTTTTCAGGGCCTGGGGTATATTGACTTGCACCAGTGGAGGCCAGCTAGGGCTAGGGCCTGGGCCAGGAAAATGTGGAGCCAGCACACGGGCTTTATTTCAACACAGTCACAGCTTGCCAGCGTCTCAGGGCAGGGACTATACCATTACAGTCCAAAGGGCAGGGATTGCTTCTCAGCTGTATTGTTACTTTTGCTTTCCTCTCTTCTCTCAATACCCCAACACTCTCAGTCAGTTATTTTTTCCTCCTCTTTGTCTGTTTCCTGATCTCTCACACTCCACTGCCAACCTCCAGACCACTCCCCTTAGCCTAGGGCATTTACAACTATCCAGTAGCCAGTTAGGTGAGCTCCACCCTGTGCAGCTAGCATGATGCTGGGGAAAGCCCTGCTGACTTCGACCAGAGGATACTCCCACAAACGTCTGCGAGGGGTATTCCTGCCTGTGTGGCTGGAGGAGCTCCCATTTCTCCTCTATTGTCCCATATGACTGAGGGAACTTCCTCCCGCCTACCTATAGTGCCTCACAAGGCCTAAGGCAGTTCAACCAACACTCATCAACATTCCAAGCTGCTTCAGAAACCTCTGTCCAACCTCCGCAACAACAAATTAGGCAACACACCAACATTCCGGATAATTCCCCTGAGAGTGAAGCCACAGGAAGATAAAGTGGTAGGTTAATTCCATAGTGAAAATAGCTGTAGGCAGTTCGAAGAAGCATTCCCACAAGTCTCCCAGAGAGAGCCAGTGCTCTTCGTCTCCCTAGAAAATTTCACCTGGCTCCTGGAAAACAATGCAATTCAAACAGCCACCAACACTAACAATCTCAAGGAAAAAACAGGAGAAACAAAAGGAAATTGCAGAAAATGTCCTGATCATAACGACATGCATAGAAGAACTAGACATGAATGATCACAGAAAGAAATTTTCAGAATGCTGCTTGAAATCATACAGGATATGAAGTAAATAAAAGCGAAAAGGGATAAAATGATAGAGAAGATAAAGTCCATACACAAAGGGAAATACAAGAGCTTAGGGAGGAGATAAGAAAAAACAGAAACAGACACATGGACTTTGAGAATGGACCAGAGGAAGCAGAGAACCACACCAGTGATTTGAAGGACAGCCAAGCAGACGTTAATGAACGTGAACAATCTAATAAGATCATCAGAGAGGCTGAAGAAAACCTAAGAGCTATGTCTGATGCTATGAAGAGGAACAGCATTAGAATTATTGAATTGCCAGATGAAGAAACAACAAAGAAGTCATCTGAAACAATAAAAAGAGAATTCATTGGGGGAAACTTTCCCAGCTTAATGAATGAAAACCAGATCAAGATAGATGGAGAAGAGTCATCCTAGACAAGGAAACATGCAAATAATACGGTAGAAGAGACTCAGCCCTAAAAAAGATCCTTCCCTACCCAGTATGGGCAAAAGAACAACACTCACCAAGCATAAATAAGAGACCCCCACATAGAACAACCTCACCCAGAGGGCAACAAAGACAAACCATACCCAAGAAAGCATTGGTTTAAGGATGGAAAGAAGTCAAGAATGATACACACACCATACACAACACATTGAGAAAGTAAAGTAGGAAAACACCCAACACAAAAGGTATAAGATGACATCACAGAGTCTGTAGATGGAGATGATAACCCTGAATATCAATGGCCTGAACTCAGGCATTGAAACACTGAGACTAGCAGACTGACTTAGAAAACACCACCCATCAATCTGCTGCCTACAAGAGACGCATCACAGGCTACAGACCAAAATAGGCTGAGAATCAAAGGCTGGAGAAAAGCATACCAAGCAAACAGCAATTCAAAAAAAGCAGGGGTTGCAATCCTAATCTCAGATAAAATTGACCTCAGAGTGCAAACCATAAGAAGTGATAAGGAGGGACACTGTATAATGCTCAAGGGAATGGTAGACAAAGAGCCACTAAGCATTTTAAACATATATTCCTTGAACGAGAAACCCGCTGAACTTCAACCAAACACTTCAAAAGATGAAAAACGAAATCACAGCCTTAACTATTATAGTGGGTGACTTCAATACACCACACTCTGAGAAAGATCGATTACAGGGAAAGAAACTCAATGAGGAGGCTCGAGATCTAAACAATACAATTAGACAATTTGACCTGATTGATATTTAGAGCTTTTCATCCAAATACCAAAATAATTCACATTCTTTTCAAGTCCGCATGGCACATATTCAAAGATAGACCTGATGGGGCATATGGAAAATGTACATATATTTAAGCACATTGATACAATACAGACCTCTCTCTCTCTCTCTCTGATCACTGTGCCATGAAGCTGGAAATCACCAGAAGACGAAGAAAACAAGAGCAAACAATTGGAGGATCAGTAAATCTCTACTGCAAAAGGAATGTGTACTGGCACAGATCAGAGATGAAATTAGAAAATTCCTGGAAACCAATGAGAATGAGAACACGATGTACCAAAACTAATGGAATAAAGTAAAGGTAAGTATCAGAGGAAATTTCATAGCAATACATGCACACCTGTGAAAGTAAGAGAAACTCATGATTAATATGCTGACACAAAATTTACAACCGGAGCAGAGTCAGCAGGACAATCCTACTAAAAGCAAAATAAAATAAATTATGAAAATAAGGACTGAGATTCAGGAGAGAAAACAAGAACATTATGGAAAAATTAATACTGCTAAAAGTTGGTTCTTTGAAAGGATGAACAGAATTGAAAGACCGCTGGAAATCTAACCACAGAAAAGAGGGGACAATTTTCAATAGCAAGAATAAGGGATGAAAACGGGGACATTACAACAGACCCTAATGAAATCAAAAGGATAATTACACCGAGCTATGAAGGATTGTACTACGATGAATTCAACAACTTGGAAGACATGGGAAACTATTTTGAAAAACAATCCCTCCCTCGGCTGTCCCCAAACTGTGTCAAACATCTCAAAGGACCCATTCCAATAGAAGAAATAGACAAGGTTATCAAAGTATTACCAACAAAAAAAAATCTCCTGGACCAGATGTCTTCACTGGAGAATTCTACCAAGCATTTGGGAAAGAGCTAACACGAATCCTCCACAAACTCTTCCAGAACATAGAAAAAGACAGCAAACTCCCAAACTCCTTCTATGATGTTAGTACAAATCTGATACCAAAACTGGGCAAGGATTCCACAAGAATTGAGAACTACAGACCAATCTCCCTAATGAATATCGTTGCAAAAATCCTCAACAAAATACTAGCCCACAGAATACAAAAGCATATAAAACAAAGAATTCACCATGACCGAGTGGGATTCCAACCAGGGATGCAGGGATGGTTCAACATACAAAAGACCATTAATATCAATCGCCACATTGATGGGAAAAACTATCAGAAACACATGATAATATTGATAGAAGCAGAAAAAACATTACACAACATCCAACACCAATTCCTGTCTAAGACACGTGAGAAGATAGGAATGAAGGGAAAGGTTCTCAAGACAATACAAGCTATATATGAAAAACTAACAGCAAACGTGATAGTCAAAGGAGAAAAGACTAACACAATCCCATTGGAAAAGAGGACCAGACAAGGATGCCCCTTGTCCCCACTCTTATTTAATATCGTGCTGGAGGTTTTAGCTAACAGCCAAAAGCAAAGAAAAGACACCAAAGGTATTCGTCTGGGGAAGGAAGAGGTGAAACTGTCATTATTTATAGATGATATGATTTTATATATGGAAAATCCCAAAAGTTCCACAAGGGGGCACTGGAAGCAATAGAGGACTTTGGCAGAGTGGCAGGATACAATATCAACAAACAGAAGTCCATCAAAGTGCTATACATATCAGATAAGACCACAGAAGAGATCAAATAGGTGACACCCTTCACAATAGCCAGAGATATCTAGGGATATACCTGAGTAAAAGAACAAAAGATCTATATGAGGAAAACAACAAAACACTATTACAGCAAGGGAATGGAGCGGCAAGGTCCCCAGGGAATGCTGAAAGTGGACTTTGGGGCCAGGGCGTGGTGCCCCCACAGACTGGACTGGAAAACGCTCCTAAGGGCCAGCAAACAATCCTTGAACTAACTACAAGCTTTTCTTTTGTGAAGTGTTTTGCTTTGTTCTTTGTCAGTGGTTTGTTTTTGCTGTTTTGTTGTCTGGTTGTATACTGTTGCTTTGTTTTCCTCTGTCTTGTTTTCTTGCATGTTACTGTCTCCACAGGTCTGTCTGAATACGACAGGCTGGATGAACTATCTGGAGGAAACACAACGGGACCGACAGTTCCGGGGGGACTTGGGGTGGGGGGGTGGGGGGGTAAGGAAATGGTGTTAACAAACACAGGGACAAGGGAACAACAAGGGACCCAAAATGGTACTGAGGGGGGAGTGGCAGGCCTGGTGGGGAATGATCAAGGGTAAGGTTGCGTAGAGAAGACGTATAGCTGTAGCCCAGGTGGGGACGGAGCATGGTAGTGGGGCAGGAGGAAAGTCACGGGAGATGGAGGAAGGAACTGGGAGTCAAGGGGCATTTATGGAGGTCTAGACAAAGACATGTACATGCAAATATATATATATATATATATATATATATATATATATATATATATATATATATATATATATATATATATATATATATATATATATGTATATATGGATGGGGAAATAGATCTATGTGTCTATATTTATAGGTTTATTATTAAGGTGGTGGAAGGACATTGGGCCTCTACTCAAGCACTCCCTCAATGCATGAATATTTTCTTTTATTAAATTTGCACTCTGTGATGCTCACTCTCCCGACACAACTGCTGAAGCCAAAGTGGGTGAACAAGTAAATGTGATGAAGAAAGCTGATGGTGCCCGGCTATCAAATGAGCTAGTGACTGGGGTCTTAAAGGCTTGAAGATAAACAAGCGGCCATCTAGCTCAGAAGCAACAAAGCCCACATGGAAGAACACACCAACCTGTGTGATCACGTGGTCCCAAAGGGATCAGTTATCAGGCATCAAAGAACAAAAAATCATATAATTGGCTGCACACCTCCATGATATGATCGCCGAAGACAAACGGGTGCATAAGCAAATGTGGTGAAGAAAGCTGATGGTGCCCAGCTGTCGAAAGAGATGGTGTCTGGGGTCTTAAAGGCTTGAAGGTGAACAAGCGCCCATCTAGCTCAGAAGCAATAAAGCCCACATGGAAGAAAAACACCAGCCGGTGTGATCACGAGGTGCCAAAGGGACCAGGTATAAGACATCATCCAAAAAAAAATATGTGTGTGTGTGTGTGTGTGTGTGTATAACATAGTGAATGAAGGAGGAAGTGCAAAGTGGAGACCTGAGGCCCAAGTGTCGACCACTGGAGATCCCCTCACAGAGGAGTCTAGGAGAGTAGATGGGTCAGTCATGGTGCGATGTAGTACCGATGAAGAACACAGCTTTTCCCCAGATCCTGGATATTTCCTTCCCCCAACTATCATGATCCAAATTCTACCTTGCAGGACTGGATAGGGAAGAGGTTGTACACTGGTGCATATGGGCGCTGGAGGCACAGGGAATCCAGGGTGGATGATACCTTCAGGACTAGGGCTGTGAGGGGCGAGGCTGGGAGAGTGGAGGGTGAGTAGGTTGGAAAGGGGGAACTGATTAAAAGGATCCACATGTGACTTCCTCCCTGGGAGATGGATGGCAGAGAAGAGGTGGAAGAGAAACTCTGGATAGGGCAAGATATGACAAAATAACAATCTGTGGATTATCAAGGGCTCAGGAGGGAGGGGGGAGCGGGGAGGGAGGGGGAAAAAGAAGACCTGATGCAGATGGCTTAAGTGGAGAGCAAATGCTTTGAGAGTGATTAGGGCAAAGAATGTACGGATGTGCTTTATACAATTAAATGTATATGTATGGATTGTGATAAGAGTTGTATGCGCCCCTAATAAAATGTAAAAAAAGAAAAAAAAGAAAATGATTAGGGCAAAGAATGTACAGATGTGCTTTATACAATTGATGTATATGTATGCATGGATTGTGATAAGAGTTGTATGAGCCCCTAATAAAATGTTTCCAAAAAAAAGAAGAGATCAAAAAGGTGATACCTTTCACAATAGCCAAACACAAACTGAAATATCTAGGGATATACCTGAGTAAAAGAACAAAAGATCTATATGAGGAAAGCTACAAAACACTATTACAAGAAACCAAGAGCAACCTCAACAAATGGAAGGATATCCCATGCTCGTGGATTGCAAGACTCAATATAGTCAAGATGTCAGTTCTACCAAAGGCAGTATATAAATTTAATGCAATCCCAATACAGTTACCCACATCTTTCTTCAAAGAAATGAAAAAACTGATTACCAACTTCATATGGAGAGGGAAGGAGCCCAGAATTAGCAGAGAACTCCTAAAGAAGAAGGACACAGTGGGAGGGCTGCGTTAGCTGACTTTAGCATACACTGTACAGCCACAGTTGTCAAAACTGCATGGTATTGGTGCAATGACAGATACTCAGACCAATGGAAAAGAACAGAAAACCCAGAAGTAAAATCATCAGCATACAGACAACTGATCTTTGATAAGGGCCCCCCAAAAATCCAATGGGAAGCAGATGCCCTCTTTAAGAAGTGGTGCTGACCATCAGAAATAAACAGAAGATGAAAAACTCAAATCAGTAATAGCATTTCAATGTTACCGTTGTTTTGGTATTTGCGTTTGTGACTCGTCTCTTTCAAGATGGCTTAATTTCTGTGTAACTTTTGGATTTTCAGACATAGAACCCGTGAAGCTAGGTACAGAATGTATCTGTAAGTGGTTTGAGAATTGTGTGTCTGATGTCAACTGTCTCATGCCTCTCCATTTGTGCCGATTATCACAAGCCCATTCTGTGTAAATGAAATGTACACATGTCTTCACATTTGTAGAGTTAATCAGTATCCTATAACAGTGGCATTCCCCCAAATTTCTAGCAATCGATAACAGTGAACAAATTGAGCACATCCCCTAAATGTTTTTGCTTGATTTATGAGGGCTGCTATAGTAATCTTTTCCTGTGTTAGCCACATTAAATGATTGGCTCTTAGGGGTCTGATTAGGCTGACAGGATGAGAAAGATCTATATTATAAGATTGAGGGTATCTATAATAGTTTCTAATGAAGTTCAGTAGTGAGAGGAAACAGTGATATAAGGACTGTGAAAATAATTTAGAAATTAATCTCCTGTGGGTTAAACAGGGAAATTATTCTGGAAACAAAGTAAACAGGGAGTGATTGCTAAATTAAATAAATTATGTGTAAAAGATATTCTGATCATTTATAGGTAACTGGGAATTGAAAAGTTGGGAATTTAGGTTATTTATACAAAGGGAATAATAGGCTTATTTTAATTAGGCCCTTTTATTATATAAAAAAAAGAAGTGGTGCTGGAAAAAAATGGATATTTACCTGCAGAAAAATGAAGCAAGACCCTTATCTCACTCCATGCACAAGAATAAACTCAAGGAGGATCACACACCTTGAAGTTAACCCCCAAAACTATTAGGGCCATCAGTGAGGGAATTGGGATCAACTTGAGAACTTTGGCACAGGGAATACATAGGCTATCAGAAATAGGGAAAGACAGAAACACAGAGGAGGTACAAATGGATAAATGGGATATGCTGAAGATAAAACACCTGTGTACATCAAAAGACTATGCCAAGAGAACAATAAGAGGGTCCAGAAAACATCTTTAGCAATGACACATCAGACAAAGGCCTTATTACTAAAATCTACAATACTCTGCTAGCTTCCAAAAAAGAAAAAAAAATAATTGCCCACTGAGGAGGGGGCAAAGGACCTGAACAGAAGTTTCACAAGGGCAGAAATCCTAATGGCCAACAAACATATGAGAAAATGTTCCCAAACTTTAGCCATAAGAGAAATGTAAATTAAAACAATGAGGTACCACCTGCCACCCTCAAAGGTAACCCAATTCAAAAAAATCAGAAAGCAACAAGTGTTGGAGGGGCTGTAGGGAGACAGGAACTCTCATCCACAGCTGGTGGGCCAGTAAGTATGTACAGCCACTATGGAAATTGATCTGGGGATATCTAAAACAGACGGAAATTGAGTTACCATATGACCCAGCAATCACCCTATTGGTCTTATACCCAGAAGAGGCAAGAAACAAACCAAGGCCAGATATCTGTGCTCCAGTGTTCATTGCAGCACAGTTCACAATTGCAATGAGTTGGAAACAACCAAAATTTCTATCAACTGAGGAGTACAATAAAAAGCTTTGGTACATACATACAATGGAGTACGATGCATTGCTAAAAATCAGTGATGTACATATGAAGCACATCACTGCATGGGAAGAACTGGAGGAAATCATGCTAAGCAATGTAAGCCAAGCATAAAAGACAAGTAAAACACGAGTCTTCTGAGGTAAGCTTAATAAATGCAAAAGGGGCATAGGGAAAAGCTACTATACACAAACATCCCTGGGGTGAGGACCAGGTAGTATGACAGGAACCAGACCAAATACAGGGATACATATGTTAGCCAACTAAAAAGGATGTAGGGAAATGGGAAAAAAATAAAAATGAATGGCTAGCAGGGGCACAGGGCCCTAAACCACCGAAGGGGACCGTATTGTTTATATCTGCACAGGGAAAGCGGGAACAGACTTCAACCCAGTGCTCCAAGATGTGAATTCAACATGCCAGCGTGGACTACGGAACCAGTAGAGAAGTCTGAGGGGCCAGCCCCAATCCCAACTACTACGTGGACACATGCCCCTCCCCTCAGAAGAATGTATTTCAATGGATGGCACTGAGTCTGCAGCTCCAGGAGAGCGACATATCGCACATAGCAGCAGTTGAAGGGGGAAGAGGAGAGAGTCGAGCACATCCTGGCTACCAGGCCTTGAGGACGAGTTCTTAATTAGAGCAGCCAGTCCACAGAGAGGACCACATGGATGGCCCCACTATGAGACACGACGTCCCTCACTCACCCATAACCCTACAGGGAACAACACCGGAGACACAGTGTGGGAATTGCACCCGATCTGATCCCACCACACCAAGGCAAAACACTAAGGGTGTGCAACAGAACAACAAAGGGAGCAGAACAAGGAAGTCCTGAGGGAGTACCAGAAATAGACTTTGGGGCCAGGACCTGGCACTCCATCAAACTGGACTGGAAAACACTCCTAAAGGCCAACAAACAGTCTTTGAATTAATTACAAGCTTTTCTTTCTTATTGTGTTTTGTTTTATTTTGTCACTGGTTTGTTGTTGTTGTTGTTTTGTTGTATATTGTTGCTTGGTTTTGCTCTGTCTTGATTTTGTGCATGTTATTATCTCCTCATGTCTGTCTAAATAAGATAGGCTGGATGAACAATCTGGAGGAGAAAAAACTGGGCCAACAGTTCCGGGGGACACGGGAGAGGAGGGAATCAGGGGAAATGTAGTGTGGTTAACAAACCCAGAGACAAGGGAACAACAAGTGATCCAAATCGGAAATCAGCGGGGTTCAGGAGGCCTGGTAGGTCATGATCAAAGTTAATGTAACCAAGAGGAATTACTGAAACCCAAATGAAGGCTGAGCATGATAGTGGGACAGGAGGAAAGTCAAAGGAAATAGAGGAAAGAGCTAGGAGGCAAAGGGCATTTATAGAGGTCTAAATACAGGCATGTACATATGTAAATATATTTATATATGAGGCTGGGTAAATTGATCTATGTGCATATATTTGTAGGTTTAGTATTAAGGTAGTGGAAGGACATTGGGCCTACACTCAAGTGCTCCCTCAATGCAAGAACACTTTCTTCAATTAAATGGGCATTCCAGTATGCTCACCTCCCCAACAAAATTGCTGAAGACAAAACGGGTGAATAAGTAAATGTTGTGAAGAAAGCTGATGGTACCAGGCTATTAAAAGATATAGTGTCTGGGGTCTTAAAGGTTTGAAGGTAAACAAGCGGCCATCTAGCTCAGAAGCAACAAAGCCCACATGGAAGAGGCACACCAGCCTGTGCGATCAAGAAATGTTGAAGGGATCAGGTATCAGGCATCATCAGAACAAAATATATTATTGTGAATGAGGCGGGGAGTGCAGAGTGGAGACCCAAAGCCCATGTGTAAGCCACTGGACATCCCCTTACAGAAGGGTATTGGGGAGGAGACAAGCCAGTCAGGATGCAATGTAGCAACGATGAAACATACAACATTCCTCTACTTCCTAAATGCTTCCTCCACCTCACCCCACCCCCACTATCATGATTCCAATTCTACCTTACAAATCTGGCTAGACCAGAGGATGTACACTTGTACAGATAGGAACTGGAAACACAGGGAATCCAGGGCAGATGATCCCTTCAGAACCAGTGGTGTGAGTGGTGATACTGGGAGGGTAGAGGGAGGGTGGGTTGGAAAGGGGGAACCAATTACAAGGATCTACATCCATCTCCACATGGACCACCTAGTGGGACTGAGGTGAGCATGCTATCATGAAATATATGTGACTCCATTATTTCAATCTCTCTTCTATCTCTCATGCTCTCTATGACTTTATTATAATCTTGATAGATAGATAGATAGATAGATAGATAGATAGATAGATAGATAGATAGATAGATAGATAGATTTATTTAATCGTAAAATTGCACCTATCTATGGGGGGAGGTCAGATGCTTACATGCATCCTCCCTGAATGCAATCTCTGCAAGACTGAGGTCTTGCCCGACCACAGAGTTGGGCCTCCTCCCTGCTGCTGGGAACAACGGACTATTTCTCCCTGAAGCTTGCAACCATTAGCTTGGTGGGGTTTACACCCAACTGATAATGGTTCCCATGGAGATCCAGAGAACCGGTCAAAGTTAAGCTGCCATCCTAAATCTAGGATCCTCCCATCTTGTCACATGCATACCCCCAATCCCTCCTCTTCCTATTGCGTGTATGTCCCTAGACCACCCCCTCTCATTACTTTATAACCTATAGTGAAACCCCTTCCTGTGATGCCTGTCTTTACCTGTAATCAGTGGGCTTGCACGCCCCCCAAAGGTCTATAGGTCTGGGTTAGCGATACAGATCTCTCGCTCACTAGGCTCCTCTCTCTTCAGTTCCTTCTGCCCTCCACACCCCTCTCCACATGGACCATCAAGCAGGGCTGAGGTGAGCATGTTACCGTGAAATGGGTCTGACTCCAATATTTCAATCTCTCATGTTCTCTATGATTTTATTATAATCTATATTTTTTAACCGTGCAATTGCACCTATCGAACCCGCGATTACTTGTGGGGGAGTGGTCCTTCCCCCACATATTTTCATGTATCTTGAAGTGTTTCTTTGTTCTTTTATATGTAGAGAGGAATATTGTATGTTTTATAACAGGACAACACCAAAATCGCTGCCAATGAGGAAATTCTGAGTCATTGTGATCATGTAAAACAGGGTAGATCGGCCTGTGTGGGTTTTCAAGACTGTAACTCTTTACAGCAATAGAAAGCCTCCTCTTTCTCCCAAAGAGCAGCTAGTGGTTTTGAACTACTTATCTTGAGTTTATCAGCCCAACATAGAGGCCCATACACAAGCCCAACTCCTTTCTTAGACCCTGTGTCAAGGATTTCAGCTTGCTGGGATCCACAATCAATGTTGCTAGACGCAGCACTCAAGAAATCAAATGAAGCATCATTGCATTTGGTAAATCTTTAAAACATTGAAATGATAGAGGTTACTTTGAGGACTATGTTAGTCTGGGTACTTTAGAGAACCAAATCCACAGAAACTCATGTATAAAAGAGAGTTTTATATAAAAGTTCAGTGCACATCAAGAAAACATCCCAACCCACAAGTCCAACATTAATCCTTTGTCTGACACCAAACCACAAAGTTCTCCATCTCACAAAACAGAAGCAATGATGCTGACTGCAAGAAGAAAGCTGAGTCAGGGAGTGTGTAAGCATCTCAGCGCTGGCAGGGGTCTCCACACAGCTACTCCAGCACCCAGGGCTGCATCAGGGTAGGTCCTTGTGGCTTCTCCTCAGGGATGTCTTACGGGAAGTGAGCCTTGCTAATTGAAGCAGGGAACTGGCTAAGACAGCTGCATCCTGGCCGACCATCAGAAATCAAGAGACCTGAGAACTAGAGAGGTGAGGCTCATGGAGCCATTTATCCCTCTGCCCTTCGATTAACCCCACCTCTGTTTATTGGCCAGGTTGGTACAATAAACTAACCACCGCAAGGACTAAGGTGCTCCTGACCCAAGCCATGATTTTTTCAGTCATCTCATATGCAAATGAGAGTTGGACATGGACTAAGGAAGACTGAAGAAGGATGGATGGATGTGAATGATGGTGCTGGGGAAGACTACGGAAAGGACCAGGGACTGACAAAATAACAGACAAATCTGTCCTGGAAGAAGTACAGACAGAACGCTCCTTAGAGCCAGGGGAGTGAGACTTGGTCTCACGTGTTTCGGACATGCTGTCAGCAGAGACCAGTCCCTGAAGAAGGACGCCTTCTTTGGTGAAGTAGAGGGTCAGGGGAAAGAGGACGTCCCTCGACAAGACGGATGACACCGAGGCTGCCACAATGAGCTCAGGCACAAGAACCCGGTGAGGATGGCACAGGACCGGGCGGTGTTTCTGTCTGTGGTACACAGCGTCGCTCTCAGTTGTAAGCAGCACCGATGACACCGAACAACAGCTAATGGCATCTTCTCTCCATCTCTCTCCTCGGAATAGCTTTGTCTTACTTCTCTAGCTCTCTCCCTGTCTCTGGTCCCTCTCTGTCTTCTTCTTCTTTCAAAAATCATTTTACTGGGGGCTCATAGAGCTCTTATCACAATCCATACATATATCCATTATGTCAAGCACATCTGTACAGATGATGCCATCATTATTTTCAAAACATTTTCTTTCTGTTTGAGCCCTTGGTATCCACTTCTCATTTTTTGTCCTCCCTGACTCAGGAACCCTTGATAGTTTATGAATTATTTTTTTCATGTCTTACACCGACCGCTGTCTCCCTTCACCCACTTTTCTGTTGTCCATTCCCCTGGCAGGGCATTATATGTCGACTATTGTGATTGGTTCCCCCTTCCTCCCCTCCCCTTCTCCTTACCCTCTGAGTATCTCTACACTCATTATTGGTCCTGAGTGTTTTATCTGTCCTGGATTTCCAGCTCTTATCTGTACCAGTGTACATGCTCTGGTCTAGCCATATTTGTAATGTCGAATTGGGATCATGATGTGGGGTGGGGTGGGGAAGTATTAAAGAACTAGAGGAGAGTTATATGTTTCATCGGTACTATGATGTACCCTGATGGCTCCTCTCTTCCTTGTGACCCTTCTATAAGGGGATGTCCAATTGTGTACAGATGGGCCTTGGATCTCCACTCTGCCCTCCCCCTCATTCACATAGATATTTTTTGGTCTTGTTTTGGGTCTTTAATGCCTGATATCTGATCCCATTGACACCTCATGATCACACAGGCTGGCGTGCTTCTTCCTCTCAGTCTTTATTTCTGTCTACACTTCTCTGAATTAGTGTCTCCCTCCAGCTCTGTCCTTCTGTCTCTTTCCCTGGATGTATCCCTCCCTCTCTGTGTCTCGTGTCTTTGTTTCTGGCCTTCCCCCCTGTTTTCGGGGTCACAGCTACTCTGTCTCTCCCTGCTGTCACCCTTCATGCCCCACCCTACCCCACCCTGTGCTTATTTTACACCTTGGAGAGGATTCCAAGAAACTCACAGGAACGTTAGACAGAAAGCTCAGAGGGCTCCATGTCTCCCTCTCCTCAGTGTTTCCTTTTCCCTTATTATTTTACTTACGTTTCTGTTATTACCCCCCCCCCCGGCTTTCACTGTTCCTCTTTCTATGATTAGGGGGCTGTCACTCAGAAGGTCTTGCCTTGCTTTTCCCCAGTCCCCAGTTTTCGTCTGTGTTTGAGAAATGTTTCTCATCTCACCACTTCTCTGTTGCTCATTTTAGTTGGAAATATTTGCCTTTTCCTGCTCTGGCCAGTTTCCACCTTACACGGCTTCCAGCTTTCACAGGTGGTGCGGCAGTGCCTTGGTTCAGGTCGGTGGACCTAAGCAGATATGTCTTTATTAGCCCTTAGTCTGTAGTTAACATCAGGTGGCAGGCGGCAGGCGGGCAGGGGAAAAGGTGCAGGAATGAAGGGTGTGGGTCCCCAAATCCCAGCTAGACCTCTCTGCTTCGCCTCCCCACCATCAGTTCCCTGTCTGGACTGCCCGTTTTGGGGGACAGGTGTGCTTCTCCCATTGGGCTGGTGCTCTGGGAGGGGAAGGTTAGGTGCTAGACCGTCTCCGCCTTTGCTGTGTGCCCAGCCACACTGAGAGGCTGCTCCATCCATAATTATTCTTTTTAATTTTTAATCATTTTATTAGGGGCTCATACAACTCTTATCACATTCCATACATACATCGATTGTGTAAAGCACATCTGGACTCGGGATGTATTCTTAATGTGTACTTAAGCTTTATATAACACTTATATGTGAGTTTCTGTAGATTGGTTTCTCTAAAGTACCCAGAATAACACATTTAGTCTCACTCCTAACCTGGTCGGACCTCTGATTTCCCCACCTCAGCTTTGACTCATGCTATGCAAACAAAGCCAGCTGGAATCGTGAACAGTGGAATGCAGGTCCTGTTAGCCAGGTGGCCCGGAAAGGAGGCTTAAGAGGGAGCCCTGTTATCCCCAAAATGTTCACCCTGGGCTTTTCCGCCCCCTGTGGGGGAAGTGTGGGAACTGCACCAGCCGGTTGGTAAGTGAGAACCCAGACTTGGGGGATTGCTCCTCAGGAGCTGACAGTGTTAGATTTCTCGGGTGGGAAATACCCCAGTTCTTGGCATCACAGGAGAACAAATTCACGTGGAAGTTTGGTTTGTGATCCAAGTTGGTTTTTATAAAGCATGGAAGAAGTTTTCGGTTTTACAGTCACTGAACAGGGGCAACCTCATGGGACTGGGCACCCACACATGGTGGGCTGGGGCCAGAGAGAGTGATTGGGGCAGGGAGCCAAAGGGCGAAGAAAAAAAGGGGGGGGGGGAAAGGGGCCAGCGGTGTCCAGGTCCAGGTATTTGAGGCCTCTGTCTGCGAGGTGTAGTAGAAGGTATTGGTTGATCCCACTGGCTGAATGAAGCCCACTTGGGCCTAGTTTGGGCCACCTGGCTCACAGTTGAATTGGCACATACCCCATTAGTCTTCGTGGCTGAAGGCTCACCTTGAGCTAGGGCTCACCTGATCCCTGCAACCTCCTGTAGGGGCCCTTCAGGCATAGAGACGGACAGCCCAGTCCGTGTTTCTAGCTACTTAACCACAGGATATGCCGACAGTCATGCTTCCTCTTTGGCAAAATTCATCCAGGTTCTTCCTAGGCCTCAAGTTCTGGCTGTCCGTGAGTTAAGTCAATCTCTCCTCTCTCATTCCCCTCTGTGTGTCTCCCTCTCCCTTTGCTTCTTTCTTGCCTTCCCTCTCTAGACTGTTTGTCTGTCTCTCCTCCACCTCTCTCCCCTTGTCTCTCTCCCCGACTATTTCCCCACAGCTGAACAGCACCTTGATGAACATGGGAGTGCATGTGTCTGTTCATGCTCTGAGAATTACTTCTTTAAGGCATAAACCCAGCACAGGGATTGCAATAGACTGGCATGGCAGGGCGCTGACAGCTCTCAGGGTCAGGTGGCCCACATGGGGCCACCCCTGGGGTGAGGCAAGAAGGCTAAGGGGCAGACAGAAAGGAGGAGTGCCCAGCATCTCTCTCACATAAAAGCCATGCCTCCAAGGAGGCATCAGGCTGGGACAGGATTGGCAGGTTGGACTTTGCCCCTCCACAAGTGCACTTTGCCACACCATCTAACTGCCACCCCCTTCGATGTTACACCACATGAGGTTCTGCTCCTCGGGTGTTCTCAGTTTGGGGAGCGCTGGTTTCTATGACATTTCTGGCCAGCGTTACCCCTCTCGGGTCCATCTGCTGAAGGCTAGTGTGGACCGCACTTCAGAGCCATAGCTTCCAAGGTGCCATGGTCTTCCCATGCCATTCAGTTGTCCATCTCTTCCCCCTCTTTCTGTTCTTCTCCTCCCAGCTTTTCCTCACCTCCAATGGTTTTCTCCTCACTGTCTTGTCTGGTCCTTCCAAACCTGGCTGCTTTGTTTTTTGTCTTTATCCTTCAGCATTCCTTCTTGTCCCTCTGCTCCCTCCTGTCTGCTTCCCGAGCTTCTTTCAGTGGAGTAATGAGCTGCAGGATCTCCATTTCTTTCACGGCAGTGTGTGCCACAGGGACGTAGTGCCTTGAGCTTCCCTTTCACTGTGAAGTTGTTGGCACAAGACATGGTATACAGCATGAAGACACTCTCAACATGGAATAGGGTGCTCAGGGTCTCCTTGGAGAGCTTGACACCCACCTGGAGCATCTATTTCCTTGGTGATCCGAGGATGGCCTCGCAGATTTAGGTTCTCTGGCCTCTCTCTACTCCCTACCTTGTGCTTGAAGAGTTTAACCCATTTACATTTAAAGTAATTATGAATAAAAAAGGGACTTACTACCGCCAAATCACCATTTGTGTCCTGCCCTCCCTCTTTTGTCCCTCATATTCTTAAAAATACAGTGGCATGGCAGTATTTTAAGTCACTTCCTATGCATGTGAAAGTTGGATATTGAGTAAGGAAGGAAGAAGAATATTGGAAGTACCACGGACTGCCAAAATAACAAACCAACCTGTCTTGGAAAAACTTCAGCCAGAATGCCCCTTAAAGGCAAGTAGGATATTACGCTTGTTGAAGTAGAGGGGCAGCCAAACGAGGAAGACCCTCAACAAGATGGATTGACACAATGTCTGTCACAATGGTCTCAACTCTAAGAACAATCCATAGCGTTATCCATAGAGCTGTACAAAGGGTTAAACCTAGAGTTGTCCATAGGGTTATACATATGCTCATACAAAGGGTTATCCATAGGGTTATCCATAGGGCTGTTCACAGGGTTGTCCATAGGGTTGTAATAGGATTGTACATAGGGTTATGAATAGGGTCACTGAGTCGGAGCCAGTTTCACAAAAACCAACAGCAATATCCTGTAATACTTCTTGCTTTCGTGTTTGATTGATTTCTTTGTTAGTTGCTCTCACAACATCATGTGTGTTCCATAACAATGATATATGTTTCATGCATTTGTGCTTTCTATCACGGTGGACATGTTATCAGGAGGGACTAGTCCTTGGAGAAGCACATCATATCGGTAAAGTAGAGGATCTGGGAGAGAGAGGAAACGCTTCAATGGGATCGTGTCACAGAGCGGCTCCAACAATGGGCTCAAACACGGCCACACTTGTGAGGACCGGGCAGTGTTTTGTTCCGTTGTTCATAGGGTCTCTTCCATCGGAAGTCACTCAACGGACACTAACAACAAAAAGACCCAACACGTAGATTGTAAACAACAACAACAAAAAGACACAATAAACTGTGGCTTCATATTTGCACATAATTCACCTTTACCAGCGATCTCACCCTTGGTACACTTTAAAGTGCTGGGTCCAGTTCAAAATATTTTTAAATATCAAAATGTTCTGTTAAACAGGGAGGGGTTCAGCACATTACAGTACACTCTGTGAACAACAGAGAGCTTTGCTAAGGACAGAGGATATTTTAAAATGTAGTGTGATGTGTCTACATCTTGTTACAAAGTGCTCCTGAATTGCAACACTTTCTCTTTATTTTTAAAGGTAACAAACCACCCTGTGTTTTATACCTGCCAAACGACTTCTGAAACACAAAGACCCCTCCACCGAGTAAAGGGCGGAATTATGAAATAACAAAATAATTTATATGTAGTCCTCTGGCCTGCAGTCGATTCTGATTCATGGTAGCCCTCGGTAGGACAGAGCACAACTACTCCTTGGGGTTTCGGAGATCGCAAGGCTTCAGAGGACCAAACATGCTCCCGCAAAGGAGAATGTGAATCATAGACCTTGTGGTTAGCAGCCTGGTGCTTAACCTGCAGTGCCACCTGGACTCCTGAGCTCATAACTAGGGTGGTCATGCCATGATAACAGTCTCGTGGAATCCTCGGTGATGGAAATAGGAACGCACTCAACGGCCAGGTGCACAATTGCACAGGAAAAGGAGGGAATGCCGTTGCTCACAGCTGAAGCGTGGCAGTTTGCTGGGTGAGGTTCCCACCATATCTAAGTCACATAACATCCTGTTTGACAGAACGCATGGTGGACACGCAGGGATGCTCACCTATACTTCCCACCTGTGGAGCGGTTTCACGTGGCACAGCTCATAAATTCCATGTCTTTCTTTTTTTTTTTTGAAAAGCCAACTCGTTGCTCTCAAATTGATTCTGACTCACAAGGACCCTACAGCAGTGATGGGACTCAAGTCATGTAACAACCAATTGGCTTAATATGACCCTTTTCAGTAGGTTCCAAGGGACATGACAGAGGAGGCTGGCAAGAAATGGGGAGCTGACAGCCACGAGGATGGGGAAGAAGGCCGGTCCTGGAGTTGGCAGTCCTAAGAGCTACACAACTCTGAAGAATGTGATTGAGCTATTGAAGTATATGAAACGTGAATCACACCTTGGTAAGATTGTCAAAAGATAAATCAATTAACATTTTTAAATGCATTGTAAAAAGCAAATTACCCTTAGGAGGGTTTACTTAAGACTATTGTTTTATTGAAGCCATTGTTTAGTACAGTGCTTTGCAAATGATGACATGTAGTGAACATCTTTCAGTGCTTTGCCCTTCGTTGTCCGCCATACTTTAAATGCTCAAAGACTTGGCAGGCTGACAAGTATTTGGGAAAGATACAGAATCTTATGTATTCTTTCTGAACTACAAAGTACTTTGTGAATGAAACAGGTGATTCACAGAAGCCAAATGGTTTGCTCAATGATAAAACATTCCGTAACCCATAACCTGGCTTACAAACACCAAGGCATTTGGAATGTGTTTTGCAAGTGGCAACGTGTTATATGTTGAATCACTTACTAGTTTTACACCCCATCTTTTCCTCACCTACCTGAAGTCTCAACACCACTGCATCGGGCACCAAGAAACCCCTTTCTCTGTTGTCCCGACCACCTGTACCATAGAGGGGCTTGACAAAGGAGAGGGACGCTGGTGGTCCCTGCACCCATGAGATGAGCGTGAGAGGTTCTGGTGCTGACATTTGTTTCCTGTGATCAGAGTCCCCTAGAAACAGAGGTTCCGTGCTAGTCAGTCAGTCAGGTTATTCCCATACACCCCATTTTGCCTCTCTCCAGACACTGGTAGGAATTGCATAGCCTCCCCACCCACACACATTCAAATTGGACATAACCACGGACTAGCTTTCATCAAGCAGTATGAGTTGAAGCCATCAAAATCCTGCCTGCAGACACAACAGAAAAGAAACTTCCCTGGCAGAACAACTATCATGTGCTGTTCTCACCTGAATGGTACCTGTTAACTTCCCAAATAGGCTCCTTGATCATGAGTCTTGTCTGTGAGGCCGTGGCAATGAACGATGAAACCCGGGCACTGGCAGTTAGTTGGTGAGGACGGTTGGTGCCAGGGTTGGGTAAAAAGGATAGAGTGTGAGGCAAGTCTGAATCTGACCTCTGCGGTGGCGCTCTATCTTGGGAGCCAGAGGAGCTCAGACGTGGCTTCATGCCATTTTCCTTGCCGTGTCTCGCCTGAGCACGAATAGGGTGTCTTAGATTGTGTTTCCCAGAAGTATGCCCCGACATGAGGATTTGAGGACAAGTGGTGTAATGAGAAGTTTACAATTACTATTGGTATTATTATTTTGGGAATACGAATAGGAGTGTAGAGCAGTGACGCCATGAACAGGAGGGAGACCATGGCCAGTGTGTTGAAGAGCTGTGAGCATTCAGAGGGATTACGTGACTTGCAAAGTCACGCAGCTAATAAACCTCACGACCAGGATGCAAGCACAGGATGTTTGGTTCTAATTACACACAAGAGTGCCTACTAGTGCCCTGAGTGCCCGCTCGAGTGGGAAGGGAACAGCAGTGAACAAACAAGCAGAAATCCCTGTCCTCCTGAGATAGCTTTCCACTGTATTCCTGCACCTAAGCCCCACTGTACACTGCTGCAGGGATCAAATACTACACTCGAGAAGGAGCCCACTGCCCCTCCCCACCCACTCTGTCCTGTCCTCAACCCACAACCCTGAAGGCTGTCAGGAAACCTTGCTGGGTTTTCTTGTTCCAGGAACTCCCAAGAAGCCCAGAGAGCAGTGGTTCTCAACCTTCCTAATGCCACGACCGTTTCATACAGTTCCTCATGTGGTGGTGACCCCAAGCATAACGTTATTATCATTGCCAATTCAGAACTGTAATTTTGCCACTGTATGAATCAGGTTATCCCTGTTAAAGGGTTGTTCGACTCTCAAAGGCGTCATGATCCACAGGTTGAGCACCGCTGCCATAGAAGAATAGATGTATTTGAACTATAGTGTTGGTGAAGAATGTAGCACGACTGCCAGAAAAGCAGGCAAACCTGCCTTGAAGGAAGTACAGCCAGAAAGCTCCTGAGAAGCAAGGATGGTGAGGCTTTGTCTTTTTATTTCAGGTATGTGGTCAGGAGAGGCCAGGCCCTCAAGGAGTACATCAGACTTGGTCAAATAGGTAGTCCGGGAAAAGAGGAAGGGAGACCTTCAATGAGATGGGGTGTTAGTCCAGGTTGACCAGAGAAACAAATTCATAGGCACTCATATGTGTATAAGAAAGAGCTTTGTATACAAGAGCAATTGAATATTGATAAAACATCCGAGCCCAGTCCAGATCAAGTCCATAAGCCCAATATTAATTCATATGTCTGATACCAAATCTATAAAATCCTCTTCAGATTCATGCAACACATACAATGATGCCGAATGCAGAAATATCATAGGCCAGTAGGTGGAAAGTCTTGTAGATCCAGTGGTGGTTGAAGCATCTCAGCACTGGCAGGGATCTCCACGTGGCTCCTTCAGCTCCAGGGCTCTTTCATAACTCCATGTGTCTTCTGAACAGAAATGTCTCGCAGGGAGTGAGCGTGTGTCCTGGCTCCAGCGAGTTATTTATCTCATCAGCACCTCCAAATGAGGTCAGCAAGCTGCGACCTGATTGACAGGCTACACACCACACCTTGTCTCTGAAGTCTGAAATTGACAACAACTTTTGTAAAGACCCCAGATGGATTGACATGGTGGCTACAACAATGACTCAAATATAGCAACCGTTGTGAGGATAGGGCAGGACCGGGCAGAGTTTCATTCTGTTGGCATGATGCTCAGCCAGCTCGACAGCCCCTGAAAACAACAGCAGAGGGCCATGTGACCCAGAAACAGCAAAACGTTACTTGTAGCTTTGTGGTTTGGGAAGGAAAAACATAGAGCTACAAGAAATTCTAGAGTCATTCATCGGGTGAGTGATTCAAAACTGGAACTCACCTTTTCAACCTGAGGAAGAAGCAAGAAGATGGATGGGGTTGAGGGGAAGTAAAACCCCAGGCTGGAAAATAGGGTCCCAGGTTCTGTGGCTGCTTTCCTGTGTGACCCTGGACCTACACTTTCTCTGTTGGAGCCTCAATTCCAGTAACTGCATGTTGATGCCGTAGGATAAACACTGGATTGCTAATCGCAGAGTCAGAGGCGGAAGGAGAAAGATGAGACAGTCTATTTCTGTCACCATTGAACCTTGTTGCCTCCTAACACTCACTCACTGCCCTCGAGTTGAGTCCTACTCCTAGTGAGTCTGTAGAACAGAGGAGAACTGCCCCAGTGGGTCTCCGACACTGCCAATCTTCACAAGAGTAGAAAGTCTCCTCTTTCTCCTGCAGAGCAGTTGGTGGTTTCAAACTGCTGACTCTGCACTAGTAACCACTGCGCCACCAGGGCTCCCATTTGGAACTCCCAGGAAACCTGATATAAGGTGGAATAGGCTGAGTGGCAATGGGTCTTGAGGTTTGTTTGGGTTTTTTTTGCTTTGTTTTGTTTTCTTTTCTGACCACCTCACTTCTAGAAGCCATAACAAGACTAAGGCATTTAAACACTTCTTGACCCTGAAGTCCTGAAATTGTATTCATGGTCAACCTTGAAGACCATCTAGGAAAGAATGAAGACTGCAGTAGACCAGATGGCGAAGAGATGACAGAATGGACTTGCCTCAGGGGAGAGTGAGCTGGGAGTTGCAGAGTTGGGGGTCAGATGGAAGGACTCTGAGCCTGTCTGTGTCTCCTCTCCTCTTTCACAGTGGCCCGGAACAACAGCTGGTCCACAGGGCACGTTTCCCCGCCCATTCTCCCAGGCTGCGAGGCTATGTCTTCTGGGCCCTGGGGACACGTGAGAATTTCTGCAGCATCTTGGTCAAGAAGAGGACGAGCTCAGAGCCAACCCACAATGCTCTCTCAGGAGTTTCCTGCAGGTCTCGAGCACAGGTACCCAAACTCACTTGGGCTTCTTCCCCCTTTTCAGAAAGAAAATAAAAAGGACTGAGTGTCCCCTGGCCATTGAAAACATTAATAATCTAGTCCATCATCTGGATAAAGTGTGGGTATCTGCTTCTGCAGCCCCCATAGATCCTTCTAATATCCCCCAGGGTTTTGAATCACCCACTTTGAGAAACATTGATCTAGAGGCCTGTATCTTATTGTGGGGGAGTTTTGGGGGTAAACCCAGTTTCCTCACCCCCATCCCTGCAGGGCATTTGAGTGCTATTTACATGGATTTACTTATGACCTGCTTCAAAGGTGCCTCAGAATGAAGTCCTGGGGATCTTTATGGATTATATATGTATGTACATATGTATGAATGTGTGGAGAGATATCCTGCTGGTGCTGTCAGGTAAGCATTGAACTGCCAACGACAAGGTCAGCAGTTCAAACCCACCACTCACTCCAAGGCAGAAAGATGAAGTCACCTGCTTAGCAAAGAGGTATGACCTCGGAAACCCAATATAGAATCGCTGTGAGCAGGAGAGACTCACTGGTGGTGAGTCGTATTTGTTCATATTTGGGTGTGGAGAGAGATGATAAACAAACAAAATTTTTGTAGTTGTTTAAAGATAGAAAACAGAAGAGCCCAAGGAGCTTCCTCTTGCATGGTGGCAGGCACATCACTCAGTGGGTTAAACAGCTTTGCCACATTGAACTTGAATGGGACTTGCTTTGACCAATGGGGGTGGGGGGGACACATGCACAATAGAGAAAAGGATCAAACTAGTTCCCATCCAGTACAGTCCCACTCAGGGCCACCCTGTGTCGGTCAGAGGTGAGTTTTGCCCCATGAGGTTTTCAATGGTTGACCTTCCACAAGGAGATTGCTAGCCCTTTCTTCCAAGGCACCTCTAGGTGGACTGCAACTTACAACCTTTGGGTCACCAATCAAAACGGTCACCATTTGCACCCCCCAGGGACTCACAGGAAGTGAGGGTTGCATCACTGTGTGTCATGTCTGAGTAGAAAGTGTAACAGGTAGTGTGTTTGTCTAGGTAGACTAGAGAAACAAATTCATGGAGACTCATATGTGAATAAGAAAGAGGTTAATATACAAGAACAATTGAGTATTGAGGAAACATACCAGCCCAGTACAAATCAAGTTCATGTATCCGATATTAGTGCATATTTCTGGTACCAATCTATAAAGTCCTCTTCAGACTCATGAAGCACATGCAATGATGCTGAAAGCAGGAGGATCACAGGCCACTGGGTGGGAAGCCTTGTGGATCCAATGGTGTTGTAAGCATCTCAGCGCTGTCTAGGGTATCTGTGTGGCTTCTCCAGTTTCAGAGGTGTGGTTGCATCAGGGTAGGTCCATGTGGCTACTCCAGCTCCTGGTCCCTAGTGCCATGTGTCTTGTCAGTAGAGCATCTCTCAGGGTGTGAGCATTGTCAGTAGCAGTGAGTCTCCAAGGGAGTGAGCCAAGAGAGAGAGAGAGTCTATCTCCTGCCTTCATGGAGTAAATCCAGGAATTTCCAGAATT
This sequence comes from Tenrec ecaudatus, assembly GCF_050624435.1. Lineage (NCBI taxonomy): Eukaryota > Metazoa > Chordata > Mammalia > Afrosoricida > Tenrecidae > Tenrec > Tenrec ecaudatus. The sequence continues at coordinate 18,022,982 of NC_134547.1, forward strand.
CTCAGGAGAAGGCCATGCGCACAATGAGGCCTCATTGGCTATGATCTGATTGAACAGACTAGACTCCACCCCTTCACTCTTAATCCTCTCACATCCCAAACTGACACCAAATTATGTAACTACCACACCTAGGGAGAGGTTGGCTGTGCTGTTCTCCCTCTTTCTGCCAGGGTCAGGAGAGTGTCCCATCAGCTAAGGAGTCTAGGCACTGTGGAGAGGGTATCAGATCCCTGGTGGTGTAGTGGTTACAAGTTGGGCTGCGATCTGGAAGGTCTGCAGTTCAAAACCATTAGTCACTCCCTGAGAGAAAGACAGGGCTTTTCGCTCCTGTAAAGAATTAGTCTTGGAAACTCACAGGGGCAGTTCTACCCTATCCTATAAGACCACAATGAATTGGTATCACCTTGATGGCAGTAAGCTTGGCTTTTGTGGTGGAAAATGTCATCCTTCTGCTGCCTGAATGGATGTGTTACATGTGCATGAAATAAATAATCCTGTTGGCTTTAACTTCTGACACGTTCAGGTGGTTGGTTCTTTCAGCCTAGCCTGCCGTAATGAACACAAGCTACCTCCTAGGCCTCAGGCAGGTCCCCTGTCACAGGCCTCCCTTATGCCATCTATAAGGAGGAGTGTGTGATTCAACACTAAGAAGGTGTTTTTAAAACAGGTTCAAGGAGAAAAAGAGTTTGGTTATTTGACAGGAGCTGTAAATTTACCTGAGAAAACGTATCACCCACTCCTAAAGATAATTAAAAGTATGGGGGAAGGCGGGGGAAGAAAGCACAGAAAGAGGAAAGGAGAAGAACTTGCCAACAAAGAGGAAACTATGTTTCTTCAATTTGAATTAAAACTGAGAAAGAGATCTATCTAAGGACATAGTAGAGCATATTAGGAGGCAAAGTTATAAACACTTCTTAGCCACAGCCAATTGCATGAGGAAATGAGTCACTGGCCTTGGGGACCATCATCTCAGGGGACATCTAGGTCATCTGTCATAACATGGCACACAAAGACAATGTTCTACATGCTACTATGTAATGTTTGAAGTTATAAAAGCTTGAGACTAGCCAGCCATCGACATACTCCTGTCTCTCCCTGTCCAGCAGACGGAGAGTGAAGATAATCATGGAGACCTAGTAGTCCAAAGAAGTAACGAACCGTGTCGTCCCCACACTCCATGACCTTGAGACATAAAGAGCTAGAAGGTAGCCCAGCTACCACTGTGGCCCACTCTGATCCAGATCACAATTCTATGGGGTTCTGAACATGAACCTCCAAACCAAACTCGCCACCACCGAGTCAAAGCCAACTCATAGCAACCCTATAGGGCAGGGTCGAACTGCTGCCGTGAGTTTCTGAAACTGTCACTCTCAATGGGAGTAGAAAGTCTCATCTTTCTCTCTCAGCGTGGCTAGTAGTTTCCACTGCACCACCAGGGCTTCTGAGTCCTGACTATGGGGTTGGGAACGTGTGTGTGTGTGTGTGTGTGTGTGTTTAATGGAGGACAAAATTCAACATTGTAAGGAAGGCCAAATTCACTGATCTGATAGAGATTAGTTTAGAACCCAGAAGACTGTGGTCCTTTGACAGCCCTCCAACCTGGTAACTCAGGGAGACCCACCCCTGGGTATCCATTCTCCGCCCAACAATAGCCATTTCTATACAGTGAATAATAACACCAGGAAGAACGTACACCCAGTATACTCCATACCCTCAAACAAACGAGGTCCAAATGGTCAAAACAAAGCCCAGAAGGCAGGAAGGGGCAGGGAAGAATGGAAACAGGAAGACCAGAAGAAAGTGGTACAAATGCTGTTCTCTTGAGAGGATACAACCAATGTCACGAAACAAAAGGCGTATGAATTGTTGAAGGGAAAACGGATTTTCTCTGTAATCATTCACCCTGTCAACGACAATCAGAAGTCACAACAAAGATGTGGCAGACGATGCAAAACATAAACCTTAACCCTGGGAAGCATCGTTCCACTTCAACACACATGAAGGAGCAACAGTCAGAATGGACTTGGTGATGATTGGGTTAACTGGTGGTCTTTGCAAGTCATACAGCCTCTTGGTTTTGTTTCCAGTAGGCTGGATTACAGAATCTCTGCAGTCTTATTTGGCTCTAAGACTCTCTCTGCTTCTGTGAGAGCTATTCTTTTTGCGGCTCTCTGTTCTTTGTTCTCAGTGGGGTTTCGCTCTACAATAGGCCTCCAGACAGGCTTCACCAGAGACACATAAAGACACTTTTGTGGTGGCTTCACTTGCAAGACTAGTTTCTGCTCCAAATCATTTCAGCAACTCTGGGGCCCATGTGGGCCCTTGATAGACACCCTGTGGCATTTGTCTACATGACCAGGTCTGACCTCTGAGAAATGATTCCAAATCCCACGAAGGCTTGTCCCTGGGAAACATTGATGGGCCAGAGCCAGGCAGCACTTGATAATCCACATGGGAAGTTTCAAAAAGATTCAGCAGCACAGAGGCTGTGCATGCTACACAGAGATACAGATCACAGCAGGCTTCTGGCTCACCAGAGGAAAGAACTCGAGAGACAGCCTTAAGTCTTTGATAAGGCTAGAAATTAAAACTGGAATGAAAGCAATCAGTAAAACTGGAATTAAGAGCAATGAGTACAATAAGGGAAAACTAAATCTTCTCCTTAAAGTGAGGACTATGGGGCCCTGTTGGTGTAGTGGTTACAAATTGGGCTGCGATCCACATGGTCAGCACTCCAAAAGCTCCTCATGAGAAAGGCTGGCTTTATACTCCCACAGACCGTTGCCATCTGGGAAACCCATACGGGGGGCATTGTGAGTCACAATTGACTTGATGGCAGAAGCTGTTTGGTCACTCCTGTGAGGTTTGCTGGCTTGGTATCTAGAACTTTCATCTTTCACCAGTTTACCTAGATTCTAGACGGATCAACAGAAATGAGATTGAAGTTGTCAAGAATTCCATCCAACATGAATCCACAGTCAGAATGCTCATGGAAACAGCAGTCACGATACCAAATGACAGCACGTCAATCTGCTTGATGAGACTTCTTCAAAGTGCTGAAAAGCTAGGATGTCCCTTTGAGGACAAAGGTATGTCTGCCTCAAGCCATGGTATCTTCAATCTCCTGCTAGATGTAAGAGAGCTGGACACTGAATAAGGAAGACCAAAGGACAATGATGCATTTGAATTATGGTGCTGACCAAGTTTATTGGAAGTCCCACGGACTACCACAAGAAGCAACAAATCTGTCTTGGAAGAAGTATAGCCAGAATGAGGTAAGGATGTACTTGGACATGCTGATCAAGAGAGAGCAGTCCTTGGAAAAAGTCACCGTTCTTGGCAAAGAGGGGCAGTGAGAAAGGGGAAGAAACCCCTCAACAAGATGGATCGACACTGGCTGCAACAATGGGCTCCAACGTAAGACCAATTGTGAACACAGGATTCATTGGTGTTGCATTGTGTTGTACTCAGAGTCGCTAGGAATCGGAACCAAGTCGACATCATCAACAAAAACAACAACAACATATCCACTAGTTTGGTCTGTGATTGACTGGTGGAGCGGGAATCACTTTCCACTAATGTCAAGTCCACAAATTAATTTCCATCTACTAAATCCAAAGCAAACCCATTGTTGCCAGGTCGTTTCTGCCTCCTGGTTATCGCTTGAGGTACCGAAGGGAGCAGCTCCATAGTGTTTGCTTGGATCTGACTTTCACGGAAGACACCCCTCCAACCCCACCCCACAGAGCTCTATTTGACAGTGGATACCACTGTCAGGGGTCCTCAAACTACAGCCCGTGAGCCACATGTGACCCATTGAGGCCATTTATCTGGGTCACAGAGTGTTTTTGCCAAGTTTGTTTTTTTAATTCAAAATAAGATGTGTACAGTGTGCATAGGAATTTGTTAATATTTTTTAAACTATAATCTGGCCCTCCAGTGGGTCTGAGAGACAGTAAACTGGCCCCTGTTTTAAAAAATTTGAGGACCCCTGCATGATTTTGAACTACTAACCTTTCCATTTGGCATTAAGAGCAAACTGAGTGCACTACCCAGGGACCGTCTACGGCAGTGATTCTCAACCTATGGGTGGCAGCCCCTTTGGGGAATCGAATGATCCTCTCACAGGGGTCACCAATGCTTAACAGTAGTAAAATGACAGTGATGAAGTAGTAACAAAAATAATTTTATGGTGGGGGTCACCACCACATGAGAAACTGTATGAAATAGTCGCGGCGTGAAGAAAGTTGAGAACTACTTTTCAAGGGGGTGGAGAGAAATGTTGTAAAATACCCATAAAATAGATTGAAAAGACTCTGAGCTAGCATTAAGCTTAGTAGAAAATAGCAAATTAGTCTCTTAAAATAAGGACTATGGAGTCCCGGTGGTGCAGTGGTTATGAATTTGGCTGTGATCCACATGGTCCGCTGTTCAAAAACTCCCCATGAGAAAGACTAGGCTTTCTACTCCCATAGAGAGTTACAGTCTCTGGGAAACCCACAGGGCTCGCTGTGAGTCCCCATCGATTCGATGGCCGTGCATGAAAGCTAGGAACCAGATGAGAGTTCACTCTTACTTGCTATCATTCTGGAAGTGCTCATCAGGACGTTAGAGGAAACTGACAGAAGGACTTCATGAAAAAGGATGATCTACAATCTGCCTAGTTACAACAGAAATACACAGACATGCAGCGACCTGAGATATGAAGATTGGTCTCCTGGTGTGGAGCAAAGGAAAGTGGAGGGACTCAAAGGAGTCTCTTTCAACAAACACTCAACATTTGCACAATGTTGAGTGAAGAAGCAAGGAGGCTCAGAGAAACCTGAGGGCTGGAAATGAGACAGTTGGGGTGGAGAGTCTGAGAATGCTCACCCATGCAGGGATTGGAACCAGTGGGCTGGAACTATTTCTGTATGAATTGCTAAAGGGGAATCAATTTGTGGTGCAATCAATCCACCAGACTAATGACCCATGGGAACCATTGCCTCACACCTGAGACCAGAAGAACTAGATGGGCCCTGGCTTCCACACCTGACCAGACTGACCAGGGACACAATGGAAGGTCCTGGTTAGAACAGGAGAAAAAGTGTAAGTCAACATTCAAACCATACATGAAATTACTAGACTGAAAGAGACTAGAGGCGCCTATAATATCCTTTTAACTTGGAACTGAAGCCATTCCCAGGAGTCACCTTTCAGGCCAATTGGCCCATGAAATAAGTAGTAACAGCCAAGGAGAATGTGCTTCTCTAAGCAGTCAAAATTTGTCCCAAAGTAGAGAGGAGAAGGCAATGGGGGCCAAGAAAATTGGATGGCTGGACATGAGCCAGTTTGGGTGAAAAGTTTGAGCGTGCTCATGCAGGACTTATGACCAATGGCACGCAGCTATTTGTATGTAGATTGCTGAATGGGAACCAACTTGCTGTGTAAACAAGTTACGTAAAACACAAGAAAAGATTCAAAATTAAATATGAAAATGTCAGTGATTTTCTGATATAATCACTGAACAAAAATTAAATTAGTATTTAACTAAAATTCAGTTAATGCTTCTCTGTGTGTAAAGACCAGAGTGGGTGACTGTACAGAGACAGTATCTGGATCAGCAGTTCTCTTGGAGTATGGTAGTGAAAGTGGTGGGGTGGAGTGAATGGGGAGCTAATAATGATGAGTCCAAGAATGAAAAAAATGTTCTAATACTGATTGTAGCGATGACTGTACAACACTTCTTGATGTGATCAAACTATTGAATTAGGTGTTGTGTGAATTACATGACCAAAATATGTTGGGGGGGGAACAAAGATACATTTGGGAATTGGACTATATATACACACACATACATATATATACATATACTTACATGTAGATACACATATACACACATGTAGATACACAGATACATACATATATATGTACATATATAACAGGCATCTCAAGCTTAGTAAGTAAATACAATGCGAGAAGAGGTCCTGTAAACAATAGCAACAACTTTCCATGTGTCTTCAAATGACTCTAAGAAGAAATGTGTGAGTCCCTGGACAAGATGGATGGACACAGCAGCTGCAATGAGGGACTCAAACATGAAAACAATTAGACAGTGGCTCAGGACTGGACTGTGTTTCATCCTGTTGCACGTAGGGTCAATATGAGTTGGAACAACAGCAGTTGGAAATTTGAGGAGCCCTGGCGGTATAGGGGTTACATTGCTAGCCAGCCACCCAGTTCCTTTAGTGGGCCCCAAGTGCCAGCCATGGATTAAGCCCTGGGGCATCATTCGTTGGCCTGCTAACCATAAGGCCAGCAGTTCAAAACCACCAAGTCACTACATGGGAGAGAGAGAAGACTTTCTGCTCCCATACATATTTACTGCCTCAAACACCCACAAGGGTTCTACTCTGTCCTCAAAGGGCTACTATGAGTTGAAAACGACTCCATCAAAGGCAGGGAGATCTGGAAATATGAACTTGAATATGTCCTTCAGTGACAAGAGTTGACTCAATGGAGAAACAATGAGTAATATGAATTGACTCCGTGGGGAAGCACATTATCAATTTTTCTGGAACACCTGAAATGTATAAAGTTGTCAAGGCTATCCAAATAAATCGACAAATTTTCAATAATCCTAAGAAAATCCCAGTGGGATTTTGAAGAACTTGAAAAATGGTTCTAAAGTACAATTGGAGTCCCCTTCTAAACTTCTAAAACGTGTATTAGAAGAGGCATCAATATCAAAGCCATCCACAATTTTATGCACATATTACTATATATGCAGGTCCACCGCGATAAGATGGGCTGGATGAACAATGTGACAAGAAAATAGAGGGACCAACAGTCCTGGAGGGACATGTTAATGTGGGAGTTAGGGGAAAGGAGGAAGTGTTGGCCAACCCAGGGACAAGGGAAAAATGAGTGGTTCAAAACCAGTGGAGAGAGGGGATAGGAGGACTGGTAGGGATTGACCAAGGGCAAGGCAACCAAGAGGAATTACTGAAACCAGAAAGAAGGCTGGACATGGCAGTGGGACTGGACGAAAGCATAAGGAAATACAGTAAAGGAGTAGGAGGCAAAGGGCATAGAAGCCTAAATACAGACATGTACACATGCAAATATATTTATGATTATGGGGGAAATAGACCTATGTGCATATATTTATAGGTTTAGTAGTTAGGGTAGTAGGTGGACATTGGGCCTCCTTGTGCTCATTCCCTCAATACAAGAGCACCTTGCTCAGGTAAAAAGTCATTTCATGATACTCACCTTCCCGACATGATCGCTGAAGACACACGGGTGCATAAGCAAACGTGGTGAAGAAAGCTGATGGTGCCCGGCTATCAAAAGATATAGCATCTGGGGTCTTCAAGGCTTGAAGGAAAACAAATGGTGATCTAGCTCAGAAGCAACAAAGCCCACAGAGAAGAAGTACACAGCCTATGTGAACACGAGGTGTTGAAGGATAGCAGACACCAAAGAACAAAAACCATCATTGTGTGCTCCCCTTCCCCACATAAACGCTGAAGATGAGTTTGTGCATAAGTAAGCTTGGTGAAGAAGTCTGATTGTGCCTGGCTATCAACAGATATAGCGTCTGGGGACACATAAAGACTTGAAAGTAAACAAGCGGCTATCTAGCCCAGAAGCAACAAAGCCCAAGTGGAAGCAGTACACCAACATGTGTGACCATGAAGGGCCGAAGGGACCGGGTTTCAAGCACCAAATGGGGGGTGGGAATCATATCATGAATGAGGGGAGTGCATGATGGGGACTTAATGCCTATCAATAGACAATTGGACATCCCTTGTAGAGGGGTAGTGCGGAAGAGATGAGTCACTCAGGGTTCAGTATAGCAATAATGAAACTCACAACTTTCCTCTAATTCTTGAACACTTCCTCCCCCCAACTATCATGATCCCAGTTCTACAACCTGGTTAGGCCAGAGGATGCACAGCAGTACAGATGGGATTTGGAAACACAGGGAATCAAGGACAGATGAAGCCCTCAGGACCAATGGTGAGAGTGGCTATACTGGGAGGGAAGTGGTAGAAAGGGGGAACCGATCATGGGGATCTACATATAACCTCTTCTCTGGGGGAGGGGCAACAGAAAAATGGGTAAAGGGAGACGCTGGTCAGTGTAAGGTTAGGTATAATCATAATTTATAAATTTTTAAGGGTTCATGAGAGAGGGGGGAGGGAGGGAGAGGTGAATAAAAAGGAAACTGACCTGAGACCAGACACCCAAGCAGAAGGCAAATTTTGAGAATGATGAGGGCAACGAATGTATAAGTGTGCTTTACACAATTGATGTATGTATGGATTGTGATAAGAGTTGTATGAGCCCCAATAAAATGATTGTTTTTAAAAAAGAAGAGGCATCGAGCTACCTGATACAGGAGAATAATGGAGGGTGTGTTTGTCCAAGTAGACTAGGGAAATGAAAGTCATAGACACTCATATGTTTATGATAAAAAGTTTTACATAAAAGAGCAATTGTATATTAAGAGAGCATCCCAGCCCTCTCCAAATCAAGTCCATAAGTCCTATATTAGCCCACATGTCTCATACCAATCTATAAATTCCTCTTCAGACTCATAACATACATGCAATGACGCTGAAAGCAGAAAGATCATAGGCCAGTGGGTAGGGAGTCTTGTGGATCCAGTGGCGGTGGAAGCATCTTAGTGCTGTATGGGGTCTCCACATGACTCCTTCAGCTCCAGGGCTCTAGCGTATCTCCATGTACCTTCTCAACAAGGGAATGAGTGTGCATCCCACCTCCAGCAAAATATTGATCTCCTTAGCACCTCCAAATGAGGTCACCAAGCTTCGACTTGATTGACAGGCTAAACTCCACCCCTTCACTCTTAATAGTCTCAAGTTGACACCAACTTATGTAACTATCACAAAGGGAGACTCAAACAAACAAACAAACAAAGAAAAAACAACTCACTGCAGCCCAGTCAATTCCCACCTTTCATGACCCTATTTCAGAGAGGAGAACTGCCCCTTTGGGTTTCTGAGAGTATAAATCTTTATGGAGGCTGGTAGCCTCATCTTTCACCTGAGGAGTGGCTGGTGGGTTTAAGCAGCTGACCTTGTGGTGAACAGCCCAATGTAACCCACTGCTCCACTAGGACTCCAGAGGGAGAATTAAAAAGAAAAAAAAACCACACACACACACGCACATATTAAACTCACTGATAGGGATTCCAACTCATATAGACCCTATAGGACAGTGTAGAACTGCCCTTATGAGTTTCAGAGACTGTCACTCTTTATGGGAATAGAAAGGCTTCTCTTTCTCTCAGAGAGCAACAGGTGCTTGAAACTGCTGACCTTGCAGTTAATGGCCCAATGCATAACCACGACGCCCCCAGTTCCCCTACAGAGAGAGACTAGCACCCGTAAAATAGGAAATCATCTTATACAGGTGGAGTCACGCTATGACGTTACAATATAGCCAGAAAAGATGCACAGATCCAGGGCTCCATAGAGATCAATCAGAAATAATTCCCAGAAAATTGAAGAATTTAGCACATGACAAATCTCACACCTGCAGATACAGGTGAAATGGCTTAAGGGATTTGAACAGGGCACCTTCACAACTTCAAAAGTGAGTGAATGAGTGAGAGAGAGAGAGAGAGAGAGAGAGAGAGAGAGAGAGAGAGAGAGTGTGTGTGTGTGTGTGTGTGTGTGTGTAAAACTGCTTCACCTTACCCTTGCCCTCTGTCTTGGATTGAAACCACTGGCTAACAGATAAAAGAAGCCAATTAATTTTCCTTTGTTTCCCTCCATTTCCTTTTCTCCTTCCAACTTTTCTTCCATCTACTTTTCTATCTTGCTACCATCCATTTAACGATGATCTGCCTCTGTGTGTCTGTCTGTGTGTGTGTGTGTGTGTGTGTGTGTGTGCGCGCGCGCGCGCGCATGATTCATAGAGTCATGTGGAAGGACATTCTCTAAAACAATGGTTCTCAACCTTCCTAATGCCGTGACCCTTTCATACAGTTCCGCATGTGGTGTCCCCCCGACCGCCACCATAAAATTATTTTCGTTGGTACTTCATAAATGTCATTGTGCCACTGTGATAAACTGTGTAAATACCTGATTGGCAGGGTGTATTTTCCTTGTTACAAATAGAACATCATGAAAGCATCATGATGAATCACGAAAACAATATGTCATTACATATTGTGAAATATGTATTTCTAATGACAATTCAATGAAAATTTGTCTTGAAGCATGGTGTAGCATGGGTAAAAGTCTTCACGCCGGGTACTCGTAGGTGGGCGTAGCTGCATGTGGACAGATCGGCCTGGAGACAGATAGAGAGGCGATGCCTCAGTTCCTAAGACCATTGGAAATACATGTTTTCTGATGGTCTTACACGACTCCTGTGAAAGGGTTGTTCACCCCCCAAAGGGTCTTGACCAAAAGGTTGAGAACCGCTGCTGTAAACTATTAAGAGGTCTACATTTGTGTACTGAATCTTGGGTATATTTTGCTTCCCATTTAGCTCCATGGGGGAACAAGGGAGCTTCTACTTAGTGGCCTCCACCAACCCGCCCACTCCCATGCTTACCCCAAACATTCCCATCTCTCAGATTCCCTACCAACTTTGAATTGGAAGCATTGCTGAGTGTTCCCACGCTGGTCCAGTTACTTCGTTTCCTCCTCGGAAAGGCTCCAACTCAAAGGCTCGGGTCTATCAGAACTTCCTTCTCCTGTCAACCTTCTCCCATGGGCATTCCAGAAGCTTCGCTGGTATGCATGTGGGACCAGGTTGTGGCCAACCCAATGTTTAACTCCCAACTGCCTTGCTGCCTGTGAGCTCTGATCTCCATCCACCCACTTCTTCCTCGTCCCCCGTCTCACATTCTGGAAGAGCTTGAGAAAGGCCTTGTAGTCTATTTTCAAAATGTTCCCCCGGAAGGGTACAGCTGGAGGTTCAGGCAAGACATGGTCCTTGGAGGTAGGGAGTCCTCAGACCCAGAGGATCAAGAGGCCCGTGATGGTTCTCAATGCACCTGCCTTCCATTCTGCTGCCCCCTCTTAAAGCCACACGGCTTCGTTGGTTGTTTTGTTTCTATGTTTGAGAGAGGCCATGACCGTGATCAACCTTGGCAGAGCTCCTGGGGATTCTCGAGGGACAACAGGATCCCCAATGTGGCAGGTGCTGCCAAAGCCAGGAAGTTTGGCCTCTCTAGGTTAGGGTCCAAAGCCGGCTTCCTTTCCCAAAGGGCAGTGCCCTTGGCTGGCAAGAGCACCTCCCTGAAGAAAGGGCAGTGATGCTGGCAGTTGGTGGGTCGTGTGGAGGATGGGCTTAGGGGGGGTTCCCCCCAGCCAGTTTTGTCAGAGGCTGGCATGAGAAATCAAGCCTAGTGGGCAGGCAGAGTGAGGGGTATGCTGTGCCCACTGGAAAATGAGGGTTTATTGAGGAGCATCAGAAGATGGGGTGGGTGTCGAATTCCAATGTGAGATCATAAGGAACTGACTGAGCCATTCATTCCTCAGCACATATTCTTGACTCCCGCTCCAGGTATTGGAACTACCAGGGGTAATGAGACAACAACATCAGGTGAGTGAGAGATGGTCTCAGGTTCCTGAGATCGGTCAATAATTGAGTCATGCACTGAAGGACACCTGGCATAGGCACATCAGCTTTGGGTGTTTATTAAAAGGATGTATCAGAGAGGGCAAGGCACTGAAATCACACGAATCAGGAGGGGCACTGGCTCGGGAGAGACCTTCTCACAGACGGAAAAACTAGGCAGGACTATTTGAAAATTGAAGAGGCTGCAGTGGAACATTGGAATTCTGGCCCCAGACATAAAAACAGAGGCTGTGACTCCTCCACTCACTGGCATTATTCCCCCTTGGACAACCGGTATCATTCCCGGGGGCGCTCTGCTTGCACAGCTGTAAAATGGGCCTGATTGTTGCCCCTCCACACAGGGCTTTGGAGAGGAGAACTGGACTCAGCGTGCATGGGTAGTCCTTTGTGTCTGCCTCTCCTGGGGCACTGGGCAGGGATAGATGGACACTGCGGTTCACCTGAGCCATGGAAGAAGGCGCTCAGCCTGCAGAGACACGGCGGCTGAGAAGTCCTATGCCAAGTGTCCCCTGAGAAGCCCAGTTTCTTGAGGTACAACAAGGAAGGATTTGGTCTTTCTGAGGTTGCTTCTCACTTCTGGAATTCCTTCCTAGAAGGAATGCAAAAAGACTTCCTGGTGTCTACAGAAAACTTTCAGTGTGGTGGAAGGAGATGAGATGTTAGAAATGACCTTCGAATTGGGAGCAACAACCAAGACAGGGGAAGGGTCCAGGTCTGCAGCAGGTCTCTCAGAGATGGGGAGAATGGACGGGCATCAGGGAGCATCCTCAGGAGAGGTGGGAACCCCAGAAGGCCTCCGGGATCTTTTGGCCCCTGTCCCTACCCCCTCATCGGGGCAGGAAACGGATCTGGTACGTTCGGGGTGCTTTGCCCACAACACCAGACTCCCAGGGCGTGAGGTCGATCTCATCAGGGGCCACCGATCCAGCCACAGAGAAGTTCTGGAGGATGGTGGTGAAGAAGATGAACAATTCTGTCCGGGCAATGCCTTCGCCAAGGCAAATTCTCTTCCCTGTGGATGAAGAGAGAGAGGTCACCCTCACGGGCTTGGAACAGGCACAGCACTTTTGGGAGTTGTTCATGGCCAGGGCTTTGCATGGAGGTGACCTTTCACCCTCAGCTCAAGGTATGCTTTGGAGGAAGCTCGTGGTGTCCGTCGTGGTGACACGTTACACTGATAAGTCTAAACCACCAGCAACTCCGAGGGAGAAAAGAACGAGGTTCTCAACTCCGGTTCAAAAGTTACAGTCTCTGATGGCAACGTCTGTAAAAGTTTGCTTGATACAATTGATTCCCAGATTGTTCCAATATCTGTATAAAATGATTTACTTTAAAAATTATTTGTTAAAGTTATAGTCTCATTCCTTCCCTATTTACAGGGTATCTACAAACACACCAAACCAAACCAAACTCACTGCCATCAATTGGATGCTGATTCATAGACACCCTATGGGACTGCCCTGTAAGCCTAGAACTCTTTCTTGTTGTTAAATGTATTCTTCATTGGGAGTTAATACATGTATTGTACCATTCCATAGCTCATTCATGTAAGAAAATGTGGTGAAGAAAACTGCTGGTGGCTGGATATCAAAAGACATAGCATCTGGGGTCTTAAAGGCTTAAAGATAAACAAGTGGCTGTCTAGTTGAAAAGCAGCAAAGCCCACATGAAAGAAGCACACCCGCCCGTGTGATCACAAGGTGTCCATGGCTCTGGTATCAGGCAACAAAGAATAAAAAATCATATCATTGTAAATGATGGGGAGTGCAGCATGGTGACCCAAAGCCTATCTGCAGACAACTAGACATTCCTTTACAGAAGGGTCACAGGGAAGAGATGAGCAAGTCAGGGTGCAGTATAGCATCGATAAAACATACAACTCTCCTCTAGTTCTTTAATACTTCCTCTGCCTGCCAACCACCACCACTATCATGATCCCAATTCTACCTAACAAATCTGCCTAGACCAGAAGATGTACACTGGTACAGAGAGGAAATGGAAACACAGGGAATCCAGGACACAAGATCCTACAGGACCAGTGGTGAGAGTGGCAATACAAGGATGGTGGAGGGAAGGTGGGGTAGAAAGGGGGAACCTATCACAAGGATCCACATATAACCCCCTCCCTGGGGGACAGACAACAGAAAAGTGGGTGAAGGGAGACATCAGCAGTGTAAGACATGACAAAACAACAATAATAATTTCTAAATGGTTCATGAGGGAGGGGCGTGTGTGGAGGGAGGGACAATGAGGAGCTGATACCAAAGGCTCAAGTAGAAATAAAATATTTTGAGAATAATGATGACACCAAATGTACAAACGTGCTTGACACAATGGATGGATGGGTCGACTGTGATAAGGGTTGAACGAGTCCCCAACAAAATTATTTTAAAACATTAAATGATCTTTAAAAAAAGAGTTGTACGAGCCCCCAATAAAATGATTTTTTTTTTTCAAAAGAAGGAGAAAGGACGTAGTGGAGTACACCTGGGTCCACCAAGCCCAAGGTCGATAGACCAGCTAGAAGGGCCCATCATACAGAGAGGACCATTCAGCTGGCCACACTACGAGATGCGACATCCTGCACCAACACATGGCCCTACACGGGACAGCACCTGAGACACAATGGGGGATGTGCGACTGAGCTGACCCCGCCACACTGAGGCAAACACTGGGGGCGTGCAATGGAGCAGTGGAGGAAGCAGAGCAAAGGGATCCCGAGGGAGTATAAAGGATGGTCTTCCGGGCCAGGACGTGGCGCCTCAAAAGCTACACCTAGAAAACACTCCTAAAGGCCAACGAACTGACCTTGAACTACTAGCAATTTTTCTTTTAATATTTGCTATCTTTTTGTTTGGTCTTTTTTTATTTGTTTTTTTTAACCTTGTAAATTTTGTATGTTAGTGGCTTTTCTGCTTATTAGCGTGTCGATGTTGCTTCTGTCAAAGCCATGTTCTTATGTGCCACTTGGGCGCAGTCAAAGTCATATGCATTTGTATGCACATATTACTATGTCAGCAGATCCACCTAGACAAGATAGGCTGGACAAATAATGAGAGAAGAAAACAACAGGACCAACGGTCCTGGAGGGACATGAGAGCGTGGGAGGTAGGGGAAGGGAGGAGGTGTCGCCCAACACAGGGACAAGGGAACAGCGAGTGGCTCAAAACCAGAGGAGGGAGGGGAGGGGAGGACTGGTAGGGAGTGACCAAGAGCAAGGTAACTGAGAGGAATTACTGAAACCAGAATGAAGGCTAAACATGGTAATGGGTCGGGAGGAAAGCGAAAGGAAATAGAGGAAAGGAGTAGGAGGCAAAGTGCATACAGAGAAGCCTAAATACAGACACAACATATGTAAATATATTTATGATTATGGGGGCAATAGATTTATATGCATATATTTATAGGTTCAGTAGTAGGGTAGCAGATGGACATTGGGCCTCCTCATGCATAATCCCCCAATACAATAGCACCTCGCCCTGCTAAACAGTCATTGCAGGACACCCATCTTCCCGACATGATCACTGAAGACAGACGTGTGTGTAAGCAAACGTGGTGAAGAAAGCTGATGGTGCCTGGCTATCAAAAAATATAGCGTCTGGGGTCTTAAAGGCTTGAAGGCAAATAAGCGGCCATCTAGCTCAGAAGCAACAAAGCCCACAGAGAAGAAGCACACGGCCTAAGCGAATACAAGGTGTTGAATGGACCATGTAGCATATACAAAGGAACAAAAACAATCATTGTGTGATCACCTTCCTCACATAATCGCTGAAGACGAAAGTGTGCATAAGCAAGTGTGGTGAAGAAGGCTGATGGTGCCCGGCTACTGAGAGATATAGCGTCTGGGGACTTAAAGGCTTGAAACAAACTAGTGGCCATCTAGCCCAGAAGCAACCGAGCCCACACGGAAGCAGCACACCAACATAGGTGATCGTGAAGGGCAGAGGAGATCAGGTCTCCAACAACAAAGGTGGGGTGGTGGGGAGAATCACATCACCGTGAAAGAGGGGGAGTGCGTGATGGGGACCCAATGCCCATCTGTAGACAGCTGGACACCCCTTCCAGAGGGGGAGTGTGGAGGAGATGGGCCACTCAGGGTTCAGTGTAGCAACAATGAAACTAAAAACCTTCCTCTAGTTCCTGAACGCTTCCTCCCCTCCCAATCATCATGACCCCAATTCTACCTTGCCTTGCAGACCTGGTTATACCAGAGGATCTACAGCGGTGCAGTGGGGATCTTGAGGCACAGGGAATCTAGGACAGATGAACTCCTCAACACCAGCGGTAGGAGTGGCGACACCAGGAGGGAAGGAGGTGTAGAAAGGGAGAACCGATCTCGGAGATCTATGTGTAACTTCCTCTCTGGGAGATGGGCAATGGGGAGGCGGGTGAGAGGAGACGCCGGGGAGTGTAAGATAAGATATAATAATTATTTATAAACTATCAAGGGACCAGGGGTGGGATCGGGGAGGGAGGGGGATGGGGGGGGGGAAGAGAAACCGAGCTGATACCAGGAACCCAAGTGGAAGTGAATTATGAGAATGACGAGTGCAACGAATGTATAAGGGTGCTTTGGTCAATTGATGTATGTATAGACTGTGATAAGAGCCTTATGAGCCCCAATAAAAAGATTTTTTTTAAATAATCAAATAAAAAGTAAGAAAAATATTCATAATGGCAATAAATTTATATTAGATCACTTGAAAAAAATGATTTTTTAAGTGTGTCGTAGAGACACATGTCATGTCTCAAGACTTCTCAGGTGGCAAAGGGGGGTAATCGAATGACATCATGCAGGGAAAAGGAAAGGGTATCTAATAATTGCTTGATAAATGGCGCCTCTCCTCGTTTGCCTAGAGGAGAGATTGAAACCTCACTCTGGCATTGGCAAAAAAAGAATGTAGCTCCAACTCACCCAAGGAGAAAGGCATAAAAGCATCAGTCTTCTTCAGTGCCCCTTTGGCATCCAGAAAGTGGTCCGGGTTGAAGTCATCCGGTTTTTCAAAGTAATGTGGGTCGTGAAGGGCAGAGCTCAGGATGGGGAATACCTCAGTGTCCTGGGGGAGGGGTATATGAAACAGATCAATATAATGCACCATCTCCGCACCTCCACCCAAGAAGAACAACACCAAAAGAACCTGCATTAGCAAAGAGGTCAAGTTTGCTGTTGAAGGAAACGCAGGATGCCCATACTCTTAAGAGATGCAGGGGCTCATCGGGCCTTACCTTGGGGATGATGTACCCTCGGAAGTTCGTGTCTTTGGTGACCACATGGGGCAAACCAAAGGGCACGATGTCCCCGAATCGCTGGATCTCATGAATGACCGCATCAGTGTATGGCATTTTGACTCGGTCATCCAGAACTGGAGCTCGATGGGAGCCAATCACCTGGTGAATCTCCTTGTGGACTTTCTCTGCACACAAGAAGGGGGTCCGTGCAGCCCTGATTCACTTAATTGAAGCAAACAGTGCCAAGAGACCTTCCAGTGGGGGGATGCGCTTTCTAGGAGTCAACAAGTCAGGAAACATCGACAGTGAAGTGTAGAACGTGAACACCGCTCAGAGCAACTAGTTGGAGAGGGGAGTGGAAGAGGGAGCCACAAGGATTCGTTCCCTCTGAAATACTGTCACTTCTCTCCGCACACGGACAAGCAGAAACACACAAATGCACACACACAGCTTCTCCAACCTTAAAGGAAACCATGTTGGATGTTCCCTTATGGGTTGCTCTTCTTATGGAGTCAA
This sequence comes from Tenrec ecaudatus, assembly GCF_050624435.1. Taxonomy (NCBI): domain Eukaryota; kingdom Metazoa; phylum Chordata; class Mammalia; order Afrosoricida; family Tenrecidae; genus Tenrec; species Tenrec ecaudatus. Next base: position 18,040,334 of record NC_134547.1, read on the forward strand.
GATCATCCATAGGAAGGCTTTTTCTTTTTCAGAATTCTCTCTCCAACACTAGTAGTCCTTGTGTGTGTGTTATATGTAAACTGCACATCCTCAAGTATATCGCAGTCCTCAGGAATATGACAGTGAAATCGAGCAATAGATTATTTCATGACCAACTAAATGAATAAGTGAATCAATGCAATCACCAAACAATAGCTGAATGAATTCAGGACTGGAAAGGTTAATGAATGAACAAATTGATGAATTAATTCTATATTTGGGTATCTCTCAATAAGGAGGTCAATTGGTAAATCATTGATCAATAAATGATCCATAGATAATAAATCAATGAATGAATAGAGCAGATGGGTGAATGAATGGATGAAAGAATGTCTCTGTCAGAGGAATAAATGGATTGGTGAAAGAATGAGTATATAAAAAAATCAATGGATGGTTAGACTGAATACAGACTCATAAAGTAGAGAACGCTTGAGCAAATAAATAACTTATTCCATAGGCAAATGAAATCATTAATGAAAGTACGAATCAAAAGAAGGCTTGAGGGATGGAAAGATGACAGATAAATCAATCTGTGAGTGGTTAAAGATGAAACTTTGAGGGAAGAGCTCTTCAAATGACCCAGCCATTGAAAGGGCTGGGTTAGTGGGAATTACCCCAGGACCTGTAGAACCACTCAGGCTAAAAGGCAGAGCCTCATCTCTCTGCCACACATGACCCATAATTCCTCCTCTGCAAGTCAAAGCGGAGTCAGGAGATCCCTCCAGGTGGTCTCTCCCGGCCCCACCCACCTGTGATGTGCGGGTATTTGAGCATGAGCAGGAACCCATAGCGGAGACTGGTGCTGGTGGTCTCCGTGCCAGCAAAGAAGAGCGACAACACAGTGAGGATAAGGTTCCGCTGGTGGAATTCGGTGTCCTTGTTGGACTTCTCCTGGGTGGGGAGGACAAGGCTGGGTTGAGGAAGGCTGGGGTCTGGCACACACATGCATCCCTCTGGGCGCCAGACACCTGTTCCCCAACCTCTGGCACGCCCATCTTTCCTGCTCTGTGTTCCATCGTCCACCATCTTCACCCCTGTCACTTCCCAAGCTCATCTCTCTCCGTCTTGCTCTGCTTCCATCTTCCCATCTTTCTGGTCCATTGGTCTTTGTCTCCCACCTTGCCTTTTCCGTTTCGATCTCAGTCCTCCCTCATCATCTTCCATCGCCTCATTCTGCGTTCTCTTGCTCCCCTCCCCTCTATGGCTTCTGTTCCAGTCTCCCCCTCCCTTCTTCCCTCTCCACCCCTCCTCTACCCACTTTGTCCATGCAGAGCAGGAAGGTATCAATGAAGTCCCGGGGTGTGTTGGGGTCCAGGGTTGCTTGGTGCTTCTCCACACTGTGGGCAATGAAGGTGTTGACTTCTAAAATGATTTTGTAGATTTGTTGGTGTGTGCCGGGAAAGTGCTTCAGGACATTAGAGAAGAGCTCAAACACCTGAAAGGCAGAAGAAGCCAGGAGATGAGGCCTGACTGGGGCTGGTGGGGAGGGGAGACTGAAAGACACCCTGCTATGTGCTAGACCCTCTTCCTGGGATTGCTCTGTGCAGAGAGACAGAGAGCCGCCTCCCCCTCCAGGCTCCAGGTTTTGACGTCGACTCCTACTAGTTGACATCTCTTCCTCTCTGCCCTGCTGAATCTGTTGGTTTGTGTGGGGTTTTTTTCAGTCTGCCATCTCTATGTCTCTGTTTCTTCGCTGCTTACACCGACTCTCACGCTATCTCTGTCGCTATGTATTTCCATCTCTGTGTCTTTCTCTCTTTGATTTTCTCTCTCCCTAACAACGTGTTTCTTTATCCCCCTTTCTACTGATTGATCACTCCGTTGATCCAAGCCCCTCACTCTGACTCTGTGATTCCACTGAGCTGTTAGCCTCCTGTCTCTCCTTCTGTGTCTTCCTACTTTATCCACATGTCCTTCCATTTGCCTCCACCTCCTTGTAGTATTGCTCCTTTACCACCTCTTTCTGTGTGTCTGTCTTGGTTACACCTGGGTCTCTCTCTCTCTCTGTGTGTGTGTGTGTGTGTGTGTGTATGATTACCACCTCAGCCTGTTCTCATTCTCCTTGCCTCTCTCAGTCTCTCTGCATCTCCCTTGCTGTACCGATGCACAAAATGATGCCACTTGGAACTCTATTTATTTTGTAGCATCATCATTTTTTATTCTGCTTTATCTGGGGATAAAAGTAATTGTAGTAATTCCCCCAAAATGCAAAACTGTCTACAGTAAGGTGTGAAAGTCATCTTTGCTATCTCCATTTAGAGATCATCAATGTTAACTCTTTGGTTTGTCTCCTTCCAGAAGTGTGTGTGTGTGTGTGTGTGTGTGTGTGTGTGTTTTCTCAGCACCAGGAGCACATTGGAATCATGTGTTGGACTTGGCTCAGATACTCCCCCCAAGACCTCATCCTAGATCAGAACCCTCAATAAGAGGTCCTGGGTACCTGTATTTGTGGCAACCCCATATGTGAATCTAAAATCTGTAGCTATGACAGAGAGAGTACAATATTTGCCTATCCAACCTTTGTCTTTCAGACAGTTCAATAAAACCTGTTTTATCAGTCATGTCATACAACCAATACCAATATCAATTGGCATATTTTTACTCCTTAAAGGCTGACTAAATGGTTTCACTCAAAAAATACAATGGATGGGTAGGCAGGTTAGTCAAAAAAGGGAAATGTTGCAGGTGTTTTGTTTTGTTTAAGTGGAACCTTTTTGTTATCATCTGAGGGCGGTTATTTTAAAAAGCAACAACAGAGAGAGAAGAAAATGGGAAGCAAATGGAGAAATGGGGTTTCTTATTTTCACATGTCCATGTCTTCAGATGAGGCAGAGACTTTGCCAAAGACTGACAAAGATGCAAAGGCAGATGGGGTTAGAAGAGTAGAGACTGAGAGTCTGATTCGTTCTATTATCTTCTCAACTTTGTCTTTCAAGAGCCCTTTCTCTTCGCTTCTTTGTCTTCTTTAGCTTGTTTTCTCTCTAACTCCTCTCATTTCTCCTTCTCTTCTCTCCTCCAATCACTCTGATTTTTTTTAGGTCTCTCTCCCTGCATCTCATGGCCCCTGATCAGTGGGAACAGTGTATGTGTTTGGCTACTAACCAAAAAGTGAGTGTTCGAGTGCCCCTGACGTGCCTCAGAAGAAAGGCGTGATGCGTTCATTACTTCTGAAAAATCAACCACTGGAAACTCCATACAACACAGTCAGTCTGGGGAGTCTGGGGAGTCCCTAGGTGATGCAAATGCTTTAGAAGCTTGGCTGCTGATCAAAAAGATGGAAGTTCAAATCCACTCAAAGATGCCTCCCAGAAAGGCCTAGTGATCCACTTCTAAAGAGTTCAAAGAATAAAAACCCTATGGAACTCGTCTTGAGAGATGGCGACATCTACTGGCACAACCCAGTTCACAAAGACAACGGTCTACATTAGACTTGGATGAGTAGCGACTGGGATCTTAAAAGGTGGTGAGCAGCTTTCTCAGGTGTGACCGTTTGTCTTTCCCCGGCCAGAAGGAAGAAGAGTGACGAGAATTGAAGCGCACATGAAAACACGCAGTCCACAACCCTGGAACCCATAGTAGATGGTGCCCCGCTATCACTGCCATCAGCTCCCCAAAGGATCACGCTAAGCAGTCCTAGGTAGATTACGTGAAAACGGGGGGGGGGGGTGCTAAAATCATAAAAGAGGCCAGGCTGACTGCTTGGATGGGACAGGTAGGACCTTGAAGATTATGGCCCTTCGTCAACCTTCAGGTCTAGAAATGAAAACATCGTTACATTAGAAAAATCCACGGTCTACGATTCAAGGGGGTGTTGACCCAATGACAGAGCTCAGAGGGTTAGGAAGGCGAGAGGAGCGGAATGGGGAGGTGGGAGCTGGTACTTGCATTGGATGCCTTGGAACAATGTATGTGTAAATTGTTGAACGTAAGACGGATGAGCTCCTCTGTAAACCTTCACTTCATTCACAGTCAAACAAAATGCTTTCAAAAGCTAACTGCCATCTAATTCCAACTAAATTATAATCAAACCCAAACCCTATGCAGCACAGTTCTACCCTGACACGCATGGTCACCATGAGTAGCAGTTGATTGACTCCAGAGCATTTTGTTTTGTTTCTCCCTGACCCTCCCTCTGTCTCTTGCGACCTCCTCCATCGCACCCTTTTCGTTCTCATAGTCTCTCACTCCCCGCCCCTGGGACCCTGTGTCTCCCATCTCTGTGTGGTGTCAGCTCTTCTCCCCAACCCTAAGGTACATGGCTGCGCCCAAAAGACAGACCTCGACTCTTCCTGCCTTAAATGCTCCCCCTCCCCTTCTCCCCTGCCCCCTTCCATCCCTCGCTGACCTGGTTGGAGAAAGAGCTGATCAATGCCAATATCTGATAGAAATTATCCAGCAGTCTCAGGAATTTTGGGTCTTTATAGGCAAAGCGTTCTCCAAAGACAATGGAGCAGATGATGTTGGCTGTGATGGCGTGGAAGAAGAAGGTGGGGTCCAGTAGGGCTCCTAGAAGGAGAAGTTGGCAGGTCAGGGGACAGGAAGTCAGGAGGAGATGGATTTGCCTGCTGCCTCATCTTGGTCTGACTATTCCCCACTGCTCAGGAGTTATTGCAAGAACGGTAGCATCTGACTCTAGCTTTCTCTTACAATATATACCCCAGGTCCCATTCGAAGTATGTCACCTATGGTGCCATTTGCTTCTCACCACAGCCCTGTGACAAATCAAGAGCTCAATTTTCTAAATTGGCAGGCAGAAAGATGAAAGCATTCGAACAATCTCATCACAACTACTGATTGCTGAGGGAGCCAGTATTCAGACCTAGACAACCTGGTGACAGAATCATAGCTGTTGATCCTTATGCTACATCTTCTGGGGGACCTCAGCTCTGTGAGCCTCTACTCAACTCTGTGAACAAGTCCCAGGGCAGTTAGTGACACAGAGCAGGTGATCAGCTTATCCGCACTGAAAAGGCTTGATCCTGGCAATCCCTGTCACTCTCCCTTCATCACCTCTCTCCCATCTTAGTTCTCTGGCCTTCATTTGTCTATCAATGCCTATATGAATATGATCCAGGTTTTCCCCCGTTCCTGATTGAAGGAGGTGGTTGTGGGCTGGGAGCTCAAGGACATCCAATTTGTGCAGCCCCTCTCTCTCTTTGAATTATACTTTGATGTCTTCCCTTGTTTCTATTGGTAACTCTGTCTGTCTGTCTAATTTGTGAGTGTGTGAACCAATCATTTGCCATTTCGATGTTTTCATAAACACAGTTAAGTGGCTCACTGAGTTGTTTGGCCATCATCTGAAACTGTTCCCCAATTTTTTCCATCACCCTCCAACAGATGCTCAGTGTCCTCGAAGCCTTAAGATCTCCTTTCCCCCTCCCTCTGCCTGCTGACCACTAATCAACAGAGTCTCCACACCACTGGTTCTCAACCTGTGGATCACGACTTCTGTGGGGGTCAAATGACTCATTTACAGCAGTCGCCCGATTCATAACAGTAGCAAATGACAGTGATGAAGTATCGAGAAGTATAATTTTATGGTTGGGGGGGGGTCACCACACATGAGGAACTCTATTAAAAGGTGGCCGCAATACGAAGGTTGAGAACCACTGCTCTACAGGGATCATTCAATTGTGGTCCCATCATCTCATACCCACTAGGATGGCTGGGGTTGTTTTGTTTCCTTTTTTAACAACAAAAAACAAAAAGAATAGACAAGATTGTTTGTTGGTGAGCCTCTGGAGACAGGGGAGTCCTCGCCTGTGGCTGGGGGAACTGTAATGTCTGTGAAAATAGTTTGACAGGCTTGAAACCACTCATTTAGTTATGTGGCTTGAAAATTTAAGTGCATTCCTCTCTAATTTCCTGTCTCCTCATAGCCCCACCTTTCTTGCCTTCTGCCTCTTGAGTCTCTTCCACCATGAATTTTTGTCTCTTTTTGTATCTCTCCTTCCTTTCTTTCTTTTATTTCTTGCTCCACCATCTCTATCTTTGTCTCCTTCCCTGCTTCTTTGTCCTTGTCACTCTGTTTGTCTCCTTCTGCCTTTCAATCCCAGCTCGCTCTGCCTCTATGTCTCAATGGCTCCCTTTGTCTCCTCCTCCCCTGTCTGGTCTGTAGAGATATGTTCCATGGTATTTTCGGAGAGAGAGTTTAATAAAGAAAGTAGTAAAATTTGAAAATAAAGGAGATGGAGATGATCACAGAGTTGTAGTCCCTTTGCTGTCCCAGCTAACCCATGATTTCTACTGGAGAATCCAGAAACAGCCAAAAGCAATTCCTTGAGGGCCCTTCCACTGTCCAACTGGCTCTGCTCCCAGCCAGCTCATCAGCCGCTCAGCCAAGGAAAGGAAAGTTCAATTGACTCTGCCCAACATGTCTGTCCATTTTTTCTTTCCCTTTTGCTTTCCTGATATTCATACTATAACATTCTATACCATGTGATATCATAGTGAGCCCTAGGGGTGCGAATGGTGCGGCGGTCAGCAGCTAACGCAAAGGCTGGCCGCTCAACCAACCGAGCAACCCGAGGAGACAAGCACCTGGCAATCCATTTCCAGACAGCCAGGCCCATGGGGAAGCCCTCTCTGCACCATGCAGTTGCTATGGGTTGGAATCTACTGGATGGCACTTCCCAGCAGTTATTGTATTGCAGTGCATCCTGTTCCTCCATGCACTGCTTCCATGGAATGTACGTGTTCCAATTATTCTTTGGCAACCTGTAGAGTTCCTATCTTTCCCAAGCTCTGCGCTTTCCTCCTACCCATCTCTGTCGATCCCTAGTCTCCTGTTTCTCCCTCTAAGCCCTTCAGTGTCTCAGTCTCCATCGTTTCCTATTTCTCTCTCTCTCTCTCTCTCTCTCCCTCTCTCTCTCTCCCACTCTCTGACCTCTCCTTCCCTCTCTCCAAAGCTCACCCTGGGATTTCTGAAGCTCTTCCACCAGACACTGAGCCTCTTCTTGGATCCGCTCCTCCAAGCTCCGCTTGCCCATCCCTAAGTCCCTCATGGTGGCCAGAGAAAATCGCCGGAGGGTTTTCCAGCGCTCTCCATTGGCAAAAACGATGCCTGGGGGGATGGGGAGGGGTGGGGAGAAGTACGGGTTGCAGACGGGGTTTGGAAGGAGACACCAATCCCCTCTCTACACCCCCTCTCTTCTTTGACCCCCTTTATCCTCCCAAGCCCATCCTCCCTCATGCCCCGAGAGGAGTCTGCAATTCTGCCTCCGCCAAGCAGTCCAGCCTCAGAAACCCACAAGGGCAGTTCTGCTCTGTCCTGCAGGCAGGCTATGGGTCAGAATCGACTTCACCGCAGTGCATGTGCGTCTGAGATCCTGCCGCTTTCAGGGTATTACCGTATCCTTGGAAAGCTTTGTCAAGGGCAGCAATTTTCCCCCGGCCCGAGAAGGCGTCAGCTTGGTCCACCAGGGCTTCCCGTATGGCCTCCGTCCCGCACAGCATGACCACCGGCCTGGGCCCCAGGTACACGGTGAACACATCCCCGTATTTCTCTCGGAGCTGCCAATTATAGCCCCACCCAAGACAGCGAGAGTCAGTGTGCCCCTCTGTAGCCATTAAAAAACAAACAGTCTCAAGATCATACCTATATTACAAAGAAAAATATTTACTATCACCATTGCTGTAATGGAAAGCAAAGGTTTTAGACCAATAGGCAAGACTTTGAGGAGGCCAGGGGGAGGATGAGAACAGGATGGTGAGAGGGAATGGGGGGGGGCTTGAATGGAGAGTTTAACAGAATAATGTCATTGATTTCATTTCGTGAGAACAGCTTTCACTTTATATATACAAATATATATAATGTTTATATATGGATTTGGAGTCTCAATTAGAAAACAAAGTAATCTCAACAATAAATAATAGTTGATTCTGATGCTGTAACATGGCCCCGTCGACTCAAACTTCGAACCTTCCAGTTAGCAGCCAAGACTGTTTACATGACCCCTGGGACTCCTAAACCTGCAAACACGTGTATATAGATTGGTAATTAGTCACTACCCATGATACTCCACCCTGGGTGCTCCTACCACAGCTCAGGACCCAGCAACTAAAAGGTTAACCCTGGATGCAGCCAAGGTCACCTGTGGTTGCTTGATGCCTGGAGAAATAGGGGTGGTGAACTATTTTGAAATACTTCTGCTATCACCCTCCCATACCCTTGAGCCTCACCGTATCTTCCCAGCATCACCAAATCTTGATTTCTATCTTTCCTTCAACTCACCCTCCTGCTGACAATTCCCAAGGAGACAACCCTGAAGCACCCACTCTGAAGACGATCTGAGAAAGTAACAGCACTCTGCTCACGATCGTGAAATATATAAAATACCGGCAGGGCCAATTGGGAAACTGCTTGAACAGTTCTACTGAAGCCAAGCAGTGTGGAGAATACTCAGCCACCCCCCCCCCCCGTTTCCTGCCTAGATGCATCCCCACTGGAAATGTGTACATGCGCTCACCCCAAAAATATCCAGGACAGGTGGATCTTCAGAGACAGTAACTGGATAGGAACATGCAGGAGAGGGTGGGGGCGGGGTAGAGGAGTATGAGGAGCTAACAGCAATGAGCACGAGAAGAAAATGTTCGGAAGTAGATTGTGATGAGGATTGCACAAATCGTCTTAATATGGTTAATTAAATTGTATGGTATGTGAGGAAAGACTATGATGAGCTAGCGGTTCATCACTACTAAGAAAGAACACAGACAAGAACAAGTGTTAGCAAAAATGTGGAGAAATTGGAACCCTTTTCCACTGGTGCTGGGTAAGTAAGTTAGTGTAAAACTAGTTTTTGGAAATAGTTGAAAACTCTTCAGAAGGTTTAGATGTATACTTTTGAACTTAAGTTCTATATTGTATTTTCTTAGTGTTAATGAGTTTGGAGTTTGGGACTTTTGTTTGTTTGGTTGGGTTTTTTTTGTTGTTTTTCTTTCTTTTTACTTGATTTTGTGCTATACACAAAATCCAGGATGGGTAAGTCTTAGAGACAGTAACTGCATTACTAGTTTCATGGACTTGGGGGGAAATGGGGAGTGAATAACCAATACAAGTAAGAAGAAACTCTTCTAAAATTTATTACAATGATGATTGTGTAATCATTTTCAATATGCTTAAACTATTGTATGGTATCTGAAGTATATATCACAATGTCAATAAAAGTGTTATTTTTGTAATGAAGAAGGACAGTCGTGGGAGCCTTATTAAAATTCTCATCAACGTAGGTAAGGAATTCATGCATCATAAAATACTCATGCAAGGGAATACTCTACAGCAAAGAAAAAGAACAAACTGTCACTGTACACAGAAACAAAGACAATTCACCGGCATAATGCTGAGTGGAAACAATTAAGATGCAACTCCATCTATTTATACTGAGTTCAGAAAGAGGCAAAACTAAACTAGGGTCAGGATAGTGTAGAGGGCAGTGATGGGAAGGAGTGAGCGGGCTTGCTCTACATGCCAATGTCATGGGTGTGAATATCTGTTGAGCTGGGCAAATGAGAGTTGTGCCTGTTTGAGATGATGTCAAACTCCAATAAAAATGTACTTAAAATCAGAAAAAAAGGCTCCATCAACTTCAGAATCTCTCACCAGGGTCTCTGCCGACCCTCTTCCTTGGGGTCCTACAATCATCTCACTCTCTGGGGCCAGAGTGATCTTATTGAAATACCAATTCGCTCCTGTCCCTAGCATGCCGTATTCCTTCCAATGCTTCTACGTCTTAAAACAAGCTCTGAGGTCTTTGTCATGGTGCACACAACCCCACGTGGCCTGGCCTCATAATCCCACTGACTTTTCCTCCTCCACCCAGCTCTCGGACTTGAAAACCAGCCTAGGTTGTTTCTCCTGACATGCAGGGGTGGTTCCCAATTCAGGGTTCCTGCAATGACCCTGGCCTTGCGCTGGTGTCCAGGACAAGGTCTCAGGATCACAGCAAAGTTGAGTCTGTCTGTCTTTCCCTGATGACTCGAGTTTCTCAATCCTTTCCAGAAGATCACCCCATTTTATGTTCATCACAGTTCTTATCAGTCAGAGGGACACAAAGCACCTCAAGTTGTTCTCAAGTCATGGAAGGATGGGTCTTGCTTGAGTCAATTGCACTGTTGATGAATAGATGCCTACTTAAAATGCAATCATGCCTAAAAAGCCGTGATTGGGAGCTGACTAAATGACCCACACGTGGCAGCCACCCATCTAGCGCATTAAGTTCCTTACTGGAGCCCTGCTATTACACTGGTTATGCACTGGGCTCAGATCCACAGGTCCAGAGATCAAAACCACCAGGGCACACAACTGTTTCCACATCTGGTGGATCCTAGGACCCATTAGGGAGATATGTTTTTCCCATGTCCTTATCTATATCTCCAATGATTAAAGATGTTTAAACATTTGGGCATAAATAAATCCTTTGAGCATTTTATTAAAGCTGGGCATCCTCCACAAATAGGTACACACATTTGTGCATATAATTTAGGGGGGTCACAGACTGCACTGAGGCTCTTCCAATGACCCTCTAGATCCCCACAGGCCTTCCTCCACAGGAGGAACATGAGGTTTTCTACTCGGTCAATGATTACCGTCTCAGAAGCTCACAGCGGGCAGTTCCATCCTGTTCCATGGGGTCACGATGAGTCGGTCATTGACTCGATGGCAGGGAGTTTGGAGAAGGACCTCACTGATGAGGAGTCCTTTCCAAGTCTCCCAGGATCCTTCCCTTCCCTTGCTGCTCTCCCTCCCTCTCCGCCACTGCCCTGGCTTGGACTCCAGCCTGTGTGTAGTTCCTCTGCCTCTTTTTCTCTCTGCTAGTGGCAGCTGGCATCTAGGGACTGTATCAAGGGAAGCTGGAAGAGTAAAATTCTACACCTGTGCCCCATACGCACCACACCTCTTCATAGCCATCTGCCCCCTGCTAGGACAATGCCTGTGTCCTTTCAATTGAGCAGGAAGGATTGGGACAACCTGACCACAATCCGCCAGGCTTCAGCTCCATGCACCTTACCTACCGAACCAGGGATGCACTCCATCCCTGAGCCGGGACACCTGACTCTTTCTTAGGGATACTTGAGTGATTCCCAAGTACCAAGGTAGGGACCAGCCACCCTCTGACCCTGCCCTTCAGGCTCTCACCCTCAGGATGGATTTGAGTAGACCTCTTCTGTCCATCTGCAGAAGGTTCCCCAAAAAAGGCAGAGGACGGGGACCTGGAGGGAGGTGGCTGTGGGTCTTTGGGTGGTCCCTGGCCAGGAGAAGTAAGAATCCTGTGAAGACAGTGAGGAGGAGGAGAATGCTGAGCTCCATGGCTCTAGGCTGCGTGTCTTCCACTCCAGTGCAGCCCCGCTGGCTTGAGCTGGGACTTTTATCTGAACCTGCCTCCTCGCTTGGTTATGTCATCCCATCAGTCCCACCCCCCCTTGCATCACTGTCCCTGAGTGTGACCTTAGAAAAGGTGCCAAGGGATTCATACTTCCTCCTCTGGAGGCCCAACATCTGCTCCTTCACCCCCTCCCTAGGGCTGGCAAGGCTCCTGAGGCAGACACCGAGGTTCATGTACAAGTGTGCGTGTGTTGTCATTGGGTTTTCTGGTGGTTGTTTTTGTTTTGTTTAGGGGGGGGTTGTTTTGTTTTTAGGATAGAGATGAGCATACACCTTCCCGCCTGTGGCTAATATGTATGCACTGTTCCATGTTCATTTGCCTGCCTGTGATCATAGTATTTTTGTATGTGAAAGGCTATCAGTGAGCGGGGAAGACCAAGAATAATGGAGGAATTAACAGGATATTATTGTTTATTTCATTTCTTGACATGGGCTATGTAATCTCTATATATAATGTTTTTTTTAATCCCTCCAGAGTTTTGATCCCTCAGATCTAAAGAGTGGTTTGAATGGTTGGTTGGTTGGTTGGGTGGTTGGGTGGTTGGTTGGTTGGTTGGTTGGTTGGTTGGGTAGATGGTTAGTTAGTTGGTTGGTTGGTTTCAAGAGGAGGGAAAGCAACCTTGAAATGGACTTGGAGTCTTTAGCAACAAACAATTTCATCCCAAGCAACAAACCAAAAACAGCATCATGGAGAGGATGTTGGCATTTATTGCAAACACGAAGATGTGTGTTTCTGTGTGGAGTCTGGGCACGCTCGCAGGTGTGCTCTTGTAGGACCTATGGACTCACATACATTTCATTGTAGATGGAAATGTGTGCCTGCATTTGGAGGGCCGTGTGATTTTCTGAGGGCAAACCTAGAGGTACGTGTGGGTGCTTGTGTGTGTGTGTGTTTGTTGTCTGTGTGCCTACTTGTGTCTGTGTGCCTGCTTATATATGCTTGCTGAGTTTTATATGGGCAGGTGTGTTTGTATATGCATAATGGGAATGGTGTATGTCCGTATATGTGAGCCTGCATGTGTGTGTATGTGCACTTGTGCTGCGTGTGTGTGTGTGTGTGTGTGTGTGTGTGCATCTCCGGGTACTTGTGTTTGAACAGCCTGTAGTCGCTCAGAGATTATCTCTCTCATCTCCCCCCAGAAAGCCACAGCCAGAAAGACGGGAGAACCCAAGGGAAGGCCGGGAGACACAGAACTGGCAAGACAAAGATGGAGGAGTCCAATGGACAGAGACAGAGCCCTGGCAGGTCAAGTGATCGGGTGTCTCTTGATATCTTTGATTGCTTGGGCCAGCTTTGGACAGTCCTTCCCTGCCACTGGTTCTGTCTTCACATTACAACACACCTTCTCTGACCCTCCCTCCGTGTGTGTGTGTGTGTGAGTGTGTGTGTGTGTGTGTGTGTGTGTGTGTGTGTGTGTGTGTGACTTGCTACCACTCGCCCTATCACCATCTCAGTGTCTGTGCTCTGGGAGTGCAAGGACTGAGTCCTATTCACTTGATTGTCCACTGGGTTTGGGTCTGTCTCCATCATCATTGATCAGTCACCTGGCCAATTCCTGGCAGGGATCAGTCCAAGCCCATACGTGTTGACTTTTGAATGTGTCCGTGTCGGCCTGTGTTGGCTTCCAATTGTCTCTGCTCTAGAGAGCAGGGAGGAGGTGGGCAGGCTTTTATTTAATACTTGTTGGACCCAGAACCCTGAACTTGGCAGCTGACTCACCCCCACATTGTAGTACTTTGACACGAGGAGGACGGTACCTATGATTTCAGTCCCTTGAAAGGGAGCAGTTTGTCCTTTGCTCACCTTGGTGAGGTGCCACCATGGACTTTTCTGACCCAGGGACCTGGTTCTCTGTGCTCTGTGATGGGGGCCAATTCAAGACCTCTCTCCAGCATGAGATCACTGAGAGGAAGCATGAGGTGCTTTACGTAGAACATCCCACTTTACCCTGAAAGAGAAAGGAATGGGAGTAGTTCCCTGGAGGGGGGCAGTAGTTCCATGAAGGAGGTACAATCTGGGGTTCAGGGACAGAGCCAGTCCCTGGTGACGTCACAGAGAAGGAATTTTTTTAAGATGTTGTTGTGTTGATTCTATCTCATGGCAACTGCACATGTGTCACAACAGACCTGTGTTTCCTAGGTTGACACTCCTGTGGTTAATCGGGTGATGTTTCAGAAGCAGAGCACCAGGCCAAGGGAGCTCCGTGTGGAGTTGAACCGCCAACCTTTTGATTAGCGGTCCAGTGTGCTAACCAATTGTAGATTCCTGCCTCAAAAATCCTAGGGAGCAGTTATAGTCTGTACCACAAGGGGATGCTATGAAATGGACCGAGCTTGACCACAGTCAACGAACGAACCTTGTGGTGTGGCAGGGTGGTTGCGCATTGGGTGGATAACCACAAGGTTAGCAGCTGAAAGCCACCCGCTGCTCTGCAGAGAAAAGATGAGGCTTTCTACTCCCATCAACAGTTACAGCGCTGGGAACCACCGGGGCAGTTCTACCCTGTCCTATAGGATCACTAGACCCTGGCATGGGCTCGGTGGCAGTGAGTGACTTTTAAGTGTAAAATGAAGTCTCTGGAGGCACCTCAGAGGAAAGACTTGGTCACTAGTTCCGGGAAAATGATGACGCACGGCTATGACATAGAGCATCACCAGCCATTGGGATCAACTCAACGGCAACTTATTTCCCATTGACAGAAGCGGAAAAGAGAAGCTGGTAAAGACTTCTTGCTGTGTAGGTGCTGATCAGTCAGTTCCAACTCATAACACCCTCTATGGGCAACTGAATGAGACACTGCCCTGTCCTGTGCCAGCCTCACAATTGCTCTTATGTCTGAGCGCCTCAAGGTAGCCAGAGTGTCAGTCCATCTCATGGAGGGCCTTCCCCTTCTTGACCGCCCTCCACTTCACCAAGCATGAAGTCCTTCAGTAGGGACTGGTTTCTCCTGGCAACATGTCCCAAGGATGGAAAATGGCGTCTCACCTCCTTGCCCTCAGGGGCATCCCAGGTGTACTTTTCCCAAGACAGATGTGTTTGTTCTTTTAAAGACTTGGTATTTGGGAGGGAAAAACATGATTAGAGCTAGAGGTGAAATGTGAAGAAACCCAGAAATTGGGATGAAGCCAAGAAACAGATAAGGGTCTAAAGTATAGAGAGGGAGGTCAAGAATGGGAAGAAACAAGAGCAAACAGGAGATTGAGAGGATGAAGCAGAGACCCAAAGAGACAGGAAAGAGGAGTGTGCAGAGACTCAAGCTGCCACCTTGTCCCCACAGCTGAGCGACCAGTCCTGTCCTGTTGCTAAAAGACAGTGCAGAGAGCGCTCCCTGTGCTGGCAGATAAAAGCTGATGTGTGTTTTTGTTTCTTTGTTTTTTTGTTTATGTGAAAAATTTCCACTGGAGAAAGAAGAGGTTGCCTCCTCTCATCAAGAATTATGGGCTCAGAAACACCCAGAAGTATCTAATTTGTCCAATAGAGTCTCTAATAGCCAGGATTGACCAGATAGCACTGGATTTGGTTTTGTTTTGTTTTTGGTAAATAGAAACTCAGTACGTCTTAAGTAATACCTCCCACACAGAAAACTCTTTTGAATATGGGTTGTGTGTTGAGCTGCTAAGAACAAGGTCAGCAGTTCTAAACCACAAATAGCCCCTTGGGAGAAAGAGAACTATTTCTACTATCATAAAGATGTGCAGTCCCAGAAACACATAGGAGCAGTTCCACTCTGTCTTGGAGGTTCGATGAGCTCACTGACAGTGAGCCTCCATTAGCAGGAAGATTTACTATTCAGATCCTTAAAATACAGGAAAGTCGTCTTAGTAAAAAGAGAGAGATAAAGACAGAGGGGGGGAGAGGGAAGGAGGGAGGGAGACCTGGGCAAATAACATCTGATTTTAAAAATATATTTGATTGCATTTTCCATGAACATTTACACAGCCAATTCGGTTCCCATTTAACAAGTATACACGAATTGGCTAGTGACTTTGATTATGTGTGTCATAATGTGTCCATACCTGCTCTGATTTATTTCATTCCCAGTCATCTAATTTATCTTGCCCTCTTCCTTACCTTTCTATCTTGTTGCAGAGCAATGAGTGCCCATTTGGTCTCATGTAGATGATTTTTTTAAAGATGTGCAATCCTCATGAATTGTATCCTTTATTTAGTGAGCCAAACTGTTATGCTAGCTAAAAAATTGGCCTCCAGAGTATTTTCAGTTTAAGGTTTCCAACATCTGGCTTTCACTTAGTAGAAATGTACAGCGGTCTTGCAAACACATTTATTCATAAGTACGCTGCAGCTTAGTGGGTTCGTTAATGTAACGCTTCTACACACAGTCTCTCATAGTCCATTCTCAGCTCACAAACTTGAACCAGATTGATGACACCAGGATAAGAGATCGTGGAGATATGCAAATTCAGCAGCCGAAACAAAGCCAGAGGCTGACTGTGGAGCAGGCCATCAATTGTTCATAAGTAAATTCAAGTTGAAGTTGAAGAAATTTAAAACAAATCCACAGAGTCAAAATACAACCTTGAGTATATGAGATGGTACCCAAAACACTGGGGTTGGAGGCTGCTCTGCGGGGTGGAACTTTCTTAGTCTGCATTTTTCCCACTAGATGACTATCCAGCAACTCACCTTGAATTAGTGCACCTAGTGGCATCACCTGGGAAATTTCTCTAGGGTCACAGGGAATTTTTTGTAAAAGCAGTTTCACACCAACCTAATTTTTTGTGATGGCCTAAGTAAGAGAACAGCATGCAGCTATGTTTTGTTTCCTGCTCCGACAAAAATGCTGCAGAAAATATTACAAAGACAGCACTATGGGGAAAATTCAAGTGTAGGAGTGGTTTTCTCTTTTCCAAAAAGGTGGGATGTCGGTTGGTTACAAACTTCATTTTAGACAGCCAGCAACTCCCCAAACAGATGAAAATGTCGAATCATGGAGCATTTGGAATTCGTTCCACCAGGTCAGACTGTTAATCTAGCTTTCTATTTAGAGGTTCTGAAGAGATTGTGTAAGAGTGTGCAACAAAAAAAGACCAATTGGTGGCAGACAGGGGATTGGTTTTGCCATCAAGACACTACACCTGCTCACACAGCCACCTCAGTGTGTCAGTTTTAACAAAAAAACAGCAGGCCTCTCTTCCCCATGTGCCTTACTCACCTGACCTCACTGTATGCAATTTCTTTTTCTTCCCTGAATGAAGAGCTATATGAAAGACAGCAACTTGATGACATAGGAAGATGAAGAAGAAAACGATGGAGGAGCTGACAGCCATCCAAACAGAGGAGCTTGAAAAATGTTTCCAGGAATGGAATCACAGATTTGGCTAATTTATTACATGTAATGGAAAGTACTTTGAAGATGATAAGGTTGTGTAGTAAAAAATAATTTTAATACATAGCTTTGAAATTTTTCCCACTGTTTTGGAGGTACCCCCTCATATATCACTTGAATTTCAAGAACGTCTCAAAAATAGATTTTACTCATTGAACCGTAATGACAGAAGACAAGTGTATGCTTAAAAACACTGGCAAAGATTATAGCCCAGGACCACAAGTCTAATACAGCACTAAGGATTATCAGAGCCTTACCCTCCGCGCACCATACCACCACGTTAGCAATGCCCCTGTACAAATAGTTACAAGAGAATAGAAAGTACTACAAGACTAAACCTCTATTTATGAAAGAGTTCTATAGAAAACCCAAAGACAAAGAGAAAGAAAACAAGAATATTAGAGGAAATTTTAGCCTCTGATACTACAGCTAGAGCAGCCAATAAACACTAACTCCTGGACAGATAAACATAAAAGCTTACCTGAAAGGACTATTTATATCACTTCCTTTGCAGAAGTGGATGGGCTTTGGGCCTCTGCTCTAGCCCTCCCTCAATGAAAGAACACTTTGTTCTAACAACCTGGCATTCTTTGATGCTCACCCTCCCAACACGATTGCTGAAGACATTGCGGGGCCACAAGCAAATGTGGAAAAGAAAGTTGATGGTGCCTAGCTATCAGAAGATAAAGCATCTGGGTCATAAAGTCTTGAAGTTAAACAAGTGGCTAGCTAGCAGAGAAGCAACAGCCCACATGGAAGAAGCACACCAGCCTGTGTGACCATGGGGTGTCAACAGGATCAGGTAACAGGTATCAGAAGACCCAACACAAATAAACAAACAAAAAACATATTGTTAAGAATGAGGGAGGTTGGAGCAGAAGACCCAAAACCCATCTGTAAACAGTGGGACATCCCCTCACAGAAGGTTCTCAAGGAAGGGATGAATCAAACAAAAGGGTGTATAGCACCGATGTAACACACAATATTCCTCTGGTTCCTTGAGGCTTCCTCACCCCCTCTATCATGACCCCAATCCTGACTTCACTGAAGGCTAGGCCAGAGCATGTACACAGGTACAGATAAAAGTTAACACACATGGAATCCAGGTCAGATAAACCCCTCAGGAACAGAAATGGGAGTAGTGATTCTAGGAGGTTAGGGGCAAACTGGGGAGAGGAGGAGAAAAGAATCATGGGGGTAGGAAGAGAATGGTCAGTGTAAGTTAAGAAAATAATAATTTATAAAGGAGTCATGAGGCCGGGGGGGAGGGAGTGTAAAAAGATGAGCTGATACCAAGGACTCAAGTAGAAAGTAAACATTTAGAAAATAATGATGGCAACATGTGTACAAATATGCTTGATACAATTGATGTTTGGATTGTTATAAGAGTTGTAAGAGCACCCAATAAAATTATCTCTAAAAAGATAAAAATAAAATAATTATAGGAGTCTAATGGAAAAAAATAGACAACATGCAAGAAAAAGGTGAGTCATGTAAATAGAGAAATAGAAATTCTGAGAAATCAAGAACTGTTGTTACAAATCAAAAGCACGGAAAGAAAAACGAAGACTCCATCCATGCAGTTACATAATATTGTGTTAACGTGAGGATAGTAAGAGTAAAGGGGTGGAGTCTTGACGTTCAATCAGCTCACAACCAAAAAAGATACCTCCTTGAGGGCATGGCTTCTCATGAGGATTCTGGGAACTTCCTCTCTCTCTCCCTTGGGGTGGGACACACACTTTTTCTCTGCTTCACCTTCACTCTGAGTGTTGGAGGAGTCACATGGAGGTCCACACCAGCACTGAGATGCTTCCACCACCACTGGATGCACAAGACTTTTCACCCACCTGTCTGTGATCTTCCTGCATTCAGCATCATTGCATGTGCTTCATGAGTCTGAAGTGTAACTTATAAACTAGTATAAGATACATGGACTAATATAAAATTTATGGACTTGATCTGGACTGGGCTGGAAAAGTTCTTTCAATATACAATTGTGCTTTCATATAAAGCTCTTTCATATATATATATATATATATATATATATATATATATATATATATATATATATATATATATATATGGATTTGTTTCTCTACTCACCTCAGCATAAGAGGTCCTCTAATGGACTTACCAGTTGACTGAAAACAGCTAAAGAAAGAATCCGTGAGCTTCAGGACATATCCATAAAAAACACCCAAAAGTGAAAACTAAGAGAAAAAAGAATGGAAGGAGAAGGGAATGAAGTAGCAAAGAACTATAGGACAATTACAAAAGCTGTGATATGTACAGCACTCAAATACCAAAAGGAGAAAAAAGAGAGGGAGACAGGAACAGAAGGAGCATTTGAAGTCATAATGGCTGAGAATTTACAAAATTAATGCTAGGTGCCAAACGACAGATCCAGTAAGTCACAAATAGCAAGCACAAAACAATTTAAAACAAAGAGACCGCACCTGAGCATTTCTTATGTAAGCTGAGTGGGGAAAAAGAAACAAAATTCTTGAAAGAATCCAGGTGACTAAAACAGTGTAGCAGTAGAGCAAACATGGAGGGGCAGTGGAAGACAGGAAGGGCCTCCACACGAGAGATGGACACAGAGGTGCCACCGCGGGCTCCAACATAACAACAATGGTGAGGATGGAGCGGCACTGGGCTGTGTTTTCTGTTGTGCACAGGGCCACTTTGAATCGGAACCGATTCGACAGCAACTAACAACAACACCAACATAGAAGAAAGGGGAACAGTATTATTTAAACTTCTATTTCAAGAAATATGGAAATATTTAAATGTTAAGGGGAAAACAACAACAACCTAGAATCCTGTACCGGTTGAAATGACCCATGGAAGTGACAGAGACAATCCATCTGTCATGGCTCTGCATGACTCGGTTTGTGGTGGTGCAACACTGTTTTGAATCCTGTAGCTTTTTAGTTTGTTTGAAAATGAAAAAAAATGTTCTCCCTCCCAAACTACTTTTTCAAAATTCATTTGGCTATTTGAAGGTCCTTTGAAATTCCATATTAAATATTTGAATAGGTTTTTCTGTTTCTGCAAAAAATACATTGCATTGAACATTTATCTATCACTTTGGGTACTGTGAGCATTCTGACTATATTAAATATCTGAATTCATATATACAAGTTCGCTTTCTAATGATTTGGGTCTTTAGTTTATTTCAGAAATAATTTGTCATTTTCAGCACACAAGCCTTTCTTTTTTCTTATTTTGGCCTTCTTTGTTAAACTTTGTTTATTTTAACAAATTTTTATATTGGGGTCTCTTACGGGTCTTATGACAATCCATACATCAATTGTGCCGAGTCCATTTGTACATTTGTTGCCATCATCATTCTCAAAACATTTGTTTTCTGCTTGGTATCAGCTCCTCATGTATCTCGGTTTAGTATCAAGATCATTCCAACCTCATAGAATGACTTACAAAGTGTTCTCTCCTGTTTCAGTTTTTCATTATTGTTGTTAGATGCTATCGAATTGGGTCCAACTTTTAGCATCCCGTTGTATAACAGAATGAAACACTGCCTCATCCAGTGTGGTCAGAGGAATCCAGCCAACCAACAACCGAAGGGCCAGAAGGCACAAATGCACAGCGATAATATATATAAATTATAGTAAAGTCATAGAGGATAAGAAAGTTAGGAGAGAGAATACAGTAAAGGAATCAGACACATTTGTGGCACGATGCTCCCCTCTGCTCCTCTTGATGGTCCCCGTGGAACTGGGAGAAGTCAAAGAGAACCATTAGTATCTTGGATCATTTATAGATAGCCTTAAGACATGCATATTCAGCAGTTACATGTGTTACAAGGTGGGCAGTATCTACATAAAGATCCATGAACTCACAGGTGAGAAAACCTAATACTTGCATTGGGGGAAGATATGTGTTAGTGTGGGTAGACTAAAAAAACAAACTCATAGACATTCATATGTATATAAGAAAGATCTTTATATACAAGAGCAGTTGAATATTGAGAAAATATCTCAGCCCACTCCAGATCAAGTCCATAAATCTGAAATTAGCCGATATGTCCCATACCAATCTATAAAGTCCTCTGCAGAATCACGAAACATGTGCAATAACATCAAATACAGGAAGCTCACAGGCCAGTGGGTAGGAAGTCTGGATTCAGTGGCATTGTAAGCATCTCAGTGCTGGCAGAGGTCTCCATGGGGCTTCTCCAGCTCAGGGCACTAGTGTAGTTCCATGTGTGTTGTCAGCTATGTCTCCCAGGGCGTCAGCAGAAAGACAGAGTGACTCTGTCCCCAAGGAGGAAAATACGGGAGTTCCCAGAATCCTCAGGAGAAAGCCATGCCCACACAGAGGCCTCATTGGCTGTGACCCGATTGATAGACTCCACCCCTTCACTCTTAATCCTCTCAAGTCCCAAAGTGACACCAGATTATGTAACTACCACACGGTACAAGGGTGGTTAGTGACACAGCGGGAGCAGAGAGCAAAAGGATAATGTTGCTCCTGTACGGAGACAGAATCAACCAGGTGCTCACTTTAAGGCAGCAGGGCTGTTAATGGGAGAATCTGTGAGAATGATGTTTAAAGCAGGATCATGGATTTGGTCTTCATCTCTAACATACCGAAGTGGAGGCTTTCCTACCATGGAAGACCAGCTTTCCAGGTTCCCTCTGTGATACATTAGGGAATAGAGTCCTTCTCCTATTTCCCTTGGTGTTCATTTCCCACACTGCGTCTTCCTCACAGTCATTGTTATGTCTAAGTCCATGGTTGCAGCCACTGTGTCTATTCATCTAGAGGGGGGTCTTCCTCTGTTATTCTGTCCCTCCACTTTACCAAGCATGATGTCCTTCTCCAGGGACCGGTCTCTCCTAAAAACAATGGGGCAAAACATCACCCTTCTCACATCTAAGGAGCATTCTGGCTGTACTTCTACAAAGACAGATTTCTTGGTTACATTTTTATTGTGGAAAAATACATATTATTCCTTGGACAGACATGTAGGTTAAACATGTATGGGCAGGTGAGAGGGAATATACCCATGAATATATAGAGAGATTTAACGGAGGATATTTGCATACTTGTACTCACTTTTGCTACAAATATATTCATGAATGTGGTAGAGCATACAGGGGACACAGTTATGGAAACTTCACTCTGAGAGAGTGAGTCTTTGAGGCTGGGGGCTTAGGACCCTAACATTTGGGGACGCCAAGTCCAACTGGCATGGCATAGTTCACAAAGACAATGCACTGCATCCTACTTTGATATAAAGTAACTGGGGCCTGAAAGGCTTATGAGTAGCCATCTAAGCGGCAAATATTTCTTTCTCCCCATCTGATGAAAAGAGTGAGAAAAACTGAAAGACATGTGGAGACAATTAGTCCAATGGATTAGTGATCTACACAAACATCGGTCACCACACAGTTGAGCCAGAAGAATGAGATGGTGCCCAGCTGCCTCTACTAATTGCTCTGAAAAGGGTCCCATTAGAAAGTCCTGATAGAGAGAGAAAATGTGGAACAAAACTCAAACTCATAACCAATCGCAGTGCTTTTTGTGAGATAGAAACTGGTGAGACCCCCACACCCTAGACAGGGGACTTTGTTCTGAGACTGCACTCACCCCTGCGGTAGGATAATCTACAATTTAAGATGAAAGGGGCAACAGTTACTGAAGGGCAAAGTTCAGAGGGCTAGGAAAGAAGGGGGAAGAGAAGCAGAAAACAGAAAGAAAGCAGAGTGGGTGATGGTACTTTGAGAGGATTACATTGGATGAATTAAAATAAAACGTGTGAAGTGTTCAGTGTGAGACTAATGATCGGCTCGGTAAACCTTCATCTAATCACAATAAAGCATTTTGGTTAAAAATGGCCACTTCAACATTTTTAAATGTACGATTTAGGGGCATTAATTAACATTCATTACACTGTGCAATCATCACCTATATCAGTTTCCGGGGTTTCCACCATCCTAAACAGGAACTCAGTGGCCCAGAAGCTATGAGTCCAACATTCCCCCCCTACCTGGCACCCCTGCATTCCACGTTGACCTCTAGATATTTCCCAACTCGAGATATTTCATAGGTGAGATCATATAATGCTTGTCCTCTTATTTCACGCAACATAATGGCTTTAGTGTGCATTCCTATTTAGCATGCATTAGCATTTTATTTCTCTTTTTTTTTACAAGTGTGTTAGTTTGAGAAAGAGCAATTGAATATTCAGAAAACATCCCAGCCAAGACCCGATCAAGTTCATAAGCCTGATATTAGCCCATATGTCTCATAACAGTTTTTAAGTTCCTCTTCAGCCTCAGGCAACATATGCAATGATGCTGAGTGCAGGGAGATCACAGGCCAGTGGGCGGAAAGTCTTGTGGATCCAGTGGGGGTGGAAGCATCTTAACACTAGCATAGGTCTCCACGTGGCTCCTCCAGCTCCAAGGTCTGGCTCCATCAGTGTGTCTTCATGTGGCTTGTGGTCAGTAATGTCTCATAGGGAGTGAATGTGTGTCCCGTTTCCAATGAGCTGTTTATCTCCTTAGTCCCTCCAAATGAGGTCAACAAGCTGCCACCAGATTGAGAGGCTTGTCTCCACCCTTCACTCTTAAGTTTCCAATTGACAACAGATTATGTAATTACCACACCAAGTGATATTCCATTGTCTGTATATAACACGTTTTGTTTCCTCATTCACCTGTTGATGCACACTTGAATTGTTTCTATCTTTTGGCTTTTGTAAACAATGCCGCAATGGACACTGTACACAAGGGTGTGACTGTGTTTGTTTGAGTCCTTGTGTTTGATTATTTTTGGTATCTACCTCGAAGAGAAATTGCTGGGTCAGATAGATGAGCCCCTCAGGACCAGTGCTGAGAGTGGCAATAGGAGGAGGGTAGAAGGAAGGTGAGGTAGAAAGGGAGAACCAATCACAAGAATCTACCTATAAACCCCTTCCTTGGGGACTGACAACAGAAAAGTGTGTGAAGGGAGATGTCACACAGTGTAAGACATGACAAAATAATAATAATTTATAAATCATCAAGGGTTCATGAGGGAGGGGTATTAGCAAGAGTGCGGGGAAAATGAGGAGCTGATATCAAGGGCTCAAGTACAAAGCAAATGTTTTGAGAATGATGATGGCAACAAGTGTACAAATGTGCTTGACACAATGGATGGATTGTGATAAGACTTGTACGTGTCACCAATAAAATGATTTTTTTTTAAAGAAGTCTTGTTTAGCCTTTGGAGGACTCACCAAACCCTTCCACGGCTGGATTTACTTTTAACAGCCTGACTGAGGTACAACTAGCATACAATACTGGCACAGATTTAACATGTACAGTTTGATAAGTTTGACACTTTACACACCAGTGAGACATCAGTGCTATTGGGATCGTGCACATGTGCATCTCACTCAAAAGTCTCCCCATGAATGTTAGTAATTCCTATTCCCACCACACTCCCCACCCCACCCTGCCACCAATCTAACTGTCCCCCTGGGCAACCGCGATCGGCTCTGTATATCTAGAGATTAGCCTGCATTTTCTGGAGTTTCAATTAAATGGAATCATAAAGCATGTACTCTCTTTTGTCTGTCCCTTTACACTCAGCATAATGATGTTGATGCTTGTAGTAAGCTGAATAACGGCCTCTCAAAGATGTCCAAGTATTAATCCCTAGAGCCTTGACTGGGTTACCTTGGATAGCAAAAGGGACTTTGCAGATGAGAGTAAGTTATTAGGATCTGCAGATGAGAAAGCCATCCTGTATCCAAGGCTACCCAAGGATGTGACCACAAGGATCTTTATCATGGAGATGCAGGAGTGCCAAGGCGAGCAAGCAAGAGGTTGACTGGAGCAGAGAATGGGATAGGAGATCCTCACCCCCTGACACCCCCAAAGCCTTCAGAAGAAATGCATCCCTCACAAATAATTGGACAGTAGCCTGGCAAGGCTACATTTGGGTCTTTTCATCTCCAGAAGTCATGGTACTTTCAGTCATTCAGCTTGTGGTGATCAATTACACCAGCAATTACAAGCCAAAGCTAAGTTAAGCCATGTTGTGGGGTGTGTATCAACTATTTGATGTTTTTAGTTGCTGAGAAGAGTCCATTGTATGGCTACTCCATGGGGCGTGGCCCAGCCATCGCCATGGAGGGAAATTTGGGTTGTTTCCTACTTGGAGCCATTGTAATTAGAGGTGTTCTGAGAACTTGTGTGCAGGTCATATGCTTTCATTGCTCTGGAACAAATATGGAACAGTGTAATTATGTGTCTAACATTTTTAATACCCTGATAACTTCCAAACTGTCTTTATAGTGATTATAAAGTGATTATCCAAGTTCACAATCCCACCCATGGTCTTTGAGAGCATCCGTTGCTTTATCTCCTTCCCAACTTGCAGGTGAATGGTAGCCATGCTGACAGATTTGCAGTGGTAGCCTCTTGTGCCTTAATTTGCATCTCTGTGGTGGCTGATGTGGCTGTGAGCCCTACCCCAAGGTGTTGGCTTCACTGGCATCCATGAAAATTCCACTTTGAAGAAAACTGCAATTTGACCTGTTGTCTTTTTTTCCTGCTCTTTGCAAGAAAATTGAGCCTCTTGCAAAAGTCTAACTGTTATAACTCAAGAGGAAGCCAGGGTCAGAGTTTAGTCTGTACAGTGATGGTTTGTGGGGTTTTATTGGGGTTTGGTTGGTTGTTGGTTTGTGGGGGGGGGGGTTGCCTTCCTCTTCACTCAATGCACATGTATCTATCCTCTAGTTAGAGATGTCTCCTCCTGTCCCGACCACCCCAGGGAGGCATCAAAGGTTATTGGTGTTCGTGTGGAAATCTTTTCTAGACTTTTAATCCTGTGACTTTTAATCCTAGACTTTTAATCCTCCTACAATTATTAGTCTTTGGGGGATCGACGTAGTACACTGGGCATAGCGTCCCCCAGGTTCAGCTGCGTTACGCGGTGTCCCACAGACCCATAGCTGTTTTTGAACAGTGCATCCCATTCTCCCATGTGCATGTACTGCAGTTTGTTTACACGCTTTCATGGATAGACATTTGGGTCCCTTCTATCATTTTGCTAGTGTGAATAGTGCAGTGATGAACAAGGGCATACACATGTCTATTTGCTAAGTTCCTAGATTGGGGTACCTCCATACTTGCTTTGCAGAGCGGGAAGTATTCCCATGGCAGAAGCACGTCTGTAATCCAAGCGACTTTTATGAGGGAAAGGGAAGTGTCAGGTTTTGCAGTCTCAAAAGCACACGTTATTTTAGGAAAACATACAAGACTGTGAAGAAAGCACTATGCAGGGCTTCCCAGCTGGAAAACCACGTAGAAAGTGTACAGGAATTGGAGCCTGAAACTACACTTGCAGCCCTAGGAAATCCCAGGAGTGAAGAGGGAGAGAGAGTGCCAGGCTTCTCCACCTGCTCTTTTTCCCTCCTGCCCCACTGGCTGGGGGAGGTGTGGTTCAGGGCATGGGCCAATCCTACTGGCTGCGTTTAGGCCCACCTGTTTGATGCCATGGGGCTGGGTCTAGTCTGTGCACCCAGGTGGACCTCCTACATGAGCCAAGGGGGCTTGGGTCTGAGCATGCTCAGTTTGGGTCTTCGCATAGATGTCTAATGGGTGCTTAATTTCTTTCCAACCCCTCTGCCATGGCCCTATACAGATACTGAGGAGACAATCGCCCTCTTTAGACCCTCTTCTCGCTACCTAACACATTCATGTCATGACTCTTATTTTTCCAGGACTGATACCAAATAGAGGAACTGCTGGATGTTACCCTACCGACTTGTTAAGGGAGGGTCAGAGTGTGTGGAACATCCTAACCGAATTTTAACCATTGGAAAAGAAACTCAACGCCCGGCCTCACCCATGGACTTCCTCATTCCCGGATGGCACCCATTCTCTGACACCTCTTCCTCCTTTACATCTGCACAAGAAACCTCCACCTTTTCCACTTCTGCAACCCTGCTCCCGGAAAAAAAGTGTAAGAGCCATGCTCACCCACCACTTGGGGCCCAGGGCATATGGAACGCCAGTTCCTCTGGGCCACTGACTAATCCATATTTCCTCTTTCAAGTTCTCCAAGAGTGCCACCTAGTCATTCCTGAGTCAAGTCTTGAGCTTGCTTTTACAATACCATTTTCCAGAGTGGTTGCGCCATTTCACAGGACCGCCAGCCGTGTGGAAGGATCCCAGTCTCTGCACATCTTCACCAGCATTGTGTTGTTTTATGGGTTTTTTTTGAACTTTGTTATTAATGCAGGGGTGGACAGGATAGCTCCTTGCTGCTTTAATTTGTGTATTAATGGCTAGGGATTGCAAACATTTCTACAACGTTGTTGACCACCAAAACATTTCCTTTGGTGAGGTTTCTGTTCATGTGCTCAGCCCATTTCTACATGGAAATTCTTGTCTTTCTCTTGTGAAGGGTTGAAGTTTCCTATAATCAACGATTCATCCCTTGTCTGATATGTTCTTGGCAAAAAACAATGTCCCCATCTGTGGGTTCTCTTTCTTCTTTAGGTGAAATCGTTCGATCCGAGCCATCTGCAATTATAAACAGAGATTTACAGCTGCTTCTTCTGCATTGTGAGTCGTGCTCCATCAGTATGGAGATCCCAAAATCATTCCTTCATCCACATCAGTGTGGTCCAGCCTACTTAGAGAAGGCATGTCTTTTTCAGTTCTATTTTGAATGCCTTCCACCCTGAGGGGCTCATACTTCCGCACTGTGTCTGACACTGTCCCACTGCTACCCATCAGTAGCTACTTCCTCATAAGGCAACAGCCTCTTTCTTCTTTGTAGTTCTTGGGTTGGAAGTTCCACTGAAACCTGTTGACTTTGAGGACTTCTGCTGGTCCTTAAAATACCAATTCCATAGCTTCCAGTATCCCAGCAACACTCAAGCCTCCACCGCACAGCCAACTGACAGCCAAGTAGTGGATATCACTGGAAGGACATTCTTTGAAGATTAAAAATGTCCTCCAAGTGACATGGACAGCACCTAAGAACCAACGTGTCATCTAGTTTCTCTTTTGATGTTTGTGTGTTTTCGGCCATGTTTGATAGTGTAACTGTGTCGCATATTGCGGTTGTTATTCTTGGGTGCTGTCTAGTGGGTTAAAATTCAGGATGATATTGGGAAAATCAATATGACAACTGTAGAATAATTTTTTATTTCATTTGTTAAAACTTCAACATGTAATGGTACCTTCCTGTATGGTAAAAATTCCGTTTAAGCTTAATCACCAGGGATGTTTCACCTTGGGAAGGAGGCTACCAAGGTCAGTAAGAGAAGTAGCCAGACAGGAACCATCACCCTAATTTGGATAAATAAGGGCCCGTGAAGCTTCAGAGGATGGTGGCCTAAGAGACTCTGGATAAATGGAGGTATAAATCATTTCCTAATAATCATTGTAGAAGCTGTCTTCTTAGACTAATTATATCCTGTGACATTGTAAGAACCTGCTAATAATCCATTATCAGTGCAAGAACCTGCTAATAATCCCATCACCAGTGTAAGAACCTGCTAATAATCCCATCATCATTGTATGAACCTGGCTTTTGTGCATTAACGAGTGGGGTCAGCTCTCAGAGGAGAAACGTGGCTAGCTCCCTTGGCCAGTGCTTGCAGGAGCAAATTTGAATGTCTCCAGCCAACCCTCTGTCTGCCTGCGGCTACAGTGACAGGCTCTCCTGGACCCCCTCGAAGTCCAACAACAAGAACAACAGAACTAGACCCTTCCCGCTCCTGACCCATCCTCACAATCGTGCCTGTGCCTGAGCCCACCGACGTCGCCACGATGTCCATCCATCCTCTCGAGGGGCTTCCCCTTTGTGCTGAGATCCTGCAGTGCCCGACGATGCCCTTCCCCAGGGACAAGTCTCTCCTGATAACACGCCCAGAGTATGAGACAAAGTCTCTCCATGCTTTCTTCTAAGGAGCCTTCTGATGGTACTCTCTCCAAGACAGGAGTGGTTTGCTCTTCTGGCAGACCACGGTACTGTCAATGTCTCCACCAGCACCTGAATTCAAATGCGTCCATTCTTCTCAGGTGTGTCTTATTGATGGTCCTGCCTGAACAGGCATTTGAGGCCGTTGACAAACAGCAAGGCTAGTCAGGCTCACCTTCGTCATAAAAGTGACACTTGCTCTTTAGCACTTTAAGGAGGGCTTCGCAGCAAGATGCCTTCTGTCATATGGTCTGATGGGTGCCTCCCCATCTTGTCACTCATGGTCTTTATAGTTTTAGGCTTTACATTTGGGCCTTAGATCTACCTTGCATTTGGAGGGGGAGGCGGAATTGTGTTCATTTTTGATTGGGGCAGATGATGGGTGGAATTATCAGCCCTGTTTCAATCATCTGCAAATGGATATCTAGATTTTCACTGCACTAGTTGCTAAAGAGACAGTGTCCTCCCCCATCTAATGCATTTTGACACTTTGTCAAAGATGCACTGTCCGTAAGTGGATCGATTGATTTCTTGGCTTCTGGTTTCTTGACTACTGGGTTCTCAATTGTTGGGTGCTATCAGGAATGGGTGTTGGATTTTTGCCAAATGCCTCTTTCTGCATCCATCAACACAGTCACGCGGTTTTTTGGCCTTTGTGTTTTCTTATGTGGTTGTGCGGTTGATTGGCTAATGTTGCGCCATCTTGCACACCTGGAACATTCGCAATACAGCTGGAACTGTTTTGATAACCTTATCTGCAAATTCTAGCATCTGTTTCAGCTGATGGTTGATTTAGATGGATTTTTTTCCCCTCCTCATTAGGAGGCTTATTTTCTTTACATTTTCAGAGACTGACATTTTTACCTTGTGGGTATTGGATATTCGTACTCCTGTATGATTCCTGACTTATGTTGTGGGACATCTGTTCCTTTGTGGTTGTTCTAGGCTGAAGTTGTTTTATCTTTTAGGTCTTGGGTTGAATGTTTGCTCATTGGGTCAAGAGCCATGATGAGTTGAGAGCTCATTTTCCCAGCTACTGAAGCAAGACTTTCCTGAGTTTCAGTGGGCAGGGGATTAGGACTTTTGTTTTCCATCTTATTGTTGCAAATGGGCACTTTTCTGAGCCCTGCACAAGTAAGTACATTATTTTCTTTAATTCTCGTGTTAGGGAGCTAGAGACAGGGAAAGAGGGAGGTCCCTCCCGTGCCTGTACAGGCTCCTAGAGGAGGTTGAGAAGGAATCAGGTGAGCATTAACCACCCATGAAGACTCCAAAACTGGGCATGCTCCAATTCAGGCTCCGGGAGCCAGGTGGGCAGGACAGTACACCTGGGTGGACCAAACCTGACCCTGGTGGCTTCATTCAGCCAATAGGGTCTGTAGGGTTAGCCAGCCCCTCCACACAGACACACACACACAGAACTAATCAAGGATTTGGTAGGTGCAAATGTACAGTTAAGACATATAAAGATCATAGTAAAGTCCTAGAGAAATGGAAGAGAGAGAGGAGAGATGGGAGAGAGAGCGTAAAATAAAGAAGTCAGACACATTTCATGGTAGCATGCTCTGCTCAGCTCCTCTTGGTGGTCCACATGGAGGTGGGGGATGGAAGGGTAGGACACAGCTTGTGTGGAGTTTTATTTCTAACTAAAGCTTATATATCTTTGGGTGCATCCAATTGACTACAGAGAACAATCTATTTACTAGGAAGGGTTTGTAACATAGGCAATACAAGCAATAGGCGGGGGCTGACCTAGGAGTGTACACGCAATAGTCAAGGGAGGGAATAGGGGTACATATGTGGCAAGATTGGTGGACCCTAGACTCAATATAGTAACCCAACTTTAGTTATCTATGAGTGCTCCCGGGCTTGCCTTTCAGTGCTCCTTCAAGGAAACAATATCAGAAGGGATTGGGTCCTACGTAGGGTGGGTCAGATTATACAGTCTGCTTGCTCTAGATGGCTGAAACCCTTAAAGAGCATAACCTCTGACCAACTTTCATTGACCTCCGAGTGTACATGTGTAGCGAGCAGCGTCTTGGCTTTGGCATATATTTGGGGAGACAACTTGAGAGAAATCGTTCTGTTTCCCCCTGGGGTCGATCGATACCTTCAATCACGCCTCCCCAGCTAGAGGTTTCAAATACCCTGACGGCGGGGAAGGCCGCCCTCTTTATTCTGCTCCTGGCTGGAGGCAGGAAGCACACACGCACCTGCTCCAGGCCTATTCAGGAGCCCCCAGCCTCTCTTCCCACTTCCTCTCTTTTTACCCTGCTCCCAGCCAGTGGCAGGTCGGAGGGGACTCTCTCTCCTCTCTTTGACTGGCCTCAGTTCCCCACGTGTGCCTGCCCTGTTCCACACAGCAGCTCCTGTCCAGTTGTGAACTGCCACGAGGCTTGGCACACTTCCCTGAGAAAGCGGGTACTGTATGGAGACCATGAACCTGAAACTTCTCCCATCCTTCATAAAAACCCACCTGGTGACAGAACAGGCTTCGATGTGAATTCTTTTTCCTACGAAGCCAACAGTCGAGGTATTCCCCACCGGAGGAACCTCACACTCTTAGCTGGTCCCTTCTCCATCTGTGCGTGTTTTTCTTCCCGCATGCACTGAGCAGGACTCGAAATCCTCAAGGGGTAATCTGCAGATCTCCTCTATTCCCTGTCCAGGTTGCTCCCTTCGAACCTGCCCTCCATCCTGTGAATTCAGTCTCCTTAGACTCTCAACTCCGTCTCCTCAACTCCAGATGCCCAGACACCCCGTGGGTGTCCCCATCCCTGCCATGCACCATGGAAGCTCTTATAAAACGGGGACAATGACAGAGTGCCCCGCCCCCTTCAGCTCTCACCTCTCAGGTACCACTGTCCATCATTGCCTTATGCCCTGTGTCTCCAAAACTGGTATTTCATATACATTCTCCATTACCGGGGAGGAGGCTCCGCATCTGAAGTCTCTGCGCTCCTCGGGTCTTATCCCACTCCCAAGAAAGAGATCAGGTGAGGGACAAACGTCGGACCAGAGTCAGAGAAAAGTTTGGACCAGAGTGAGTTTATTGAAGAGGATACTTTGGAAAAGAAGTCCACAAGACCTTTAGCTGGTCTAAGAGAGCACATTGTAGAGCCAAACCTCACATTGTACTAATGGACGACCCCCATAGGCTGGCTCCCTAGCGGGTCTTCTGCGATTGGCTGGTCCTATGTAGTGTCCCTCCTCTTCCCAGGTACGTGTATCCTAGTGCTCCAGCCTTTATGCCATGCCCTTTCTGAGACCAAAAACCCAAGAGTCCACCTTTTCAGTCACTGCTTGAGGGGCGGGAGAGGGAGGGAATGTGAATATCTTGTCTCTCTCCACCCAGCCGGCACTGTTGCTGGTCGCCTCCATTGATAGGACACGTGTCTTACATGCCCTTCGCCTTCCTTTATGCTCCAGAGGTAAGCTGGGAAAACTATCTCCACCTCTCCTTTGGGTTGGAAAGATACATAGAGGGAAGCGGGACACCAGCCTCCTTGCTTACAATTTCTTCCAGATCCGTGCCCTCACCACCTCTTCTACATTGGCCAGTCTCTTTCTACTAAAGCTTCTAAGGGGAGGGTTGATCAGATCCCTGTTAATTCACCTTGGCCATTAATGGAACTTGTGTAATCGTATTTGTTGGACAGTGTTGGTGGACGTCCTAATGAATGTGTGTGTGTGTGTTGGTGCATAACTGGATCCTTGTCTTTGTATGGTATTCAATGTCTTTTTTAAAAAAAAATCACCTTATTGGGGGCACTTACAGCTCTTATCACAATCCACACATCCATCCATTGTGTCAAGCACATCGGTACCTGTGTTGCCATCATCATTTTCAAAGCATTTTCTTTCTACTTGAGCCCTTGGTATCAGCTCTTGTGGTAGTTACATAATCTGGTATTGATTTGAGGATTGTGAGTGAAGGGGTGGAGTCTAGCTTGTCAATCATTGTATAGCTAATAAAGCCTCTGTATGGGCATGGTCTTCTCCTGAGAATTCTAGGAAATCCTGTATTTCCTCCTTGGTGGCAGTACCCTCTCTCTCTGCTGACTCCCTGTGAGATATCCCTATGGAGAAGCCACAGGGACTAACCCTGATACAGTCCTGGAAGCTGTAGTAGCCACATGGAGAACCCTGCCAGCACTAAGACACTTATAATGCCACTGAATCCAAAGGCTTTCTCCCCACTGGCCTGTGATCATCCTGTATCCAGTGCCATTGCATGTGTTTTATGAGTCAGAAGAGGACTTTATAGATGGGTATCAGACAAATGGTGTAATATCGGACTTCTGGGCTTGGACTGGACTAGGTTGGAATGCTTTTTCAATGTTCAATTGCTCTTGTATATAAAGCTTTTTCTTATACACATATGCAATTCTATGGATTTGTTTCTCTAGTTTACCCAGATTTGTTTCTATAGTTTACCCAGTCTAACACAACTCATTTCACTGCTCCCCAAGCTCCCTCCCTCATGAACCCTTAGAAATTTATTTAAGTATTTATTTACATGTCTTACATCAACCGCTGTCTCCCTTCACAAACATTTCTGTTGTTCCTCCCCCTGGGAGGGGGTTATATATTGATCATGGTGGTTGGTTCCTTTCTCCCTCACCTTTCCCTTCAATGTGTGTCTTTTTCTAGGTCTCTTGCACGCTCTCACTCTCTGTGGGAGCGACCAAGACAAAGCTGATGAGCGAAAAAGATCCCTTCTGGGTTGCACGGCTGAGAAGGAGACTGGATGAAAGGGAACAAAGAGACCTTTACTTTGGTTGATCAAGCAAGGGTCATGGAAAAACTAGAGTCACAAAGGTCAGCTCTCCTACCCCCAAAAAATCTTTGTGGAGTAACGCTGGTGCACCAGGAAGTGCACTGATGGTGATTTTAAACACATGACACATTTGAGCCACCGTCACAAATGTGTGTGACAGCAGACTGATGGCTCTTGGCAAGATAAGGCTTCTCTGACCTCTCACTTTCAAAGATCTACCAAGTTAGTCTGGGAACGTCTTTCCAAAGAGGTTTGGTGCCTTGATCCAAGTATATTAGCTCCCGAAGGTTGTGACTGTCCTTTCTGCACATGTTTGGCAAGCCATGTCTGTCATAAACTGACACTGGCTGGCTTTGATGAGATCTTTCCAGAGAGAAAAGGGGCTCAAAAGAGACGGGTTATCATGAAGGGCAGTAGAAAGTAAGTCTGGGCAATCTATGGGATCTGTATCTCCCAACATTCCTATGACAACACCTCATGTCCTATGGGTGGGCTCTTTGAACAAGCAGTGGAATTTACATCACCCAGGGCCCAGCAGGATGGGGAGGGGTCTCAGAAACACCGAGAAAGTGGGAAAGACAAACCTAGTGGGGCCCTGGTGGAGCAAAGTAGAGAGACTGAGAAGACCTGGAGGCACAAAGACATAGGCAGGCTGTCTCTCTAGGACTCTCTGCCATCCAATCGCTAAGCTGTTCTCTTCTTGTCTCGCTGTCTCTCACTGGGTGCACGTCTTTTCTAACCTTTGTGAAACCCTCTCATGACATCATTTCTGACCGTGTGTGCAGAGACTGGATCCAGTTTGCTTGATGTCTTCTGAGCTCAGGTAGGACACCATCGCCGCTATGACACTGCATGCCCCCTGGCCGTAGCAGATGTCCATCCGTGTTTGTGTGATATGTGGCTGGAGGTGTCCAAATCTGCCTAGCTCTGCCTTGCTACGGGTCTTTCTTCCTCCCACTTTGTAAAGCACGAGGCTGGCGTCTTGCTTGAAAAGACACATGAGGAGGAACGCGAGGCAGGAATTGGAAAGTCAGGCCAATCCTCACTCATTTCTCCACTGATCCTGAAGGAGAAGGACAGCCCTAACCTTTCAACGGGGAGGAATCTGAATATTCCTAACCTTGGAGAGGCGCCACCGTGGACTCTCCTCACCCCAGGCAGGACCTGGCTTCCACCGTGTTGTACAATCTGGGACTGAATTTAGTCCCTTTGTCCTGCCCAGGGACGGATGGATGGGTCATGTAGATAAGCAAGCACTGAACAGCTCACAAAGGCCAGTCACTGGAACCCCTCAGGTGCTCTGTGGGACAAAAAGGTGGCAGTCAGTGCTTGAAAAGCTTGCACCTTGAAGCCTTACAGACAGAATTGGGTTGGGGTTGTACTAAGGAAAAATGAGGTCCGTTTTGTAGGCTTTTGCCTTGGTTCTTGGAAAAGATGGCTCAGACTTTCCCCTACACCCTGAGAAGCTACCTTTTCCCTCGTTCTCCACCCTAGAGGTTACATCCTGCCTGTGCAGGTGGATGGACACTTGCTGGCAAGCTGTAAAGAACTTGGCTATCTCTGCAGCTTTGTCTGATCCTTGGCTCTCTGCATTCGGGCCTCGTGGTCAGCCAGAGGCCCATCTCTTCTCCCTCCTTGTTTCCCTCCTGCTGGACTTCACCCTCCAGAGCTAGGGTCCCACTGTGGAGATGCTCACAGCTAATATCCCATCCCATTGAATTATTTCGGTCTACCTCCTGTTAACTGTTTACTCCTCCCTCTGACCCATGCATGCTGTAGTATGTTTACTCCTCCCTCTGTTTACTCCTCCCTCTGACTCATGGATGCTGTAGTATGTTTACTCCTCCCTCTGTTTACTCGTCCCTCTGACCCATGCATGCTGTAGTATGTTTACTCCTCCCTCTGTTTACTCCTCCCTCTGACCCATGCATGCTGTAGTATGTTTACTCCTCCCTCTGACCCATGCATGCTGTAGTATATTTACTCCTCCCTCTGTTTACTCCTCCCTCTGACCCATGCATGCTGTAGTATGTTTACTCCTCCCTCTGTTTACTCCTCCCTCTGACCCATGCATGCTGTAGTATGTTTACTCCTCCCTCTGACCCATGCATGCTGTAGTATGTTTACTCCTCCCTCTGACCCATGCATGCTGTAGTATGTTTACTCCTCCCTCTGACCCATGCATGCTGTAGTATGTTTACTCCTCCCTCTGACCCATGCATGCTGTAGTATGTTTACTCCTCCCTCTGACCCATGCATGCTGTAGTATGTTTACTCCTCCCTCTGACCCATGCATGCTGTAGTATGTTTACTCCTCCCTCTGACCCATGCATGCTGTAGTATGTTTACTCCTCCCTCTGACCCATGCATGCTGTAGTATGTTTACTCCTCCCTCTGACCCATGCATGCTGTAGTATGTTTACTCCTCCCTCTGACCCATGCATGCTGTAGTATGTTTACTCCTCCCTCTGACCCATGCATGCTGTAGTATGTTTACTCCTCCCTCTGACCCATGCATGCTGTAGTATGTTTACTCCTCCCTCTGACCCATGCATGCTGTAGTATGTTTACTCCTCCCTCTGACCCATGCATGCTGTAGTATGTTTACTCCTCCCTCTGACCCATGCATGCTGTAGTATGTTTACTCCTCCCTCTGACCCATGCATGCTGTAGTATGTTTACTCCTCCCTCTGTTTACTCCTCCCTCTGACCCATGCATGCTGTAGTATGTTTACTCCTCCCTCTGACCCATGCATGCTGTAGTATGAGCTCCACAAGGATAAGGAGCTTTTCTGTTCTCTTCCCTGTTGTACCGCTAAGGCCTACCACAGCGCCTGGAAGTAGCAGGTGCTTGATAAGGTGTTTGTTGACTGAAGACCAGCAATGGGGATAATGTCCACCAACCTCTGATGTCATGGAGGACGGCACCTGCTACATTACTTAGGCCACCCTGTCCCCTGGGCTGAGCCACCTCTCTGGCCCTACCACATGGTCAGTCTCTGCTGCATGATTTCTGCTCCATCCAGAAAACGTAGGATTGACTGTGTGAGTATTTCTGCTTTTTCCCTCAGCCCCTCAGTCTGTCGCTCTCATGTCTCTTCTAGTCTCTTTGTCTCTATCTCTTGCTTGGTCTCTGTTGTAGGTTTCTCCATGATTCTTCGTCTGAACATTTCTGAGTAGAAAACAGCCTGGAGTCTCTCAGTTCACTCCACCTCTGCCTGCCCTTGCCTACGCCCTCGCCATGACCTGCATCCAAGGAGAGGGTGGCAGGGTGGGCTGGGCTCCCACAGCTCTGAGCCCTACCCCATGGCTTCCTCTGGACAGAAGCTGGAGTTCGAAGATGCTAAAAACAAAAATCTATGAAAAAATACCATCAGGGAAGTGCTCACTGAGAAGACTACCAGGCAACTGGAACACATGGGATTTCTTCACACAGACAACTGGAGGAAATGAGTTGTTCCTGGTGGAGGGAACAAAGCCCTCACGCAGGAGAGTGCCTGCAATTTGGATGAGATTCTGAGTCTCATGGAACCGTCGGATGAGTGATGGGGCAAGTGGTGGGGATGGGGCTTCTACGCCCATGGAGACTGGACCCGGAGAGGGTTTTGAGCAGATGGGGGGGGTGTCATCTAATCTGTCTTAAAGGCTTCCTCCAATGACACACCTGTGTGTCCCAAGGAAACAGACAGAGCCCAGAGGTCCTATCCTCCATCCCCAGCAGTAGCAGGAGTCCGGGGCTGGATGTTCGTCCACACCCTTGTCACTGAGCCGTGGAATCTCTGTTGGTGGAAGGAACTATGTGTTTTCACCCGCCTTTGTGGAACTCTTGGTCCTTGAGAAAGGCCAGTTATGCAAAGGGTGTTTGTTCCGAGTTGGAACCAAGAAACTTATTTTGTAACCTCTCCCCCAGGGCTGGAGCAGGGATATTCCCCTGTGAAATTGTGATTACAATTCCGAACCCGCCCAAGATATTTCGGTTAATGCCTTCTGTCCTGTCTAAATTATTAATAGGGTCCTCTTTCATTTTCAAAATAGCCCCACTGTGTGTGGCCAGTAATTATATGGCCCTTAGTTTTAATGCACTTCGATTTTACAACCCAGTTTTGATGGAGGGTCAGGGATGGATTTAAGAGCTTCGGAGAGTAAACCGTGAGCGTCATTTGTAGATTGAATGTTAGAATGAAGGACTCTAAACACAACGAAGATTTCCAGCCTTTATTAGCCACTTACACGTGCTGCACTGTGCTGTATGTGTTGTACTTATGAACCCCATTGGTCCTGCCACAAGTTGTTGCAGATGTGGAAACTGAGGCAGAGGGATTACCAGCTTCTATGTGGGGGAGCAGAGGAGATTCGGCATGAACAAGGCTAAGCTATCTAGGATAGAGTTATGAAAACTTAGAATTGTATGTGAATCATAATCACAACAATAGCAATTAGTATTTCTTGAGTGGTGACGGGTCAAGACAATCTACTCTTGAGATTACAACCAAGATCGATTGAGGCAGTTCTCCTTGGTAACATTGGTTGCCATCCACTCCATGGATTCTAACAGTCCAAGCTGAGTCCAGAGGTCTCCTCTGTTGACCATCTACTTGAATCTAGATAACAACCCTTTGGGGTGGTATTTATGCTCATTTTCAGTTGTAGTCACTCATTGTTTACTCACTCACTGGCAAGTATCCACAATGATCAATGGCTAGAATGACACAGCAGGTAACTACGCCATCTCTCCCATTTCAATCGTCTTCCCAGGTATAGTTCATTGACCTTGAGTATGCGCCTCATGAGGTTGAATCTTCACCATCGCTCACCCCTGGTTTTCCTGTCACCCTCAACAGAAGCTCACTGTGCCCGGAGCATTGTGTTTTCCCGTCCCTTTCTGTCCACATTTTGTCACTTATTTTTCAGCAGTTAGAGTGCCAATTACAGAGTAGGCACCAAGTCAATAATTGTCAAGTGTGAGTCTAGCCCACCCCAACACCCCCAGACCTCCTCAGAACCCAGCATCGAAAGGGTCAACACTTAGGGGTAGAAGGATCCAGATAATAGAGGTCTAGTCTGATTGTCCAGGTATTAAACATTTGTAATAGCAACCTGCTTAGAGCCATATTATGACACTCCTGGAAGGAGGTGTAATTTGCAGATTAAACTATGGTCAAGTTCACCCAGCAAAGGTATCTTGAAAGTGGCCAAGGGCCTCTTGGCAGTACACATGCCTGGGCCCAGGCAAATAAACACCATAGGTAACAAACCCTTAATCTCCTCAGGAATTCCTCTGAGAGCCAGGACCTGAGGTCTCATGATGGGCCCCACCCTCTCTTCAACAGTACTTTGAACCTTCTGGTCTCCCAATGGCCCTCTTGGCACAATAGGGTAAGTATTAGGCTGTCACTGAACAGTCAATAATTCAAACCCACCGTCCACTGGGAGAGAGAAAGGTGAAGACAAAGATTAACAACCTGAGCAATCCTGTGAAAGCAGCTATCCATCCCTGCCAGGAGGAGAGGGGCCTCTCTTCCAGACCTACTTAGCATGGCTGACCTTGATCATCAAACTCACCTCTGAGTATCAGTTTCCCCATCTGTAGGGTTGAGGCAGAAGTTGCTAAGCATCACCAATACCTTCGCTCCTCTCCTTCCCTGACCTTCAGCTACACAACAGTTCCCAGCCTCCTTTGCTGTTGACTTTAACCACATGACTCAGGTCTGGCCAATGGATGTGAGAAATGGTTTTTCTCTGTCACTTCCAGGCCTGGCCTCCTCCAGTTCCTGTCAGTTCTCTTTCTACCTCTGGTTGCTGGCCACATGGCTGGGCTCTGTGAGCATGGTCTGAAGAGACAGGCCAAATATCATATTCAGATACGGCGGACATTAAGGGATTCTCAGGCAAGGAATTTAGAATTAGAGATTCTTAGAACTTTCTCAAGTCACTGCCATCGAGTCAATGCTGACTCATAGCAACCTTATAGGACAGGGTAGAACTGCCCCTGTGAATTTCCACAGTTGTAATTCTTTACAGGACTAGTAAGCTCTGCTGTTCTCCGACCGTGTGGCTGGTGGTTTCCAATTACTGACCTGACAGCAAAAGAGCCCAACCCTTCACGGTGAGGTTCCAAGAGGCAGTGTTGGAGTGGAGACGTGTGCTTCCTGAAGCTTACTCCAGTCCAGGCTTAGCAATTGTTCTGGAGGGTGGCCCCTCAAACGATGCTGCCGTTTCTGGCAAATAGGTGGAGGCCACATAGCATCGTTTGAGGAGCCACCAACCAGAACAAAAGGTTGTACGTTCAGAACTACCCAGTGGTATGGTGGGGGGTGGGGGTGGGGATGGAAAGGACTGGTAATTGCCTTCTGAAAAAAAACAGCCCCTGACAACAGATGGAACCCTTCTGCACCCGTGAAGGACTCTGTGAATGTTGACTGTCATCAGTCTGTGCATCTAAGGTGCCCTGATGGCTCGGTGGTTACACATGGTGTGGGATATAAACAGATTTTCCCCAGCTTTGTCTCCCCCAAAGTTATACCAAACATTAGAGGCTGTCTACCAGCACATGGTGGGAGGTCAGATGCTTAGAGATATTCTCTATGAGTGCACTCTGCCATCAGACTACGGTCTGGTCCACTGTAGGTGGGGCTCACTCCCTACTGATAAGCATAGTAATGGTTTCCATGGAGAGCCAGAGAAGGGGTCAAACCTGCTCAGTAACATCCAGAGTTAGGCTGCCATCCTGATTCTAGGATCTTCCCATTTTGTCACCTGTGTACTCATGATCCCTCTCCTTCCTATTGCATGTACACCCCTTGATTGTCCCCCTCCCATTACTGTATTACCTATAGTACAACCCCTTCCTGTGATGTATATCTTTACCTGTAATGAGGGGGCTTGCACACCCCCAGAAGGTATAGAAGCCTTTGTTAGTAATAAATTACTCTCTCTCCCATTCCCTTCTCCCCAGTCACTCTCCCCCCTGTCCCCTCTCCACCATCCTCGCTCCGTTTCCCCTGCCATTCCCACCTTCCATATCCCCTCGTGGACCACTAAGTGGGGCTGAGGTGAGCATGCTATCATGAAATGTGTCTGACTCCTTCATTTTACTTTCTCTCTTCTATCTCTCTTATGCTCTATGACTTTACTGTAATCTTTATATATCATCGCTGTACAATTGTGCCTGCCGGGCCTGTGATGATTTGTTAGAGGCTGGCTCCCCTGACAATGTGGTTCAATGAATTGTTTGTATCTCAAATGTAGAGACTCTTGGGACTTCTGACTTTCAGATTGCCATGTATAGAGTTTGAAAAGAATTCCTCCCTCCCACAAAGAAAACACCCCAAAGTCAACAAATCTTTTTAGATCTGCCCAATGGGTTGACCCTAACAACACTTGTGAGGATAGTGCAGGACTGGGCAGTGTGTCCATCTGTTTTGTACAGGGCAGCCATGAGGAGGAGCCAACTTGACTGCACCTGAGAACAGTCTCCTCGAACATTCCAAAACAGGGAAGAGAAATATCCGATTCTATGTCCTTTTGATCTCTCTAGAGTGTTGAAGGATAAGGATGTGACTGGGAGGCCAAAGGTGCAACTAATCCAAGACATGCTATTTTCTTTCTTTCTTTCTTTTTATTTATTTATTTATTGTTAAGTGGGGATGAACAAATTAATCATGTCATTGCATAGGTCAATCGTGTCCAGCAGAATTGTACATTTGCTACCACAGTTTCCAAATATTCCTTTTTGACATTGTCGCCCCTTCCCACCCCCAGCACCACTGTACCCCCACCTCCTCTAAACCCTTATTCTACTTGTTATATAGGTAGGTTCATCCATTCTGGATTTCATATACGGAACAATAGAAAAACACATAACACAACTTCAAGATGGTGACCCCAATGACCTAACACCTCTGAGATACACCTTAATATGTACAAACAAAACAATACAAACCAAAAATATGGAAAATTTTGGGAACCAGATAAGGTCCAGCATGCATTATTGTGGGGAATCTGCTGACAAAGTTTTAACCGTTCGAGTGAAATTTATACTTTGATCGTCCATACTCAACTCTCTAATGCGCTCCATTTAATTACCACTCTCTTCCTATCGCTCAATTGCGCACGGAGGGAGTTCTCTGGAGGCTCATTTCCTGTGCAGTTCCACAAATGAATCGTGGGCTCCCAGTGTCATCCATTGCCTTCTGCAAACTAGAGTCTCACACTTGAGACTCTGATGCTAATCCCTCCTTTGACTTTGGATTATATGCTTCCCAATCATTCTGTGACTGATGTTGGTGTGCTTCCTCCACGTGCACCTCATTAATATCTCATGGGTGCAGATGTCTGAAGCTATTTGATCTAATAGCTGGGCACCATCGGATATTTTCATCACATTTCTCTATATCACCCGTCTCCTTTGTGTTTCCTTCCTGGGAGTGAGTACCAAGCAGGGAGAAGATGTAAAAACTAATAGTCCTTAAGTTACAGCTAGGATTTAGTGTAAGCCCAACATTCATTCCTGGATCTATGGAAATTTGTTGTCATTTTTCTTTAAATTTATTAACACAAATATGTCACTGAATCGTTCAGTCACATCAAGCAACATTGTGCCTTCACTTCCATAATCAGTTTCCAAGCATACTATTTCCTCCTGTGTTCCTTGACATCATCTCCTTTTACTCCTGCCCCCCTGCTGCCATGACATTTTCACCCGCATCACATGCATCCGGAAGTTGGACAACGAGTAAGGAAGACCACAGCGAATCAGTGCGTTTCCGTGATGGTGTGGGTGGAGGCTTTTGAAAGTAGCAGGGACTGTTGGAAGAATGAAGAAATCTGTCTTGAGAGGAGTACAGCCAGCATGCTCCTGAGAAGCAAAGGTGGTGAGACTCCATACTTGGGATAGGTTTGCAGGAGCAACCAGCCCCCAGAAAAGGACCTCGGCCTTGGTAAAGTAGAGAGTGAGCAAGGGTGGGATTTGGGGAATGTGGAAAGGAAGACTCCCAAAGATGGAGCGACACAGTGGCTGCAAGAGGGACTAGGCATAACAGCAGTGGTGAGGCTGGCACAGGATCAGGCAGGGTTGTATTTGGTTGTACACAGTGTCATTATGAGTTGGGACCAATGTGATGGTATCTAATAACAACAACATGCCTTCTGGATACCTTACTCTCTGAAGGGGGCAAAGGATGTCCAGCACAGGGGCGCAGGCTCACTGAAGCCTAATCATAGCAATGTAAAAATGTTTGCCCTCTTCATGGAGGTCTAGACAAAGACATGTACATGCAAATATATATTGGAGGATGGGGAAATAGATCTATGTGTCTACATTTATAGGTCAAGTATTAAGGTGGCGGAAGGACCTTGGGCCTCTACTCAAACACTCCCACAATGCATGAATACCTCTTTTATTAAATTGGAACTCTATGATGCTCACTCTCCCGACACAACGGCTGGAGCCAAAGTGGGTGAACAAGTAAATGTGGTGAAGAAAGCTGATGGTGCCTGGCTATCAAAAGAGATAGTGACTGGGGTCTTAAAGGCTTGAAGATAAACAAGCGGCCATCTAGCTCAGAAGCAACAAAGTCCACATGGAAGAACACACCAGCCTGTGTGATCGAGGGGTCCCAAAGGGATCAGTTACCAGGCATCAAAGAACAAAAAATCATATCATTGACTGCACACCTCCATGATAGGATCGCTGAAGACAAATGGGTGCATAAGCAAATGTGGTGAAGAAAGCTGATGGTGCCAGGCTATCAAAAGAGATAGTGTCTGGGGTCTTAAAGGCTTGAAGGTGAACAAGCGGCCATCTAGCTCAGAAGCAAAAAAGCCCACATGGAAGAAGCACACCGGCCAGTGCGATCACGAGGTGCCAAGGGACCAGGTATAAGGCATCATGCAAAAAAAAGATATAAGTGTGTGTATGTATGTGTATATATGTGTATATGTATATATGTATGTGTATATATGAATATATATACACTATTAAATGAAGGGGGAAGTGCAGAGTGGAGACCCAAGGCCCAAGTGTCGGCCAATGGAGATCCCCTCATAGAGGGGTTTAGGAGAGGAGATGGGTTAATTAGGGTGTGAGGTAGTACCAATGAAGAACACAGCTTTCCCCAGATCCTGGATGCTTCCTCCGCCCAACTACCATGATCCGAATTCTACCTTGCAGGAATGGATAGGACAGAGGTTGTACACTGGTGAATATGGGGGCTGGAGGTACAGGGAATCCAGGGTGGATGATACCTTCAGGACCAAGGGTGTGAGGGGCGATGCTGGGAGAGTGGAGGGTGAGTGGGTTGGAAAGGGGGAACTGATTACAAGGATCCACATGTGACCTCTTCCCTGGGAGAGGGACAGCAGAGAAGGGGGG
The DNA here is from genome assembly GCF_050624435.1 of Tenrec ecaudatus. Classification (NCBI taxonomy): domain Eukaryota; kingdom Metazoa; phylum Chordata; class Mammalia; order Afrosoricida; family Tenrecidae; genus Tenrec; species Tenrec ecaudatus. The sequence continues at coordinate 18,084,214 of NC_134547.1, forward strand.
AAGGGAGACTCTGGATAGGGCAAGATATGACAAAATAACGATGTATAAATTACCAAGGGCACATGAGGGAGGGGGGAAAGGGGAGGGAGGGGGAAAAAAAGAGGACCTGATGCAAGGGGCTTAAGTGGAGAGCAAATGCCTTGAGAATGATTGGGGCAGGGAATGTATGGATGTGCTTTATACAATTGATGTATGTGTATGTATGGATGGTGATAAGAGTTGTATGAGTCCCTAATAAAATGTAAAAAAAGAAAAGAGGAGAAAAAAATGATTAGGGCAAAGACTGTACAGATGTGCTTTATACAATTGATGTATGTATATGTATGAACTGTGATAAGAATTGTATGAGCCCTAATAAATTGTTTTAAAAAAATGTTTGCCCTCTTCCCATACTTTCTGTAAAAATGGTGCAGAGGCAGTGTTGGGCCTTCTTTGACTTCACAAGGGGAAAAGAGAATGGAACCGAACATACATCCAAGGCCAGTACTTCCGAGGCAGAGGTCAGACATGCCTCCCCCACTGGCCTTCTTGACCAGTTCTGTCACAAATTCGTCCTCCCAAGGCATGCTCTACATTTCTGCTGGATCTGGTCGTTCATTTCAATGGCCACGCTGCAATAACTCACAGACCATGCTCACGCTTAGGGAGCTAGATTTCAGGACCAGTGGGGTAGTCTCCCCCGTACCTGCAAAGCCCAATGCCTGGAAAGAAACCAGGCAGCCTGTGGACACCCATGAGAAGACCCAACTGAGCATGCACAGACGAGGACCCTCTAGGCCCAATACCTTGGGCACATCCATCTTAGCTACATCACACAGGTGGGCCTGAACTCAGCCAATGAGGTCAACCAATACCTTCAACCACACCTTCCCCAGTCAGCGGGTGGGATAGAATAAAGGATGGAAGCACAGCCCTGCACACTCTCTGGACATCCCCTCTTGGCCTGTTGCCATTTTAGCTCTGTCCTTGCACAGGAGCATGCTGTAAGGAGGGCCCCAAGCCTGCCCCTCAGGGTCTGCTCCAAGACTACTTGGGGCCCACATGCACTTGGGCTCTTAGGCTCCTGCTCCATTGCTCTCTTGATCCCTTGACCTCTTGATCACCAGCCTTCCATAGTTCTCCATGGGTGGGTGTTCTTTTCTTCTTTTAAATGTGGGTAATCTTTCCCTCATGGTTTATGGTGCCCAGTTATGAACCCCAGCCCTGCTTTCCAGAAATAGTGTGTACCCCTTGAAGACTGCAAACCCTGAAACTTGTCCTGTCCTTCATAAAACTCTCTGGGATCACGCGGGCTTTCAGCTTACGAAGCAAATAACTGAGGAATACCCCACTCCTGAAACCTAACACAATTAAAGATTTAACAGATTACAATTCTGGATCAGAAATGCTCTGGATAGAGTTCTGTGGTCAGGACAAACTCTCTCATTATCGCCTGCAGGGACACCTTTTTCAGGTCCTTGACCTCTCAGCATGCAGCCTCTTGACCTCTGCCCTACTCCACTGATGTTACAAAGTTCTGATAAATGCTCAAATGGCACTCCACCCTGCCAGTCAGTCCCAATCCAAAGGCACTTAACTCTAAATCCATGGGTTGGCAAACCTAGCTCCCCCAGGCAAATGCCCAAGAGACACCCTGCTCTGCCAGAAATCCTCTTGCCCAAAGGCACTCAGCTTTGTCGATCTCTGGGACAGAAAGCCCACCACTGTCTCATGTTCTTGGCTCTACTCTTTCTGATATCACCTCTTCTCTGGGGTCACAGCTCATGGTCTCCTGGATCACGGACACTTAGCACACCAGGATCTCAACATCCAAAATACCAACTCCGCTCTTGGCTCCTCTTTCTTGGTTGTAGTGACATTTTCCCTTTCCACTTCTGAGACAGCTAACTTAAACTAGTAAGATGGTAATATTGACCAATGTCCCCATTAAGGTTTCATATACCTTATTTGCACATTCCTTCCCCATAAGGGTGCCCTCTACCTTATTTATATTATTGGCAAGCAATCCAATCCTTCTGGAAGGCCACAAACACCACACATTTACACAGTCCTATACAGTCATTCAGAAGCCCCAATGACTTAGTGGGTTGCTCAGTGTGCAGCCAATCCAAAGATCAGAGGTTCAAAAGCTCCAGGCACTCCAAGGGAGAAAGACTTGGCTTTCTACTTCAGTAAACATTTACAGTCTCAAAAACTCACAGGGGAAGTTAAACTCTGTCCAACTGGGTGTCTGTGAGTTGGAATTGACTAACGTTGGTTTTATAAATCCAGTCTTTTGGTAGGAATTACAAGGACTATGGCTAGAAGGGTCATATCAAGTAATTCACTGTGTCACTTATCATTATTTTCGCTGGACAGGCGGGGGTGGGGTGGGGCTGAGAAAGACCAGGGGATTACAGAAGGTAAGAAGGGAAAGGTTCAGATTGAAATCTGGAGGAAAAATCAAAGCTCACAGAGGAGGAAATGTTAACCTCTGACACAAGAACAAGGAGTCAACACAGCGTGACTCCAGCATCAAACCTCAACCCAGTGCCATTTATCTCAGTAGCTTTCCCCAATACATCATGTTAGACATTCAACAAAACATTTAAGGCATGCCAAAAGGCCAAAAAGACCCCCCACAGGCAGAAATATGCAATCTGATAAGAGAGGACAAGCAGCAGAACCAGACGCAGAGATGGCAGAGATTTGGAAATTAACAGACCAGGAATTTTTAATTCAAGACTCTTGGAAACATGGGCCCTCAAAAGCGTAGATAATCATGGTTGTTATCTACAGAACCCTTTTGGTGTCAGCCATGCACGGAGCCATTTACACCTGTCATCTTATTGATAACTCTCCCGTGGTCTTCTGAGTCCGATTTCCACCTTCTCCAGTGGAGGAAGCCAAAGTGCAGAGCGGGATGTGGTCCCCAGCCAACCTGAGAATGTGGCAGAGAGTTTTGATTCTAGACATTCTGACTCCATTCCCTTCCTAGAACTAACCTGAACACCTTTGGCAATAGCATGTGTCACAAGATGTCACGCTGCCATTACAGAGCACGCTATGGCTCAGAAATGACTGTCTCGGCATGTGACACATTGTTTCGCTTGACCCTGGTTTTGTTAGGCTCAGGGAGTCTACGCCACTTGTCCAAGGCCACTCAACAAGTAGGTGAGAAGCCTGTCTTTCTCCAAAGTCTATCTTGGAACTGTGGGAAGGTCCACCTCACCTACGCAGCCATTTAGAGTTGGAGGATCTGTGTGTCCGAGAAGGACAGATCTCCTTCCATGCACACACGAGCCACGACCAAGGAAAGACGTAGATCGCCTGCTCAGCTCTGTGTTTGTGAACATTCCCATGTGTAATCCTCTCAAAAAGGACAAAACACGCACTGCCCTCCATATCCTGAGGAATTCTCCTGGGACTGTGCTCCAATAACTCCTCCCCATTCCACCCCCTTTTCTTGCCCAAGTATGTACCATCACCTGGGCAACATCCCTAAAACCCAGGTTTTGTAGTTCTTGTTGATTTTCAATAGCTTCCTCAAATTTAATGTTTTGAAGAACTACAACTGTAATCATTAATACTGTTATAGTTATATATGTGTGTATATGTTTTTTAAAGTTCCAGGTCTATAGATGATGATCAAGCAATATCAGTACACATTCCTATCATAATATTCAAGCAAATGAAATTAGGTTGCTGTTCTGAGAGGAGAAAGAAAAGATGGTGCACGTTACAGATAAAGACAACTGACATTGTTAGCAAAAGGTACAAATAATTTGTGAAAAACTGTTATCTTCACAAATTAGTGCACATTAGTGAGCTAATGTTATTCTCCCCTCTGGTTCATGATCACTAAAAATGCACAGGGTGGCTGTGAGTCGGAACTGAGTCTACACAAACCAAGTCTTTAACCAGATTTAAACTTGTCTGGGCGGAGTTCAAGAAGAAAGAAAATGTATCGAAAACGATTATGCCTGCAAGTGTACAATTATGCTTTATCTGATGGAACTTTGGATTGTAATAACACAGGTAAGAGCCCCTAATAAAATATTTACTACGTAAATAAATAAAAACTTGCCTTAGAGTCCCTGCAGGGTGCAAAGGATGAATGTACTCAGTTGCTACCCAGAAGATGGGATGTCCCAGTCCACACAGAGGTGGCACACTGAGAAAGAAAGGCCCATGAAGGCATTTGATAAAGGCAGCACCTTGTCTGATAAACACTCTCAGTGCGCCTCTTCTGATCTAAACAGATTCACAAGTTCCAGGATTGGAGTGTGTGTTAGGCCGGGTTGACTACAGAAACAAATCCAATTATATATATATATATATATATATATATATATATATATATATATATATATATATATATATATATATATATATATATATGTGTGTGTGTGTAAGAAAAAGTTTATATTAAGATGTAATTACGGATCTACATATAACCCCCTCCCTGGGGGACGGACAATAGAAAAGTGGGTGAAGGGAGATGTTGGACAGTGTGAGATATGAAAAATAAAAATAATTTATAAATTATCAAGGGTTCATGGGGGGAGTGGGAAGGGAAGGAGAAAAATGAGCTGATATTAACGGTTCATGTAGAAAGCAATTGTTTTGAGAATGATGGTGGCAACAAATGTACAAAGGTGCTTGACACAATGGATGGATGTATGGATTGTGATAAGAATTGTACAAGTCCCCAATAAAATTATTTTTAAAAAAGAAGTAATTACATATCAAGCAAATATCCCAGCCCAGTCCAGATAAAGCCCATAAATCCAATGCTAGTCCATAAGTCCCTATTCAGACTCACACAGCCACCTGCAATCATGCAGAATTCAGGAACATCGCTGGCCAGTGGGTGCAAAGTCTTGTGGATCCTGTGGCCATGTCGGCATCACAGACCTCAGGCAGCTCCCATTTTGTCTCATCAGGAAAGTGACAGCAGAAAGAGAGGGAAAGGGAGGGAGGGAGGGAGGAAGGGAGGGAGGGAGGGAGGGAGAGGAATGTGTGAATCCCTTGACAAGATGGGTGGACACAGCGGCTACAATGTGGGGCTCAAACATGAGAACAATTAGACAATGTTATAGGACTGGACTGTGTTTCATCCTGTTGCACGTAGGGTCAATATGAGTTGGAAGACAGCAGTTGGAAATATGAGGAGCCCTGGCTGTATAGGGGTTACATTGCTAGCCAATCACACAGTTCCTTTGGTGGGCCCCAAACGCCTCACATTTGCATAGTCTTCTCCAATCACAATTTAAGGCCTGGGGCATCATTCCTTGGCCTGCTAACCATAAGGCCAGCAGTTCAAAACCACCAAGCCACTGCATGGGAGAAAGAGAAGACTTTCTGCTCCCATACAGATTTACTGCCTCAGAAATCCACAAGGTTCTACTCTGTCCTCATAGGGTTGCTAGGAGTTGAAAACGACTCCATCAAGGGAAGGAAGATCTGGAAATATGACCTTGAATATGTCCTTCAGTGACAAGCGATGACTCAATGAAGAAACAATGAGTAATATGAATTGACTCCTTGGGGAAGTAGATTATCAATTTGTCTGGGACAACTCAAACGTATAAAGTTGTTAAGGCTATCCAAATAAGTCGACAAATTTTCAACAATCCTAAGAAAATCCCAGTGGGATTTTGAAGAACTTGAAAAATGATTCTAAAAAACAATTGGAGTCCACTTCTAAACTTCTAAAACGTGTATTAGAAGAGGCATCAATGTCAAAGCCATCCACAATTTTATGCACATATTACTATATCTGCAGGTCCACCTACATAAGATAGGCTGGACAAACAATGAGAGAAGAAAACAACGGGACCAACGGTCCTGTAGGGACATGAGAGTGTGCGAGGTAGGAGAAGGGAGGAAGTGTTGGCCAACCCAGGGACAAGGGAACAATGAGTGGTTCAAAACCAGTGGAGGGAGGGATAGGGTAAGGAGTTACCAAGGGCAAGGTCACTGAGAGGAATTACTGAAACCAGAATGAAGGCTGAAAATGGTAGAAAATAGAGGAAAGGAGTAGGAGGCAAAGGGCATACATGGAAGCCTAAATACAGACATGTACACATGTAAATATAAATATGATTATGGGGGAAATAGACCTATGTGCATATATTTATAGGTTTAGTAGGGTAGCAGGTGGACATTGGGCCTCCTCACGCTCATTCCCGCAATACAAGAGCACCTCACTCAGGCAAACAGTCATTTCATGATACCCACCTTCCCGACATGATCTCTGAAGACAGATGTGTGCATAAGCAAACGTGATGAAGAAAGCTGATGGTGCCTGGCTATCAAAAGATATAGCATCTGTGGGTCTTAAAGGCTTGAAGGCCAAAAAAAATGGCCATCTAGCTCGGAAGCAACAAAGCCCACAGAGAAGAAGCACACAGCCTATGTGAACATGAGGTGCTGAAGGGATCAGGTAGCAGACACCAAAGAACAAAACCCATCATTGTGCGATCACTTTACCCACATAAACACTGAAGATGAATGTGTGCATAAGTAAGTGTGGTGAAGAAGGCTGATGGTGTCTGGCTATCAAGACATATAGTGTCTGGGGACTTAAATGCTTGAAAGTAAACAAGCGGCCATCGAGACCAGAAGCAACAAAGCCTACATGGAAGCAGCACATCAACATGTGTGATCAAGAAGGGCCAAGGGACAGGGTTTCAAGCACCAAAAGGGGAGGGGGGATCATATTATTGGGAATGAGGGGAGCACATGATGGGGACCCAATGCCCATCTGTAGACAACTGGACATCCCTTGCAGAGGAGTAGCGGGAAGGAGATGAGTCACTCAGGGTTTGGTATAGAATAGTAAAACTCACAACTTTCCTCTAGTTCTTGAACACTTCCTCCCCCCAACTATCATGATCCCAAGTCTATAACCTGGTTAAACCAGAGGATGCACAGCAGTACAGATGGGATCTGGAAACCCAGAATCTAGAACAGATGAACCCCTCAGGACCAACTATGAGAGTGGCTATACTAGGGGGAGAAAAGGGGTGATAGAAATTGGGAATCGATCTTGGGGATCTACATATAACCTCTCTGGGGATGGGCAACTGAAAAGTGGGTGAAGGGAGACGCCGGGCAGAGTAAGATAAGATAAAATAATAATTTATAAATTATTAAGGGTTCTTGAGGGAGGGGTGAGTGGAGAGGGAGGGTGAGGGGAAAAAGGGAAATGAGCTGCTTCCAGGAACCCAAGCAGAAGACGGATTTTGATAATGATGAGGGCAACGGATGGATAAGTGTGCGTTACACAATTGATGTATGTATGGCTTGTGATAAGAGTTGTATGAGCCCCAATAAAATGATATTTTTTTAAAAGAAGGGGCATCGAGCTACCTGATATAGGAGAATAATGGAGGGTGTGTGTGTCCAGGTAGACTAGGGAAATGAAACTCATAGACACTCATGTGTGTATGAGAAAATGTTTTATATAAAAGAACAATTATATATTAAGAGAGTATCCCAGCCCGGTCCAAATCAAGTCCATAGGTCCTATATTAGCTCATATGTCTGATACCAATCTATAAATTCCTCTTCAGACTCATAACATATGTACAATGACGCTGAAACCAGGAAGATCACAGGCCAGTGGGTGGGAAGTCTTGTGGGTCCAGTGGTGGTAGAATCATCTTAGCGCTGTGAGGGGTCTTCACTTGACTCCTTTAGCTCCAGGGCTCTAGCGTAGCTCCATGTGCCTTCTCAACAGGGCCGTCTCCCTGAGAGTGAGTGTGCGTCCCACCTCCAGCAAAATATTGATCTCCTTGGCACCGCCAAATGAAGTCACCAAGCTTTGATCTGATTAACAGGCTAAACTCCACCCCTTCACTCTTAATAGTCTCAAGTTGACACCAGCTTATGTAACTATCACAAAGGGAGACTCAAACAAACAAAAACAACTCACTGCCAGCCCAGTCAATTCCCACCTGTCATGACCCTATTTCAGAGAGGAGAACTGCCCCTTTGGGGTTCTGAGAGTATAAATCTTGATGGAAGCAGGCAGCCTCATCTTTCACCTGAGGAGTAGCTGATGGATTTAAACAGCTGACCTTGTGGTGAACAGCCCAATGTGGTAACCCACTGCTCCACTAGGATTCCAGAGGAAGAATTAAAAAAGAGAAGAAAAAACCACACACACATTAAACTCATAAGGATTCCAACTCATATAGACCCTATAGGACACTGTACAACTGCCCTCATGAGTTTTAGAGACTGTCACTCTTTATGGGAATAGAAAGCATTCTCTTTCTCTCAGAGAGAAACAGGTGCTTCAAACTGCTGACCTTGCAGTTAGCGGCCCAATTCATAACCACGACGCCCCCAGGGCTCCTACAGAGAGAGATTAGCACCTGTAAAATAGGAAATCATCTTATACAGGTGGAGTCATGCTATAATGTTATAATAGAGCCAGAAAAGATGCACAGATCCAGGGCTCCATAGAGATCAATCAGAAATAATCCCCAGGAAATTGAAGAATTTAGCACATGACAAATCTCACACCTGGGCATACAGGTGAAATGGCTTAAGGGATTTAAACAGGACACCTTCCAACTTTGAGAGTGGGTGAATGAGTGACAGAGAGAAGAAAGAGAGAGAGTGAGCATGTGTGTGTGTGTGTGTGTGTGTGTGTGTGTGTGTGTGTGTGTGTAACTGCTTCACCTCACCTTGCCCTCTGCCTTGGATTGAAACCACTGGCTAACAGATGAAAGAAGCCAATTAATTTTCTTCGGTTCCCTCCATTTCCTTTTCTTTTCTCCTTCCAACTTAACTTCCATCTACTTTCCTATCTTCCTACCATCCATTTAATGATGATCTGCCTCTGTGTATGTGTGCATGGTTCATAGAACGTCATGTGAAGGACGTTCTCCCAACTTTCCTAATGCCACGAGGCTTTCATACAGTTCCTCATATGGTGCCCCCCCCCACAACAACCATAAAATTATTTTCGTTGCGACTTAATAACTGTCATTGTGCTACTATGATAAACTGTGTAAATACCTGATTGGCAGGATGTATTTTCATTGTTACAAATTCATCATCATGAAAGTATCATGATGAATCAAGAAAATAATATATCATTATATATTGTGAAATGTGTATTTCTAATGACAAATCAATGAAATTCTGTCTTGAAGCATGGTGTAGCATGGGTAACAGCCTTCACGCTGGGTACTCATAGGTGGGCATATCTGGTTGTGGACAGATCCACCTGGAGACAGATAGAGGAACGATGTCTCATATCCCAAGACCATTGGAAATATATGTTTTCCAAGGGTCTTACGAGACTCCTGTGAAAGGGTTATTCGACCCCCTAAGGGGTCTTGACCAAAAGGTTGAGAACCGCTGCTGTAAACTATTAAGAGGTCTACATTTGTGTACTGAATCTTGGGTGCTGTTCACTTCCAGTTTCGCTCCATGGGGGAACAAGGGAGCTTCTACTTAGTGGCCTCCATCAACCCTCCCACTCCCATGCTTACCCCAAACATTCCCATCTCCCAGATTCCCTTCCAACTTTGAATTGGAACCATTGCTGAGTGTTCCCCACGCTGGTCCAGCTACTTTGTCCCCTCCTCAGCACTCCAACTCAAAAGCTCGGGTCTACCATGACTTCCTTCTCTAGTCTATCTGCTCCCAAGGGCATTCCAGAAGCTTTGCTGGTGTGCATCTGGGACCAGGTTGTGGCCCACCCAGTGTTTAACGCCCAACTGCCTTGCTGCCTGTGAGCTCTGATCTCCATCCACCGATTTCTTCCTCTTCCCCCATCTGACATTCTAGAAGAGCTTGAGAAAGGCCTTGTGGTCTATTTTCAAAATGTTCCCCAGGAAGGGTATAGATGGAGGTTCAGTGAAGAGAGGGCCTCTGGAGGTGGGGTGTCTCAGACTCAGAGGAGCAAGACGCCCGAGATGCTTCTCAATGCATCAACCTCCCTTTCTGCTGCCCCTCTTAAAGCGACGCTGCTTTGTTGGTTGTTTTGTTCCTATGTTTGAGAGAGGCCATGACCGTGATCAACCTTGGCAGAGCTCCTGGGAATTCTCAAGGGATGACAGGAGGACCAAGGTGGCATGTGCTGCCAAAGCCAGGAAGTTTGGCATCTCTAGGTTAGGGTCCAAAGCCGGCTTCCCTTTCCCAAAGGGCAGTGCCGTTGACTGGCAAGAGCACCTCCCTGAAGAAAGGGCAGTGATGCCAGCAGTTGGTGGGTCGTGTGGAGGCTGGGCTTAGGGGGGGTTCCCCCAAGCCAATTTTGTCAGAGACTGGCATGAGAAATCAAGCCTAGTGGGCAGGCAGAGTGAGGGACATGCTGTGCCCACTGGAAAATGAGGGTTTATTGAGGAGCATCAGAAGATGTTGGGGGGGGGGAGGCAGGTCTAATGGGGTGGGTGTCGAATTCCAATGTGAGATCATAAGGAACTGACTGAGACATTCATTCCTCAGCACATATTCTGGACTCCTGCTCCAGGTACTGAAACTACCAGGGGTAAAGAGACAACAACATCAGGTGAGTGAGAGATGGTCTCAGGTCCCTGAGATCTGACAATAATTGAGTCACACATCAAAGGACACCTGGCGTGGGCACATCAGCTTTGGGTGTTTATTAAAAGGGAGTATCAGAGAGGGCAGGGTACCAGAATCACATGACTCCAGAGGCACACGGGCTCAGGAGAGACATTCTCACAGACAGAAAACGTAGGCAGAACTAGTTAAGAAGGAGGAATATTCAAAAATTGAAGAGGCTGCAGTGGAACGTTGGAATTCTGGTCCCAGACAGACAAGCAGAGGCTGTGGCTCCTCTGCTGACTAGAATCATTCGCCCTTGGACAATCGGTATCATTCCCGGGGGGGCTCTATTTTCACAGCTGTAAAATGGGCCTGATTGTTGCCCCCACTACACAGGACTGTGGAGAGGAGAACTGGAGTCAATGTGCATTGAGAGCCCTTTGAGTTTGGCTCTCTTGGGGCACTGGGCAGGGATAGGTGGAGACTGTGGTTGGCCTGAGCCATGGAGGAAGGCGCTCAGCCTGCAGAGACACAGCGGCTGAGAAGTCCTATGCCAGGTGTCCCCTGAGAAGCCCAGTTTCTTGAGGTACAACAAGGAAGGAGTTGGCCTCTCTGAGGTTGCTTCCCACTTCTGGAATTCCTTCCCAGAAGGAATGCAGAAAGACCTGGTGTCTACAGAAAACTTGCAGTGTGGTGGAAGGAGATGAGATGTTAGAAATGACCTTCAAATTGGGAGCGACCACCAAGACAGGGGAAGGGTCCAGGCCTGCAGCAGGTCTCTCAGACGGGGAGAGTGGACAGGCATCAGGGAGCATTCTCAGGAGAGGTGGGAATCACGGAAGGCCCCCGGATCTTTTGGCCCCTGCCCCTGCCCCCTCATCGGGGCAGGAAACGGATCTGGTATGTGGGGGGTACTTTGCCCACACCAGACTCCTGGGGCGAGAGGTCAATCTCTTCAGGGGCCACCGATCCAGCCACAGAGAAGTTCTGGAGGATGGTGGTGAAGAAAATGAACAATTCTGTCCGGGCAATGCCTTCGCCGAGGCAAATTCTCTTCCCTGTGGACAAAGAGAGAGAGGTCACCCAAGCAGGCCTGGAACAGAGACAGTGCCTGTAGGAGTCGTTCATGGCCAGGACTTTGCATGGAGGTGACCTTTCACCCTCAGCTCAAGGTATGCTTTGGAGGAAGCTCGTGGCATCCGTCATGGTGACACGTTATGTTGCTAAGTCTAAATCACCAGCAACTCAGAGGCAGAAAAGAACGAGGTTCTCAACTCCGGTTCAAAAGTTAGTCTCTGATGGCAACGCATGTACAAGTTTGCTTGATACAATTGATTCATGGATTGTGTGAATATATATAAAATTTATTTACCTTTTTAAAAATGTTTAAAAAGTTATAGTCTCATTCCTTCCCTATTTACAGGGTATCTACAAACACACCAAACCCAAACCAAACTCACTGCCATCAAGTGGATGCTGATTCATAGCAACCCAATGGGGCTGCCCTGTGAGCCTAGAACTCTTTCTTGTTGTTAAATGTATTCTTCATTGGGAGTTAACACATGGATCATACCATTCCATAGCTCAGTCACGTCAAGCAGATTGTACAATTGCTACCACATCAGTTTCCAAACAAGCTTTTCCATCCGGGATTCCTGACATCATCTCTCGTTTAAACCTTCCCCCACCTCACAACACTGTACTCCCCCCTGCAAAAAACCCCAAACAAACCTTATTCTGCTTGCTGTCCCTATAAGTTCATCAATCCTGGGGTTGATATTTAGAGCAACGATCTGAATGGCTGTCCATAAACTAATGGGGAGTTAGCCCATGGGTAGTGTAACATTGGAGGTTCCTCAGCAGTACCTTGCCAGAAAAACCTGAATCTACTTCTAAGAAGTTGGCCTTTGAAAACTGTACTGAACCGATATACTCTGACAAAAGGAAGAAGCACACCAGCCTGTCCCGACTCGATCACTGAAGACAAAGCGGGTGCAAAAGCAAATGTGGTGAAGAAAGCTGATGGTCCCTGGCTATGAAAATATACAGAGTATGGGTTGCTTATAGGTGGAAGATAAAAAAGTGACCATCTGAGAAGCAACAAAGCCCACATGGAAGAAGCACACCAGTCTGTCTGATCACAAAGCATCAAAGACCAACAAAATCATAACATTGTGCATTGCGAATGAGGGAGAGTGCAGAGTGGGGACCCAGGGCCCATCTGGGAAATTGGACATCCCCTTGCAGAAGGGTCGCTGGGAGGAAACAAGCAAGGCAGAGTGTAGTGTAGCAATGATGAAAAATACAATTTTCCTCTAGTTCTTGAATGCTTCCTCCCCTCCCCCCCATGATGATTTCAGTTCCACCTTACAAATCTGGCTGGACCGGAGGATGTACACTGGAACAGATAGGAACTGGAAACACAGGGAATCCAGGACAGATGAACCCCTCAGGACCAGTGGTGAAAGTGGCAATATGGGGAAGGAGGAGGGAAGGTGAGGGAGAAAAGGGGAACTGATTACAAGGATCTACATATAACCTCCTGAAGGGTGATGTTGAACAGTGTAAGATATGACAAAATAATAATAATTTATAAATTATCAAGGGTTGAGGATGGAGGGTGAGGAGGGAGGGGGAAAATGAGGAGCGGATACCAAGGACTCTAGTAGAAAGCAAATGTTTTGAGAATGATGAGGTAAAGAAATGTTCAAAAGTGCTTGACAGAATGGTTTATTATGAGTTATGAGTCCCCAATAAAATGATTTTTTAACGTGGTGTCACTAAATGTCTGCTAGAGGCATTTGTTTGTTGGGTTTTGAGTCAATAAGAAATGTCCTCTTGTTTTTTAAGGAATTCAAGTGCTGGCATCGTCCAAACAATCCTCACAGGTTTGTGGATAAGTGTGATGAAGTTGAACTGCTGGAACATTTGGGTGAGCATCACTGCGAGAGGTCCCCCACCTGCATTAAAAATTCACACCCAACTGGGAAAATAAAGGTGACCTTCTGAGAAAGCCCTGGGCAGTTCTCCCTGCCTTGAACGGTCGCCCTGAGTCCGCATGGACAACATGAGAGGGAGCGTGAGCCCTTTGAAACTGGAGTCGAATCTTCATGTGAATCTGCCATGAACATCGTTCCAAGAGAGAGTCTGTAACCTTCATTAGATCCCCAAAGAAGTAGGGCACCGCAGAGAGGGTAAGGACCCAGTTCTCTCTCTCTCTCTCTCTCTCTCTCTCTCTCTCTCTCTCTCTCTCTCTCTCTGCATGTGTGTATGTGTGTGTGTGTGTGTGTGTGTGTGTGTCCTCCACCTGTGTAAAGGTCTGCATCCTCTGACATGACGTTTTGAACGTTCATCATACAAAACCAACCCACTCACCACCATCGAGTCACTCCAGGCTCAGCGTGACCCCGGAGGACAGGGTGGGACTGGCCCTGTGGGTTTCCAACACCGGAACTCTTGACGGGGCTGGAAAGCCTCATCCTCCTCCTGCACAGCTGCTGGCAGTTCAGAACTGCTGACCTTTACTTTAGCAGCTCGGCTGATAACGCCCCCCCCCCCCCAACGTCACCAGTAGCTGTAAAGAAATCGTGTTTTCTACTTCACAGGCTCGTTGTGGGAATGAAGGAGTGAATATTGGTAAACTACCTGAGAATCACACTTGAGCCATAGTAAAATCTACTATGCCTTTGTGTGTGGTTCAGGGGGTGTGTGGGGTGGGGCGGGGAGGGGGTGTCTCTGGCATTATGTATATACCTGTATCTGAATTCCTGCCTCAGCCACAGATCCATGATCTTCAAGGCTTCTGCATGGGGGAAACCCCGAATTGTATACCAACTGTGGGGTACATGGGGAGTGATGGACATGAGGAAGGGGTGCATGGCTCCCCCCCAAAAAAGAACAAAACCACTGCCATGAAGTCAATGCTGCCTCACAGCGACCTGCTGTGGTCTTCCCAGACTTTAAGGGATTCAAGGAAGAGAACGCCCCGTCTTCCTCCTGCGGAGCTGCTGGTGAGCTTGCAGAGACATGAGAACACAGGGAGCCAGAGAAGGAAGGCAGGGACATGGGGCCTCTCTCTCTTTTACGTCAGGGATGGTTCATTGGCCACAATTCCCAAGGCAGTCACATTCCCAGCCTGGCATCTAAGGGAACTTGCAGATCCTTTGGGCAGATCCTTAGAGAAGATAGGAACCTCCATTTGCTCAGGGGAATGCCTGGACTGGTTCTCCTATAACTGGTTCTGTGGCCCAGGTCTTCCTTGGATAAGCCGATAGATGAATGCCTGCTGCCTCCCTCCCAAGGCACCCTTCCCTTTCACACACGTAGGGCTGTTCGCTTGGCATCATCTGAACACCCACTGTGCCCAGGGGTTTTTCTTTCTGCCCGCACACATCTGACTCAGCCTTTCCTTGCCCATACTTGTGCTTGTCTCTATTTCTCTTCTCTATGTCTGCTTTCTTCTGGCATCTTGTTGCGCTCTCTGCTTCTCTCTGGTGCTTTTTCTCTCTCCCTCTCTAAAGGTCTCCTGTCTCTTATGCCCTCTCTGTTTCTCTCTCCACTAGGTCATTCTCTTGTATCTTTCTGGCTTTCATTCTGTTTCTCTTTCTATTCTCCCACTTGTACCCTCCCCATGTGCGCTCTCTCTCTCTCTCTCTCTCTCTCTCTCTCTCTCTCTCTCTCTCTCTCTCTCTCTCTCTCTCTCTCTGTCTTTCATTCTTCATCTCTCTATAAGTCTATTGTCTCTTGTTCATTCTTCCCATTTGTCCCCCTCTGTTTCTCATTTTCCTGATCACATCATTTATACATTGTACTGCTAATCTCAAGGCCAGCAGTGTGAATCCAACAACTACTCAATGAGAGAAAGATGAGGCTATCTCTTCCCATGAAGATTTACAGCCCCATCAACCTTAGCACCCAGTTCTCCTCTGTCCTATAGGGTTGCTATGAGTCAGAATTGACATGATGGCAGTTGGTTTAACCTATCTTGATCTTGATCTCTACACATCTCTACCTCAATCCAAACTTCAAGGGGAGCTTTCAGATAGAGAGGGTAATGTCATCCCACTGCCCCTGGGTGTTTCCCAACTCCCATTTAAGATGGCATGAGAGATGAGGCCATTGCCAATTAGCAGAAGCACAAGATTGGGGGACTTTCTCTCTGAGATCCTCCTTTCTCCCAAAGGATGACAGAATCAAGGGCACTAAGTGTTTCTCTGCATGGGGACAAAGGGAGGAACCCTAACTTCTAATTCCTCCTTCAGCTTTCAAGAGCCTGCACTGCACAGCTGAGCTTTCTACCCTTATCCCCTTCTTCAATCTGAACCCCAGATCAAAAGAATCCTTTGCACTTTCTCGAACACATGATGCCATGATGATGTCTCTACTTTCAGGCCCTTGCTGTTCTCTCTACTTGGAACATTCTTTTTGTGGTTGACAAACATACAACATCTGGTCTTGGTTTAGAAACCTAACTCCCCCCACCCCCACCACACCCCGAGGAATATGACCAACAGAAACCATGCGGGAAAGGAGACAGCAGTTGGTGTGAGATATAAAAATAATAATAATTTATAATTTATCAAGGGGGCATGAGGGTGGGAGCTGGCGAGGGAGGGCAAAAAGAGGAACTGAAACCTAGAGCTGAAAAAGAAAGAAAAATGTTTAGAAAAGAATGATGGCAACATATGTACAAATATGCTTGGTACAATTGATGTGTGGGTTGTTATAAGAGTTGTTAGAGTTCCCAATAAAATGATCATTTTTAAAAAGAAAGAAAGATGGGGGTACACCTATTCCTTAGGGAAGTTTTTCTTATTAAAAACTTACTGCAATGAAGTTGATTTTGACTCATCATGGCTCCAAGGACAGGGCGCAACTGGCCCCCTGGGTTTCTGAGACTGAAATTCTCTACAGGAGGAGGATGCCTCATCTTTCTGCAGAGCAGCTGGTGGTTTCAAACTGCTGACCTTGTGGTTAGCCACCCAAGGTGTAACCCACTCTGCCATCAGGGATCCTGCTTTCCCTTGTAGGTTCCCAAGATGAGTCAATATATTCTGCTGTGTGTTTCCAAATCCTTCAGCTACACTGTGATTTTCCTGATGTGAGGCTGTGTGGCTCTGTGTGACTGACTCATGCCTTACATTAGGTCTCCAATAGAGCATTGGGTTCAAAATAGTACTCAATCTTTTTTATTTTATTTTTTTAGGTAAATAAATATAGGGGTCTTTAAGAAAACAATTTCAGTCAAGTTGGTTCCAATTCATGCATATCACAGTAAAACAGTGCCTGATAGGGTTTTCAGCGGAAGCTTGTTTTCAGAACTAGATCTCCAGGACTTTTATCTGCCTGTGGGTGGACTTGAACTTCCAGCTATTTGGTTAGCAGTCAAAACACCATGATCATTGCCTAGTAAGAGATAAAAATATTTGCCCAAGTTTCTGTTTAGCAAGATGTGTCTTGGAGAAAATCAGGGACATAAGAAAATGTGGTGAAGAAAGCTGATGGTGCCTGGCTATCAAAAAATATAGCATCTGAGGTCTTAAAGGCTTGAAGATAAACAAGTGGCTGTCTAGTTGAAAAGCAGCAAAGCCCACATGGAAGAAGCACACCAGCCTGTGTGATCACAAGATATCCATCGGATCAGGCATCAAAGAACAAAAAATCATATCAGTGTAAATGATGGGGAGTGAAGAGTGGGGACTCAAAGGCTATCTGTAAGCAACTGGATATTCCCTTACAGAAGGGTCACAGTGAAGAGACGAGCAAATCTGGATTCAGTATAGCACTGATAAAACATACAATTTTCCTCTAGTTCTTTAATGCTTCCTCAGCCCCCCCAACTACCACCACTATCATGATCCCAATTCTTCCTTACAAATCTGGCTAGACCAGAAGATGTAAAATGGTACAAATAGGAACTGGAAACACAGGGAATCCAAGACAGATGATCCTTCAGGACAAGTGGTAGGAGTGGCAATACAAGGAGGGTGGGGGAAAGGTGAGGTAGAAAGGGGGAACCTATCACAAGGATCCACATATAACCCCCTCCCTGGGGGACAGACAACAGAAAAGTCCGTGAAGGGAGGTGTCAGCAGTGTAAGAAATGGCAAAACAATAACAATTTATAAAGGGTTCGTGAGGGAGGGGCGTGAAAGGAGGGAGGAGAAAATGAGGAGCTGATACCAAGGCCTCACTAGAAATAAAATATTTTGAGAATATTGATAACATCAAATGTAAAAATGTGCTTGACACAATGGGTGGATGGGTGGACTGTGATAAGGGTTTTACGAGTCCCCAACAAAATTATTTTTAAAACATTTAATGACCTTTTAAAAAAGAGTTGGACAAAAATAAATAAATAAATAAAATTTTTTAGAAGAGTTGAATGATCCCCCAATAAAATGATTTTTTAAAAGTATGTCTTAGAGATACATCACATGTCTCAAGACTCCTCTCAGGTGGCAAAGGGGGGTAATGGAATGAGATCATGCAGGGAAAAGCAAAGGGCATCTAATAATTGCTCAATTAATGGGGCATGTCCTCATTTGCCTAGAGGAGAGACTGAAACCTCACTCTGGCATCTGCAAAAAGGAATGTAGATCCAACTCACCCAAGGAGAAAGGCATAAAAGCGTCAATATTCTTCAGTGCCCCTTTGGTATCCAGAAAGTGGTCCGGGTTGAAGTCATCTGGTTTTTCAAAGTAACATGGGTCGTGGAGGGCAGAGCTCAGGATGGGGAAAACCTCAGTGTCCTGGGGGAGGGGTACACAAAACAGATCAACTTCTTCCCGCCTCCACCAAAGAAAAACAACACCAAAAGAACCCGCAAAGACGTCATTTGCTGTTGAAGGAAACGCAGGATGCCCATACAGAAGAGATGCAGGAGCCCAACGGCTCTTACCTTGGGGATGATGTACCCTCGGAAGTTCGTGTCTTTGGTGACCACATGGGGCAAACCCATGGGCACGATGTCCCCGAATCGCTGGATCTCATGAATGACCGCATCAGTGTATGGCATTTTGACTCGGTCATCCAGAACTGGAGCTCGATGGGAGCCAATCACCTGGTCAATCTCCTTGTGGACTTTCTCTACACAAGAGAAGAGGGCCTGTGCACCTCTGATTTACTTCATTGAAGTAAACAGTACCAAGAGAACTTTCAATGGGGGGAATGCACTTTCTAGGAGTCAACAAGTCAGGAAACATCTACAGTGAAGGGTAGAATGTGAACACCGCTCAGAGAAACTAGTTGGAGAGGGGAGATGAAGAGGGAAGCCACAAGGATTCTGCCCCTCTGAAATGCTGTAACTTCTCTCCCCACACGGACAACCAGAAACACACAAATGCACACACACAGCTTCTCCAACCTTAAAAGAAACCATGTTGGATGTTCCCTTATAGGTCGATATTCTTATAGAGTCAAGATAATCCGTCGGAAAGCTCTTTCTTTTTCAGAATACTCTCTCCAACACTAGTAGTCCTTGTATGCATGTTATATGTGAAGCTTCACATCCTCATGTATAACGAAGTCCTCAGGAATATGACAGTGAAATCGAGCAATAGATTATTTCATGACCAATAATTGAATAAGTGAATCAATGCATCCATCAAACAATTGAATGAATCCAGGACTGGAAAGGTTAATGAATGAACAAATCAATGAATTAATTCTGTATTCAGGTATTTCAATAAGGAGATCAATTGGTACATCATTGATCAATAAATGATCCATAGAAAAATAAATAAATCCATGAATAGAGAAGATGGATGAATGAATAGATGAAAGAATGGCTCCGTGGAGGGAGGATAATGGATTGGTGAAAGAATGAGTATGTAAAAAAAGCAATTGATGGTTAGACTTAATACAGACTCAAAGTAAAAAATGCTTGAGCAAATAAATAACTTTTTCCATAGATAAATGAAACCATTAATGAAAGGACAAATCAAAAGAAGGCTTGACGAGTGGAAAGATGACAGATAAATCAATCTGTGAGTGGTTAAAGATGAAACTTTGAGGGAAGAGCTCTCCGAATGGTCCAACCATCGAAAGGACTGGGTTAGTTGGGAATTACCCCAAGACCTGTAGAGCCACTAAGGCCGAAAGCAAGAGCCGCCTCTCTTTGCCACACAGGACCCATAATTCCACTTCTGCATATCAAAGTGGGGTCAGGAGATCCCTCTAGGTGGTCTGTCCCTGCCCCACCCACCTGTGATATGGGGGTATTTGAGCATGAGCAGGAACCCATAGCGGAGACTGGTGCTGGTGGTCTCGGTGCCACCGAAGAAGAGCAACATCACCATGAGAATGAGGTTCCACTGGTGGAACTCGGTGTCCTTGTTGGACTTCTCCTGCGTGGGAAGGACAAGGCTGGGCTGAGGAAGACTGTGGCCTGGCACACACATGCACCCCTCTGGGCACCCGACACCTGTTCCCCAGCCTCAGTCATGCCCATCTTTCCTGCTTTATCTTCCATCACCCACCCGCTTCACCCCTGTCTCTCCCCAAGCTCATCTCTCTCCGTCTTGCTCTGCTTCCATCTTCCAATCTTTCTGTGCATTGGTCTTTGTCTCCCAGCTTCCCTCTTCCGGTTCGATCTGTTTCTCCTACCTCACCATCTTCCCATCACCTCTTTCTGCTTTCTCTTGCCCCCCTCCCCTCCATGGCCTCTGTTCCAGTCTCCCCCTCCCTTCTTCCCCCTCCACCCCTCCTCTACCCACTTTGTCCATGCGGAGCAGGAAAGTATCAATGAAGTCCCGGGGTGTGTTGGGGTCCAGGGTTGCTCGGTGCTTCTCCACTCTGCGGACAATGAAGGTGTTGATTTCTAAAATGTTTTTGTAGATTTGTTGGTGTGTGCCGGGAAAGTGCTTCAGGACATTCGAGAAGAACTCAAACACCTGAAAGACAGAAGAAGCTAGGAGATGAGGTCTGCCTGGGGATGGTGGGGAGGGGAGGGTGAAAGAGCTCCACCCTGCTATGTCCTAGACCCTCCTCCTGGAACTCATCACGGCCGAGAGATGCTGAGCCGCCTCCCCCTCCGGGCTCCAGGTTTTGACATTGACTCCTACTAATTGACATCTCTCCCTCTCTGCCCTGCTGAAACTGTTGGTTTTTGTTGGGGGGTTTCAGTCTGCCATCTCTCTGTCTCTGTGTCTTCACCACTTACACCAACTCTCACACTATCCCTATCGCTATGTATTCCCATCTGTGTGTCTTTCTCTCTTTGATTTTCTCTCTCCCTGACAACGTGCTTCTTTATCCCCCTTTCTATTGATTCTTTGCTCCATTGATCCAAGCCCCTCACTCTGACTCTGTGATTCAATTGAGCTGTTAGCCTTCTGCCTCTCCTCTGTGTCTGCCTACTTCATCCACATGTCCTTCCATTTGCCTCCACCTCCTTGTAGGATTGCTCCTTTACCAACTCTTTCTCTGTGTGTGTCTGGGTTGCACGTGTGTGTGTGTGTGCACGTGTGCGCATGTGTGTGTGTATGATTACCACCTCAGCCTGTTCTCATTCTTCCCCTTGCCTCTCTCAGTCTCTCTGAGAGCTGCTGCTGACCACTTGGGCCTGTTTATTTCTGTTGTAGCATATTCATTTTTCTACTGCTTTATCTGGGGATAAACGTACTTGTAGTAACCCCCCCCCCCAGATGTGAAAATGTGTAGAGTAAGGTGTGAAAGCCATCTTTGATATCTCCATTTAGAGATCATCAATGTTAGTTATTTGGTATCTCTCCTTCCAGACGTGTGTGTGAGTGTGTGTGTGTGTGTGTGTGTGTGTTGGGGTGTGTGCGTGTGTCTGTTCCCAGCACCAGGCACGCATATTGAAATCATTTGTTGGACTTGTCTTAGATACTCTCTCTGGACCTCATCATAGATCACAACCCTCAATAAAAGATCCTGGGCACCTGTATTTGTGGCAAACCCATATGTGGATCTAATATCTGTAGCTATGACAGAGAGAGTACACTATTTGCCAACCCAACATTTGTCATTCAGACAGTTCAATAAAGCCTTTTTTATCAATCGTGTCATACAACCATCACCAATATCAATTGCCATATTTTTCACCCCATAAAGGCTAACTAAATGGTTTCACTCAAAAAATACAATGGTTATTCAATAAGAGAAATATTGCAGGTGTTTTGTTTTGTTTAAGTGGAACTTTTGGTTATCATCTGAGGGTGGTTGTTTTAAAAAGCAACAATAGAGAGAGAAGAAAATGGGGAAGCGAATGAAGAAATGGGGTTTCTTATTTTCACATGGCCATGTCTTCAGATGAGGCAGAGACTTTGCCAAAGACTGACAAAGATGCAAAGGCAGATGGGGTTAGAAGAGGAGAGACTGAGAGTCTGATTCATTCTATTATCTTCTCAACTTTGTCTTTCAAGAGCCCTTTCTCTTCGCTTCTTTGTCTTCTTTAGTTTATTTACTCTCTAGCTCCTCTCATTTCTCCTTCTCTTCTCTCCTCCAATCCCTCTGATGTTTGGTTTTTTTTAGGTCTCTCCCCCTGCCTCTCATGGCCCCTGATCAGTGGGAACAGTGTGTGTGTTTGGCTACTAACCAAAAAGTGAGTGTTCGAGTGCCTCTGAGGTATCTCAGAAGAAAGGCATGATGCGTTCGTTACTTCTGAAAAATCAACCACTGGAAACTCCGTACAACACAGTCAGTCTGGGGAGACTGGGGAGTCCCTAGGTGATGCAAATGCTTTAGAAGGTTGGCTGCTGATCAAAAAGATGGAAGTTCAAATCCACTCAAAGATGCCTCCCAGAAAGGCCTAGTGATCCACTTCTAAAGAGTTCAAAGAATAAAAACCCTATGGAGCTCGTCTTGAGAGATGGCGACATCTACTGGCACAACCCAGTTCACAAAGACAACGGGCTACATTCGACTTGGATGAGTAGCGACTGGGATCTTAAGAGGTGGTGAGCAGCTCTCTCAGGTGTGACCGTTGGTCTTTCCCCAGCCAGAAGGAAGAAGAGTGAAGAGAATTGAAGCGCACATGAAAACACACAGTCCACAACCCTGAAACCCATAGTAGATGGTGCCCTGCTATCACTGCCATCAGCTCCCCAAAGGATTCTGTTAAGCAGTCCTAGGTAGAGTACATGAAAACATGGTGGGGGCAGGGCTAAAAACAAAAGAAACCAGGCTGACTGCTTGGATGGGAAAGGTGGGACCTTGAAGATTATGGCCCTTTGTCAGCCTTCAGGTCTGGAACTGAACACACCATCACGTTAGAAAAATCCACTCTCTACGATTCAAAGGGGCATTGACCCAGTGACAGATCGTAGAGGTTTAGCAAGGTGAGAGGAGTGGAAGTGGAAACTGGTACTTGCATTGGATGCCTTGGAACAAACTATGTGTGAACGTAAGACGAATGAGCTGCTCTGTAAACCTTCACTTCATTCACAGTAAAACAAAACACTTTCAAAAGCTAATTGCCATCTATTTCCAACTAAGTAATAATCAAACAAAAACAGTATGCAGCACAGTTCTACCCTGACACGCATGGTCACCATGAGTAGCAGTTGATTGACTCCACGGCACATTTTGTTTTGTTTCTCCCTGACTCTCCCTCTGTCTCTTGCGACCTCTTCCACCACACCCTTTTTGTTCTCATAGTCTCTCACTTCCCGCCCCTGGGACCCTGTGTCTCCAATCTCTGCTTGGTTTCAGCTCTTCTCCCCAACCCTAAGCTACATGACTGGGCCCAAAAGACAGACCACGCCTCTACCTGCCTTGAATGCTTGCCCCATTTCCCCCCTGCCGCACTCCCTCACTCTCTCACCTGGCTGGAGAAAGAGCTGATCAATGTCAAGGACTCGTAGAAATTATCCAGCAGTCTCAGGAATTCTGGGTCTTTGTAGGCGAAGCGTTCTCCAAAGACAATGGAGCAGATGATGTTGGCTGTGATGGCATGGAAGAAGAAGGTGGGGTCCAGTAGGGCTCCTAGAAGGATAAGTGGACAGGTCAGGGGACAGGAAGTCAGGAGGAGATGGATTTGCCTGCTGCCTCATCTCGGTCTGACTATGCTCCACTGCTCGGGAGTCATCGCAGGAACAGTAGCATCTAACTGGCTGTCTCTTACAATAGATTCCCAAGGTCCCATTCGAAGTCTGTCACCCATGGTGCCATTTACTTCTCACCACAGCTCTGAGACAAATCAATCGCTCAGTTTTCTAAATAGGTAGGCAGGCAGAAAGATGAAATCATTTGAACAATCTCATAACAGCTACTAATTGCTGAGGGAGCCAGCATTCAGACCTAGACAACCTGGTGACAGAATCATAGCTGTTGATCCTTATGCTACATCTTCTGGGGGACCTCAGCTCTGTGAGCCTCTACTCAACTCTGTGAACAAGTCCCAGGGCAGTTAGTGACACAGAGCAGGTGATCAGCTTATCCACACTGAAAAGGCTTGATCCTGCCAATCCCTGTCACTCTCCCTTCATCATCTCTCTCCCCCATTGGTTCTCTGGCCTTCACTTGTCTATCAATGCCTATATGAATATGATCCAGGTTTCCACCCCCGTTCCTGATTGAAGGAGGTGGTTGTGGGATGGGAGCTCAAGGATATCCAATTCGTGCAGCCTCTCACTCTTTGAGTTATACTTTGTCTGTCTTCCCTTGTTTCTACTGGTAGCTCTGTCTGCCTGTCTGTCTGTCTATCTAATTTGTGTGTGTGTGAACCAATCATTTGCTATTTCGATGTTTTTCATAAGTACAGTTAATTGGCTCACTGAGTTTTTCGGCCATCATCCAAAACTGTTCCCCAATTATTTCCATCACCTTCCAACAGATGCTCAGTGTCCCCTAAGCCTTAAGATCTCCATTCTTCCTCCCTCTGCCTGCTGACCACTAATCATCGGAGTCTCCACACCAGTGGTTCTCAACCTGTGGATCTCAAGCCCTGTGAAGGTCAAATGACCCTTTCACAGTGTTCACCCGATTCGTAACAGTAATAAATGACAGTGATGAAGTATCGACAAAAATAATTTTATGGTTGGGGGGGTCACAACACATGAGGAACAGAATTAAAGGGTCGCCACATTAGGAAAGTTGAGAACACTGCTCTACACATGTGTAGACTCTAGGCATTTCATATCAGAGGGATTGTACAATTGTAGTCCCATCAACTCATACCCACTAGGATGGCTAGGGTTTTTTTTTTCCAGTTTTAGCAACAAACCCCAAAAAGAATAGACAAGAATGTTTGTTGGTGAGGCTCTGGAGACGGGAGTCCTTGTCTGTGGCTGGGGGGACTGTAATCTCTGTGGAAAATAGTTTGAGAGGCCTTGAAACCATTCATTTAGTTATGTGGCTTGAAAATTTAAGTGCATTCCTCTCTAATTTCCTGTCTCCTCATAGCCCCACCTTTCTTGCCTTCTGCCTCTTGAGTCTCTTCCACCATCAGTTTTGGTCTCTATTTTTCTCTCTTCTTCCTTTCTTTCTCTTTTTTCCTTGCTCTGCCATCTCTATCTTTGTCTCCTTCCCTGCCTCTTTGTCTGTGTCACTCTGTTTGTCTCCTTCGGTCTTTTGATCCCAGCTCGCACTGCCTCTGTGTCTCAATGGCTTCCTTTGTCTCCTCCTTTCCTGTCCGGCCTCTACAAATATGTTCCAGGGTATTTTTCAGAGAGATTTTAATAAAGAAAGTGATAAAGCTTGAAAATAAAGGAGATGGAGATGATCACAGTCCCCTTGCTGTGCTCGCTGAACCCCTGAGCTCTTCTGGAGAATTCAGAAACAGACAAAAGCAATCCCTTAGGGCCCTTCCACTGCCCAACTGGCTCTGCTCACAGCCAGTTCATCAGCCGCTCAGCCAAGGAAAGGAAAGTTCAATTGACTCTGCCCAACACGTCTGTCCTTTTTTTTTTTCCTCCTTGCTTTCCTGATATATATACCGTAACATTCTATACCATGTGATATCATAGTGAGCCCTGGGGGTGCCAATGGTGCAGTGGTCTGCGGCTAACCCAAATGCTGGCCGCTCAACCCACCGAGCAACCCGATGAGACAAGC
The DNA here is from genome assembly GCF_050624435.1 of Tenrec ecaudatus. Lineage (NCBI taxonomy): Eukaryota > Metazoa > Chordata > Mammalia > Afrosoricida > Tenrecidae > Tenrec > Tenrec ecaudatus. The sequence goes on from NC_134547.1 coordinate 18,109,744, forward strand.
ACCTGGCAATTCATTTCCAGACAGCCTGACCCATGGGGAAACCCTTCTCTGCCACATTCAGTTGCTATGGGTTGGAATCTCTGGATGGCACTTCCCAGCAGTTATTGTTTTGCAGTGCATCCTGTTCCTCCATACACTGCTTCCCTGGAAAACAAGCTAAGAGCTTACATCTTCCAGTTATTCTCTGGCATCCTGTAGACTTCATATCTTTCCCCAGCTCTGTGCTTTCCTCCTACCCATCTCTGACAATCCCTAGTCCCCTGTTCTCCCTCTAAGCCTTTGAGAGTCTCTCAGTCGCCATCCTTTCCCAACTCTCTGTCTGTCATCTGTCTAGGTAGGTAGCCCTGTCTTTCTGTTGCTATGCAGCCCCACATCCCTCTATCTTTTACTGTCTTCCCTCTCCCCCAAGCTCACCCTGGGATTTCCGCAGCTCTTCCACCAGATACTGAGCCTCCTCTTGGATGCGCTCCTCCATGCTCCGCTTGCCCATCCCGAAGTCCCTCATGGTGGCGAGAGAAAAACGCCGGAGGGTCTTCCAGCACTCTCCGTTGGTAAAACTGATACCTGGGGTGGGGGGTGCTGGGGAGAGAAGCACGGGTTGAAGACGGGGTTGGAAGGAGACACCAAGCCTCTCTCTACAGCCCCTCTCTTCATTGGCCCCCTTTATCCTGCCAAGCCCACCCTCCCTCGTACCCCGGGAGGTTTCTGCACTTCTGCCTCCGCGAAGCGGTCCAGCCTCGGAAACCCACAAGGGCAGTTCTGCTCTGTCCAGCAGCCATGCTGAGTCAGAATCGACTCCCCCGCAGTGTGTGTGTGCGTCTGAGATCCTGCCGCTTTCAGGGTATTACCGTATCCTTGGAAAGCTTTGTCAAGGGCAGCAATTTTCCCCCGGCCCGAGAAGGCGTCAGCTTGGTCCACCAGGGCTTCCCGTATGGCCTCCGTCCCGCACAGCATGACCACCGGCCTGGGCCCCAGGTACACGGTGAACACATCCCCGTATTTCTCTCGGAGCTGCCAAGCATAGCCCCACCCAAGACAGCGAATGAGTCAGTGTGCCCCTCTGTAGCCATTAAAAAACAAACAGTTTCAAGATCATACCTATATTACATAGAAAAATATATACTATCACCATTGCTGTAATGGAAAACAAAGTTTATATACCAATAGGCAAGACTTTAAGGAGACCAGGGGCAGGGTAGGAACAGGAGGGAGAGAGGGAATTGGAGAGGGGGCAAAAATGGAGGGTTTAACAGAATAGTGTCATTGAATTCATTTCGTGAGAACAGCTTCCTAATTATATATATATTATTTATGTATGGATTTGGAGTCTCAATTAGAAAACAGAGTAATCTCAATAATAAATAATAGTTGATTCTGACGCTGTAAAATGGCCCCATCGACTCTTTGCTCCAACCTTCCATTTAGCAGCCAAGACTGTTTAAATGACCCATGGGACTCCTAACCCAGCAAACACGTGTATATAGATTGGTAATTAGTCACTACCCATGATACTCCACTCTGGGCTGTTGCTCCCACAGCTCAGAACCCAGCAACTAAAGGGTTAGCCCTGGATGCAGCCAAGGTCACCTGTGGTTGATTCATGCCTGGAGAAATAGGGGTGGTGGACTATTTTGAAATACTTCTGATATCACCCTCCCATACCCTTGGGCCTCACTGTATCTTCCTGGCATCACCAAATCTTGATTTCTATCTTTCCTTCAACTCACCCTGCTGCTGACAATTCCCAAGGAGACAACCCTGAAGCACCCACTCTGAAGATGATATGAGAAAGTAACAGCCCTCTGCTCACGATCGTGAAATATATAAAATACCGGCAGGGCCAATGGTAAACTGCTTGAACAGTTCTACTGAAGCCAAGCAGTGTGGAGAATACTCAGCAATCCCCCCGTTTCCTGCCTAGATGCATCCCCACTGGAAATGTGTACATGCGCTCACCCCAAAAATATCCAGGACAGGTGGATCTTCAGAGACAGTAACTGGATAGGGACATGCAGGAGAGGGTGGGGGCGGGGTAGAGGAGTATGAGGAGCTAACAGCAATGAGCACGAGAAGAAAATGTTCGGAAGTTGATTGTGATGAGGATTGCACAAATCGTCTAATATGATTAATTAAATTGTATGGTATGTGAGGGAAAACTATGGTGAGCAAGTAGTTCATCATTACTAAGGAAGAACACAGATAAGAACAAGTGTTGGCAAAAATGTGGAGAAGTTGGAACCCTTTTCCACTGGGTCTGGGTAAGTAAGTTAGTGTAAAATTAGTTCTTGGAAATAGTTGACAACTCCTCAGAAGGTTTAGATGTATACTTTTGTACTTTCTTAGTGTTAATGAGTTTGGAGTTTGGGACTTTTGTTTGTTTGGTTGGTTTTTTGTTGTTGTTTTTCTTTTTACTGGATATTGTGCTGTACACAAAAACCAGGTTAGGTAAGTCTTAGAGACAGTAACTGGATTACTAGTTTCTTGGACTTGGGGGAAATGGGGAGAGAATAACCAATACAAGTAAGAAGAAACTCTTCTAACATTTATTACAGTGATGATGAGGTAACCCTCTTCAATATGCTTAAACTCTTGTGTGGTATGTGAATGTGCAGATGTGCTTTATACAATTGATGTATGTATATGTAATGGGTTGTGATAAGAGTTGTATGAGCCCCTAATAAAATGTAAAAAAAAGAAAAGAGGAGGAAAAAAAAGAAAATGATTAGGGCAAAGAATGTGCAGTTGTGCTGTATACACTTGATGTATGTATATGTATCGATTGTGATAAGAGTTGTATGAGCCCCTAATAAAATGTTTTTTAAAAAAATAAAAGAAAAAACGTGTTATTTTTTAATGAAGAAGGACAGTCGTGGGAGCCTTATTATTAAAATTCTCATCAACATTGGTAAGGAATCCATGCAAGGGAATACTCTAAAGCAAAGAAAAAGAACAAACTGTCACTGTACACAGAAACAAAGACAATTCACCGGCATAATGCTGAGTGGAAACAATTAAGACACAACTCCATCTATTTATACCGAGTTCAGAAAGAGGCAAAACTAAACTAGGGTTCAGGATAGTGTAGAGGGCAGTGATGGGAAGGAGTGAGCAGGCTTGCTCTACATGCCAATGTCATGGGTGTGAATATCTGTTGAGCTGGGCACATGAGAGTTGTGCCATGTTTGAGATGATGTCAAGCTCCAATGAAAATGTACTTAAAATCAGAAATAGGGCTCCATCAACTTCAAAATCTCACCTGGGTCTCTGCCGACCCTCCTCCTTGGGGTCCTACAATCATCTCACTCTCTGGGGCCAGAGTGATCTTATTGAAATATCAATTCTCTCCTGTCCCTAGAATGCCGTATTCCTTCCAATGCTTCTATGTCCTAATACAAGCTCTGAGGTCTTTGTCGTGGTGCATACAACCCCACATGGCCTGGCCCCATAATCCCACAGACTTTTCTTCCTTCGCCCCGCTCTCGAACTTGAAAACCAGCCTCGGTTGTTTCTCCTGACATGCAGGTGTTGTTCCCGATTCAGGGTTCCTGCAATGACCCTGGCCTTGCGCTGGTGTCCAGGACAAGGCCTCAGGATCACAGCAAAGTTGAGTCTGTCTGTCTTTCCCTGATGACTCGAGTTTCTCAATCCTTTCCAGAAGATCACCCCATTTTATGTTCATCACAGTTCTTGTCAGAGGGACACAAAGCACCTCAAGTTGTTCTCAAGTCATGGAAGGATGGGTCTTGCTTGAGTCAGTTGCACTGTTGATGAATAGATGCCTACTTAAAATGCAATCATGCCAAAAAAGCCGTGATTGGGAGCTGACTAAATGACCCACACGTGGTAGCCACCCATCTAGCGCATTAAGTTCCTTACTGGAGCCCTGCTATTACACTGGTTATGCACTGGGCTTAGATCCACAGGGTCCAGAGATCAAAACCACTAGGGCACACAGCTGTTTCCACAGCTGGTGGATCCTAGGACTCATTAGGGAGATCTGTTTTTCCCATGTTCTTATCTTCATCTCCAGTGATTAAAGATGTTTAAACATTTTGGCATAAATAAATCCTTCGAGCGTTTTATTAAAGCTGGGCATCCTCCTCAAATAGGTGCACACATTTGTGCATATAAGTTAGAGGGGTCACAGACTGCACTGAGGGTCTTCCAAGGACCCTCTAGATGCCCACAGGCCTTCCTCCACAGGAGGAAGATGAGGTTTTCTACTCGGTCAATGGTTACCGTCTCAGAAGCTTACAGCGGGCAGTTCCATCCTGTTCCATGGGGCCACGATGAGTCAGGCATCGACTCGATGGCAGTGAGTTTGGAGAAGGACCTCATTAATGAGGAGTCCATTCCAAGTCTCCCAGAATCCATCCCTTCCCTTGCTGCTCTCCCTCCCTCTCCGCCACTGCCCTGGCTAGGACTCCAGCCAGTGTGTAGTGCCTCTGCCTCTTATTCTCTCTGCTAGTGGTGGCTGGCATTTAGGGACTCTATCAAGGGAAGCTGGGAAGAGTAAAATTCTACACCTGTGCCCCATACGCAGACATCTCTTCATAGCCATCTGCCCCCTGCTAGGACAATGCCTGTGTCCTTTCAATTGAGCAGGAAGGATTGGGACAACCTGACCACATCCGCCAGGCTTCAGCTCCATGCACCTTACCTACCGACCAAGGGATGCACTCCATCCCTGAGCCGGGACACCCCACCCTTTCTTAGGGATCCTTGAGTGATCCCCAAGTACTAAGGTAGGGACCAGCCACCCTCTGACCCTGCCCTTCATGCTCTCACCTTCAGGATGGATTTGAGCAGACCTCTTCTGTCCATCTGCAGAAGGTTCCCCAAAAAAGGCAGAGGACGGGGACCTGGAGGGAGGTGGCTGTGGGTCTTTGGGTGGCCTCTGGCCAGGAGAAGTAAGAATCCTGTGAAGACAGTGAGGAGGAGAAGGATGCTGAGCTCCATGGCTCTAGGCTGCGTGTCTTCCACCCCAGTGCAGCCCTGCAGGCTGGAGTTGAGACTTTTATCTGAACCTGTCTCCTTGCTTGGTTATGTCATCCCATCAGTCCCCCTTCCCCTTGCATCACTGTCCATGAGCGTGACCTTAGAGGTGCCAAGGGATTCACACTTCCTCCTCTGGAGGCCCAGAAACTGCTCCTTCCCTCCTCTTTCACCCCTGCCCTAGTGCTGGCAGGGCCCGTGAGGCAGACACGGAGGTTCATGTAGAAGTGTGCGTGTGTGGTCATTGGGTTTTCTGCTGGTTGTTTTTGTTTTGTTTGGGGGTTTTTTGTGTTGTTTTGTTTTTAGGATACAGATGAGCATACACCTGCCCTCCTGTGGCTGATATGTATGCACTGTTCCATGTTCATTTGCCTCTCTGTGATCGTAGGATTTTTGTATGTGAAAGGCTCTCAGTGGGTGGGGGAGACCAAGAGAAATGGAGGACTTCACAGGATATTATTGTTTATTTCATTTCTTGACATGGGCTATGTAATCTCTATATTTAATGTATTTGTTTCATTTTTTTAATCCCTCCAGAGTCCTGATCCCTCAGACTCAAAGAGTGGGTTAAATGGTTAGTTGGTTGGCTGGTTGGTTGGTTGGTTGATTGGTTTAAAGAGGAGGGGAAGCAACCTTGAAAATGGACTTGGAGTCTTTAGCAGCAAACAAGTTCATCCCAAACAAACAAACCAAGAAAAGGTGGCCTGGAGAGGATGTTGACGTTTATTGCAAACATGAAGATGTGAGTATCTGTGTGGAGCCTGGGCACGCTCACACGTGAGCTCTTGTATGGCCTATGGACTCACATACATTTCATTGTTGTAGATGAAAATGTGTGCCTGCATTTGGAGGGCCGTATGATTTTCTGAAGGAAACCTAGAGGTGCTTGTGTGTGTGTGTTTGTTGTGTGTGCCTACTTGTGTCTGTGTGCCTGCTTATATACGCTTGCCTGGTTTTATATGGGCAGGTGTGTTTGTATGTGCATAATGTTAATGGTGTATGTCCGTATATGTGATCCCACGTGTGTGTGTGTGTGTGTGTGTGTGTGTGTACACATGCACTGCCTGCGTGTGTATGTGCATCTCCGGGTCCTTGTGTTTGAACAGCCTGTAGTCGCTCAGAGTTGATCTCTCTCATTTCCCCCCAGAAAGCCACAGCCAGAAAGACAGGAGAACCCAAGGGAGGGCCGGGAGATAAAGGACTGGCAAGACAAAGATGAAGGAGTCCAGTGGACAGAGACAGAGCCCTGGCAGGCCAAGGTATCGGGTGTCTCTTGATATCTTTGATTGCTTGGGCTAGCTTTGGACAGTCCCCTCCCTGCCACTGGTTCTGTCTTCACATTACAAGACAGCTTCTCTGACACTCCCTCCGTGTGTGTGTGTGTGTGTGTGTGTGTGTGTGTGTGTGTGTGTGTGACATGCTACCACTCCCCCTATCACCATCTCAGTGTCTGTGCTCCGGGGGTGCAAGGACTGAGTCCTATTCACTTGATTGTCCACTGTGCTTCGGTCTGTCCCCATCATCACTGCTCAGTCACCTGGCTAATTCCTGGCAGGGGTAAGTCCAAGCCCATACGTGTTGACTTTTGAATGAGTGTGTCCGTGTCGGCCTGTCTTGGCCTCCAATTGTCCCTGCTCTAGAGAGCAGGGAGGAGGTGGGCAGGCTTTTATTTAATACTTGTTGGACCGAGGACCCTGAACCTGGCAGCTGACTCACCCCCACATTGAACTACTTTGACACGAGGAGGATGGTACCTGTGATCTCAGTCCCTTGAGAGGGAGCAGTTTGTCCTTTGCTCACCTTGGTGAGGTGCCACAATGGACTTTTCTGACCCCTGGTTCTCTCTGCCTGTGATGGGGGCTGAGTTCAGGACCTCTCTCCAGCCTGCGACTCACTGAGGGGAAGCATGAGGTGCTTTACATAGAGCATCCCACTTTACCTGAAAGAGAAAGGAATGGGAGTAGTTCCCTGGAGGGGGGCAGTAGTTCCATGAAGGAGGTACAATCTGGGGTTCAGGGACAGAGCCAGTCCCTGGTGACCTCACAGAGAAGGAATTTTTTTTTAATGTGTTGATTCTATCTCATGGCAACTGCACATGTGTGAGAGCAGACCTGCGCCTCCTAGGGTTGACACTCCTGTGGTTAATCTGGTGATGTTTCAGAAGCAGAGCACCAGGCTAAGGGAGCTCCGTGTGGAGTTGAACCTCCAACCTTTTGGTTAGCAGTCCAGTGTGCTAACCATTGTAGTTTACTGCCTCAAAAATCCTAGGGAGCAGTTCTAGTCTGTACCACAAGGGGATGCTAAAATTGGACACAACTTGACCACAGTCAATGAACAACCCTCGTGGTGTGGAAGGGTGGTTACATGTTGGCGGGATAACCAGAAGGTTAGCAGTTGAAATCCACCTTCTGCTCTGCAAGGAAAAGATGAGGCTTTCCACTCCCATCAACAGTTACAGCGCTGGGAACCACCGGGGCAGTTCTACCCTGCCCTATAGGATCACTAGACCCTGGCATGGGCTCAGTGGCAGTGAGTGACTTTTAAGTGTAAAATGAAATCTCTGGAGGCACCTCAGAGGAAAGACTTGGTCATTACTTCCGGGAAAATGATGATGCACGGCTATGACATAGAGCATCACCAGCCATTGGGATCAACTCAACGGCAACTTATTTCCCATTGACAGAAGCGGAAAAGAGCAGATGGTAAAGGCTTCTTGCTCTGTAGGTGCTGCTGAGTTGGTTCCAACTCATAGCACCCCCTATGGGCAACTGAATGAAACAGTGTCCTGTCCTGTGCCAGCCTCACAATTGTTCTTATGTTGAATGCCTCAAGGTAGCCAGAGTGTCAGTCCATCTCATGGAGGGCCTTCCCCTTCTTGACCGCCCTCCACTTCACCAAGCATGAAGTCTTTCTGTGGGGACTGGTTTCTCCTGACAACATGTCCCAAGGATGTAAAACGGAGTCTCACCTCCTTGCCCTCAGGGGCATCCCAGGTGTATTTCTCCCAAGACAGATATGTTTTTTTCTTTTAAAGACTTGGTATTTGGGAGGGGAAAACATGATTCAAGCTAGAGGAGAAACATGAAGAAACCCAGAGATTGGGATCAAGCCAAGAGACAGATAAGGGACTAGGGAATAGAGGGAGGTCAAGAAAGGGAAGGGACAAGAGCGAACAGGAGATTGAGAGGGTGAAGCAGAGACCCAAAGAGACAGGAGAGAGGAGTGTGTAGAGACTCAAGCTGCCACCTTGTCCCCACAGCTGAGCGACCAATCCTGTCCTGTTGCTAAAAGGCAGTGCAGAGAGCACACCCTGTGCTGGCAGATAAAAGCCGATGAGTTTATTTGTTTGTTTGTTTGTTTATGTGAAAGTCTCCACTGGAGAAAGAAGAGGTTGCCTCCTCTTATCAAGAATTATGGACTCAGAAACCCCCAAGAGTTTCTACTTTGTACTAGATAGTCTCTAAGAGCCAGGATTGACCAGATACAACTGAATTTGGTTTTGTTTTGTTTTGTTTTTGGTAAATAGAAACTCAGTGCTTCTTAAGTAATACCCCCACACAGGAAAATTTTTTAATACGGGTTGTGTGTTAGCTGGTAAGAACGTGGTGGTCAGCAGTTCTAAACCACACATAGCCCCTTGGGGAAAGAGAGCTATTTCTACTATCATAAAGATATGCAGTCCCAGAAACTCATAGGAGCAGTTCTTCTCTGTCTTGTAGGGTCAATGGATTCACTGGCAGTAAGCCTCCATAGCGAGATGGTTTACTATTCAGATCCTTAAAATGGAGGATAGCAATCTTAGTAAAAAGAAAGAAACAGTGAGAGAGAAAGAAAGAAAGAAAGAAATCTGGGCAAACAACATCTGATTTTTAAAAAATATTTTATTGCATTTTCCATGAACATTTACACAGCCAATTAGGTTCCCATTTAACAATTGCTACACAAATTGCCTAGTGACTTTGGTTATGTGTTTCATAATGTGTCCACAGTCTCATTCATACTGCTCTGGTATATTTCATTCCCAGTATTCTGATTTATCTTGCTCTCTTCTTTACCCTTATATCTTGGTGCAGAACAATGGTTGCCCATCTGGTCTCATGTAGATGATACCATTTCTTAAGATGTGCAAACCTCATGAATTGTATCCTTTATTTAGTGAGCCAACCTGTTACACTAGCTAAAAAGAAACCTCCAGAGTATTTTCAATGTAAGGTTTCCAGCATCTGGCTTTCACTGAGTAGAAATGTACAGAGCTTTTGCAAAAACTTTTATTCATATGTACGCTGCAGAGTAGTGAATTCGTTAATGCAGCTATTCTACACACAATCTCTCATAGTCCATTCTCAGCTCACAAACTTGAACCAGATTGATGACGCCAGGATAAGAGATCGTGGAGATACGCAAATTCAGCAGCCGAAACAAAGCCAGAGGCTGACTGTGGAGCAGGCCATCAATTGTTCATAAGTAAATTCAAATTGAAGTTGAAGAAATTTAAAACAAATCCACAGAGTCAAAATACAACCTTGAGTATATGAGATGGTACCCAAAACACTGGGGTTGGAGGCTGCTCTGTGGGGTGGAACTTTCTTAGTCTGCATTTTTCCCACTAGATGACTATCCAGCAACTCACCTTGAATTAGTGCACCCAGTGGCATCACCTGGGAAATTTCTCTAGGGTTACACGGAATTTTTTTGTAAAAGCAGTTTCGCACCAACCTTATTTTTTGTGATGACCAAAGTAAGAGAACTGCATGCAGCTGTGAAATTTTGTTTCCTAATCAGAAAAAAAAATACTGCAGAAAATATTACAAAGACAACACTGTGGGGGGAAATCAAGTGTACGAGTGGTTTTCTCTTTTCCAAAAAGGTGTGATGTCGATTGGTTACAAACTTCATTTTAGACATCCAGCAACTCCCCAAACAGATGAAAATGTCGAATCATGGCGCATTTGGAATTCGTTCCACCAAGTCAGACTGTTAATCAAGCTTTCTATTTAGAGGTTCTGAAGAGATTGTGTAAGAGTGTGCAACAAAAAAAGACCAATTGGTGGCAGACAGGGGATTGGTTTTGCCATCAAGACACTACACCTGCTCACACAGCCACCTCAGTGTGTCAGTTTTAACAAAAAAAACAGCAGGCCTCTCTTCCCCATGTGCCTTACTCACCTGACCTCACTGTATGCAATTTCTTTTTCTTCCCTGAATGAAGAACTATATGAAAGACAGCAACTTGATGACATAGGAAGATGAAGAAGAAAACGATGGAGGAGCTGACAGCCATCCAAACAGAGGAGCTTGAAAAATGTTTCCAGGAATGGAATCACAGACTTGGCTAATTTATTACATGTAATGGAAAGTACTTTGAAGATGATAAGGTTGTGTAGTAAAAAATAATTTTAATACATAGCTTTGAAATTTTTCCCACTGTTTTGGAGGTACCCCCTCATATATCACTTGAATTTCAAGAACGTCTCAAAAATAGATTTTACTCATTGAACCCTAATGACAGAAGACAAGTGTATGCTTAAAAACACTGGCAAAGATTATAGCTCAGGACCACAAGTCTAATACAGTACTAAGGATTGTCAGAGCCTTACCCTCCGCACACGATACCACCACGTTAGCAATGCCCCTGTACAGATAGTTCAAAGAGAATAGCGTAGGAAGTACTGCCAGGCTAAAACTCTATTCATGAAAGAGTTCTCTAGAAAACCCAAAGACAAAGGGAAAGAAAACAAGAATATTAGAGGAAATTTTAGTCTCTACAGCTAGAGCAGCCAATAAACACTAACTCCTGGGCAGATAAACATAAAAGCTTACCTGAAAGGACTATTTATATCACTTCCTTTGCAGAAGTGGATGGGCTTTGGACCTCTGCTCTAGCCCTCCCTCAATGAAAGAACACTTTGTTCTAACAACCTGGCATTCTTTGATGCTCACCCTCCCAACACGATTGCTGAAGACATTGCGGGGCCACAAGCAAATGTGGAAAAGAAAGTTGATGGTGCCTGGCTATCAGAAGATATAGCATCTGGGTCATAAAGTCTTGAAGTTAAACAAGTGGCTAGCTAGCAGAGAAGCAACAGCCCACATGGAAGAAGCACACCAGCCTATGTGACCATGGGGTGTCAACAGGATCAGGTAACAGGCATCAGAAGACCCAACACAAACAAACAAACAAAAAACATTGTTAAGAATGAGGGAGGTTGGAGCAGAAGACCCAAAACCCATCTGTAAACAGTGGGACATCCCCTCACAGAAGGTTCTCAAGGAAGGGATGAATCAAACAAAAGGGTGTATAACACCGATGTAACACACAATATTCCTCTGGTTCCTTGAGGCTTCCTCACCCCCTCTATCATGACCCCAATCCTGACTTCACTGAAGGCTAGGCCAGAGCATGTACACAGGTACAGATAAAAGTTAACACACATGGAATCCAGGTCAGATAAACCCCTCAGGAACAGAAATGGGAGTAGTGATTCTAGGAGGTTAGGGGCAAACTGGGGAGAGGAGGAGAAAAGAATCATGGGGGTAGGAAGAGAATGGTCAGTGTAAGTTATGAAAATAATAATTTATAAAGGAGTCATGAGGCCGGGGGGGAGGGAGTGTAAAAAGATGAGCTGATACCAAGGACTCAAGTAGAAAGTAAACATTTAGAAAATAATGATGGCAACATATGTACAAATATGCTTGATACAATTGATGTTTGGATTGTTATAAGAGTTGTAAGAGCACCCAATAAAATTATCTCTAAAAAGATAAAAATAAAATAATTATAGGAGTCTAATGGAAAAAAAATAGACAACATGCAAGAAAAAGGTGAGTCATGTAAATAGAGAAATAGAAATTCTGAGAAATCAAGAACTGTTGTTACAAATCAAAAGCACAGAAAGAAAAACGAAGACTCCATCCATGCAGTTACATAATATTGTGTTAACGTGAGGATAGTAAGAGTAAAGGGGTGGAATCTTGACATTCAATCAGCTCACAACCAAAAAAGATACCTCCTTGAGGGCATGGCTTCTCATGAGGATTCTGGGAACTTCCTCTCTCTCTCCCTTGGGGTGGGATACACACTTTTTCACTGCTTCACCTTCACTCCGAGTGTTGGAGGCGTCACGTGGAGGTCCACACCAGCACTGAGATGCTTCCACCACCACTGGATGCACAAGACTTTTCACCCACCTGTCTGTGATCTTCCTGCATTCAGCATCATTGCATGTGCTTCATGAGTCTGAAGTGGAACTTATAAACTAGTATCAGATACATGGACTAATATAAAAATTTATGGACTTGATCTGGACTGGGCTGGAAAAGTTTTTTCAATATACAATTGTGCTTTCATATAAAGCTCTTTCATATATATATATATATGGATTTGTTTCTCTACTCACCTCAGCATAAGAGGTCCTCTAATGGACTTACCAGTTGACTGAAAACAGCTAAAGAAAGAATCCGTGAGCTTCAGGACATATCCATAAAAACCACCCAAAAGTGAAAACTAAGAGAAAAAAGAATGGAAGGAGAAGGGAATGAAGTAGCAAAGAACTATAGGACAATTACAAAAGCTGTAATATGTACAGCACTCAAATACCAAAAGGAGAAAAAAGAGAGGGAGACAGGAACAGAAGGAGCATTTGAAGTCATAATGGCTGAGAATTTACAAAATTAATGCTAGGTGCCAAACGACAGATCCAGTAAGTCACAAATAGCAAGCACAAAAAAAATTTAAAACAAAGAGACTGCACCTGAGCATTTCTTATGTAAGCTGAGTGGGGAAAAAGAAACAAAATTCTTGAAAGAATCCAGGTGACTAAAACAGTGTAGCAGTAGAGCAAACATAGAGGGGCAGTGGAAGACAGGAAGGGCCTCCACACGAGAGATGGACACAGAGGTGCCACCGCGGGCTCCAACATAACAACAATGGTGAGGATGGAGCGGCACTGGGCTGTGTTTTCTGTTGTGCACAGGGCCACTTTGAATCGGAACCGATTCGACAGCAACTAACAACAACACCAACATAGAAGAAAGGGGAACAGTATTATTTAAACTTCTATTTCAAGAAATATGAAAATATTTAAATGTTAAGGGGAAAACAACAACAACCTAGAATCCTGTACCGGTTGAAATGACCCATGGAAGTGACAGAGACAATCCATCTGTCATGGCTCTGCATGACTCGGTTTGTGGTGGTGCAATACTGTTTTGAATCCTGTAGCTTTTTAGTATGTTTGAAAATGAAAAAAAAATATTCTCCCTCCCAAACTACTTTTTCAAAATTCATTTGGCTATTTGAAGGTCCTTTGAAATTCCATATTAAATATTTGAATAGGTTTTTCTGTTTCTGCAAAAAATACATTGCATTGAACATTTATCTATCACTTCGGGTACTGTGAGCATTCTGACTATATTAAATATCTGAATTCATATATACAAGTTCGCTTTCTAGTGATTTGGGTCTTTAGTTTATTTCCGAAATAATTTGTCATTTTCAGCACACAAGCCTTTCTTTTTTCTTATTTTGGCCTTCTTTGTTAAACTTTGTTTATTTTAACAAATTTTTATATTGGGATCTCTTACGGGCCTTATGACAATCCATACATCAATTGTGTCGAGTCCATTTGTACATTTGTTGCCATAATCATTCTCAAAACGTTTGCTTTCTACTTGGTATCAGCTTCTCATTTATCTCGGTTTAGTATCAAGGTCATGCCGACCTCATAGAATGACTCATAGAGTGTTCTCTCCTGTTTCAATTTTTCGTTATTGTTGTTAGATGCTATCGAATTGGGTCCAACTTTTAGCAGCCCTTTGTACAACAGAATGAAACACTGACTCATCCTGTGTGGTCAGAGGAATCCAGCCAACCAACAAACGAAGGGCCAGAAGGCACAAATGCACAGCAATAATATATATAAATTATAGTAAAGTCATAGAGGATAAGAAAGTTAGGAGATCCCTCCAGATCCTTAGCCCTCAATCCTAAACAGTGGTCTGAGGGGCTTAAAGAAAAAAGGAGGAAAGTGAAACTGAAGTGGACTTGGAGTCTTGTGACAAACAAGTTCACGTCAAACAATAACACACACACACACACACGCACAAAAAAAAAGTTAGGAGAGACAATACAATAAAGGAATCAGACACATTTGTGGCACGATGCTCCCCTCTACTCCTCTTAATGGTCCACGTGGAACTGGGAGAAGTCAAAGAGAACCATTAGTGTCTTGGAAAATTTATAGGTAGCCTTAAGACATGCATATCCAGTAGTTACATGTGTTACAAAGTGGGCAGCATCTACATAAAGGTCCCTGAACTCACAGGTGAGAAAACCTAATACTTGAATTGGGGGGAAGATATGTGTTAGTCTGGGTAGACTAAAAAAGCAAATTCATAGACATTCATATGTATATAAGAAAGATCTTTATATACAAGAGCCGTTGAATATTGAGAAAATATCCTAGCCCACTCCAGATCAAGTCCATAAATCTGAAATTAGCTGATATGTCCCATACCAATCTACAAAGTCCTCTGCAGAATCACGAAACATGTGCAATAACATCAAATACATGAAGATCACAGGTCAGTAGGTAGGAAGTCTTCTGGATCCAGTGGCATTGTAAGCATCTCAGCACTGGCAAGGGTATCCATGGGGCTTCTCCAGCTCAGGGTACTAGCATAGTTCCATGTGTGTTGTCAGCTATGTCTCCCAGGGCGTCAGCAGAAAGACAGAGTGACTCTGTCCCCAAGGAGGAAAATACAGGAGTTCCCAGAATCCTCAGGAGAAGGCCATGCCCGCACAGAGGCCTCATTGGCTGTGACCCGATTGATAGACTCCACCCCTTCACTCTTAATCCTCTCAAGTCCCAAAGTGACACCAGATTATGTAACTTCCACATGGTACAAGGGGGGTTGGTGACACAGCGGGAGCAGACAGCAAAAGGATAATGTTGCTCCTGTACGGAGACAGAATCAACCAGGTGCTCACTTTAAGGCAGCAGGGCTGTTAAGGGGATAATCTGTGGGAATAATTTTTAAAGCAGGACCATGGACTTGGACTTCATCTCTAACTTACCAAAGTTGAGGCTTTCCTACCGTGGAAGACCAGCTTTTCAGATTCCCTCAGTGATACGTTAGGGAATAGAGTCCTTGTCCTACTTCCTTTGATGTTCATTTCCCACACTGCACCATCGCTGTTATGTTTAAGTCCATGGTTGCAGCCACTGTGTCTATTCATCTGGAGGGGCGTCTTCCTCTGTTATTCTGTCCCTCCACCTTACCAAGCATGATGTCCTTCTCCAGGGACGGGTTTCTTCTAAACACAATGGGGCAAAACCTCGCCCTTCTCACTTCTAAGGAGTATTCTGGCTGTACTTCTTCCAAGACAGATTTCTTGGTTACATTTCTATTGTGGTAAAATATATTTTATTCCTTGGATAGGCATGGAAGTTGAACAAGTATGGGAAGGTGAGCGGGAGTATACCCTTGAAGATAGAGATTTAACAGAGGATATTTGCATACTTGTACTTATTTTGCTCCAAATATATTCATGAATGTGGTAGAGCATACAGGGGATACAGTTATGGAAACTTCTTAGACATTACCAAGCACTCTGTGACAGTGAGTCCTTGAGGCTGGGGGCTTAGGATCATAGCCTTTGGGGACGCCAAGTTCAACTGGCATGGCATAGTTCACAAAGACAATGCACTGCATCCTACTTTGATAAAAAGTAACTGGAGTCTGAAAGGCTTATGAGTAGCCATCTAAGGGGCAAATATTTCTTTCTCCCCATCTGATGAAAAGAGTGAGAAAAACTGAAAGACGTGTAGAGACAATTAGTCCAATGGATTAATGATCCACACAAACATCAGCCACCACACAGCTGACACCAGAAGAACGAGATGGTGCCCGGCTGCCTCTACTAACTGCTCTCAAAGGGTCCCAATAGAAAGTCCTGAGAGAGAGAGAGAGAGAGAGAGAGAGAGAGAGAGAGAGAGAGAGAGAGAGAGAGAGAGAGAGAGAATGTGGAACAAAACTCAAACTCATAACCAATCGCAGGGCTTTTGGTGAGATAAAAACTGGTGAGACCCCCCCCACCCCCCAAGACAGAGGACTTTGTTCTGGGACTGCACTCGCCCCTGCGGTAGAATAATCTACAATTTAAGATGAAAGGGGCAACAGTTACGGAAGGGAAAAGTTCAAAAGGCTAGGAAATAGGGGCAAGAGAAAAAGAAAACGGAGAGAACGCAGAGTGGGTGATGGTATTTTGAGAGGATTGCAATGGATGAGTTAAAATAAAACATGTGCAAATTGTTAAGTGTGAGACTAATAGATCTGCTCGGTAAACCTTCATCTAATCACAAGAAAACATTTAGGTTAAAAAATGGCCTCTTCAACATTTTTTAAATGTACGATTTAGGGGCATTAATTAACATTCATTACAGTGTGCAATCATCACCTCTATCGGTTTCCGGGGTTTCCACCATCCTGAACAGGGACTCAGTAGCCCAGAAGCACTGAGTCCCACTTTCCCCCTCCCTGCCATCTCTGCATTCCACATTGACCTCTAGACATTTCCCAACTCGACATATTTCATTGGTGAGATCATATAATGCTTGTCCTCTTATTTCACGCACCATAATGACTTTAGTGTGCATTCCTATTTAGCATGCATTGGCACTTTATTTCTCTTTTTTTACCAAAGTGTGTTAGTTTGGGATGACTAGAAAAACAAATCCACAGACACTCATGTGTGTATAGGAGCTTTATATATAAGAGCAATTAAATATTAAGAAAACATCCCAGCCAAGACATGATCAAGTTCATAAGCCTGATATTAGCCCATATGTCCCATACCAGTCTATAAGTCCCTCTTCAGCCTCAGGCAACATATGCAATGATGCTGAGTGCAGGAAGATCACAGGCCAGTGAGTGGGAAGTCTTGTAGATCCTGTGGTGGTGGAAGCATCTTAACACTAGCATAGGTCTCCACATGGCTCCTCCAGCTCCAAGGCTCTGGCTCCATCAGTGTGCCTTCATGTGGCTCATGGTCAGTAATGTCTCGCAGGGAGTGAGTGTGTGTCCCGTTTCCAAAGAGCTGTTGACCTCCTTAGTCCCTCCAAATGAGATCAACAAGCTGCCACCGGATTGAGAGGCTAAACTCCACCCTTCACCCTTATGTCTCCAATTGACAACAGATTATGTAACTACCACACCAAGTGGTATTCCATTGTCTGTATATAACACGTTTTGTTTCCTCATTCACCTGGTGATGCACACTTGAATCGTTTCTATCTTTTGGCTTTTGTAAATAATGTCACAATGGACACTGTACACAAGGGTGTGACTGCATCTGTTTGAGTGCTTGTGTTTGATTATTTTTGTTATCTGCCTCAAAGGGAAATTGCTGGGTCAGATAGATGAGCCCCTCAGGACCAGTGGTGACAGTGGCAATATGGGGAGGGTGGAAGGAAGGTGAGGTAGAAAGGGAGAACCAATCACAAGGATCTACATATAACCCCCTACCTGAGGGACGGACAACAGAAAAGTGAGTGAAGGGAGATGTCAGACATTGTAAGACATGACAAAATAATAATAGTTTATAAATTATCCAGGGTTCATGAGGGAGGGGGAGTAGGGAGGGAAAGCGGGGGGAATGAGGAGCTGATACCAATGGCTCAAGTAGAAAGCAAATGTTTTGAGAATAATGATGGCAACAAATGTACAAATGTGCTTGACACAATGGATGGATGGATGGATCAATTGTGATAAGACGTGTACGTGTCCCTAATAAAATGATTTTTAAAAAAGAAATTGCTGGGTCAGATGACAACTCTTATTTAACTCTTGGAGGACTCACCAAACCTTTCCACAGCTGGATTTATTTTTAAAAGCCTTACTGAGGTACAACTAGCATACAATACTGGCACATATTTAACATGTACAGTTTGATAGTTTTGACACTTTACACACCTGTGAGACATCAGCGCTATTGGGATCATGCGCATGTGCATCTCACTCAAATGTCCCCTCATGCCCTTTAGTAATTCCTATTCCCACCGCACTCCCCGCACCACCCTGCCACCAATCTAACTGCCACCCTGGGCAACTGCGATCAGCTCTGTATATCTAGAGATTAGGCTGCATTTTCTGGAGTTTCAATTAAATGGAATCATAAAGCATGTACTCTTTTGTCTGTCCTTTTTCACTCAGCATAATGATGTTGTCGCTTGTAGTAAGCCTCTCATAGATGTCCAAGTCCTAATCCCTAGAGCCTTGACTGGGTTACCTTGCATAGCAAAAGGGACTTTGCAGATGAGAGTAAGTTATTAGGCTATGCAGATGAGAATGCCATCCTGTATCCAGGGCTACCCAGGGATGTAGCCACAAGGATCGTCATCATGGGGATTCAGGAGTGACAAGGCGAGCAAGCAAGAGGTTGACTGGAGCAGAAAAGGGGACAGGAGCTCCTCACACCCTGACACCCCCAAAACCTTCAGAAGAAATGCATCCCTCGCAAATAATTGGACAGTAGCCTGGCAAGGCTACATTTGGGCTTTTCCTCTCCAGAAGCCATGCTACTTTAAGCCATTCAGCTTATGGTGATCGATTACACCAGCAATGACAAGCCAAAGCTACGTTAAGCTATGTTGTGGGTGTGTATCCACCATTTGTTGTTTTTCGTTGCTGAGAAGAGTCCATTGTATGGCTACTCCATGGTGTGTGGCCCAGCCATCGCCATGGAGGGAAATTTGGGTTGTTTCCTACTTGGGGCCATTGTAATTAGAGGTGTTCTGAGAACATGTGTGCAGGTCGTATGCTTTCATTCCTCTGGAACAAATATGGAAGAGTGGAATGGTTGGGACCCATAGTAGTTATGTGTCTAACATTTTTAACACCCTGATAACTTCCAAATTGTCTTTATAATGATTATAAAGTGATTATCCAAGTTCACAATCCCACCCATGGTCTTTGAGAGCATCCGTTGCTTTATCTCCTTCCCAACATGCAGGTGAATGGTAGCCATGCTGACAGATGTGCAGTGGTAGCCTCTTGTGCCTTAATTTGCATCTCTGTGGTGGCTGATGTGGCTGTGAGCCCTACCCCAAGGTGTTGACTTCACTGGCATCCATGAAAATTCCACTTTGGAGAAAACTGCAATTTTGCCTGTTGTCTTTTGTTCCTGCTCTTTGCCAGAAAATTGAGCCTCTTGCAAAAGACTAACTGTTATAACTCAAGAGGAAGCCAGGGTCGGAGTTTAGCCTGTACTGTGATGGTTTGTGGGGTTTTATTGGGGTTTGGTTGGTTGTTGGTTTGTGGGGGGGGGGAGGGTTGTTTGCCTTCCTCTTCCCTCAATGCACATGTGTCTATCCTCTAGTTAGAGATGTCTCCTCCTGTCCCGACCACCCCAGGGAGGCATCAAAGGTTATTGGTATTCGTGTGGAAATCTTTTCTAGACTTTTGACTTCTGTGGCCTCCTACAAATATTTGTCTGTGGGGGGATGGACGTAGTACACTGGGCATAATGTCCCCCAGGTTCAGCTGCGTTATGCAGTGTCCCACAGACCCATCACTGTTCGAACAGTGCATCCCATTCTCCCGTGTGCATGTACTGCAGTTTGTTTACACGCTTTCATGGATGGACATTTGGGTCCCTTCCATCATTTTGCTAGTGTGAATAGTGCAGTGATGAACATGGGCGTACACATGTCTATTTGCTAAGTTCTTAGATTAGGGTACCTCCATACTTGCTTTGAGGAGTGGTAAGTATTCCCATGGCAGAAGGACGTCTGTAATCCAAGCGACTTTTATGAGGGAAAGGGAAGTGTCAGGTTTTACAGTCTCAAAAGCACATGCTGTTTTAGGAAAACATACAAGACTGCGAAGAAAGCACTGTGCAGGCCTTGACCGCTGGAAAACCACGTGGAAAGTGTACAGGAATTGGAGCCGGAAACCACACTTGCAGCCCTAGGAAATCCCAGGGGTGAAGAGGGAGAGTGCCAGGCTTCTGCTCTTTTTCCCTCCTGAAACCTGTTGACTTTGGGGACTTCTGCTGGTCCTTGAAATACCAATGCCATCGCTTCCAGTATCCCAGCAACACTCCAGCCTCCACAGCACAGCTAACTGACAGCCAAGTAGTGGTAATCACTGGAAGGACATTCTTTGAGGATTAAAACTGTCCTCCAAGTGACATTTACAGCACCTAACAGGAACGTGTCATCTAGTTTCTCTTTTGCTGTTTGTGTGTTTTCAGCCATGTTTGATAGTGTAACTGTGTTGCACATTGTGGTTGTTATTGTTGGGTGCTCTCTAGTGGGTTCAAATTCAGGATGATATTGGGAAAATCAATCCGACAACTGTAGAATTTATTATTTCATTTGTTAAAATTTCAACATGTAACAGTACCTCCCTGTATGGTAAAAATTCCGTTTAAGCTTAATCACTAGGGATGTTTCACCTTGGGAAGGAGGCTACCAGTGTCAGTAAGAGAAGTAGCCAGGCAGGAACCATCACCCTAATTTGGATAAACAAGGGACCGTGAAGCTTCAGAGGATGGTGGCCTAAGAGACTCTGGATAAATAGAGGTATAAATCATTTCCTAATAATCATTGTAGAAGCTGTCTTCTTAGACAAATTGTATCCTGTGACATTGTAAGACCCTGCTAATAATCCATCATCAGTGTAAGAACCTGCTAATAATCCCCTCATCAGTGTAAGAAAACGCTAATAATCCCATCATCATTGTAAGAACCTGGCTTTTCAACCAAGCCCACATGGAAGCAGCACACCAACAAGGTGATCGTGAAGGGCAGAGGAGACCAGGTCTCCAACAACAAAGGTGGAGTGGTGGTGAGAATCACATCACCGTGAAAGAGGGGGAGTGTGTGAGGGGGATCAATGCCCATCTGTAGACAGCTGGATACCCCTTCCAGAGGGGTAGTGTGGAGGAGATGGGCCACTCAGTGTTCAGTGTAGCAACAATGAAACTAAAAACCTTCCTCTAGTTCCTGACCGCTTCCTCCCCTCCCAATCATCATGACCCCAATTCTACCTTGCCTTGCAGACCTGGTTAGACCAGAGGATGTACAGCGGTGCAGTGGGGACCTGGAGGCACAGGGAATCTAGGACAGACGAACCCCTCAACACCAGTGGTGGGAGTGGCGACACCAGGAGGGAAGGGGATGTAGAAAGGGAGAACCGTCTCGGAGATCTATGTGTAACCTCCTCTCTGGGAGATGGGCAATGGAGAGGCGGGTGAGGGGAGACACCGGGGAGTGTAAGATAAGATAAGATATAATAATTATTTATAAACTATCAAGGGACCAGGGGTGAGATCGGGGAGGGGGGGTACGGGGGTAAAAAGGGGAAACTGAGCTGATTCCAGGAACCCAAGTGGAAGGTGAATTATGTGAATGATGAGTGCAATGAATGTATAAGGGTGCTTTGCTCAATTGATGTATGTACAGACTGTGATAAGAGCCTTATGAGCCCCAATAAAAAGATTTTTAAAAGAACCTGGCTTTTGTGCATTAACGAGTGGGGTCAGGACAGAACTCTGAAAACTCTCAGAGGAGAAACGTGGCTATTTCCCTCTGCCAGCGCTTGCAGGGGCAAATTTGAAGGTCTCCAGCCAACCCTCTGTATGCCTGCGGCTACAGTGACAGGCTCTTCCGGATCCCCTCGAAATCCAACAACAAGAACAACAGAACAAGACACTGACCCATCCTCACAATTGTGCCTGTACCTGAGCCCGCTGACTTCGCCACGATGTCCATCCATCCTCTCGAGAGGCTTCATCTTTTGTGCTGAAATTCTGCTGCGCCCAACGATGCCCTTCTCCAGGGACGAGCCTCTCCTGACAACATGCCCAGAGTGTGAGACAAAGTCACCCCATGCTATCTTCTAAGGAGCCTTCTGACGGTACTCTCTCCAAACAGGAGTGGTTTGCTCTTCTGGCAGACCACGGTACTGTCAATATCTCCACCAGCACCTGAATTCAAATGCGTCCATTCTTCTCAGGTGTGTCTTATTGACGGTCCTCCCTGAACAGGCATTTGAGGCCCTTGACAAACAGCAGTGCTTCGTCATCAAAGTGACACTTGCTCTTTAGCACTTTAAAGAGGGCTTCGCAGCAAGATGCCCTGTCCAACCTATGGTCCTCTGGGCGGCTCTCAATCTGGTCCCTCATGGTCTTTATAGTTTTAGGCTTTACATTTGGGCCTTAGATCTATCTTGCATTTGGTGGGGGAGGCGGAATTGTGTTCGTTTTTGTTTGGGGCAGATGATGGGTGGAATTATCAGCCCTGTTTCAATCATCTGCAAATGGATATCCAGATTTTCACAGCACTAGTTGCTAAAGAGACACTGCCCTCCCCCATCTAAAGCATTTTGGCCCTTTGTCAAATATCCACTGTCCGTAAGTGGAGCAATTGACTTCTTGGCTTCTGGTTTCTTGACTTCTGGGTTCTCAATTATTGGGTGCTATCAGGAATGGGTGTTGGATTTTTGCCAAATGCCTCTTTCTGCATCCATCAACACAGTCACGCGGTTTTTTGGCCTTTGTGTTTTCTTATGTGGTTGTGCGGTTGATTGGCTAATGTTGCGCCATCTTGCACACCTGGAACATTCGCAATACAGCTGGAACTGTTTTGATAACCTTATCTGCAAATTCTAGCATCTGGTTCAGCTGGGGGTTGATTTAGATGGATTTTTCCCCCTCCTCATTAAGAGGCTTGTTTTCTTTACATTTTCAAAGACTGTCATTTTTACCTTGTGGGTATTGGATATTTGTATTCCTGTACGATTCCTGAGTTATGTTGTGGGACATCTGTTCCTTTGTGGTTGTTCTAGGCTGAAGTTGTTTTATCTTTTAGGTCTTGGGTTGAAGGTTTGCTCAGTGGGTCAAGAGCAGTGATGAGTCGAGAGCTCATTTTCCCAGCTTCTGAAGCAAGACATTCCTGAGTCTCAGTAGCCAGGGGATTAGGACTTTTGTTTTCCATCTGATTGTTGAAAGTGAGCACTTTTCCAAGCCCTGCACAGTAAGTACATTATTTCCTTCAGTTCTCTTGTTAGGGATCTAGAAACAGGGAAAGAGGGAGGTCCCTCCCGTGTCTGTACAGGCTCCTAGAGGAGGTTGAGAAGGAATCAGGCAAGCATTAGGCACCATGAAGAACCCCAAACTGGGCATGCTCCAATTCACGCCTGCGGAGCCAGCTGGCCAGGACAATACAGCTGGGTGGACAAAACCTGAACCAGGTGGGCTTCATTCAGCCAATAGAGTCTGTACGGGTAGCCAGCCCTTACACACACACACACACACACACACACACACACAAGTAATAACGAATTCAGTAGATGCAATTATACAGTTAAGACATACAAAGATCATAGTAAAGTCATAGAGAAATGGGAGAGAGAGGGTAAAATAAAGAAGTCAGACATGGTACCATGCTCACCTCAGCTCCTCTTCATGGTGGGGGATGAGAGGGTAGGACAGAGCTTGTGTAAAGTTTTATTTCTAACCAAAGTTTATATATCTTTGAGGGCATGAAAGCCCTCTGACTACAGAGAACAATCTACTTCCTAAGAAGGGGTTGCAACATAGGCAATACAAGCAATAGGCGGGGTGGGTGGGGGTGACTTAGGGGTGTACACGCAGTAGTCAAGGGCGGGAATAGGGGTACATATGTGGCAAGATTGGTGAACCCCAGACTCAACATAGTAGCCCAACCTTAGTCATGCTTGAGTGGTACCGGGCTTGCCTTTGGGCACTCCTTCAAGGAAACAATATCAGAAGGGATTGGGTCCTACTTAGGGTGGGTCAGACTATACAGTCTGGTTGCTCTAGATGGCTGAAACCCTTAAAGAGCATAACCTCTGACCAACTTTCATTGACTTCTGAGTGTACATGTGTAGCAAGCAGTGTCTTGGCTTTGCCATATACTTGGGAAGACAGCTTGGGAGAAATCGTTCTCTTTCCCCCGGGGGTCAATCGATACCTTCAATCACGCCTCCCCAGCCAGAGGTTTCAAATACACTGGCGGCGGGAAGGCCGCCCTCTTTTTATTCTGCTCCTGGTTGGAGGCAGGAAGCACACGTGCACCTGCTCCAGGCCTATTCAGGAGCCCCCAGCCTCTCTTCCCACTTCCTCTCTTTTTACCCTGCTCCCAGCCAGTGGCAGGGCGGAGGGGATTCTCTCTCCTCTCTTTGACTGGCCTCAGTTCCGCACGTGTCGTGCCCTGTTCCACACAGCGGCTCGTGCCCAGTTGTGAACTGCCACGAGGCTCGGCACATTTCCCTGAAAGTGCGGGTACTGTATGGAGACCATGAACCTGAAACTTCTCCCATCCTTCATAAAAACCCACCTGGTGACAGAACAGGCTTCGATGTGAATTCTTTTTCCTGCGAACCCGAGAGCTGAGGTATTCCCCACCCGAGGAACCTCACACTCTTAGCTTGTCCCTTCTCGACCTGTGCATATTTTTCTTCCTGCAAGCACTGTCCAGGACTCGGAATTCTCAAGGGGGAATCTGCACATCTCTACTATTCCCTGTCCAGGTAGTTCCCTCCGAACCTGCCCTCCATCATGTGAATTAAATCGCCTTAGACTCTCAACTCCGTCTCCTCAACTCCAGATGCCCAGAACACCCTGTGGGTGTCCCCGTCCCTGCCATGCACCATGGAAGCTCTTATAAAACGGGGACAATGACAGAGTGCCCGCCCCCTTCAGATCTCACCTCTGAGGTACCACTGTCTGTCATAGCCTTCTGCCCTGTGTCTCCAAAACTGGTCCTTCACATACATTCTCCATTACCGGGGAGGAGGCTCCGCATCTGAAGCCTCTGTGCTCTTCAGTTCTTTTCCCACTCCCAAGAAAGAGATCAGGCGAGGGACAAACGTCGGACCAGAGTCAGAGAAAAGTTTGGACCAGAGTGAGTTTATTGAAGAGGATACTTTGGAAAAGAAGTCCACAAGACCTTTAGCTGGTCTAAGACACCAATCACATTGTAGAGCCAAACCTCACATTGTGCTAATGGACGACCCCCATAGGCTGGCTTCCTAGTGGGTCTTCTGCAATTGGCTGGTCCTCTGTAGTGTCCCTCCTCTTCCCAGGTAGGTGAATCCCAGCGCTCCAGACTTATGTCACGCCCTTTCTGAGACCAAAAACCCAAGAGTCCACCTTTTCAGTCACTGGGGGAGGGGCGGGGGAGGGAGGGAATGTGAATATCTTGTCTCTTTCCACCCAGCCTGCACTGTCGCTTGTCGCCTCCATTGATAGGACACGTGTCATCCCTGCCCTTCGCCTTCCTTTATGCTCCAGAGGTAAGCTGGGAAAACTGTCTCCACCTCTCCTTTGCGTTGGAAAGATACATAGAGGGAAACGGGACACCAGCCTCCTTGCTTACAATTTCTTACAGATCCGTGCCCTCACCACCTCTTCTACATTGGCCAGTCTCTTTCTACTAAAGCTTCTAAGGGGAGAGTTGATCTGATCCCTGTTAATTCACCTTGGCCATTAATGGAACTTGTGTATTTGTATTTGTTGGATAGTGTTGGTGGATGTCCCTATGAATGTGTGTGTGTGTGTGTGTGTGTTGGTGCATATCTTGTTCCTTGTCTTTGTACGGTACTCAATGTCTGTCTTTTTTTTAATAATCTTATTGGGGCCATTTATAGCTCTTATCACAATCCACACATCCATCCATTGTGTCAATCACATCAGTACCTATGTTGCCATCATCATTTTCAAAGCATTTTCTTTCTACTTGAGCCCTTGGTATCAGCTCATGTGGTAGTTACATAATCTGGTATTGATTTGAGGATTGTGAGTGAAGGGGTGGAGTCTAGCTTGTCAATCATTGTATAGCTAATAAAGTCTCTGTATGGGCATGGCCTTCTCCTGAGAATTCTAGGAAATCCTGTATTTCCTCCTTGGTGGCAGTACCCTCTCTCTCTCTGCTGACTCCCTGTGAGATATCCCTATGGAGAAGCCATATGGACTAACCCTGATGCAGTCCTGGAAGCTGTAGAAGCCACATGGAGACCCCTGCCAGCACTGAGACACTTATAATGCCACTGAATCCAAAGACTTTCTCCTCATTGGCCTATGATCATCCTGCATCCAGTGCCATTGAATGTGTTTTATGAGTCAGAAGAGGACTTTATAGATGGGTATCAGACAAATGGTGTAATATTGGACTTATGGGCTTGGACTGGACTAAGTTGGAATGCTTTTTCAATGTTCAATTGCTCTTGTATATAAAGCTTTTTCTTATACACATATACAATTCTATGGACTTGTTTCTCTAGGTTACCCAGACTAACACAACTGATTTCACCGCTCCCCCAGGCTCCCTCCCTCATGAACACTTGAAAATTTATTTAAGTATTTATTTACATGTCTTACATCAACCGCTGTCTCCCTTCACAAACATTTCTGTTGTTCCTCCCCGTGGGAGGGGGTTATACATTGATCATGGTGATTAGTTCTTCCTTTCTCCCCTCACCTTTCCCTTCAATGTGTGTCTTTTTCTAGGCCTCTTCCATGCTCTCACTCTCTGTGGCAGCCACCAAGGCAAAGCTGATGAGCGAGAAAGATCCCGTCTTGGTTGCACAACTGAGAAAGAGACTGGATGAAAGGGAACAAAGAGACATTTACTTTGGTTGATCAAGCAAGGGTCAAGGAAAAACTAGAGTCACAAAGGCCAGCTCTCCCACCCCCAAAAAATCTTTGTGGAGTAACGCCGGTGCACCAGGAAGTGCACTGATAGGGATTTTAAACACATGACACATTTGAACCACTGTCACAAATGTGCGTGACAGCAGAATGATGGCTCTTGGCAAGATAAGGTTTCTCTGACCTCTCACTTTCAAAGATCTACCGAGTTAGTCTGGGAACGGCCTTCCAAAGAGGTTTGCTGCCTTGATCCAAGTACATTAGCTCCCGAAGGTTGTGACTGTCCTTTCTGCACATGTTTGGCAGGCCAGGTCTGTCATAAACTGACACTGGCTGGCTTTGATGGGATCCTTTACGGAGAGGAAAGGGGCTCAAAAGAGACGGGTTATCATGAAGGGCGGGAGAAAATAATTCTGGGCAATCTATGGGATCTGTATCTCCCAACATTCCTATGACAACACCTCATGTCCTATGGGTTGGCTCCTTGAACAAGCAGTGGAATTTACATCACCCGGGGCACAGCAGGATGGGGAGGGGTCTCAGAAAGACCGAGAAAGTAGGAAAGACAAACCTAGTGGGACCCTGGTGGAGCAAAGTAGAGAGACTGAGAAGACCTGGAAGCACAAAGACATAGACAGGCTGTCTCTCTAGGACTCTCTGCCATCCAGTCGCTAAGCTGTTCTCTTCTTGTCTCGCTGTCTCTCACTGGGTGCACGTCTTTTTCTAACCTTTGTGAAACCCTCTCATGATCTCCTTTCTGACTGTGTGTGCAGAGACTGGATCCAGTTTGCTTGATGTCTTCTGAGCTCAGGACACCATCACCGCTGTACCCCTGCATGCTCCCTGGCCGTAGCAGAAGTCCGTCCCTGTGTGTGTTATATGTAGCTGGAGGTGTCCAAATCTACCTAGCTGTGCCTAGCTACGGGTCTCTCTTCCTCCCACTTTGTAAAGCACGAGGCCGGTGTCTTGCTTGAAAACACACATGAGGAGGAACGTGAGGGAGGAATTGGAAAGTTGGGCCAAGCCTTGCTCATTTCTCTACTGATCCTGAAGGAAATGGGCAGCCCTAACCTTTCAATGGGGAGGAATCTGCACTTTCCTAACCTTGGAGAGGCGCCACCATGAACTCTCCTCACCCCAGGCAGGACCTGGCTTCCGCCGTGTTGTGTAATCTGGGACTGAACTTAGACCCTTCGACCTGCCCCATGACGGATGGATGGGTCATGTAGATAAGCAGGAACTGAGCTGATCAGCAAAGGCCAGTCACTGGAACCCAGCAGGTGCTCTGTGGGACAAAGAGGTGGCACTCAGTGCTTGAAAAGCTTGCAGCTTGGCAGCCCTACTAGACAGAACTGGGTTTGGGTTGGGTTTGTACTAAGGAGAAACGAGGTCCTTTGTGTGGGCTTTTGCCTTGGTTCTTGGAAAAGTCGGCTACGACTTTCCCCTTACACTCTGAGAAGCTACCTTTTCCCTCGTTCTCCACCCTAGAGGTCACATCATGTCTGTGCAGGTGGATGGACACTTGCTGGCAAGCTGTAAAGAACTTGGCTATCTCTGCAGCTTTGTCTGATCCTTAGCTCTCTGTATTCGGGCCTCGTGGTCTGCCAGAGGCCCATCTCTTCTCCCTCCTTGTTTCCCTCCTGCTGGACTTCACCCTCCGGAGCTAGGGTCCCACTGCGGAGATGCTCACAGCTAATATCCCATCCCATTGAATTATTTCGGTCTACCTCCTGTTAACTGTTTACTCCTCCCTCTGACCCATGCATGCTGTAGTATGTTTACTCCTCCCTCTGTTTACTCCTCCCTCTGACCCATACATGCTGTAGTATGTTTACTCCTCCCTCTGTTTACTCCTCCCTCTGACCCATGCATGCTGTAGTATGTTTACTCCTCCCTCTGTTTACTCCCTCCTCTGACCCATGCATGCTGTAGTATGTTTGCCCCTCCCTCTGACCCATGGAGGCTGTAGTATGTTTACTCCTCCCTCTGACCCATGCATGCTGTAGTATGTTTACTCCTCCCTCTGTTTACTCCTCCCTCTGACCCATGCATGCTGTAGTATGAGCTCCACAAGGATAAGGAGCTTTTCTGTTCTCTTCCCTGTTGTACCGCTAAGGCCTACCACAGCGCCTGGAAGTAGCAGGTGCTTGATAAGGTATTTGTTGACTGAAGACCAGCAATGGGAATAATGTCCGCCAACCTCTGATGTCATGGAGGACAGCACCTGCATACATTACTTAGGCCACCCTGTCCCCTGGGCTGAGCCAC
The DNA here is from genome assembly GCF_050624435.1 of Tenrec ecaudatus. Classification (NCBI taxonomy): domain Eukaryota; kingdom Metazoa; phylum Chordata; class Mammalia; order Afrosoricida; family Tenrecidae; genus Tenrec; species Tenrec ecaudatus. The sequence continues at coordinate 18,138,683 of NC_134547.1, forward strand.
CTCTCTGGCCCTACCACATGGACAGTCTCTTCTTGTATGATTTCTATTCCACCCAGAAAACGTAGGATTGACTGTGTGGGTATTTCTGCATTTCCCTCAGCCCCTCTGTCTATTCCTCTCATGGGTCTCTTCTATTCTCTTTGTCTCTATCTCTTGCTTGGTCTCTCTTGTGGGTTTCTCCATGATTCTTCGTCTGAACATTTCTGAGTAGAAAACAGCCTGGAGTCTCTCTGTTCTCTCCATCTCTGCCTATCCTTGCCTACGCCCTCACCATGACCTGCATCCAAGGAGAGGGTGGCAGGGTGGGCTGGGCTCCCACAGCTCTGAGCCCTATCCCATGGCTTCCTCTGGGCAGAGGCTGGAGTGCGAAGATGCAAAAAACAAAAATCTATGAGAAAATACCATCAGAGTGGGATCATCAAGGAAGTGCTCATTGAGAAGACTGTTTACATGGTAACTGGGACACATGGGATTTCTTCACACAGACAACTGGAGGAAATGAGTTGTTCCCAGTAGAGGGAGCAAAGCCCTCACGCAGCAGAGTGCCTGCAATTTGGATGTGATTCTGAGTCTCGTGGAACCATGTCGGATGAGTGATGGGGCAAGTGGTGGGGAAGAAGAGCAGAGTGGACATGAGGCTTCTACCCTTAGGGAGGTTGGACCTGGAGAGGGTTTTGAGCAGATGGGGGGTGTCATCTAATCTGTTTTAAAGGCTTCCTCCAATGACACACCTGTGTACCCCAAGGAAACAGACATAGCCCAGAGGTCCTATCCTCCATCCCCAGCGGGAGCAGGAGTTCGGCGCTGGATTTCCGTCCACACCCTTGTCGCTGAGCCGTGGAATCTCTGTGGGTGGAAGGAACTATTTGTTGTCACCCGCCTTCGTGGAACTCTTGGTCTTTGAGAAAGGCCAGTTATGCACAGGATGTTTGCTCCGAGTTGGAACCAAGAAACTTATTTTGTAACCTAAGCCCCAGACTGGAGCAGGGATATCCCCTTGTGAAATTGTGATTAGAATCCCGTACCTGCTCAAGATAGTTCAGTTAACAAGTTCTGTTCTGGCTTAATTAATAATAGACCCTATTATTAATAGACCCTCTTTCATTCTCAAAACAGCCCCACTGTGTGTGGCCAGTAATTATATGGCCCTTAGTTCTAATGCACTTCAATTTTACAACCCAGTTTTGATGGAGGGTCGGGGATGGATTTAAGAGCTTCCAAGAGTAAACCAAGAGTGTCATTTGTAGATTGATTGTTAGAATGAAGGACTCTAAACACAACAAAGATTGCCAGCCTTTATTAGCCACTTACTCAGTGCCGCGGTGTGCTGTACGTGTTTTAGTTATGAATTCTATTTGTCCTCCCACAAGTTGTCACAGATATGGAAACTGAGGCAAGGGGTTACCAGCTTGTATGTGGGGGAGCAGAAATTCGGCATGAACAAGGCTAAACTACCTAGGATAGAGTTATGAAAACTTAGAATTTTATGTGAATCATAATCACAACAATAGCAAGTAGTATTTCTTGAGTGGTGACGGGTCAAGACAATCTATTCTTGAGATTACAACCAAGATCGATTGAGGCAGTTCTACTTGATCACATGGGTTGCCATCTACTCCATGGCTTTTAACAGTCCAAGCTGAGTCCAGAGGCCTCCTCTGTGGACAATCGAATTGAAGCTAGGTAACAACCCTTTGGGGTGGTATTTATGCTCATTTTCAGTTGTAGTTACTCATTGTTTACTCACTCACTGGCAGTTATCCGCAATGATCAATGGGTAGAATAGCACAACAGGTAACAACGCCATCTCTCCCATTTCAATCATCTTCCCATGTACAGTTCATTGACCTTGAGTATATTCCTCATGGATTTGAATCTTCACCATTGTTCACCCCTGGTTTTCCTGTCACCCTTACCAGAAGCTCACTGTGCCCGGAGCCTTGTGCTCTCCTGCCCCTTTCTCTCCACATTTTGTCACTTATTTTTCAGCAGTTAGAGTGCCAATTACAGAGTAGGCACCAAGTCAATAATTGTCAAGTGTGAGTCTAGCCCACCCCAACACTGCCAGACCTCCTCATAACCCAGCATCGAAAGGGTCAACACTTAGGGGTAGAAGGATCCAGATAATAGAGGTCTAGTCTGATTGTCCAGGTATTAAACATTTGTAATAGCAACCTGCTTAGAGCCATATTATGATACTCCTGGAAGGAGGTGGAAGTTGAAGCTTAAACTTTGGTCAAGTTCACCCAGCGAAGGTATCTTGAAAAGGGCCAAGGGCCTCTTGGCAGTACACATTCCTGGGCCCAGGCAAATAAACACCATAGGCAACAAACCCTTAATCTCCTCAGGAATTCCTCTGAGAGCCAGGACCTGAGGTCTCATGATGGGCCCCACCCTCTTTTCAACAGTACTTTGGGCCTGCTGGTCTCTCAAGAGCCCTCTTGGCACAATAGGGTAAGTATTAGGCTGCTTGCTGAACAGTCAATAATTCAAACCCACCACCCACTGGGAGAGAGAAAGGTGAAGACAAAGATTTACAACCTGAGCAACCCTATGAAAGCAGCTCTCTGTTCCTGCCATGAGGAGAGGGGCCTCGCTTCCAGACCTACTTAGCATGGCTGGCCTTGATCATCAAACTCACCTCTGAGTATCAGTTTCCCCGTCTGTAGGGTGAGGCAAAAGTTGCTAATAATAACTAATACCTTCGCTTCTCTCCGTCCCAGACCTTCAGCTACACAACAGTTCCTACCCTCCTTTGCAGTTGATTTTAACCATGTGACTCAGGTCTGGCCAATGGATGTGAGAAATGGTTTTTCTCTGTCACTTCCAGGCCTGGCCTCCTCCAAATCCTGTCAGTTCTCTTTCTACCTCCAGTTGCTGGCCACGTGGCAAGGGCTCTGTGAGCACGGTCTGAAGAGACAGACCAAATATCAGATTCAGATACGGCGGACATTCTCAGGCAAGGAATTTAGAATTAAAGATTCTTAGAACTTTCTGAACTCGCTGCCGTCGAGTCAATGCTGACTCATAGCAACCTTATAGGACAGGGTAGAATTGCGCCATGAATTTCCACAGTTGTAATTCTTTACAGGACTAGAAAGATCTGCTGTTCTTGCTGGTGGCTGGTGGTTTCCAATTACTGACCTGGCAGCAAAAGAGCCAAACCATTCACGGTGAGGTTCCAAGAGGCAGCGTTGGAGTGGAGAGGTGTCCTTCCTGAAGCTTCCACCAGACCAGGCTTAGCAATTGTTCTGGAGGGTGGCCCCTCAAACGATGCTTCCATTTCGGGCAAATAGGTGGAGGCCATGGAGCATTGTTTGAGGAGCCACCAACCAGAACAAAAGGTTGTAAGTTCAGAACTACCCAGTGGTATGGTGGGAGTGGGGGCGGGGAGGGAAAGGGCTGGTAATTGCCTTCTGCAAAAAAGAGCCACTGACAACAGATGGAACCCTTTTCCACCCGGGAAGGACTCTGTGAATGTTGACTGTCTTCAGTCTGTGCGTCTAAGGAGACCTGATGACTTGGTGGTTACACATGGTGTGGAATATAAACAGACTTTCCCCAGCTTTGTCTCCCCCAAAGTTATGCCAAACATTAGAGGCTGTCTACCAGCACATGGTGGGAGGTCAGATGCTTAGAGACATTCTCTACGAGGGAATTCAACCATCAGACTATGGTCTGGTCCACTGTAGGTGGGGCTCACTCCCTACCGATAAGCATAGTAATTGTTTCCATGGAGAGCCAGAGAAGGGGTCAAACTTGCTCAGTAACATCCAAAGTTAGGCTGCCATCCTGAATCTAGGATCTTCCCATCTTGTCACCTGTGTACTCTTGATCCCTCCCCTTCCTATTGTGTGTACACCCCTAGATTGTCTCCCTCCCATTACTGTATTACCTATAGTACAACCCCTTCCTGTGATGTGTATCTTTACCTGTAATGAGGGGGCTTGCACACCCCCAGAAGTTAAAGCCTTTGTTAGTAATAAATTACTTTCTCTCCCATTCCCTTCTCCCTAGTTACTTTCTCCCCTGTCTCCCCTCCCCTTATCCCCCTTTCCCGGTCCCTCTTCCCTGCCATTCCCACCTTCCATATCCCCATGTGGCCTACTAAGTGGGGCTGAGGTGAGCATGCTATCATGAAATGTCTGACTGCTTCATTTTACTTTCTCTCTTCTATCTCTCTTATGCTCTATGACTTTACTGCAATCTTTACATATCATCGCTGTACAATTGCGCCTGCTAGGCCCATGATGATTTGTTAGAGGCTGGCTCCCCTGATAACGTTGTTACAATGAATTGTTTGTATCTCAAATGTAGAGGCTTTGGGACTTCTGACTTTCAGACTGCTATGTAAACGGTTTGAAAAGAGTTCCTCCCTCCAACAAAGGAAAACACTCCAAAGTCAACAAATCTTTTTAGATCTGCCCAATGGGTTGACCCTAACAACACCTGTGAGGATGGTGCAGGACTGGGCAGTGTGTCCGTCTGTTTTGCACAGGGCAGCCATGAGGAGGAGCCAACTTGACTGCACCTGAGGACAGTCTCCTCGAACATTCCAAAACAGGGAAGAGAAATATCCGATTCTATGTCCTTTTGATCTCTCTAGAGTGTTGAAGGAGAAGGATGTGACTGGGAGGCCAAAGATGCACCTGATCCAAGGCATGCTATTTTCTTTCTTTCTTTCTTTTTATTTATTTATTTATTATTAAGTGGGAATAAACAAATTAATCATGACATTGCATAGGTCATTCTTGTCCAGCAGATTTGTACATTTGCTACCACAGTTTCCAAACATACCTTTTTGACATTGTCGCCCCTTCCCACCCCCAACACCAATGTACCCCCACCTCCTCTAAACCCTTATTCTACTTGTTATATAGGTAGGTTCATCCATTCTGGATTTCATATACGGAACAATAGAAAAACACATAACACAACTTCAAGATGGTGACCCCAATGACCTAACATCTCTGAGATACACCTTAATATGTACAAACAAAACAATATAAACCAAAAATACGGAAAATTTTGGGAACCAGATAAGGTCCAGCATGCATTATTGGGGGGAATCTGCTTGACAAAGTTTTAACCGTTCGAGTGAAATTTATACTTTGATCTTCCATACTCAACTCTCTAATGCGCTCCATTTAATTACCACTCTCTTCCTATCGCTCAATTGCGGATGGAGGGAGTTCTCCGGAGGCTCATTTCCTGTGCAGTTCCACAAATGAATCATGGGCTCCCAGTGTCATCCATTGCCTTCTGCAAACCAGAGTCTCACACTTGACACTCTGATGCTAATCCCTCCTTCGGCTTCGCATTAGATGGTTCCCAATCCTTCTGTGACTGATGATGGTCTGCTTCCTCCACGTGCACCTCATTAATATCTCATGGGCGCAGAAGTCTGAATCTATTTGATCTAATAGCTGGGCACCATCAGATTTTTCACCACATTTCTCTATATCACCCGTCTCCTTTGTGTTCCCTTCCTGAGGGTGAGTATCGAGCAGGGACATGATGTAAAAACTAAATGTCCTTAAGTTGGAGCTAGGATTTAGTGTAAGCCCAACATTCATTCCTGGACCTATGGAATTTTGTTGTTGTTCTTTAAATTTATTAGCACAATGTCATGTCACTGCATCGCTCAATCACATCAAGCAGCATTGTACCTTTGCTTCCATAATCAGTTTCCAAGAAAACTATTTCTTCCTGTGTTCCTTGAATCATCTCCTTTTACTCCTGCCCCCCGGCCCCGCTGCCATGACATTTTCCCCCCCATCACGTTCATCCGGAAGTTGGACAACGAGTAAGGAAGACCACAGTGAATCGGTTTGTTTGCGTGATGGTGTGGGTGGAGACTATTGAAAGTAGCAGGGACTGTCGGAAGAATGAACAAATCTGTCTTGAGAGAAGTACAGCCAGGATGCTCCTGAGAAGTGAAGGTGGTAAGACTCCATACTTGGGATATGTTTTCAGGAGCAACCATCCCCCAGAAAAGGACCTCGGCCTTGGTAGAGAGTGAGCAGGGGTGGGATTTGGGGAATGTGGAGGAGAAGACTCCCAATGATGGAATGACACAGTGGCTGCAAGAGGGACTGGGCATAACAGCAGTGGTGAGGCTGACACTGTATCAGACAGGGTTGTATTTGGTGGTACACAGTGTCGTTATGAGTTGGGACCAATGTGATGGCATCTAATAACAACAACATGCCTTCTGGATTTCCTTACTCTCTGAAGGGGGCAAAGGTTGCCCAGCACAGGGACACAGGCTCACTGAAGCCTAACCATAGCAATGTAAAAATGCTTGCCCTCTTCCTATACTTTCTGTAAAAATGGTGCAAAAGCAGCGTTGGGCCTTCTTTGACTTCACAAGGGGAAAAGAGAATGGAACTGAACATACATCCAAGGCCAATACTTCCGAGGCAGAGGTCAGACATGCCTCCCCCGCTGGCCTTCTTGACCAGTTCTGTCACAAATCCGTCCCCCCAAGGCATGCTCTACATTTCTGCTGGATCTGGTCATTCATTTCAATGGCCACGCTGCAATAACTCACAGACCATGCTCACGCTTAGGGAGCTAGATTTCAGGACCAGTGGGGTAGTCTCCCCCGTGCCTGCAAGGCCCAATGCCTGGAAAGAAACCAGGCAGCCTGTGGACACCCATGAGAAGACCCAACTGAGCATGCACAGATGAGGACCCTCTAGGCCCAATACCTTGGGCACATCCATCTTAGCTACATCACACAGGTGGGCCTGAACTCAGCCAATGAGGTCAACCAATACCTTCAACCACACCTTCCCCAGCCAGCGGGTGGGATAGAATAAAGGAAGGAAGCACAACCCTGCACATGCTCTGGACGTCTGCTCTTGGCCTGTTGCCATTTTGGCTCTGTCCTTGCTCAGGAGCATGCTGTAAGGAGGGCTCCTAGCCTGCCCCTCAGAGTCCGCTCCAAGACTACTTGGGGCCCACATGCTCTTAGGGCTCTTAGGGCTCTTAGGCTCCTGCTCAGTTGCTCTCTTGGTCCCTTGACCTCTAGATCACCAGCCTTCCCTAGTTCTCCATGGATGGGTGTTCTTTTCTTCTTTTAAATGTGGGTAATCTTTCCCTCATGGTTTATGGTGCCCAGTTGTGAACCCCAGCCCTGCTTTCCAGAAGTACTGGGTACCCCTTGGAGACTGCAAACACTGACACTTGTCCTGTCCTTCATAAAACTCACTTGGATCACACGTACTTTCAGCTTACAAAGCAAAGACCTGAGGAATTCCCCACTCCTGAAACCTAACACAATTAAAGATTTAACAGATTACAATTCTGGATCAGAAATGTTCAAAATAGAGTTCTGTGGTCAGGACAAACTCTCTCATTATCGCCTGCAGGGACACCTTTTTCGGGTCCTTAATCTCTCAGCCATGCAGCCCCTTGACCTCTGCCCTACTCCACTGAGGTTACAAAGTTCTGATAAATGCTCAAATGGCACTCCACCCTGCCAGTCAGTCCCAATCCAAAGGCACTTAACTCTGAATCCATGGGTTGGCAAACCTAGCTCCCCCAGGCAAATGCCCAAGAGACACCCTGCTCTGCCAGCAATCCTCTTGCCCAAAGACATTCAGCTTTGTCGATCTCTGGGACAGAAAGCCCACCACTGTCTCATGTTCTTGGCGCTACTGTTTCTGATACCACCACTTCTCTTGGGTCACAGCTCATGGTCTCCTGGATCACAGACCCTTAGCACACCAGGATCTCAGCATCCAAAAGACCAGCTCCACTCTGAGCTCCTCTTTCTTGATTGTAGTGAGATTTTGCCTTTCCACTTCTGAGACAGCTAACTTAACCTAGAAAGATGATAATACTGACCAATGTCCCCATTAAGGTGCCATATACCTTATTTGCACATTCCTTCTCCATAAGGATACCCTCTACCTTATTTATATTATTGGCAAGCAATCCAATCCTTTTGGAAGGCCACAAACACCACACATTTACACAGTCCTATACAGTCACTCAGAAGCCCCAATGACTTAGTGGGTTGCTCAGTGGGCAGCCAATCCAAAGATCAGAGGTTCAAAATCTCCAGGCACTCCAAGGGAGAAAGATTTGGCTTTCTAGTTCAGTAAACATTTACAGTCTCAAAAACTCACAGGGGAAGTTAAACTCTGTCCAACTGGGTGTCTGTGAGTTGGAATTGACCAACTGTTGGTTTTTTTAATCCAGTCTTTTGGTAGGAATTACAAGGACTATGGTTAGAAGGGTCATATCAAGTAATTCACTGTGTCACTTATCATTATTTTCGCTGGCCAGGCGGGGGTGGGGGTGGGGCTGAGAAAGACCAGGTGATTACAAAAGGTAAGAAGGGAAAGGTTCAGATTGAAATCTGGAGGAAAAACCAAAGCTCACAGAGGAGGAAATGTTAACCTCTGACACAAGAAGAACAAGGAGTCAACACAGCGTGACTCCAGCATCAAACCTCAACCCAGTGCCATTTATCTCAGTTGCTTTCCTTGATACATTATGTTAGACATTCAACAAAACATGTAAGGCATGCCAAAAGATCAAAAAAGACCCCCCGACAGGAAGAAATATACAGTCTGATGAGAGAGGGCAAGCAGCAGAACCAGACACAGAGATGGCAGACATTTGGAAATTATCAGACCAGGAATTTTTAATTCAATACTCTTGGAAACATGGGTGCTTAAAAGCATAGATAATCGTGGTTGTTATCTACAGAACCCTTTTGGTGCCAGCCATGCACTGAGCCATTTACACCTGTCATCTTATTGATAACTCTCCCGTGGTCTTCTGAATCCACTTTCCCTCTTCTCCAGAAGAGAAAGTCGAAGTGCAGAGTGGGATGTGGTTCCCAGCCAACCTGAGAATGTGGCAGAGAGATTTGATTCCAGACATTCCTGACTCCATTCCCTTCCTAGAACTAACCTGAACACCTTTGGCAACAGCGTGTGTCACAAGATGTCACGCTGCCATTACAGATCAGGCTATGGCTCAGCACTGTCAAGGCATGTGACACATTGTTTTATTGGCCCTGGTTTTGTTATGCTCATGGAGTCTACACCACTTGTCCAAGGCCACTCAACAAATAGGTGAGAAGCCTTTCTGTCTCCAAAGTCTATTTTGGAACTGTGGGAAGACCTACTTACCCGGACATTTAGAGATGGAGAAGCTATGTGTCTGAAAAGAAAAGATCTCCTTCCACGCACATGAGCCATGACCGAGGAAAGAGGTACATGGCTTGCTCAGCTCTGTCTTTGTGAACATTCCCATGTGTAGTTCTCTCAAGAAGGACAAAACAAGCACTGCCCTCCATATCCTGAGGAATTCTCCTGGGACTGTGCTCCAATAACTCCTCCCCATTCCACCCCCTTTTCTTGCCCAAGTATGTTCCATCACCTGGGCAGCATCCCCAAAACCCAGGTTTTGTAGTTCTTGTTGATTTTCAATAGCTTCCTCAAATTTAATGTTTTGAAGAACTACAACTGTAATCATTAATACTGTTATAGTTATATATGTGTGTATATATTTTTTAAAGTTCCAAGTCTATAGATGATGATCAAGCAATATCAGTACACATTCCTATCATAATATTCAAGCACATGAAATTAGGTTGCCTTTCTGAGAGGAGAAAGAAAAGATGGTGCACGTTACAGATAAAGACAACTGACATTGTTAGCAAAAGGTACAAATAATTTGTGAAAAACTGTTATCTTCACAAATTAGTGCACATTAGTGAGCTAATGTTATTCTCCCCTCTGGTTCATGATCAATAAAAATGCACAGGGTGGCTGTGCTTCGGAACTGAGTCAAAACAAACCACAATCTTTAACCGGATTTAAACTTGTCTGGGAGGAGTTCAAGAAGAAAGAAAATGTATCGAAAACGATGATGCCTGCAAGTGTACAATTATGTTTGATCTAATGGAACTTTGGATTGTAATAACACAGGTAAGAGCCCCTAATAAAATGTTTACTACATAAATAAATAAAAACTTGCCTTAGAGTCCCTGCAGCGTGCAAAGATGAATGCACTCAGCTACTGCCCAGAAGATTGGAGGTCCCATTCTATACAGAGGTGGCACGCTGAGAAAGAAAGGCCCATGAAGGCATTTCATAAAGGCAGCACCTTATCTGATAAACACTCTCAGCGCAGCCTCTTGTGATCTCAACACATTCACAAATTCCAGGATTAGAGGGTGTGTTAGGCTGGGTTGACTACAGAACCAAATCCAATGATACTTATATATATGTGTAAGAAAAAGTTTCATAGTGAGAAGTAATTACGGATCTGCATATAACCCTGTCCCTGGGGGACGGACAATAGAAAAGTGGGTGAAGGGAGATGTTGGACAGTGTGAGATATGAAAAATAATAATAATTTATAAATTATCAAGGGTTCATAAGGGAGGGATAGTGGGGAGGGAAGGGGGATGATGAGGAACTGATATTAAGGGTTGATGTAGGAAGCAATTGTTTTGAGAATGATGATGACAACAAATGTACAGATGTGCTTGACACAATGGATGGATGGATGGATTGTGATAAGAATTGTAAGAGTCCCCAATAAAATGATTTTTTAAAAAGAAGTAATTACACATCAAGCAAATATCCCAGCCCGGTCCAGATAAAGTCCATAAATCCAATGCTAGTCCATAAGTCCCTATTCAGACTCACACAGCCACCTGCAATCATGCAGAATTCAGGAACATCGCTGGCCAGTGGGTGCAAAGTCTTGTGGATCCTGTGGCCATGACGGCATCACAGAGCTCTGGCAGCTCCCATTGTGGCTCTTCATCAGGAAAGTGAAGGAAGAGAGAGAGAGAGAGAGAGACAGAGAGAGAATGAGGGAGGGATGGAAGGAGAGAGAGAGAGAGAAAGGAATTTCCCAGGATCCTCCTTACAAGTAGGCCACACCTATCAGGAAGCACCACCAGGCTGAGACCAGATTGACAGGCTAGACGCCACCTCTACACTTTTCTCTTAAAGATGACGCACAATTATGTAACTACCACAGAGTGTATATTTAGGGTCCCCCTTTGAGAATTCTACCAACCACGGTGCTCAATGGGTGTTTAAGAGCATTTTAAAATATTAGAAGGCCGTAAAAAAGAACCATGTTTTTCTTCTGACAACACGTCCTTGCCTCTGAGAAGCATTCTGACTCTACTTCTTCCTAGACGGGCGTCTTGGTTCTTTTGGAAGTCCACGGTACTTTCACTACTCTTCACCAGCACCGTCATTTAAACACATCCATTCTTCTTTGGTCTTCTTTCTTCCATGTCCAATTTTCACATGCTTGTGAGACGATTGAAAATACCCTAGACTGGATCAGGCTTGGGTCCTCACAGTAACCTCCTTGCTTTTCAGCATTTTTAAAAGGTCTATGTAGCAGATGCATCGCTTGATCTCTTGACTGCTTCATCATAAGCACTGATTGTGGCTCAAGCAAGACGAACTCCTTGATAACGTCGATCTTTGATCATTTCTCATCGTGTGAGGAACTGGTGTGGTTGTGAGTATTTTGGTCTTCTTTACATTTGAGACGGCACATACTAGATGATCCTACACAAGTTCACCACGCGTCTGCCAGTCTGTCATATTGTGGGGGCTTGTGTGTGGCTGTGCTGCTGGAAGACAAGCCACTGGCATCTCAACTACTAGCAGGGTCACCCATAAGGACAGGCTTGGGAGGGGCTTCCAGACTAAGACAGATGAGAAAGACTTCAATGTGCAAAAGAATCACTTAGAAATCTTGCTCAAATATAGAGCACCATCCCGTGATTGGGCTGCTAATCACAAGGTCAGAGGTTCAAACCCAACATACACTCCTGTAATGATTAACTGCGTCAAAAACCCGATACAGGGTGATTATATGTCATGATCAACTCTATGGCAGTAGGTTGAGTTTGGGGTGGAGCTGGAGCGTGGGCATATCCAGGTAAGATTTCTAGGGCCACCCAAGCATCATACATGACTATCAAGGCTGTTGCCCCTTCGATAAATTATATTGGTCCTACATAAACCAGGGACAACATGCAACGAGAATGCCGGAATCTAAGAAAATGAAGGGGTTTCTTTTGTGTGGGTTTTGTTGTTGTTGTTGTGGCTATTGTTTGTTTTTTTCTAACAGTTCGATCGGCATGTTATTCACCAACTGTACACTTCAATAGTTCAATCACATTAAGAAGATTTGTATAATCATCACCACCATCAACTTCAGAACACTTTCTTCATTCCCAGTGGGAACACATAACTATAGTATCTCTATTATATAATAGATATTATAATAGCTATCCCTTGCTTTGTTGAGCTAAAAATAAAAATCCACCATTGTCAGCCACGTTCCAGTCTACCTCTGATTCATGGTGACCCCAAACTCCATGGCAGAAAACACTGCCTGGCCTTGGGCCATCCCATGATCAGCTTCAGATTGATAGATTGTTATGCACAGAGTATTCAGGGTCTGGTTTTCCAAAGATCAGAAGACCTGTCTTCCCAATGGATTGTCATCTGGAACCAGAAGAACAAACTCACTTGAAATTGAGTCCGTCTCTTGTAGGACAGAGAAGTACTGCCCCCTGTGGGTTTCCCAGAATTGACATCTTGACAGGAGTAGACAGCTTTCTCTTGCTCCCACAGAGCAGCTGGTGGGTTTGAACTCCTGACCTTGTCATTAGCAGCTCAGTGTGTAGTCCACAACCAGAGCAAAGTGAATCTTAATCTGGGGGGTTGGTAGAAACTCACTGCCATTAAGTTGATCCTGACTCATAGCAACCCTGTAGGACCGGCTAGACTGCCCCTGTGTGTTTCCAAGACTGTAATTCTTTATGGGAGGAGAAAGCCCAACCCTATTCAACAAGATAATTGTAACACACAGACCTCCATTGGCTGCCGGTGAGATGCACTGACCCAGAATGGAGCCTGGGTCTCCCACAGGCAAAGGAATCAACATGATAGCAAACAGATTTGGTTTTTTGGTGTTATGAACATACACAAAATGAACTTCAAGAGGTTACTTTTTGATGCCACTATCTCTTAATTCCATTTATCCATGAACTTTTAAAAATACTTGTGATATTGCTGCATAGTAATGAATACTGTATAGTTTATTAATCTATTCTCTTCTTAGAGTCTCTCTAAACTAGAAAACACATATACCACTCATCTTTATTTACTTGCCTTTATTAAAAGATCATTTTATCAGGGGCTCTTCAGCACTTATACCAATCCATACATCAATTTTATCAAGTATGTTGCCATCATTATTTTCTAAATATTAACTTTCCATACAGCACTTGGTATCAGCTCCTCTTTTGCCGCCTCCCTCCCCCCACCCTCCTGACCCCTTGATAAATTATGATTATTTTCATATCTTACACCTACCACTCTTTACCTTCCCCTGAGTTTTCTGTTGTCCATTTCCCTGGGGGTGGGGGAGAGGGGTTAATGTGGTTACGTGGCAATCGTGGCAATCGGTTACCACTCATCTTTTAAAACCTTACCATTGCCTCCTAGTTTGACTAGACTATAATATCCCAGAAATGAAGGACGAAGATTTCTTTCTCCAATGTTGAATTCCTCATTCACTCACTCACTGTCATCAAGTGTATTTCAATTCATGATGAGCCTGTAAGACAAAATAGAACTGCCCTGGGGTGTTGCAGACACTGTGATTCTTTATGGGACTGGAAGGCCTCGGCTTTCTCCCAAAGAGCAGCTGGTGGTTTTGAACTGCTGATCTTGAAGATTGCAGCCTAATGCTTAGCCCCATTGAATTCCTAGTATTAGTTTCCTAACTAGTTCATAATAACTTCAAAAGATATATTTTGATTAGTGAATGAAATAATATATTCAAAGAAACTATTCAACAAGAGAAGAGCAAAGTAAGATTCACACTTCTAATTTTAAGGCATTTTACACCGCGACAGTAATCAAAACAACCTGGCACTGGTCAATAGACACTAGGCAGTGGAAGAGAACTTAGAAATAAATCATATATCTATATCAGTTGATTTTTGTCTTTTGATCAGTTGATTTTTGACAAAAATACTAAGTCTCTTCAATAAATTGTGTTGGGAACCCTGAATTTTCACATGTAGGGAAAAAACAAAACAGGATAGTTAACTCACACCGTACAGCGAAACAAATTTAAAATTAATTTAGAAATTAAGTGCGCAGACTATAACCACAAAATTCTTAGACCAACCAGGGGCAATGCTGTCAGACTTAGCTTTCAACAATGGATCATCTAATATAGCAGTCAAAGTGTACTCACACACATACACACTCACACAAAGACTAAATAAATAAATTGGAGACCACATAAAAACATCATGCTTTCATTTACCAAAAGTTAAAAGACAATATCTTCAGAAACCATATACCTGACTAGAATCAAAAATGTGCATATGTATATGGATATGTATATAAAACTTTGATGACAACAACAGAAAATAATCCAATCATAAAATGGAAAAAGTACTTGAATGAACATTTTACCAAAAGACGATATTCAAATGGCCACCAAATAAGTAGACGGAAGTCCAGTGCCATTAGTGTCAGAGAAATGCTAATCAAAAGCATAGTGAGCGTCTGTGCACCTCCACTAGGCTGACTGATCAAAAGAAAGACAGAAAAATAAATCCACAGAATAAGAAGTGTGTTGGCAAAGATGTAGGTCACTGGAACCCTTCTCCAATGCCGGCGGGAATGCCAAAGATGTGGAAAACCCTGTGCCAGTTCATCAACAGACTAAACACAGAACTACCCTCTGACCCACCAGCCCCATGCTAAGCATCTGCCCCCAAGTCTTGAAAGTAAAGATTCAACCACGATGTCTGTCGCTGGTGCTCACTTCAGCACCGTCAGAACAGCCAACAGGAGGAAACACCTTAAATACCCATCAATGGACACTAGACAACAGCAGGTGGTATGGACCCAGGCATTGCTGATAACATGCTCTAATATGAACGACGCTTAAAGACTTAATGCTGAGTGAAATAAATCAACCACAAAAGGACAAATACTGTATGCTCTAACTTATAGGAAAAGACAAAAAAGAGCAAGCACAAAGGAACAAAGATTTCTTAGTAATTACCAGGGCTCGCTATAACCAGAAGAGTGCAATGGAAGACAATCGCTTATGGGACATTGAATTTGAGTTTCCAGCAATGGGAACATCACATGTTGAATGTGTTGTGAAGGATGGGCTATTGGGGATTGATAAAATACTTTGTCAGGCCTCATTTTACACCCCCACCTGGTAACCTGTTAGCCTGTGTATAGAACACTCATCAGCGCCATACTATGGTTACTTACAACATTGATGCCAGCTCATCATGACCAAAGACAACCAGAGTTAACATTGCTTCTTCCTGTGCCATCTTCACCATCATTGGTATACTTTAAGTCGATTGATGTGAGTGTATTTCAACATAAGGGTTTCATCTTCCAGCACAATACTGACCAGTGTTCTGTGATTCGTATGGTCCTCCTGGCAGAGGAAGCCATAGTGAACAGAAGTTAAGTGAGTTATCCAAGGTTGCACAGTGGGAATAGGGATCAGAGCTGAGCTGGAGCCTTCTCAGATGCAGAGCTCTAGTAAGAATGTGGTTAGGGACCAAAGATCAAATCTTTATTTAAAGATTCCTCATTTAAGAATGTGGTTAGGGACCAAAGATCAAATTTTTATGAGAAAAGTCACCATGGTGTGAAAACACAGGATGATCACTTCAGAACAGAAAATGGAGGATAACGACATCAGACCACAAAGTGGAAGAATGACTACATCTGCTCACAAGCTGCCAAATTACATCATTACATGACTAGAGACAGAAGCCTACCCTGCCATCAATTAAACTAGACAGAGAGAAAACCAGTTCCCACATGACTAGAAAATACTGCTACTCGGGACAGCGGCAGCAGCAGTCCCAGCACTTGACCTACACAGGAGCTGCTGCCCAGCCACTGTGTGCCCATTGCCAACCAAAGCTGCCAGCCTGACCTGGCCTGCTGGCCATCGGGAGTCATCTTCATTGACCAGAAGCGCACAGGAGATGCCATCAATATCATGTCTGAGGTGGCACAGACCTGCCCACCCAGGATGTGCGAGTCTTATTCCTGAGGGATCGAGAAAGCACACTGGATCTCTGCTGCCTTCCACCATGCAGTTCAGGCCCGGGATCTTATTGTCCCCGGCGCCATGGCCTCCGACCAAGATTTCTGCTGTAAGAAGGAGTGCTGCTTCACCCCAGGGGCGATGCCAGGCACGAGTGCCGCTCCCAGGGCCCACAGAAGGACTGACAGCAGGTGACCTCCCTAGCAAGGTTCACCAACCCATGCCCAGTTTTCTGAGAAATCTCCACTGATGGCGAGGAACTGGAGAGCGGGAGAGGGGTATAAAGGTGAAGGCCTGGCTGTGAGCTCCCCTCCTACCTACACTACCTTCCTCCGTACAGCTACCACCCCAGCCCAGCCCTCTTCCTTACTTCCCCCCTCTTCCCATATGTGCATCTTTGGGATCTTCAACTTCTGGGTGAATATGGTTACAGTGCCACTCCCTCCCTCTTCCCAGCACACCCTCTGCCTCTCTCACCTTGGTGTCCTCTCCACTCTGATCCTACCTACTGCCATTTGGTCTGCGGAGCAGCCGCCTCCTCCCCATCTCCAGTGGCTCAGCCTTCACAAGGTGTGGTCGTTATTGCATCTGTTGACAACTTAAGAGGATTGGGAGTGAAGGGGTGGAGGTCAGCCTGGCGCTTATCCTGTCAATCAGGTCTCAGCTGGATGGCGTCATTTGGAGATGCTAAGGACAATACGTAGCTCGCTGGAGGCCAGACACACACTCACTCTTTGCAAAGTTGTCAAGACACATGGAGATAACTGATGGCAGCCAGAACCTGAGAGCTGGAGAAGCCATGTGGAAACGCATGTCAGAGCTGAGATGCTTCCACGGCCACTGGATCCACAAGATCTTCCATCCACTTGCCTGTGATTGTCCTGCACTGGGTGTCATTGCTTCTGTTTCTTGAGTCTGAAGATGAATTTATAGATTGGTATCAGACATATGGGCTTGACCTGGACTGAGCTGAGATGTTTTCTCAATATCCAGTTACTCTTTATGTAAAGTTCTTTCTTATACACCTCTGAGTGTCTACAATTTTGATTCTCTAGTCCACCCAGACTAACACACAAGGGTAGGGAGCACTCCATCCTTCCCTGCTGTCTCCTCTCCCTTCTTGCTCCACATCGGCCAGGGGAGTCCCCCACCCCATGGGACTGATCCCATCCACTCCAAGTCCACGGAGCCTGTGGACGCATTCCGTGTGAGCAGGATTCCTCAGTCTGGGCTGGCAGCGGATACTTTAACTGCTCCTGGGACAAACCCGGGCTCCTCTGAGAATACTCATCTGCACCTTCACTCCTGCCCTGCGGAGCCTCCTGGCATGGGAGGCCGGATTATTCTAACTCAGCAGTCTCATCTGCACCCATGTCCAGTGCCCATTCCAGGACACCTATGCCCAGTTTGGTCTCTATACATTTCTCTCTGTTTCCCCTCCCTCCCACCCTTCTGGGAAAGTTCTGGAGTTCAGCCCCACCCAGCTCCGTCCAGCCCAGGTCCTGCAGCCCCACAGTGCTGAGAAGAACCCTGTGGGGTTTGGGAGGGGGAGGCAGACAGCAGGTGATGTGCCCACTCCCTTCCACTCCATAGGGAGTTAGGGAAGGGACTGAACCCTGTCTGGAAGGGAGATGAGAACCTTTAATGTATTTCTATTTCTTCTGAGCCTTTCACTCTCCAAGCTGGGTTTTCTTTTCTTTTCTTTTTTAAAAATCATTTTATTAGGGGCTCATACAACTCTTTTTACAATTCATATATACATCATTTGTGTCCAGCACATTAGTACATATGTTTCCGTCATCTTTCTCAAAACACCTGCTTTCTAATTGAGCCCCGAGTATCAGCTTCCCATTTTCCCCCTCTCTCCCTTCTCCTTGCTTCCCCTGAACCCTTGATAATTTATAAATAATCATTATTTTTATCATATCTTACACCATCTGACATCTTCTTCACCCAGTTCTCGGCTGTCCTGTCCTCCAGGGAGGATGCTACATGTAGACCTTGTCATCTGTTTCCCCTTTCTCCCTCACCCTCCCTCCACCTTCCTGATATCAAAGACTGGTTCTCATTTAGTCGATGTGGTACTAACCCCATCCCAGACTTGGTCCCATCATCAGGGAGGTGAGTAGGGAGTCAAAGGAGGCGGTGGGACACAGCTGTGTGTAATTGGTTGTTCTTAACGACCTGGATAACACCAAGAAGGGAGAATAAAGGGAGGGGGGAGGAGGCGGGGGAATGACTAACTCCCATAGACACCCTGTGGCTGTAAAGTGTCAGAAAGATCCTCTTCTGTGATTAATGAGAGCACGGAGCTGGTTTCTTACTGAGAAAACCTTCTCCTCAAAATCATAGACTTAAGAGCCCCCGAGAAAATGATTTTTTTTAAATAAAAAACTTTGCTCTCTGAAATTCTGACAGTAAGGTAGAGTGAAGCACCCCACGCTTGCCTACAGAATCTTCAGTCACTTAGACACAGAGAAGCAGCTGCCACCACCTTCCTCCCCGGTGGGTTACAAAGGACATTCCTAGAGACCCCCTTAATCAAAGTGGCTGGGGTTTTCCCTTTACCCTTACACTCCTGCACACTCACACACGCAGGAAAGCGCAAGATCGGAAGTGTGGATCATTGAAATGTGATGGAGATAACTCCTTATGTGTCAGAAAAGAAAGAAAGAAAGCTCAACAGATCACAGTCTGCAATCACACAAGAGACGGTCATGTGTAATTGACTAGGACAATGGGCTGTTTGGCAGGGGGGTGGGTGAGATTATTTGGTTGGTTGGTTGGTTGGTTGGTTGGTTGGTTGGTTGCCTTGTCATGGTTGTTACAAGTAACAGTATTGTCATTTTCACTCAGTCAGTTCCTTCAATGAGAGCCCCCAGCAGCACCACCTCCACACAAACTCACCCACAGCACTGCCAGAGGAGACTTCCAAGCTCAGTTTCCTCTGTGATACGTGAACTTCAGTAACTACATCGTCTCCCCATGGCCCAGTTTTCTTAGCTGTAAATCACAAGTGTTTCCCTCAGCTTGTGGATTATGTGGGTTCACAGTAGTCTCGCTCCTTGCACCCTCTCCTCCCTCTCTACTCCTCCATCCTGACATTAATCCCCACAACAATAGAATCATCTACAGGCTCACAGCGCCACCCTGAGGCCTGGAGGATGCTGGGCTGAAGAAGGGATTTTTTTTGTTGTTGTTTTATTAAAAATGAGACCCTGAGGACAGGGACTAAGTGGAGAGCAAATGTTTTGAGAATAATGAGGGCAATGAATGTACAAAAGTGCTTTCCACAATTGATGCATGTATGGATTATGATAAGAGTTGTATAAGCCCCTAATAAAACTCATTTTAAAAAAGAATGTAGAAGAATGGTGATGGCATGCATGCAACATATGAAGGGAGAGTCTGAAAGGAAAAGTGAAATAAATAAACAAAAATCATTTGATTGAGGGTTCTTCATATATCAATCGTATCCGGCATATTTGTACATATGTAGGCATCATTGTTTTCTAGTTATTTGCTTTCTATGGAGTCCTTGGTATCAGCTCCTCTTTTGTCCCTCCCCCCTCCCCCAATCGGGACTCATTGATAAATTGTAAATTATTATTATTTCCATATATCACACCAACTGCTGTCTCCTTTCCCCCATGATTTGTTGTTCATCCCCCTGTAGGCGGTTGTGTGATTGTGTGTCAATCATTATGCTTGGTTCCTCTTCTTCCCCTCCTCTACCCCCATTTCCTCCTACCCTGTGGTATCACTACTCCCATTCCTGCTCCTGGATTTCATGTGTCCTGAGCTCTTATCTTTTATCTGGACCTGGGTACATGCTCCGGTCCAGTCCGAAGTGAGAGGTATCACTGGAGTCATGCTAGTGGGGGGTGAGGACACCTCAAGGAAGCAGAGGAATATTGTGTTTCATCAGTGCCTTACTGTGGCCCTGGTTGACTCGTTGAATTTTGTTAGTTGATTCACTCAATTCTGTGAACCACCCTAAAAGACAGTAGAACTTTTCTATAGTTTCCTAGGCTCCTGCTATTGGCTGGGCATTAGACTGGCTGCTAATGACAAGGTCAACAGTTCGAACCCACCAGCCACTCTGAAGGGAAAAGATGAGGGTATATGCTCTGGTAATGATTTATCCACTCCGAAACCCTATACTCTATAGGGCCACTATGAGCAGGAATCTACTTGATGACTGTGGGTTAAAGGATCTGATTAGGAATTAGCTCGATAACAGTGTTTAATTGTTAAGCGAGCATAGCTTAGGGTCTTTTCTCCAGTAGAGTGGATGGATGGTCTGAATAGCTGATATTCTTCTTTGAAACCCAGGCCTTCCTTAACCATTTGACCACCAGGACGACTCTAGAGAGGATCCAAGAGGACAACAACAAGCTAGTTCAAAGAATAAACATAGGACTTCCAAAAAGATGGCGACTGTGGAACACATATGAGAGGGATTCCGCAGAAATCAGCCCAGGAGAGTTACTTAGAGGGAAATTCAACACTTCTGAATCACAGGAGGAGCATCAAAAAGATAAGTAGGCCCAGAAACACAAGGTTTTGAGGGGCTGGGGTTTTTTGGCGTGCCACAGTGGAGGCCGGCTAGGTCTAGGGCCTGGGCTGGGAACATTTTGAGCCCACACAAGGCCTTTATCTCAACACAGCCACAGCTTGCCACCACCTAGGGGCAGGGGCTAAACCCTTGCTGCCCCACTGGCAGGGATCGGGGCTCAGCTATATTGTTACATTTGTGTCCCTCTCTTCTCTCTATCCCCCAACACTCTCAGCTAGGTATTTTTTCTCCTCTTTGTCTCTTTCCTGATCTCTCCTACTCCAGTGCTGACCTCCAGACCACTCCACATAGTCTAGAGCATTTGCGCCTGTCCACCACCCAGTTAGGTGAGCTCCACCCTGTGCAGCTAGCCCGAGGCTGGAGAAAGCCCTGCCAAACTACACCAGAGGATACTGTGCCCAAATTCTTACCGGGGTATTCCTGCCTGTGTGACTGGGAGTGCTCCTATTTCTCCTCTGTTGTTTCACATGACTGATGTAACTTCATGCCACCTACCTTAGTGCCTCACAAAGCCTAAGGCAGCTTGGTCAACACTCATCAACGTTCCAAGCTGCTGCAGAAACCTCTGTCCAACCTCTGCAACAACAAAGCAGGCAACCCACCAGCCTGCTAGAGTATTCCCCTGAGAGAAAAGCCACAGGAGGGTAAAGTGGTAGGTTAATTCCATACTCAATTTAGCTGTAGTCAGTTCGAAGAAGCATTCCTACAGTCTCCCAGAGAAAGCCAGTGCTCTTCGTCTCCCTGGAAAATGGCACCTGGCTCCTCTAAAACAACGCAATTCAAACAGCCATCAACACAAAGGACCTCATGGAAAAAACAGGAGAAACAAAAGGCAATGGCAAAAGATGTCCTGAACATAATGACATGCATAGAAGAGGTAGTCATGAACTACCAGAGAAAGAAATTTTCAGAATGCTGCTTGAAATCATACAGGATATGAAGGAAACAATACAGAAGAAGGGTGACATGATAGAGGAGATAAAGTCCATACACCCTAAGGAAATACATGAGCTTAGGCAAGTGATAACAAAAAACCAAAGCAGACACATTGACTTCAAGAATGGATTGGAGGAAGCAGAGCACCACACCAGTGACTTAGAGGACAGCCAAACAGACTTTAGCAACGTGAACAACAATCTAATAACATCATCAGAGAGGCTGAAGAAAATCTAAGAGCTATGTCTGATGCTATGAAGTGGAACCACATTAGAATTATTGGCTTACCGGAGGAAGACACAACAAAGAAGTCATATAACCAATAGGAAGAGAATTCATGGAGGGAAACTTCCCCAGCTTAATGAATGAAAACAAGGCAACCATCCAGGAAACTGAAAGAACATCAGTTACAGTGAATCCCAAGAAATCACCAAGGCACATAATAGTTACACTATCTAACGTTGAGGAAAAGGAGAAAATCATGAGACGAGTTAGGGAAAAACAAATAATAACATATACAGTTTCCCAAATTAGAATATGTTCAGACCTATCAGCAGAAATTATGAAGAAGCGGAGAGTGGAGTAACATATTCCAAAATTGAAGGAAAACAATGCAAACCCAAGAATACTCTACCCAGCCAAATTATTGATCAAGATAGATGGAGAAATAACAGTCTTCTAAGATAAGGAAACACTCAAAGAATATGTGAGAAGAAACCCAGCCTTACACAAGATCCTTGCCAGCCCAGGATGGGCAAAACACTCACCAAGCATAAATAAGGGACCGCCACATAGAACAACCTTACCCAGAGGGCAATAAAGAGAAAACAGACTCCAAAATAGCATTGGTTTAAGCATGGAAAGAAGTCAAGAATGATACACACACATGCAAAACATACTAATGAGAAAGTAAAGTAGGAAAACACCCAACACAAAAGGTATAAGTTGACATCACAGGGTCTGAAGATGGAGATAATAACCCTGAATATCAATGGCCTGAACTCAGAAATTAAAAGACTGAGGGTAGCAGACTGACTTGGAAAACACAACCCATCAATCTGCTGCCTACAGGAGACACATCACAAGGCTACAGACAAAAATAGGTTGAGAATCAAAGACTGGAGAAAGGCATACCAAGCAAACCACAATTCAAAAAAAAAAAAAGCAGGGATTGCAATCCTAATCTCGGATAAAATTTACCTCAAAGTGCAAACCATAGGAAGAGATAAGGAAGGAAACTATATAGTGCTCGAGGGAATGGTAGACAAAGAACCACTAAGCATTGTAAACATATATTCGCTGAATGAGAACCCTGCTGAATATTTCAATCAAACACTCCAAAAGATGGAAAAAGAAATCACAGCCTTAACAATTATAGTGCGTGACTTCAATGCACTGCTCTCTATGAAAAATGGGTTACAGGGAAAGAAACTCAAGAAGGAGGCTGGAGATCTAAATACTACAATTAGACGATTATAGTCCACAAGGCCCATATTAAAAGATAGACCTGCTGGGATAAAAGATAAATTTAAGCACATTTTATATCATGCAGACCTCTCTCTCTCTGATCACTGTGCCATAAGGGTGTAAATCAACAAAAGGAAGATGAAGAAAACGAGAGCAAACAATTGGAGGATGAGTAAATATCTACTGCAAAAGGAGTATGTACTGGCACAGATCAGAGATGAAAGTAGGAAATTTCTAGAAACCAACAAGAATGAGAACACGATGTACCAAAAATTATGGAATAACGCAAAGGAAGTTATCAGACGAAGTTTCACAGCAATACATGCACAACTGAGAAAGGAAGAAAGACTCATGATTAATATGCTGCCACAAAATTTACAACAACCAGAGCAGAGTCAAGAAGACAATCCAACTAATAGTAAAAGAAAAGAAATTATAAAATCAAGGCTGAGATTCAGGAGAGGGTAAACAAGAAAATTATGGGAAAAAATAATGCTGCTAAAAGTTGTTTCTTTGAAAGGATGAACAGAATTGACAATTGACAGACAGGTGGCAAACCTAACCAAAGAAAGGAAGGAAAAAATTTCAATAGGAAGCATAAGTAATGAAAGAGGGGACATTACAACAGACCCTAATGAAATCAAAAGGATAATTACACGGTGCTATGAAGGATTGTACTCCAATGAATTTTACAACTTGGAAGACATGGGCAAATTCTTGGAAAAACAATCCTTCCCTAGACTGTCCCCAAAGGATGTCAAGAATCTCAACAGACCCATTCCAAAAGAAGAAATAGGCAAGGTTATCAAGGTATTACTAACAAAAAAAATCCCCTGGACAGGTGACTTCACTGGAGAATTCTACCAAGCATTTAGGGAAGAACTAACACGGATCCTACACAAACTCTTCCAGAACAGAAAAAAGACGGCAAATTCCCGAACTCCTTCTATGAAGCTAGTATAACTCTGATACCAAAACTGGGCAAGGATTCCACAAGAATCGAGAACTACAGACCAATTTCCCTAATGAACATCGTTGCAAAAATCCTTAACAAAATACTAGCCCACAGAATACAAAAGTATATAAAACAAATAATTCACCAGTACCGAGTGGGATTCATACCAGTGATGCAGGGATGGTTCAACATACAAAAGACCATTGATATCAATCGCCACATTGATGTGAAAAACTATCAGTACCACATGATAATATCGATAGAAGGAGAAAAAGCATTCGACAACATCCAACACCAATTCCTGTCTAAGACACTTGAGAACTTAGGAATGAAGGGTAAGTTCCTCAAGACAATATAATCTATATATGAAAAACTAAAAGCAAATGTGGTATTCAAAGGAGAAAAGACTCATACAATCCCATTGGAAAAGAGGACCAGACAAGGATGCCCCTGTCCCCACTTTTATTTAATACCGTGCTGGAGGTTTTAGCTAACAGCAGAAGGCAAAGAAAATACATCAAAGGTATTTGTCTGGGGAAGGGAGAGCTGAAACCATCGTTATTTGCAGATGATATGATTTCATATATGGAAAATACCAAATGTTCCACAAGGGGAGCACTGGAAGCAATAGAGGACTGTGGCAGAGTGGCAGGATACAAGATCAACAAACAGAAGTTCATAGGACTGTTATACACATCAGACAAGACCACAGAAGAGGATATCAAAAAGGCGATAACCTTCACAATAGCCAAACACAAATAGAAATATCTAGAAATATACCTGAGTAAAAGAACAAAAGATCTATATGGGGAAAACACCAGAACTTTCTTACAGGAAACCAGAAGAGACCTCTAAACAAGTGGAAGAACACCCCATGCTCGTGGATTTCCAGACTCAATATAGTCAGGATGTCAGTTCTGCCAAAGGCACTGTATAAATTTAAAGTAATCCTGATACATTTACCCCCATCTTTCTTCAAAGAAATGGAAAAACTGGTTAGCAATTTCATATGGAGAGGGAAGAAGCTCAGAATTAGCAGAGAACTCCTTAAGAAGAAGGACAGAGTGGGAGGACTGCATTACCCGACTTTAGCACATACTATACAGCCACAGTTGTCAAAACCACATGGTATTGGTACAATGACAGATACTCAGACCAATGGCTAATAAATGAAAATTCAGAAATAAAATCATCAGCATACACACAACTGATCTTTGATAAGGGTCCAAAAAACATCCAATGGGAAGCAGATGCCCTCGTTAACAAGTGGTGCTGGAAAAAAATGGATATTTGCTTGCAGAAAAAAAAATGAAGCAAGACCCTTATCTCACTCCATGCACAAGAATAAACTCAAGGTGGATCACTGATCTTGAAGTTAACCCCCAAACTATTAGGACCATCAATGAGGGAATTGGGACCAACTTGAGAACTTTGGCACAGGGAATACATAGGCTGTCAGAAATGGGGAAGTACACAAACACAGAGGAGGCACAAATAGATAAATGTGATTTACTGAAGGTAAAACACCTGTGTACATCAAAAGAATTCCCCAAGAGAATAACAAGAGAGTCCAGAAAGCATCTTTTAAAATGACACATCAGACAAAGGCCTTATTACTAAAATCTACAATACTCTGCTAGCTTCCAAAAAGAAAAAAACTAATTGCCCACTGAGGAGGGGGCAAATGACCTGAATAGAAGTTTAATAAGGACATTAATCCGAATGGCCAACAAACATATGAGACAATGTCCCCGTCTTTAGCCATAACAGAAATGCAAATTAAAACAATGAGGTACCACCTAACACCCTCAAAGGTAACCCAATTCAAAAAATCAGAAAGCAACAAGTGTTGGAGGGGCTATAGGGAGACAAGAACTGTCATCCACAGCTGGTGGACCTGTACGTATGTACATCCACTATGGAAATCGATCTGGTGATAATCAAAACAGAAGGAAATCGAGTTACCATACGACCCTATTGGTCTTATACCCAGCAGAGGCAAGAAACAAACCAAGGCCAGACACCTGTGCTCCAATGTTCATTGCGGCACAGTTCACAATTGCAAGGAGTTGGAAACAACCCAAATTTCCATCAACTGACGAGTGGAATAAAAAGCCGTGGTACTTACATACAATGGAGTACTATGCATGTCTAAAAAGCAGTGATGTACGTATGAAGCACATCACTGCATGGGAAGAACTGGAGGAAATCATGCTAAGCGATGTAAACCAAGCACAAAAGGACAAGTAAAACGTGAGTCTTCTGAGGTAAGCTTAAAAAATGCAAAAGGGGCATAGGGAAAAGCTACTGTACACAAACATCCCTGGGGTGAGGACCAGGTAGTATGACAGGAACCAGACCAAATACAGGGATACATATGTTAGCCAACTAAAAAGGAGGTAGGGTATGGGGCAGGGGGGTGGGGAGAAATGGGTAACAGGGGCACAGGGCATTAAACCACCCAAGGGGAGGGTATTACATGCTGGAGTGGTGTACAGAACTAGTGGAGAAGTCTGAGGAGCCAGCCCCAATCCCAACTACTATGTGGACACCTGCCCCTGCCCCAGAAGATTTTATTTCATAGGATGGCACTGAATCTGCAGCTCCAGGAGAGCTACATGTCACATATAGCAGCAGATGAAGGGGGAGTAGGAGAGGGTGAGCACATTCTGGTCCACCATGCCTTGAGGATCATGTTCCCAATTAGAGCAGCCAGTCCACAGAGAGGACCACATGGCTGGCCCCACTATGAGACACGACGTCCCTCACTCACCCGTAATCCTACAGGGGACAACACCAGAGACACAGTGTGGGAATTGCGCCCGATCTGATCCCACCACACCGAGGCAAAACACTAAGGGTGTGCAACAGAACAACAATGGGAGCAAAACAAAGAAGTCCTGAGGGAGTTCCAAAAACAGACTTTGGGGCCAGGGCCTGGTCCCCCATAAGACTGGACTGGAAAGCAGTCCTAAAGGCCAACAAACAATCCTTGAACTAACTACAAGCTTTTCTTATTGTGTTTTGTTTTGTTATTTTGCCATTGGTTTGTTTTTATTGTTGTTTTGTTGTATATTGTTGCTTGGTTTTGCTCTGTCTTGATTTTGTGCATGTTATTATCTCCGCAGGTCTGTCTAAATAACATAGGCTGGATGAACAATCTGTAGGGTTAAATAACGGGACCGACAGTCCGGGGGGACAAGGGAGAGGGGGAAATATGGGAAATGTAGTGGTGTTAACAAACTCAGGGACAAGGGAACAACAAGTGTTCCAAATCGGTGGTGAGCAGGGTGTAGCGGGCCTACTAGGGCATAATCAAGGGTCATATAACCAAGAGGAATTAATGAAACCATAGTGAAGACTGAGCATGATAGTGGGACAGTAGGAAAGTCAAAGGAAATAGAGGAAAGAGCTAGGAGGCAAAGGGCATTTATAGAAATCTAAATACAGACATGTACATATGTAAATATATTTATATATGAGGTGGGGAAATAGATCTATGTGGATATATTTATAGGTTTAATATTAAGGTAGTGGAAGGACATTGGGCCTCCACTCAAGTGCTCCCTCAATGCAAGTATACTTTCTTCTATTAAATTGGCATTCTATGATGCTCACCTTCCTGACACAATCCCTGAAGACAAAACGGGTGAATAAGCAAATGTTG
Organism: Tenrec ecaudatus; assembly: GCF_050624435.1. NCBI lineage: Eukaryota > Metazoa > Chordata > Mammalia > Afrosoricida > Tenrecidae > Tenrec > Tenrec ecaudatus. The sequence goes on from NC_134547.1 coordinate 18,166,409, forward strand.
TGAAGAAAGCTGATGGTGCCCAGCTATATAAAGATATAGTGTCTGGGTTCTTAAAGGTTTGAAGGTAAACAAGCAACCATCTGGCTCAGAAGCAACAAAGCTCACATGGAAGAAGCAAACCAGCCTGTGGGATCAAGAGATGTCGAAGTGATCAGGTATCAGGCATCATCAGAACAAAATATCATATCAATTTGAATGAAGTGAGGAGTGCGCAGTGGAGACCCAAAGCCCATGTGTAAGCCACTGGACATCCCCTTACTGAAAGGTACTGGGGAGGAGGTGAGCCCGTCAGGATGCGATGTAGCAATGTTGAAACACAACTTTCCCCTAGTTCCTAAATGCTTCTTCCACTCCATCCCACCCCACTATCACGATCCCAATTCTACCTTACAAATCTGGCTAGACCAGAGGATGTACACTTGTACAGATAGGAACTGAAAACACAGGGAATCCAGGACAGATGATCCCTTCAGGACCAGGGGTGTGATTGGCGATACTGGGAGGGTAAAGGAAGAGTGGGTTGGGAAGGGAAAACCGATTACAAGGATCTACATGTGACCTGTGGAATGGACAATAGAAAAGTGGGTGCAGAGAGACATTGAACAGGACGAGATAGGATGTCATCACTCAAGTATGCTAACTTTGGTTGGTGATAAAGCAATAGAACATTACCTTAAAGCTCAGGCCAACATCCAGGCCGTTTGAGACTTTTAGAGACTCAGCTCTATTTCCCACCAGGTTACGTGGATATGTTAATGATGGGCCACTGTCCTCTGCTTACTCTAAACTACCTTTCATCTTTTTATTCCCCGGCCTTTTATTAAATAATATTCCCCAACCATAGGAGCCCATGAGCTACATGAGTTGTATTTTAATGTACACATGCTCCGCTCCTATGACACACTTTCTTGTTAAAAGAACTGGAAAAGATTTGTAAAAACAACCTTTGATACTTCTTAATTTGTGTCTAGCTTAATTCCTAAAGAAACCAGCTTATTTGCTCGCATTTGAATCCCCATGCCTCTGAGATTTTGATTGTATCAAAAGGACATTGAATGCATTTCAATCTCACAGTTAGTTTGACATGAATTTTTTTTAATGCACATACAAACCAAATGTCAAAACTTTAAATTGCCTTAGGGTGAGAAGGAAATAAATAGCTAGGAGAGTCCTATTCTGTGAAAGTCCTTAACTATTAACATGTTTAAAAGTATCATTTCATTAGTCTTTAATAAAATCTGTAGGAGACAATGATTCAGTTCTCTATACGTTGAGGTCACTTTAATATCAAATGTATTTGACAATGTAAGAAGAGAATGTTGTTTCAGACAAAGTGAGGAATACAAAAACATCTGAAAAGAAAGAAAATGAAACGATAGAACAAACAGGAATACTCAATGGACACCTTTCTTTGGAATGGGCATAAATTTGGATCACTTCTAGTCAGTGGACCTAGTAGCTGTCTTCCAAGTTTCCTGGCACAGATGAGTGAGTGCTTCCGGTGTGTCATCGGCTCATTAGAACATTTCAGTGGGTATTCCAGGTCAATCTTAAATGTCAATGTCTCCTTTTGTGATCCGGGAGGCTCCTAGATGTCACACAAGTCTCTTGGGTTTATGAGTCAGATCATCTAGGCTCCTGTCCTGGTCAATAACTTGTGTCCAGGACTCCAGAAGCTGCTGGAATATATTTTTGAACATCAGCTCATGCAGATCTAAATATCTGGAAGGAATTTCAAATGAAGCCATTTCTTCCTTGATGGCACTAAGCTAACACCCTATACAGGAGCAAAATAAGACATGTGCATGTTGGAACCACATAGATAGGCCAACCCCAACCAACAAGATACATGTCCATTAAATACGTGTTTATGGAAGAAGAAAATGTGGCGTGCTCCTCAGTAAATGGTAAGGGATGGAAACATTTCATTCTTCACAGTGAGGAAATTCTTGTTTAGTAAACTTTCTCCCAGATGATTGTGACTGAACAAAGACATATTTTTAAAAACGTATATATTTACACTTACTGTGCCCCTTGCCTTAAAGTTCATGGTAGTGTTAGGTAGCCAGAATAGGGACTAAGGGGGGGGGGGCTGTCTTCCCAGATGCCTGCAGAGGGCCACAAGTCGGCTCCAGGGAAATCAGGCACCTATTAGATGCCTATGGAAAGATCCAAACTGAGCATGCTCAGACACAAGTCCCCTAGGCCCAGGTGGGAGATCCACCTGTGCACATAGACGAGGCCCAGCCACATGACATCACAGAGATGAGCCTAGAGTCAGCCAGTAGGATCAGCCAATACCTTCAAGCATACCAGAGGAGATCAAAGCAGCCACGGGCAGGCCGCTGGCCTCTTTTATGATCCTCATGTTCAGCTTCACGCTGTACCTGGAGGCACATGCGCATCTGCACGCTCTCTTGGCCAATGGAATGACCTAGTTCTGCAAGTGTGGTTTCAGGCCCCTATACCTATATTCTTTCCACGTGGTTTTTCGCGTTCAGCCGTGAACCCTCATGCAGCTCCCACATGATCTTGCACGCTTGCCAGAAACAGCACGTACTTTTTGAGACTGTAATACCTGAAAATTCCCTTTTCCCTATAAAGTCACTTGGATGACAAACGTGCTTCTGCCCGTGAATTCTTTCAGCACCAAGCAAGAACCAAGGTACCCCAATCCAGGAACCCAACATGTGGATACTTAATCTTTTTTTTTTAAGTTCATAAAATTTAAGTTCATTGAAGAATTTCTTCGGAGTCATCTTTCTTGTTCACTAATCTCCGTAAATGTCTTCTTCCATGGGATGTTTCTATTTGTTCTATTGCTTAACTTAATTTTATTTTGTAATCTCTTTATATTCCTCCCTCTATTCTGAAAACAATATTCTTTTCTTATATATTCAGATGAATTTGAGATTACAGTGAGATCTCACACTACACAGACAGGGTCCATCCTCTCCCACAAATTTTAATAACCACTAGTGAAAAAAAATGTTATTCTTGGCCAAGAAGTATGGTCTCACAGTCCCTGATCAAGCAGATTCCTCGAATTCTGCACCCGGGCCTGAATAAGACTGGCAAATTCCCGTCCCTGCTGACCCACAATGAGAACATGCTGTGCAAGGTTGTCGAGGTGAAGTCCACCTTCAAGTTCGAGATGAAGAAGGTGCTGTGTCTGGCAGTGGCAGCGGGGTGTGTGAAGATGACGGACGATGAATTCGTTTACAACATCCACTTGGCTGTCGAAGTTTTGTTTTCACTGCTGACCAAGAATTGGCAGGATGTCCGTGCTTTGAACTTTAAGAGCACCATGGTCAAACCCTAGCGCCTGTACTGCGCCTTGGTTCAATAAACTTTATTGTTCCTATTTTTAAAAGAAATTTAAAAATCTCATTAACATATCAGTATTTAGGGACTTTCCTTTTCCTCAATAATTTTACGGGGGGCTCATACAACTCCTATCAGAATCCATACAGACATCAATTGTGTAAAGCACATTCGCACATTCATTTCCCTCATCATTCTCAAAACATTTGCTCTCCACTTAAGCCCCTAACATAAGCTCTTCATTTTCCCCCTCCCTCCTGCTTCCCCTCCCTCATGAACCCTTGATAATTTATCAATTATTATTTTGTCATATTGTCCACTGGAAGGACTTTAATAGAATAGGTCTTTTCTCACTTTTGTAAATAGTTCCCCCTCACTCCAACCCAATTTAACGACTTGACATTTGACTTACATCTGCATTGTTAAAAATCTGATGCTGATATGACACACAGCACCGCTGGGGAGGTTGCTTGTCAGGTTGCCCTTGAGTAGTGAATGCATGCAGCTGTAGCATCCCTTCTCCAAAAATGCCTTGCACAATCACATCATTTCCGTTCGTGGGTAAACAGGGGAGAAACAACCTCCCTTCAAAAAAACCTGAACAAAACCTATCGATGAGGGCAGATGCTGCCCAGTGCTTTGTTCCTAATTGGACAGTTTAGACCTGCTTGCATGGAACCCTTAGCTACCCAGGCCGTGTGCTATAGACGACTGGTACTGTAGACTCTGCTCTCTCGAGGCACCAACATCCTCCATAGGCCACCCCAGAAGTACTGGATGTGGAAACTCCACCAAGTGAACTGGGTGTTATCTCAAACTCTCCCATAGCCCTTGGTGTTAAGGCTGAAACTCTAGTCCGGGGGTGTCAAACTGGTGGCCTGCGGGTTGCAAGCAGCCCCCGAGGTAATTTTATGTGGCTCATGTTGCTCTGAAATAAAATGTAACGAGGAAATTGTGTGTAAGGTATTGCCTCCATCTCCCCTAAGTGCTATTTTCTTCATACTATGTTTTTTTTCTATTTTCATTTTATTTCAGAGCATCGTGAACCACAAAAAATTACCTCAGGGACCACATGCGATCTGCAGGTCGCCAGTTTGACCCCCTGTTCTCGTGTTTCAGAACCAGATGACCACTATCTCAAGGTTTAGCACTAGAGATCATTGGACTTGGGTGTGGATCGCTTGCATTTGGGGGTGTCCAGTGAATGATGGCCCAGAACTACCATATAGGGGGGACCAGCCTCCCCACAACCAAATGTTGTTATGTAATTGAGGGGTAAATTAAAGAGACATAAGACAAGGCATGCATGCAAGAGCTCACCTCTTGCACGGCGAGCAGAACCAGACTGAGGCAGTAATGTATTGTCTCACGAGTTCTTATGATCTTGGTCATGCAAACTATGATAAGCGCATACATAAAAGGAAGGACTTGTATTAGAGGGATACACACAACATGAGGCAGGCAAGCTCCGGTTACACACACCATAGGAAGGGGAGGTACTAGAGGCATACATGTGACAAGACAAATAGGTAACAAGATGGCCGCCTAACCTTAGTCATCTCTGAGCTGGCTTGCCCTTAAGTGCCCCCGAGCTCTTCTCCAGGGGAACAACCTGTGACCGTTATCAGAAGGGAGTGGGGCCTACTTAGGTGGAACAGACAATAGGCTCTGGTGGCTCTTGAGGACAGACAACTTTCAGACAAGCAGCCTTCAAACAGTTGACCTGCAAGCATAGTAGACAGTACCCTGTTTTCACGAAAGTAAGACATCCCCTGAAAATAAGACCTCCTTACATTTTTTTCTCTCCCTGAAATATAAGACATCCCCAGAAAGTAAGACCTACCCGAAAATAAGACCTCCCGGAAAATAAGGCCTTCCGAACATAAGGCCCCTGAAGCTACCACAACACTGGACTCTGGACCATGGGGTGTGGCGGCCGTGCTACACCACAGTTCACTGTTGACCTCAGCTCAGCCAGAGCGGACAGGAAGTATGAGGCAATGTACCATATATTATGAGTAAATGTACCAAATAGTTTGTTGTACATGGAAATAATGGTAGAAACAAAAAATTCTTATACTGTAGGATTGACAGTTTGTCTGGATTTGCTGGTTTGTGATGACAACTACGACCGGTACCGTATACAGGCAATAAATTTCCATTTGTTCAATAATAAATGTGTACCGTAGTCTTCTTCATGGAAAAATAAGACATCCCTGAAAATAAGACCTAGTGCATCTTTGAGAGCAAAAATTAATATGACACTGTCTTATTTTCGGGGAAACAGGGTCGTAGTAACCATGTGCTTGCAAGCAGCGCCTTCGAATTGGCATCGTTGGACTCGCTCCCACCTGCTGCGAACCTGGTGGACCAGGGTAGCTTTTCCATAGTGCAGAAGCTTATGGAGGGCTGTGGGCGGGTCCAATCTGCGGCGGTAGGCGTGGAAAAGTGACGCAAACATGGCAACGCCATTGGCCACCGCGGAGCGTAAGCACGTAAGCGCGTCCGGTCCTCTGATTGGCGGCGTCGGGGGGCGTCTCTCACACGCCACTCGAGACTTGGCGCCTGCTGCCTGCTGCGCACTCCCCTCAGAGGAATCGCCACCGGTCCCACCAGGGAGTCGGAACCGTCCCAAGGCCGCAGTCACGCCTATGAATAAAGGTAAAGGAGGGGAAAGGAGACGCAGAGGTAAGAATGGGAATGAGTCGGGGTAAGAGAGCCGGGTTCAAAGAGGACGGGCAAGAACAGGCCACAGGTCCTCAAAATGGTGGCGCACGGCCACTTCGAAGCCATGTGTTGTGATGGTGGGAAGAGCTTGTGTCACACCAGGGGGAAAGTGAGGGAAAAGGTTGGGATGAACACCTGGGCATCATCTCAGTTGGCCAGGATAACACAGCGGATGTCACTTTAAAAGGCAATGCAGATGACGCTGGAAGCCTGAAGGCCTGTGGCGAGCTCCCAGAGCAGGCTGATTGGATGAAAAGGACACCTGGGGCCCTTGGTTAGGTGAAATCCAGTTGACGACACAGGAGATGGTGATGAGGACATTGGTCACATCTAAGCTGTACCCAACGTTTTACATTCCATTGACCTGACGATGGTCCTGCAATTCGGATGTGGGACTCTCTCCCATGGTAGAAGATTGCAATTTCATCAGCGTGAGTTCCAGTTTTTTCTAGCAGCTTGATTTGGTTTGAAGGTACTGCTGTTTCCTTTAAAACTGAGACTGTTGAAATGTCTTAAGTAAAATGTTAGGCCCACTGTGTTCTGGTGAAGTGATAGCGTTTCTGGATAAAAGACCATAAAAGCTATTATTTTTTAAAATATTTTAATCTGTCTGACCACTTCACTTCCAGGAACTAGATATTCAAGTTAATTCGTTGCCCTGTACTTATTAAGGGTTTTGACAGGTCTCTTGACTATACAAAACCTTTCTGTCTGCTCCAGATACCTACTAGTCCTGGAGATTTTGACACTGTTTTAAGAGAGGCAGAAGTCTGCGTCTAAAGTCAAAATAAGCTGGTCTATTTTTTCATATTTGAATAGCATATGTCATTTTTATACTGATTTTGATATCACATAGTTTGGTTTGTGACCTTGTCTTGTCACCATTAGGACATAATGAAAAAGCATTTCCAAAATGCGCTTTTCAAAACTTCAGTTGTACTGGCAATTTATAATTTCTAAAAGCTAGTAGTTACAGAAATTGGAAGCTAGGAAGCACCAAATTATTTTAACATTGGAAATACTGAGTAATTTTGACATGTTTTTTTTAGTCTTGTGCATAGGAAATTTCCCAAATGGATATGTTATAATGTGAAGAGTGTATGTAGAATGTTTTACAGAACAAAACACTTATACTAAATATATTGTTTGATTTTCAAGAGTTGTACATCATAAGCTATAATGTGGAGTGCTTCATAAACAATTGAGTTATGTAGAAATGAAAATCTAATTTCACAGAAATTTATACAAATTAAGCCTTCTTCACACTATCCCTAAACTAGTGAAGGAGAATGGAATCATTGCAGCTTAATAAATGGAAAAAAAGAGTCCAGTTTCTAAATGGAAAAGCTACAGCTAAGGAATAAAATAATCAAGTTGAAGAGCGTATTATATGCTTTACATTAAGGATTGTGTATTTGATTCTGTGTACATTTGTGGCGGGGTTAAGGTTACCCTTTTTAAAAAATGGTATTAACTCTGGTAAAGTGAAGATCAAGGCTGGACTAGGTTGATCTCACTGACCACATTTGAGTTTCATGCAACTTCTGAATTGATCTCCAGAGAACTTTTCAATGTTGAGAAATAATTAAGGAGAATATAAAGGGGTATAAACTTCCCTTCCCATGGCTTCGGAAAAACTAATGTATCTTCCCTAATCCTTCTCTGCTCTAATTCCCTTTTCTGAAAAATCTGGAGCCAGAATATATACTAAGAATTGACAAATGGGAATCATATCTACACAAAAATATGGTTTGTGTTTCTTCTTTTATGGAGTTCCTAGACTTAATGAGACAGAGTGCATCTGAGACCGGGGACTGGCTTTTGACATCTGTAAGATATTTGTAACGACGACAACACAAAAGTGCTCAGCTGAATTTATAGTTCATGCTTTTCTGCTTTCTTAAGAACATGTGGCTTCTGCACATATGTTACAGGCTGTGGGAAGAAGCGTGCAACTTACACATTCTTTGTTTTACTTACCCTCCTCTGACAAATATGTCTCATGAAGAGTAGTAATTTCAGCCCATGGTCCCAATTCCTGGATATATTTCCTTACTAAGTAGTTATATCTCAACCAGTTGCCACGTGCAAAATCTCGAGTCCTGGTGGTTAATCACAATGGGGACCCAGAGGTAGCTTCTATGCAACACTACTTAGAGTTATTTTAGTAACGTATTTCAGGTGGAAATTGTCACATCATTGACTTGATTATATTTCAAATAGGGAATGGAAGTGGTCTTCGAGGAAAGTTAGCTTTTTTAAAAAAATACATTCTTTGATTGCAGTAATACAGTGACATAATTGTGCCCAGAAAGAAATTGAATAACATTCTTGGAGTGTCTATTTTTACTACCCATTAGAATATAAATATATTGTATTACAAAGGTGGCTACATAATCAAACTAATTCAGTATTTGTGTAAAACGATTTGCCAACTTTAAATTGTTTGTTGAATCTTTTGTGAACATCCAGCTTTTAAAGAGCCCTATAAACTATGCGTGATGGAAAGTCTTGTATTTAGTTAAGGAATGGCCATTGGCTTTCCTCACCACATCTGTGGAATCATAGCTATAAATTTATTTGCTTACAAAACAAAATTGGCATCATTCCATGGTGACATCGTGGGGAATAACTTTTACTCAGGAGAAGGTATCTGCAGGGCATCTCCAACCTCATAACGTGAAGGTCTCCCTCCACGGGAGGACCAGCCTCCCAGTCTCTTTAATGTGTGAGCCTAGAGAATCTGTCTGCACACACTCTACCCGGTTCTCAGTTTTCCACACCGCGTACTTATTATTTTAATGCCCTCCTTGCCTTTTTATGACATATATTAATCTGAAAGGCTTGGGGATATTGTCAACCCCCATTGTTTATATGCATAGTGTCCAGTCGCTCAAGATTTTAATCCATACAATTCAACAATTCATGTATTGTGGTTCATACTCAGCCTATACTTGTGTCGTTTCCTTTCCACAGCAGTGTTTTAAAGTCTATACAATCTGCTAGAAGAATGTCACAATCAACCAAACTACCTTATGCCCCAGGAATATGATTGATGTTGTTCACTAAAATAAAATGATAGTGACGTGTCTAATGCAAAACAGAGGCACCTATAAACCAGAGATATTTGAATGGATTTGGGACCCACACTTAATTCTAGACCCAATCTAAGAACAATTAGTTCTTATGACATGGCCCTGCTTGATTTTCAGCCTTGGGAAGATGCAGATGGTAAAGCCTACTATGGCAATTAGCAAGAACAGCATCTGGGGTCTTAAAGGCTTGTCTCTGAACCAGCAGTCTTCTAAGCGAGGTGCCAGCTAAGCCCACACTAAAGAAGCACACCAATCGGTGTGACCCAAGGATTATAAATAATAAAATGCACATCTGAACTAAGGAATGATATGAGCTTACATTGTGAACACCCAGTTTACAGAAAGCTATGGAGGACAGTGGAACCCAAAAGCCATTTGCAAGTTATTAACCCACCACTAAACCCCTCTGGCCACAGGCCGGGGTGTGACTAGCTTTTCTAATATGCAGAGTGCAGTGCCCTTTTTTTGTATGTTTTTCTGGATATGAAAGCCAGGATTGGTAAGCTACAGTACCAGTGACTGCATCAGTGGTTTGTTTTTTTTTAAGCCATTTTCAACTTTTAATTAAACCTCCACGTAGCTTCAAGCCACCAGGACACAGGCCCCCCGAACACCCTTAATCTTCTCCTCAGCTCTTCTGCTGACGAATTTGGTCTTTACGATGACAGGCTGCTTTGGAAGCTGACCTTCCCCAGAACTTTGTAGTAGCCCGATCGCATCACATCAATGTTGAGAGCAGCTCCAGGCTTAGTTTTGGCAGCATTTACCCTGGTCTGCTCACTGACTAAGGTCCACAATTTATCGAGGTTCACAGTTGGGCAGAAGTTCTGGTTCCTCTTCAAGTGGTAATGGTCGCCTACTGACTTTTCCAAAGTAACCTGGATGGTATTTGTCGAAGTTGATCCTGTGATGATGCAAGCCACCAGCATTACCCAGGCCTCCTGGATGCTTCCTGTGCTTCCTGATGCGGCCGTGGCCGTGGCTCACGTGGCCCCTAAGTTTCCGGGTCTTCCTCAGTCTGGAGGGCATGTTGGTGGCCGCGACGAAAGAGCCATCAATGGTTTTTTGAGGAGTGTGGAAGGGGGGGTTGGGGGAGAAATGGGGAGTTGCTAGCAATGTGTACAAGAAATAATATGTTCTAAAATTGATTGTGAGGATGATCGTACAACTTTTTGATATGGTTAGACTACTGAATGATATGATATGTGAATTATATGCCAATAAAACGTTGAAAATGTTGAAGAGCCAAACAACAAGCAATGCCTTGTCTACTGCACCTAAGACAGTGCTGGTCAAACTCACCACCATCGATTTAATTCCAACTCATAACAAACCCAGAGGACAGAGTAGAACTGCTCCAGTGAAATTCTGAGACGATAATTCTTTAGGAGAGTCAAAGGCTTCTTCTTCATCTGAGACAACTGAGTTTGACAAATCTGCCACATTCAGTCCTTTGGCACCATTCTTCAAGCTTGAGGAACATGCTCTGTCTGAAAGTAACTTGCATCATTTCTAGTAAAGGAAAAAGATAAAGGAGGAGATGTACTCTGAAGTGTTCTCTTTGTATGTTTTCTTTTTAATAATTTTATTAGGGGCTCATCCAACTCTTATCACCATCCATACATACATCAATTGTATAAAGCACATTTGTACATTCATTGCCCTCACCATTCTCAAAACATTTGCTCTCCACTTAGCCCCTGGCATCAGTTCTTCATTTCCCCCTCCCTCCCCGCACCTCTCTCCCTCATGAACGCATGATAATTTATAAATTATTATTTTGTTATATCTTACACTGACATTTCCCTTCACCCACTTTTCTTTTGTCTGTGCCCGTAAACAATGAACTGAGTTATATCCACAATGTTCAAACATTTTCAAATTCAGATACCATGAAATCCATCTTCTGACCTCCAGGCTCATGCGTTTTGACAATTCAGGAATGAAATCAATAGCAGCTCACACAGTTCAATCCTCTCCCCACTCCCAATTACTGGACATCATGGATCTGTTTAATGTGTCAATCAATTTGCCTTTGCACACTGATTTGCAAATGGAGTCAGACGATGTTACACCTTCTAAACCTTGACTTCACTTAACAAAACCTGTGTGCTCATTATGTAACATGTATTTGAAATTCTTTTTTAAAATAGTTTTAATGGCCTACGATGCACACACCATGCAATCCAATAGTTCAGTTAAGAAGAGTTGTACAATCATCTCCACAATCAATTTCAGAACATTTTTTCCTTTCTTGTACTTTGTTATTAGCTCCTCAGTTGCCCCCAACTTCCCATTCCATCCCCACAAGAAATTCATTCATTCAGTCACTGTCTCTATAAGTTTACTTATCATGGATTTCATGTACTGAAAAACATAAAAAACGCAAAAACAAAAACCTAACAATAGCAAAGTAAACATCAAAAAAGGCAGAAAATAATGTTTTTAAGATAATCGTATATCTTTTATAGCTCTTATATAAATTTTTCTTTTTAATTATTAAATCATTTTGGGGGGCTTTTCCATCTCTTGTAGCAATCCACACATCAATTGTATTAAGCACATTTGTACATATGTCACCATCATTATTTCCTAAACATTTACTTTCTATTTGAGCTCTTGGTATCAGCTCCTCTTTTTTTCCCTCCCTCCCCTCCCACACTCGTGACCCTTGATAAATTATAAATGATTGTAATTTTCATATTTTACACCAACCAGTCTCCCCTCCTCCAAGGTTTCTGTTGTTCATCCCCCTGGTGTGTTTGTGGAGGGGGGGAGATACGGTTATGTGTCGGTCATTGTGATCAGTTTCACCTTCCTCCCCCTCTGTCCCCACCTTCTCCCTACCCTCCTGGTACCAGTCCTCCCATTTCTGTTCCTGAGGGGTTTATCTGACCTGGATTCCCTGTGTTGTGGGCTCTTATCTGGACCAATGTACATTCTCTAGACCAAAGAGAGAGGCAGGACTGGGGTCACGATAGTGAGGGTGAGGAGGCCTCAAGGAACCAGAGGACTACTGTGTGTTTCATCGGTGCTATGCTGTGCCCTGGTTGACTCATCCCTTCCTTGTGACCTTTCCATGAGGGGATGACCCATTGTCTACATATGGGTTTGGGTCTCTGCTCTGACTCCTTGTTCTCAACAATATGTTTGTTTGCTTTCTTGTTTGCTTGGTTGGGGTTTTCTGATGCATGTTACCTGATCCTGACCACACATGATCGCACAGGCTGGTGTGCTTCTTCCATGTGGGTTTGTTGCTTCTCAGCTAGATGGCCACTTGTTTAACTTCAAGTGTTTAAGACCCCAAACGCTGTATCTTTTGATAGCCTGGCACCATCAGCTTTCTTCACCAGATATGTGCACCCATTTTGTCTTCAGTGATCATGCCAGGAGGACAAGTATCATAGAATGCCAGATTATTAGAACAAAGTGTTCTTGCACTGAGAAAGGGCTTGAGCAGAGGCCCAAAAGCCATTCACTACCTCAGTGTATTGCCCTATAAATATATGTACACAGGCCAATATCTCTATTTTTGTGAATATATCTATATTTGTACACACATTTATACATCTATCTGTAGCTTTGCTTCCTAGATCTTTGCTCTGTTTCCTTTTACCTTGCTCCTGCCCCACCATCATGCTCACTCTTCTTCTGCCTCTTAGTAATTCCTCTCAGCTCGATTGCTGTTGCTCCAATACCCCCAGGATGTCTACGTCCTCTTCATTGTTGATTTTAATTCCCTATTTGTCCCCCTGTCCATAGTATTGTTTGCTCAGTGCTCCCTTCCCCCACCACGTCCTCCCTCCAAGTCCCTGGGAAACCGTTGGTTACATAGCTTTCTCCTCCAGCTTTCTTCCCATGTCCATCTTACATAGGTAGGCAAACCAACAACAGAGACTAAACAAAAGGAAAACTAGAGAGAATAAAGGGGGGGAAATGACACAGATAAAGCATACATAATTCCAGGTCTGTCTGCTGACTTTTATAACTATCTCCCCACCAGTGGGAGGGGTGGGGGGGTGTCCAGGAAATGCCCCTCCTAGCCTGAGGTCTAGTTTGGGGGCTCCTCAGGGGAGTTCTGGCTTGGCTTTGCTACCTTGGATGATCTGTTAATTTCCCTTCTTAGTTTGCCCCAATGTGGGGGTGGTCAGATCGGATCCACTCCCTGCCGTGTGATCCCAGTATTCGGAACAAATTAAAAATGGATCAAAAGCAAGATCAACGATAAGGTGTTAACGTTTAACCTAGCAGCATCTGCCATCATCCATTTTTCCAATGCACTCTGCATGATAGCAAAGCTCTTCCCATCTCTAGTCGATGGTCAGAGGGGATTCACTGGAGCTTAAGTCACTTGTTTTTCCCCTCGACTTTTTTATTCTAACTAAAACAACTTTTAAATGGGTCAAAAAAGATCAAACGATAAGATACTGCATTTTAAATTAAGCTCTTTTTTATTATGGTAAAATTTATGTGACATAAAACAATACTTTCGAATGGGACAATTCATTGAATTTAGTCCATTCACAATTTTCTCTAACCAATGACTCTATCTAGTTCCAAAGCATCTTTGTCTCCTGGATCTTCAAGGAAGTGGATTGACATCATAGCTGCAAGAATGGGCTCAAAGAGGACAACCGTGACAATGGCACTGGCCCAGGCAGTGTTTCTATGGTACCAGGATCTCTGTATTTGAGGCAGACTCCTCAGTATCTAACAACAGCGTTCAGGGGTCATGAGCTTTCTAAAGTTATGAGCCTGGAGTGTCACCGGCAATATACCGACTTCCTTCTTCTCTGCCCAAGGGGAAATAAACAGACTCACCTTCATGAGAGACTGATAAGTGCCCGTTATGCTGACTTGCAGGAGGAAGGGCAGTCTTGTGGATCCTGGGAGAAGCTGACCCCTGTTTTTATTTCATGTCAAGGCAATGAGGACAAACAGGTCAGACAAGCAGAGTCTGAAAGACTGTGAAGAACACCACCAACTCCATAGTACCTGACCAACGACCTCTGTCCAAGGCCCCAGATGCTGCCTAAATAGATTTGGGAAGAACGGCTGGTGCAGAAATTGAACTCTTTGTAACCAGACGTGGGTGTCATCGGTGGGGGGGGGGGGTGCTTCATTTCAGAGTTTCTACCAACTTGAATTTGTAAGAAAACTCACTATCATTCACTCCAAAAAATCCCAGGTGTCACTTATTTTCATTTTATTCATTTCCTTTTCATTAAGTGAGAGAGAATGGGACCTGGGCCGAATCAGGGCCATGCGGATAGGGAGAAAGGATTCAGTGGATAGAGATGTGGAAGGAGAAAGTAATTGTTGCCTGGCTATATATGTTGATTGCCCAGAGATAAGCAGGAGAGAGGAGCCCAGTATGGGGCAGCACTACTGACTGACTTAAGAACGTGGCCAAGGAGCAGCTTTAAAACAGGTGATAATTGAGTGTAGCTTTGGACATGGGAGTTTCTGGGACTAGTCGGAGAGCAGTCCCATATAAACCAGAGCCTGCAATGATCTGGGAGGGGAGGAGCCCTGGTGGTATAGTGGTTATGCATTGGGCTACTACCTGCAAGGTCATTAGTTCAAAACCATCAGTTGATCCTAGAGAAAAAGATAGGGGTCTCTACTTCTGTACAGAGTTACAGTTTCAGAAACCTACAGGAGCAGTTCCACTCTGTCCTATAGGGTCGGAGTCAGTTGGAATGGACTTGATGGCAGTGAGTTTGCTCTTGGTTTGGTAGGGGGGTTGTTGGGAAGGCTTCCTGAAGGAGGTGGTCTTTGAAATGGGTGTTACAGGAAAAGTTCCCTCACCAGGTAGGGAAAGAGGGGATATGTAGGTGATTCAGAGAAATCCACACTCTCAAACAGCTGGGCGCATATGGTGGATGGAGCAGAACAGAGCCACTTGACAGCTACATCTCCCTGCTCACTTGGCCAACCTTCTATACTTGACCCTCACCTTGACCCCAAAGCCGTAACGAAAACCGGGCTCCTGTCTACACATGTTTCTGAAATCTGTGACCTTGTCTCCAAAGAGATTCTCCCCTTTGTTTGCTTTCACTGGAGCTCGCACATGAACCCCACATAACACAGAACCGGCCATATTAAAGTGAATAAAAGGCTCTCTCTGGTGGTGCCATGGAGATCAGCAAGGGTGGTCCATCGGAAACCACCCAGCAGCTCTGTGGAAGGAAACTGGTGGTCCCCATTCACAAAGATCCCAGCCTTGCCCTGCTTGATACCTTCGTGAAGAGACCACTTTGCTCCAGCAAAGTGTGGTGAAGAAAGCGGATGGTCCCCGACTATCAATGGGAATAGTGTCTGGTATCTTCAAGGCTTATATTCAAGCAAACGCATCAGCCTGTGTGATCCAAAGATGACACTAACAAATCCAAATATGACAAAGGGAAAAGTATTAGAGCTTAAATTGTGAACACCCGCTTGTTCACAATGGAGAACGGTGGGAGCCAAAATCCATCTGCAGAGGATTAAGCTGCTGGCAGATCCTCTCTGGCCACAGGTGAGGGAGGCAAACAGCTTTACTATCAGACAGAGATTGTTGTAAACTTGATTAAAGTTGATCAAACTATGCATAATATGATACCTGATCAGTTCACATCCATCTTGACCCAACTTGAATTTGCTCTGGCTTACATGTTTCTCACTTGTTCCGAAACAGAAATTTCTTCTCTGGCTTTTTAATGTATTGGTTTTCTTTTCTTTTTCGCTCTTTGTTTTTCCCTTTATATTATTGTTATTATTTTCCTTCTGTTTTCCTTTTTTTTAATTAATAAATCTTTTTATTGGGGCTCATACAGCTCTTATCACAATCCATACATACATCAATTGAGCAAAGCACCCTTATACATTCGTTGCACTCGTCATTCTCAAAACTCACCTTCCACTTGGGTTCCTGGCATCAGCTCAGTTTCCCTTTTTTTTCTCCTCCCCCTCCCTCCCCGCTCCCCCCTTCCCCCTGGTCCCTTGATAGTTTATAAATAATTATTTTATCTTACACTCTCCGGCGTCTCCCCTCACGCACCTTCCCATTGCCCATCTCCCAGAGAGGAGGTTACACATAGATCTCCAAGATTGGTTCTCCCTTTCTACACCCCCTTCCATCCGGGTGTCGCCACTCCTACCGTGGGTGTTGAGGGGTTCATCTGTCCTAGATTCCTTGTGTTTCCAGATCCCTATTGCACCGCTGTACATCCTCTGGTATAACCAGGTCTGCAAGGTAGAATTGGGGTCATGATAATTGGGAGGGGAGCAAGCGTTCAGGAACTAGAGGAAGGTTTTGAGTTTCATTGTTGAAAAACTGAACCCTGAGTGACTCATCTCCCCACTATCCCTTTGGGAGGGATGTCCAGCTGTCTACAGATGGGCATTGTGTCCCCATCACGCACTCCCCCTTATTCACGGTGATGTGATTCTCACCACCACCCCACCTTTGTTGTTTTAGACCTGGTCGCTGCCCTTCACGATCACCTATGTTGGTGTGATGCTTCCGTGTGGGCTTTGTTGCTTCTGGGCTAGATGGCCACTTGTTTGCTTTCAAGCCTTTAAGTCCCCAGACGCTATATCTCTCAGTAGCCAGCCACCATCAGCCTTCTTCACCACACTTGCTTATGCACACCTTCATCTTCAGCGATTATGTGAGGAAGGTGATCACACAATGATTGTTTTTGTTCCTTGGTGTCTGCTACATGGTCCATTCAACACCTTGTATTCGCTTGGGCTGTGTGCTTCTTCTCTGTGGGCTTTGTTGCTTCTGAGCTAGATGACCGCTTGTTTGCCTTCAAGCCTTTAAGACCCCAGACGCTATATCTTTTTGATAGCTGGGCACCATCAGCTTTCTTCACCACGTTTGCTTACACACACATCTGTCTTCAGTGATCATGTCGGGAAGGTGGGTATCATGCAATGACCGTTTAGCAGGGAGAGGTGCTATTGTATTGGGGGATTATGCATGAGGAGGCCAATGTCCATCTGCTACCTTACTACTGAACCTATAAATATATGCACAGAAGTCTATTGCCCCCATAATGATAAATATATTTACATATGTACATGTCTGTATTTAGGCTTCTCTGTATGCACTTTGCCTCCTACTCCTTTCCTCTATTTCCTTTCGCTTTCCTCCCGTCCCACTACCATGTTTAGCCTTCATTCTGGTTTCAGTAATTCCTCTCAGTTACCTTGCTCTTGGTCACTCCCTACCAGTCCTCCCCTCCCCTTCCTCCTCTGGTTTTGAACCACTCGCTGTTCCCTTGTCCCTGTGTTGGGCGACACCTCCTCCCTTCCCCTACCTCCCACGCTCTCATGTCCCTCCAGGACCGTTGGTCCTGTTATTTGCTTCTCTCATTGTTTGTCCAGCCTATCTTGTCTAGGTGGACCTGCTGATATAGTAATATGTGCATACAAATGCAGATGACTTTGATAGCGCCCAAGTGGCACATAAGAACGTGGCTTTGACAGCAGCAACACCGACACACTGATAAGCAGAAAAGCCACTAACATACAAAATTTACAAGGTTAAAAAAAAGAAAAGGAAAAAAAAGACCAAACAAAAAGATAGCAAATATTAAAAGAAAATTGCTAGTAGTTCAAGGTCAGTTTGTTGGCCTTTAGGAGTGTTTTCTAGATGTAGCTTATGTGGTGCCACGTCCTGGCACAAAAGTCCATCCTTTATGCTCCCTTGGGATCCCTTTGCTTTGCTTCCTCCGCTGTTCCATTGCAGTGTTTGCCTCAGTGTGGTGGGGTCGGCGTAGTCGCACATCCCCCACTGTGTCTCAGGTGCTGTCCCGTGTAGGTCCATGTGTTGGTGCAGGATGTCGCATCTCGCAGTGTGGCCAGCTGTATGGTCCTCTCTGTACGATGGACCCTTCGAGCTGGGCTATCGTCCTTGGGCTTGGTGGACCCAGGTGTACTCCACTACGTCCTTTCTCCTTCCTTTGTTTCAGCTTCCTTCTGGATGTAGTGTGGTGGGTCAGTTCCTTTCCCACTCCAGACAATCTATTTTCGTTTTCTGTGGTATTCCCTTCGAATTTGGGGGTCAACCTAATTCTGGTTTGGGCCAGCGTGTCATCCAGCCTCTTTGTGTAGTCCTCTGTACTTTATGTTGCCCTCCTTGTTTGGTGGGTCGTGGGGGGGGGGGTCCATATGCATGTTCCAGATCTGTGGGGACACAACCGATACTCTCCCCTGGGTGGGTTAGTACCCTGTTCCCCCCCATACCATCCACTCGGATGCTCCCCATCCCGGTTCTCCCTCTCCCTGCCCAACTACTCTTTTATGCTGAGCTCTCATGCACCTCCCTAAGTGTGGCCTGCCCTCCCTCCAACTGTATGCTTCCCCCAGTTTATTGTGGGATGGGTGTTTATTCTTCTATTTCTGTCATGCTGATTGTACTTAACTCAGGGGACTCAGGTTGTACCTGTCCCTTTGGGTCTGGCTTACCTCACGTAACATAATTCCTTCCAGCTCTTCCCATGAAATAACGTGTTTCATGTGCTTATCCGTACTTTTCAGTGCTGCATAGTACTCCATTGTCTGTATGTGCCAAAGTTTAGTAATCCACTCGTCTATCAATGGAAACCTAGGCTGTTTCCAGGTCTTTGCTATTGTGAATTGTGCCGCAATAAACATTGGAGCACATATGACTGGTCGTGTTTTATTTGCTGCTTCCACCGGGTATATGCCCAGTAGAGGGATGGCTGGGTCATAAGGTAGATCGATTTCCATTTTCTTAAGTATCGCCAGATTGCTTTCCACAGTGGCTTTACAAGTCTACATGACCACCAGCAGTGGAGGAGGGTTCCTACTTCACCACAGCTCGTCCACCACTTGTTGCTCTCTGATTTACTGATCTGGGCTAGCCTCAGGGGTGTTAGGTGGTATCTCATGGTTGTTTTGATTTGCATTTCTCTTATGGCAAGGGACTTCGAGCACTTTCTCATATGCTTATTGGTCATATGGGTCTCCTCTCTAGTGAAAGTTCTTCTCAACTCTTTTGCCCACTTCCTTAGGGGGTTAACTGTTTTTCCTCTTTTTGCGAGTCATGATGGTGTTGTAGATTTTAGTAATCAGCCCTTTGTCTGATGTGTCATTACTAAAAATCTCCCAGTCTGTGGGTTGTCTTGTCACCCTCTTGGCGAAGTCTTTCGAGGTGCACAGGTGCTTTATTCTTATTACATCACATTTGTCGATTTCCAGTTCACCTTTGTGTGTACCCTTCCCTGTTGCAGTGAGCCTATGAGCTCCCTGAGCCAGTGCTCTGAGATTAGTCCCGATTCCCTCCTTAATGTCCCTGATGGTTTGGGGTTTGACTTCTAGATCTGTGATCTACCTTGAGCATATTCTTGTGCATGGGGTGAGGTAAACGTCTTGTTTCATCTTTCTACATGTGGATATCCATTGTTTCCAGCATCTGCTTCCCACTTGATGTTTTTGGGACCCTTGTCGAAGATCAGTTGTCTGTATGCTGATGATTTTACTCCTGGGCTTTCTATTTTTTCCACTGGTCTGAGTGTCCATCATTTTGCCAGTACCATGCTGTTTTGACCACTGTAGCTGTGTAGTAGGCATTAAAATCAGGTAGGGCGAGTCCTCCAATTGTGTCCTTCTTCTTGAGGAGTTCTCTGCTAATTCTGGGTTTCTTCCCTCTCCATATGAAGTTGGTGGTCAGTTTTTCCAATTCTTTGAAGTAGTTTGATGGTAATTGGATTGGTATAGCATTGAACTTGTAGAGTGCTTTAGGAAGAACTGTCATCTGTACTATGTTCAGCCTACCTAACCATGAGCAGGGAGGGTCATCCATTTGTGGAGGTCACTTTTGGTTTCCTGTAATAGGGTTTTATAATTATGCTTATAAAGGTCTTTAGTGTTTTTTGTTAAATATATTCCTAGGTATTTCAGTTTATTCTTGGTTACTGTGAAGGGTACTTCCCTCCTAATCGCCTCTTCCATGGCCCTGTCCTATGTGTATAGAAACCCTACCGACTTCTGCTTATTGATCTTGTATCCTGCTACTCTTCCGTATTTCTCTATCGCCGTAAGTACTCCAATTGTGGAGTTTGGGGGTCTTCAGTATATAGGATCATGTCATCTGCAAATAGCGATAGTTTCACCTCCTCCTCTCCCAACTGGATCCCTTTGATGTCCTTCCACTGTCTTATGCTGTTAGCCAGAACCTCCAAAACGATATTGAATAGAAGAGGGGAGAGGGGGCATCCTTGTCTTGTACCCCTTTTCACTGGGATTGTTCTTGTCTTTTCTCCATTGACTATGATGTTGGCTGTTGATCTTTCATAGATAGTGCTATAGTTTATTGTGCCAGCCTGGCCGATAAACACAAGTAGGATTAACTGAAGGGCAGAGGGATAAATGGCTCGGTGAGCCTCACCTTGGTTGTTCTGGGCCTCAGTTTAAAGGGGTACACTACCTGTGGGATGCCTAGCCTGTGGACTGTGTCGCTGTAAGTTGAGGTCCCTTTAAGCCCACACGATTGGAATGTTCATCTCTGGAGCTGGGGAATGACAGTTGATGACAGTTGGGGACCTGCCTTCCTGTTTGCTGCCTGGGTATATATAGCCCAGCTCTCTCTACACAAGGGAACTGGCAACTGGCAGCTCTCAAAATTTGAAGGACTGCTCGTGTCTCACTGCTTTATAATTTAACTGTTAATTTCTTGTATTATCTATCTGTATATTATTTAACAGTTTATATCTTGAATTATATATCTATCTTTATAAATATATTTATATATAATTACTAGCAACTGGTTTGTCTCGCTAGAGAACCCTGTCCAATACATTTTGGTGCCAGGAGTGCTTCTAGAGAAATAAACTATAAATATGGATTTATTAAATTGGTTTTCCAACCTATTAAGTCTTGACGGGGATACGTCTACTACCCATACTAATCCATGGTGTGAAATAGCAAGGATAATACCTAAAGTATATCAGGTGCTGGATAAAGGAGATGCTCTAGGCAATCGCATATTTTATATTTTCCAGTTTTGTGATAATGACAAGTATAGGGAAGCTGGTTGGCTGGTCCTTTATACGATGGAAAGTGTTATTAAGGAGAGGGATGATCTCAGAGCCTCAAAAGCACGCCTCAGGTGCAGACTAACAGATTTGAAAACTTCCATCTGTGCTACAAAGGAGAGCCTTCTCTCCTCTAGTAAAAGAGCTGACATTGCTGAGAATCAGGTCCAGAGTCTCATTATACGAGTGGCTGAATTATAATGGCAGCTGAATTGCAGATCTAGAGTAGTGTCTGAAACCAAAGTAAGGGCATTAATTGGGAAAAGTTGGGACCCTGAAACATGGGATGGGAACATGTGGGCTGATGATCCAGAAGAAGAGGATATTGAGCCCTTAAAAACACCTGAGCAGATTAGCCAAACTATTCAAGTTGATATGCCAGGTGGGGCTGCATCAGTAGCATTACCTGAGGAAGATGCCTCGCAAGATATTGCTGAGAGCACCCAGAAAACACCCTCACCACCCATTATTTCCGCTAGACCTGTCACTAAAATTAAGTGTCAGAAACCTCCTAAAGGTGAGGTTGAGAGGATTATCCAAGAAGAAGTGCGCTACACACATAAAGACCTGCTCGAGTTCTCAAATACGTACAAGCAAAAGCCTGGAGAATACCCCTGGGAATGGTTAATAAGGGTGTGGGATATTGGTGCACGAAATGTAATATTAGACCGATCTGAGTTTCTGGATATGGGACCCCTAAGCACAGACTCTTCTTTCAATGTCTCTGCGAGACAGACTAAAAAAGGATCTAAGTCTTTATTTGGTTGTTTCAATGAAGCATGGACTGCCAGATGGCCTAGATTAGACCAACTTGAAGTACCTGACCTACCTTGGTACACTTTAGAGGAAGGCATCCAAAAGCTTAGAGAAATTGGCATGTTAGAATGGATCTATCAAGATATTCCCATAGATCCAAAAAGGGGGTGTCCTGAAGACATACTCTTTACCACAACCATAAGGAACAAGTTTGTGAAGTGGGCCCCAGCATCTCTTAAGACTCCTGTAATTGCTATTCTATGTGCACCTGAATTAACAGTGGGCACTGCCCTAAGCGAACTCCGACATTTGCCCACAATGGGGCTCATTGGTCCCCGTGATGGTAGAGGGCAGGTGTCAGCACTGAATCAACAGAGACAGGGTGGGCGTGGTTATAATAGACAACAAGTTTTCAATAATAAAGCAACCTGTCTCGTGTGGAATTATGGCATTGGCTACTTAACCACGGTGTCCCTAGGAATGAAATAGATGGGAAGCCTACTAAATATTTACGTGATCTGTACAGGCAAAAGAATGGTAGATCAGGTGAACAGCAGAATAGACAGTCACAATCGCTCAATCAATTCCTAGACCTGAGCCAGTTTACAGACCCACAACCCATTGAATGAAGGGGAGGCCGGGTCCCTTGTAAGGAGGATCCTGCTACATCACTGAAGGTTTATACTGTTAGTCTTTCTTCTAGCCTTCCCCGAAGGGACCTGCGGCCTTTCACAAGAGTGACTGTTCATTGGGAGAAAGGAAATAATCAAACTTTTCGGGGATTACTAGACACCGGCTCAGAACTGACACTAATTCCAGGAGACCCAAAATGTTTCAAAGGCCCACCAATCAGAGTGGGGGCTTATGGAGGTCAAGTTATTAATGGAGTTTTAGCTCCTGTGGACCCCCGGATCCATCCTGTGGTTATTTCCCCAGTTCCAGAATGCATCATTGGAATAGACATACTTAGTAACTGGCAGAACCCCCATATCGGATCCCTAAAATGTGGAATAAGGGTTATCATGGTAGGAAAGGCCAAGTGGACACCATTAGAATTGCCATTACCTAGGAAAATAGTAAACCAAAAGCAATACCGCATTCCTGGAGGGATTGCAGAGATCAGTGCCACCATCAAAGACTTGAAAGATGCAGGGGTGGTGATTCCTACTACATCCCCATTTAATTCACCAATTCGGCCTGTAAAGAAGACAGATGGATCCTGGAGAATGACAGTGGATTATCGTAAACTTCACCAGGTGGTGACTCTAATTGCAGCTGCTGTCCCAGATGTGATTACATTGCTTGAGAAAATTAATACTTCTCCTGGTACATGGTATGCAGCTATTGATCTGGCTAATGCCTTCTTCTCCATGCCAGTCTCAAAGGACCACCAGAAGCAATTTGCCTTCACCTGGCAGGGGCAACAATATACTTTCACAACTCTCCCCCAGGGGTACATCAACTCTTCTGCCCTGTGCCATAATTTAGTCCAAAGGGACCTTGACCACCTGTCTATTCCACAAAATGTCACACTGGTCCATTATATTGATGACATTATGCTGATTGGACCCACTAAGGAGGATGTATCAAAGACTAGATTCATTGGTACAATATCTGTGTACAAGGGGTTGGGAAATTAACCCAACAAAGATTCAGGTACCCTCAACATCAGTAAAATTTCTAGGGGTCCAGTGGTGTGGGGCATGTCGAGATATTCCTACTAAAGTGAAGGATAAGCTATTACATTCAGCTCCCCCAATGACTAAAAAAGAGGCACAACGCCTAGTGGGCCTCTTTGGATTTTGGAGGCAACATATTCCTCACTTGGGTGTTCTACTTCGACCTATTTATCAAGTGACACGAAAAGCCTCCATTTTTGAGTTGGGCCCAGAACAAGAAAAGGCTCTTCAACAAGTGCAGGCTGCCGTGCAAGCTGCTTTGCCACTGGGACCATATGATCCAGCTGACCCAATGGTTCTAGAGGTGTCAGTTGTAGATACGATGCAGTGTGCAGTCTTTGGCAGACCCCTGTTGGTGAATCACGGCGTAGACCATTGGGATTTTGGAGGAAAGTCTTGCCATCCTCTGCAAACAACTACTCCCCCTTTGAAAAACAGCTGTTGGCCTGTTACTGGGACTTGGTGGAGACTGAACGCCTCACCATGGGCCACCAAGTGACCATGAGGCCTGAATTACCTATCATGAACTGGGTATTGTCTGACCCATGTAATCATAAAGTTGGACGTGCGCAGCAACACTCCATTGTTAAATGGAAGTGGTATATACGAGATCGGGCCAAAGCAGGACCTGAAGGAACAAGTAAGCTGCATGAAGAAGTGGCCCAAATGCCAAGTCTCCACTCCTGTCACATTGCCTCCTTTCTCCCAGTCTGCACCTATGGCCTCCTGGGGAGTTCCTTACCATACTTTAAGTGAAGACCAAAAAAGTCATGCTTGGTTTACGGAATGCTCTGCACGATATGCAGGTGCCACTCGTAAGTGGACAGCAATAGCAGCACTACAGCCCCTTTCTGGGATCTCCCTAAAGGACAGTGGTGAAGGGAAATCTTCCCAATGGGCAGAACATCAAGCAGTGCACCTGGCCGTTGAGTTTGCATATAAGGAAAAATGGCCAGATGTGAGATTATATACTGACTCATGGGCTGTGGCTAATGGCTTGGCTGGATGGTCAGGGAATTGGAAGGACCATGATTGGAAAATTGGTGACAAGGAGGTGTGGGGAAGAGGTATGTGGATAGACCTCTCTGAATGGGCCAAGAAAGTAAAGTTAATTGTATCTCACGTGAATGCTCGCCAAAGGATTACCTCTGAAGAGGAGGACTTTAATAATCAAGTGGATAAGATGACACGCGCTGTGGTGACTGGTTCTCCTCTTTCCTCTGCATCCCCTGTTATCGCCCAACGGGCACATGAACAAAGTGAACATGGTGGCAGGGATGGAGGTTATGCATGGGCACAGCAACATGGACTTCCACTCACCAAGGCTGACTTGGCCATTGCCACTGCTGAGTGTCCCATTTGCCAGCAACAGAAACCAACATTAAGTCCAAGATATGGGACAATTCCTCAGGGAGATCAACCAGCAACTTGGTGGCAGGTTGATTACATAGGACCACTTCCATCATGGAGGGGACAACGTTTTGTTCTTACTGGAATAGACACCTACTCTGGATATGGATTTGCCTTCCCTGCACGTGATGCTTCTGCCAAAACTACTATTCGTGGACTTACAGAATGCCTCGTCCACCGGCATGGCATCCCACATAGCATTGCTTCAGATCAAGGAACTCACTTTACAGCAAATACAGTGCGGCAATGGGCCCATTCCCATGGAATCCATTGGTCGTATCATGTTCCTCATCATCCTGAAGCTGCCGGCTTGGTGGAACGATAGAATCGGCTCCTAAAGACACAATTACAGTGCCAAATAGGTGGCAAAAACTTGCGGGGCTGGGGCAATGTTCTCCAGGAAGCTGTATACGCCCTAAACCAGCGGCCAATATATGGTGCTGTGTCTCCAATAGCCAGAATTCATGGATCCAGGAACCAAGGGGTGGAAGCTGGAGTGGCACCACTCACTATTATTCCTAGGGATCCCCTTGCAGCATTTTTGCTTCCTGTCCCAGCAACCCTGTGTTCCTCAGGCCTGGAGGTCCTGGTCCCGAAGAAAGGAACTCTCCCACCTGGAAACAGCACGGATTCCACTGAACTGGCAGCTGAGAATGCCCCCTGGCCACTTTGGACTTCTCATGCCTTTGGATCAACAGGTCAGGAAGAGTGTCACTGTACTAAGTGGTGTGATTGATCCTGATTACCAAGGAGAAATTGGACTGGTACTACATAATGGAGGTAAAGAAGAATATGTCTGGAATCCAGGAGATCCCACAGGCCGACTCTTAGTGTTACCATGCCCTGTTATTAAAATAAATGGTAAGTTGCAGCAACCCAATCCTAACAGGACTTATAATGACCCAGACCCCTCAGGAATGTAGGTCTGGGTCACCCCGCCAGGCCAAAAACCACAGCCAGCTGAGGTGCTTGCTGAGGGCAAAGGTAATACAGAATAGGTAGCGGTAGAAGGTAGTTCTTCCTATCAATTACGACCACGTGATCAGTTGCAAAAGGGAGGCTTGTAATTGTCAATGTATTTTCTTTGTATGTGATTATTGTGTATATTTCCTTTGTTCAAGTATGTTATATCAGATAATTTGACACAGTGTGTTTTCATTTATATGTATGATAGATGATTGATGATAAGTATAAGTGTGATTTCATTAATATCTGGAAATTATATAAGTATGTATTGGTAAAGAATTGTGTACAGGTGCTAGGCTGGTAAGGGGTGGATTGCTATAGTTTATTGTGCCAGCCTGGCCGATAAACACAAGTAGGATTAACTGAAGGGCAGAGGGATAAATGGCTCGGTGAGCCTCGCCTTGGTTGTTCTGGGCCTCAGTTTAAAGGGGTACACTACCTGTGGGATGCCTAGCCTGTGGACTGTGTCGCTGTAAGTTGAGGTCCCTTTAAGCCCACACGATTGGAATGTTCATCTCTGGAGCTGGGGACTGACAGTTGATGACAGTTAGGGACCTGCCTTGCTGGTTGCTGCCTGGGTATATGTAGCCAAGCTCTCTCTACAGAAGGGAACTGGCAACTAGCAGCTCTCAAAACTTGAAGGACTGCTAGTGTCTCACTGCTTTATAATTTAACTTAATTTCTTGTATTATCTATCTGTATATTTTTTAACGGTTTATTTCTTGAATTCTATATCTATCTTTATAAATATATTTATATATAATTATGAGCAATCTGGTTTGTCTCGCTGGAGAACCCTGTCCAATACAGATAGCTTGTATGAGCTTGAGGAACTTACCTTCCAATCCTATCTTCATGAGTGTTTTGATTAGGAATGGGTGCTGGATGTTGTCAAATGCTTTTTCTGTGTCTATGGATATTATCATATGGTTTTTATCCTTTTTGTTCTCGATATGGTGTTTGATATTGATGGATATTCGGATGTTAAACAATCCCTGCATCCCTCTGATGAATCCTACCTGGTTGTGGTGGATGATATGTTTTATATACCTTTGTGTTCTATTGGCCAATATTTTGTTAAGAATTTTTGCATCTATGTTCATTAGAGATATTGGTCTATAATTCTCTATACCTGTGGGGTCTTTGCCCTGTTTGGGTATCAAAGTAATGCTGGCTTCGTAAAATGAGTTTGGGAGCTTGCTGTTCTTTTCTATGTTATGGAATACTTTGTGGAGGATCAGTGTCAGCTCTTCCCTGAATGGTTGGTAAAATTCTACTGTGAAGCCATCTGGCCCTGGGGCCTTTTTCCTTGGTAGGTTTTTGATGACACTCTCTATTTCTTCCTTCGCTGTGGGTTTGTTGAGGTTCTTGATCTCTGTCTCAGATAATCTAGGGAGAGATTGTTTTTCTAAATATTTATCCATATCTTCCAGGTTTCTGAATTCATTAGAATACAAACCTTCATAGTACTTTGTGATTATCCTTTTTATATCATTGGGGTCTCTTGATATTACCCCCTGATTCATCCCTCATCCTGGCTATTGATGTTTGCTCTTTCTATCTTTGGTAAGATTTGCAAGAGGACTATCAATTTTATTGATTCGTTGATAAAACCAGCTTCTAGTTGTGTTAATCCTTTGCATTGTTCTTTTGTCTTCCCACTGGTTTAACTATGTCCTGATTTTTATTACGTCTTTTCTCTTGCTATTGGAGGGGTTGTTCTGTTGACTCTGTTGTTGAAGGTTTTGTATTAACGTTCTGTCATATGCCTTTCTAATTTTTTCATATATGCATTCAATGATATCAAGCTACCTCTGATAACTGCCTTTGCAGTGTCCCATAAGTTTTGATATGTTGTATGGCCATTCTCGTTAGTTTCTAGAAACTTCCTAATATCCTCTCTGATCTGGACCTGAACCCATTCATGTTGCAGGAGATCGTTGTTTATTCTCCAATTGGTTGCCCATGATTTTCTGGATGCCCTCTTATTAATCTCCAGCTTTATGGCATGGTGGTCTGAGAAAGACGTCTGGATAATATCTATGTGTTTGAATTTACTCGGGCTGGCCTTGTGTCCCAGCATGTGGTCTATTCTTGAAAAAGATCCATGTGGATTGGAGAAGAATGTGAAACCTTTTGCTTTGGGATGAAAGGCTCTATAGATGTCTATTAGCTCTCTGGCCTCTTTGCTGAGCTTCTTTCCCTGTGTCCTGACTTTCTCTGATAGTGGAGTGTTAAAGTCCCCCACTATTATTGTTGATTCCATGATTTCTTCTGTCATTTTTAAAATACTTTGTTTGATGAAATTCACCGCACCATTATTAGGTGCGTCGATATTCAATATGCTAAGTGCTTCCTGGTTTACTGAACCTTTGAGCATTATGTAGTGTCCCTCTTTGTCTCTTTTTATGTTTTGGATCTTGAGGTCCATTTTGTCAGAGATTAAGATAGCCACTCCTGCCTTCTTGGAGTTACCATTTGCTTGGTAAGCTTTCTTCCAGCCCTTTATTCTTAGCATATGCTTGTCTGCGCGCTTAAGATGTGTCCCTTGCAAGCAGCAGATTGATGGGTTATGTTTTCTAAGCCAGTCCTCCAGCCTCTTTCTTTTAATGTACGAATTGAGCCCATTGGTATTCAGAGTAATTATTACTATCTCTGGCTTCATAGTTACCATATCCTGTTTTGTGTTTTGGGTCTTTACCTATCTCCCTTCATATCAGTGTGCTGCGTTTAAGTTGAGGGTTTCTATCATGTCCTCTTTTCCATCTGAGACCCTGTTATCCTGGTACTTGTTGCTGGCATGTTGGCTTCTAGATGGAGATGGACTATATGGTGGTCTCCTGATGGTTCTAGTTGGAGCTTGATCCTCTGGCCATAGTGAGTCAGCCAGTATGTTCTGCAGGGTTGAGTGACTTGCAGCATATTCTTTGAGTTCTTCCTTGTCTTGGAAGACCCTTATCTTACCCTCTATCTTAATGGATAACTTGGCAGGGTATAGGATTCTGGGGGAGGCATTTTTATCTTTAAGTTTTTGGAAGATGTTGCTCCATTCTCTCCTCCTCTTCATGGTTTCTGCTGGTAGGTCTGAGCATATTCTTACCTGCGCTCCTTTGTATGTGACTGTCTTCCTTTCTCTTGCGCGTAAAATTTTCTCTTTTTTCCTCTAAGTTGGATATTTTTACTATTATATGTCTTGGCGTGTTCTTCTTGGGATTTAGCTTAGCCGGAGTCCTCTCTGTTTCCTGTATGAGAGTCTGATTCTCCCTTGTTAGGTTGGGAAAATTTTCTTCCAGAAATTCCTTTGCTATCTTGGCTGTCGACTTGTGTCTTATGTTGTGTTCTGGTAGACTGATTATTTGAATATTATTCCTCTTCATAGTATGTGTCATTGATCTCAGGCTGTCTTCTGTTTCTTTAATTTTCCTAGCTGATTGTTTTTCTCGCTTGCTTCATTCGGTTTGAGTGTCCTCAAGTTCACTTATATGGTTCTCAGCCTCCTCAAGCCTAGATGTAGCTTCTGTGACCTTTAGTGTGGCCTCTGCTGCCTCCTCTGTTAACAGTTTCTGCAGTTCCCTTTGATGGGTAGAATTCATCCCCTCTATTGTGGACTTAATCCCCTCTATTGTGTATTTCATCCCCTCTATCATTGCATCCTTATTCTGGGTTGCTTCTCTTAGCTCCTGTATTACTGCAAACAGAGTTCTGAAGATTTCCTTTTGTGGCTGATCTATATCTGTTTCTTCTATGAATGATGTTAGTTCTGTTAAAGTGCCTCCTTTCTCTGATTTTTTTGTTGGGAGTGAGGTGATCTGTTGATTTTTTTCTTGATCCTTTCATAGGCCCCATGTTTCTGGGAGACCTGGGTAACCTTATCTATGTTATTGTTAAGGATTCTTTCAGGAGATTGCCTATGACCTACTCTAAGGGTGGGTCAGACTGCTGTGTAGACCGAGTTCCCCGTTGGGTTGGTGACCCGCAGTGGTGAGATGTTTCAGCAGCTGGAGTTGGGGCTGGAGCCTCAGTGAGTGCCTTCAGGCTGCTTTTACCAGGTTTTACAGGGTACCCTTAGCAGCCCCCCTTTGGGGGGGTAGTAATAAAAAGGATTTAAAAGGTTAACAATTTAAAAACAGTTTTTAACAAAATATTGGGCAGAGGAAGAAAAAACTGGAGAGAGAGGGAGGAGAATCTAAAATAGAGGAGGGACAAGCTGTGATACTAGTAGAAGTGGAAGGAGAAGAAAAAAGAGAGAGAAGGAGAATCTATAGAAAAGGGGCAGAAGAGAAGTACTAGCATTAATGAAAAAGTAGGAAGGAAGGAGAGAGAGAATACAGCCCAGAAGGTAAAAGAAAGGGGAGAAAAAAACCTATGCTAGATGGAGGATGTGTAGGTGTGTATATCTAAAAATTTCCCCTTTCCCTCTAAGCGCTGGTGATGCCTAATAGAGCATGGAGGTGGGTGAGTTCATGTTGCCCCAAGATGTGGTGCTGATCTGGGTTCTGGAGCGGGGCTATGTGGGGGGGGGGTGGTGGTGGGAATGCTCTTCAGCTCAGCAAGCCCTCCCAGGTCCAGCCCCTCCCCACTGGCGGGCCTCATTCTCTAGCTTGGAAGTGCTACGGCAGTTAAGTGTACTGTGAGAGGCACAGGCCACCGTGCCCGTCTCCTGTGGTGGCTGGGGAGGGCTGCGGCAGGCTTAGGGGCTGGCACTGGGCACCCCACAGGGCCCCTAGGTGGTGAGAGCCGGCTGGACCACACACACGGCTCCGCAGGGACTGCAAAGCCAAGTCCCAGGCTCTGCCGCAGGAGGAATGTTTGATCTGCCCGGGCTGTGAGCAAGCGCGGGCAGGCCCCTCGGACAGCCTCACAGACAGCGGCGTGAAACTGCAGGTGGCAATGGCGCCCGTTCTCTGCCCAGGCTCAGAGCTCAGAGCTGCGGCCACTGGGGTCCCCGCGGCACCCCGGGGAAGGCACCCACTCTTGTGCCTAGCGCCCGGAGGGGCCCTCGGCGGGCCGCAGCGCTCCATGGAACCACAAGGTCGGGGGAAGGCACGGGTTGGGCTATGGCTCTCGCCGGCGGGAAGTGCTCCGCATATGGTCCTGGCTGGGAGTGGAGCGGGCGCTAGGCTGCCGGGGGTGAGAGACCGGGCACATGGAGGGCCAGTGGAGAGGTCCATGGGGGTCGCCAGACAACCCACAGGTCTGTTCCCGGAGCTTGGATGAATGGAGGAAGGGACGCAAACCCAAGGGCAGATCGCTACCTTGAGGGGAGAGAGGAACCCCGGGAGAGGAAAGCTTCTCTCCTAGTAGGGTCCCGTGAGTGGGCCGCTGGTGTAGGGGAGCGCGCGACCTGCTGGGCTGGTCTAGGCAGGTCAGGCAAGCGACTCTGGGCTGGGGTCCGGTCTGGGGATGGAGCTTAGGCTAGTCACCAGTGAGATGGCGGCAGCTTAGTGACCAGAGGTGTCCCACGAGTCGGTCCTGTTTGACCTAGACCCCTGCTCAGGACAAATGCGTGGGGTGGGGCTGGGGTGCTGTCCCAGGGGGTATTTCACTCACCAGACTCCTACCATTCAGCTACCTGGACACCAAACTCGCTTTGTTCGGAGGAGCTCTCAGCATATGCGGGTGCCCCGTTCGGTCATCTTCCTCCTTCTCCTGTTCTGCTTCTGATTGGTTCTGTTGGGTTTTCCAGTTTCTGAAGCAGAAGGAGTGGATGCATAGAGAATGACTGATTTGATGGTTTATCAGGGGCAGTGGATAGAGTGGGAAGGCTGAGGGGAATTGGGGAGCAAACAATGAATGTAGGAGAGGGAGGAAGAACTAGAATTGATTGTGTTGATGCATATACAGCTCTTTTTATGGAAGTGTATGATATCTGAATTTTTTATCCACGAAACTATATATAAAAACAGATTCCACTCTTGGACAGCTGGTCTTGGTTTGCTGGCCAGCCTCACTCTTCCCTCCTCTGTCTGACTTCTCTCCGAACAAAGAAGAGCTCTTGGGAAGGAAACAAAGGAGAGAATGAGAAAGGAAAGGTTCTGATGGGCCTCCACTCGCATCCAGGAAGGAACCAATGGCTCTCCTTTTTAGAGTACACTGTGCAACCACACACAGAGCAAGGGCGTTGGCGTAAAGATGAGCTTTTAATGCCAACACCACCACATTCCTTATTTAAATGTCGTGATCTAGGTATTGTGATTAGGTGTTGGTGAGTAGGTTCCGACTCATATGTACAACAGAACAAACACACTGCCTGGTCCTGCCCCAGCCTCACAATTGTCATTATTGGTGAATCCATTGTTGCAGACCCTGAATAAATCCATCTCTTTGGGGGCCT
Source organism: Tenrec ecaudatus (assembly GCF_050624435.1). NCBI lineage: Eukaryota > Metazoa > Chordata > Mammalia > Afrosoricida > Tenrecidae > Tenrec > Tenrec ecaudatus. The sequence continues at coordinate 18,198,750 of NC_134547.1, forward strand.
TCCTCTGATTCACTGACCCTCCTCTACTACCCATGATGTCCTTCTCCAGGTACCACCTTATTTCTGGTAACACGTCTACAGCATGTGTCTTGCCATCCTCATTTTTGTATTTTTAGAGTGAGGATAAAAACCTGTATGTTTCTGGTTGGTGATATAAAACCAGCTTTGAATACTATATTCAGGCAATTAAATTTTTTTATTTTTGACTTAAACACCGGATATGTTAAATCTATTGTAAGGATTGCATGAAAATCAGCAGCACTGAGCTGCCACAAGATTACTGCAGGTTAAGAATATGAGTTCCCTACACACTAACTAGGAGTTCTGGTGGTATAGTGGTTACGTGGTGGGCTGCTAGCCAAAAGGTCAGCAGTTTGAAACCACCGACCACTCCATGGGAGAAAGATGAGACTTTCTACTTCCATAAAGAGTTGAAGTCTTGCAAACCCATGGGGGCAGTTTTACCCTGTCCTACAGGCTCGCTGTGAACCAGAATAGACTCAATGGCTATGAGTTTCTTGAGACTCAGTAACTAGATTTATAACTCCGTCACCAAATTTAAGCAAACAAAACCAAAATTTAACCAAATAAACCAATCCCATTTCCCCAGGGACTATCATGTGGGCTGGCCACCTGTAGCCGAACATGGACTTGCAGCATGCTGGGAGAACTGTCCCTCAGTGCTGCCCCGTTCAGCTTCCAAGCATTTCACAGATACCTTGGAATGCATGGTTTTGTTTGTCTTCCTGTTTAGAAGATGGGCAGTTTGCGAAATAATTTGGATTTCTCTGTGTGCTGTGTGTGCGGTTGGCTCACTCCAGAGCCAGCGCAAGATGGCACTAATGACCTGGGGAATCAGGCCAGGGGACTCTGGACAAACTGCCCTCTGGAACTGTCTCTAAACCAAACCACCCCCTGCCACCAGGTCGATGCGATTCCCCGTTCACTGCCTGGTAGTCAGTGCCAACTCACAGTCGCCCTGTAGGAAAGGGTAGAACTGCCCCCATTAGTTTTACAGATTCAAACTCTTTACGGGAGTAGAAAGCCTTTCTTTCTCCCTCAGAGCAGCTGGTTTCAAACTGTGGACCTTCAGGATTGCAGTCCAATGTATTACCCACTATGCCTACAGGGTTCCTCCTTCAGAGGTAGGAGTCGTGTCAAGACTTGGGATTTCTATGTATATGACATAGGACATAAATAACAATCTTAAAGTCTTAACTCTTTTCTACACGGTACATGGTGATCTGTGTGCAAAATATATTGAAATTTGAATAGAAGGTGATCGAGTTTCTGAAGTTCAGTAAAACATTTTAATTAAATCAAAAAGGATCATGGCCTTGGAAACCTTCTGGGGCCGCTTTACTCTGCCACGCGCTCGGGGTGGCTGTGAGTCAGAATGAACTTGACAGCACATGACAACAGCAAAGAGAACATTTACAGTGATGTGCAAACCACCACCTCTCTAGTTGCGAAAATTTTTCAAATGAGATTAGAAAAAACGTTTTTTAAGAGAGCATGTATTAAGTCTCAAATGGGAGAAAGACAAGATAGCTACAAGAAATACCATTCAGATGAGGGAGACCGTGAGCTCTAGGCCATAATGGTGTCTGAGGGTTTTCTGAGGTTCAGAGCTTTAAAAAAGACATGTAAGATGAAAAAAAAAACTCACAAAAACACAGCTAATGGTAGATCAATACATCCTAGTTACTGGTGGAACTTCCAAAGCGGAATCAGGGAACATGATTGGGGCACATACATTAGGGTAGACAGAGGAGCTTATAATATTGGTCAAGGGGCTTCTGGGAGGCAGTCAAAGTATGGCTCATGACTACGTGACCTCAGTATGATAGTCTCCATGACACACACACTCAGATAAGCCCTCCAGGAAGATCACCCTTCCCTGGACTGGTAAGGGGTTTTAGAAGAAACCTCCTTTCCAATGTACCGTCCGAGGGCAAGACATCACATCCCTGGTCAAGGGTCAGAGGGAATTCAACAGAGGCTAACTCCATGTGGGGATTCTGCAAATAGATTTTTGGTTTTCATTGTCATCCATAAACTGAAAGCCAACCCAAACCCAAACAAAAAAATCTCACTGTCTTTGAGTCAATTCTGACTCACAGAGGTCATACAGGATAGGGTAGAACTGCCTTGTGGGTTTCTGAGATGATAAATCTTTACAGGAGTGGGAATTCTCATCTTTTTTCTTAAGAAGTGGCTGATGGTTTCAAACTGCTAACCTTGTGTATCACAGCCCTGATGTGCAACCACTTTACCATTAGGGTTCCACAGCTTTCTGAAAACTGGCTGCTCAGAATATAAGCTCTAATACAATTGCCTCCTCTATTCCTGGATTTTATTATTAACAGAATATTGATGTGCTCCTTCTGTGTGGACTTATCTGACAGCTCACTTAGATGAATGCATGTTCTAAGACAAGCCCTTAAGACCCCAGATAGGATTCCTTTTTATTTTTAAAAGTTTTATTGGCATACAATTCATAGATCATAGAATTCAATAGTTCAATTATACAGAGAAGAGTTATGCAATCTTCACCCAAGTCAAGTTCAGAACAGTTTCTTCTTTCTTGTAATCATTGTTGTTAGTTCTCCATTTGCCCACAACCTTGACTAAGATCTCACACTCATCAAGCCGATGCTGACTCACAGTGACCTTATAGGGCAGCATTGAACTGCCCCTGTGAGTTTCTGAGACTGTCACTCTTTATGGGAGTAGAAAGCCCTGTCTTTCTCCCCTAGAGCAGCTGGTGGTTTTGCAATGCTGACTTTGCAGGCAGCAGCCCGATGCATAACCACTGTCCTATTAGGGCCCCGGTGATTGTCTCTTTACTTATTCTGGATTTCCTATATAGAAACATATTCAAAACAAAACCACCACCAAAACCAACAACAATGAACAAAGTGAAACAGAGGAGAAACCTAAATTGGAAAGAAAGCAGAGAATATTAAAAACTAGAACAAATTAAAAGTGGGTCCAAACAGAGATCAAATGATACGGTGTTGCATTTTAACCTAACCACATTTGCCACAGTCAATGTAAGAATATTCAAGTCCCTGGATTATGGTAGATCAGAGGCTTACTCCTTGTGAGGACCCTGCAAATGGACTTTGGGTTTCCACTGTCATCCATAGCCTTCTGCAAACTGGGTTTCCAGAATTTATGCTCTGATAAGATTCCCGCCTTTAGATTTAGATTTTATTATTTCCAGTCCTTCTACTTGGATTTAGCTGATGCCTCCCTTCGATGGCTACTTATTTTTTTAAACTCATTTTATTGGGGGCTCATACAACTCTTATCACAATCCATCCATCCATCTATTGTGTCAAGCACATATGTATATTCATTGCCTTCATCATTCCCAAAACATTTGCTCTCCATTGAAGCCCTGGGTATCAGCTCCTCATTTTTCCCCTCCCTCCCTGTTCCCTTCTCCCTCATGAACACTTGATAATTTACAAATTATTATTATTTTGTCATGTTTTAAACTGTCCAACATCCCCCTCCCTTCACCCACTTTTCTGTTGTCCATCCCTCAGGGAGGAGGTTAAATGTAGATCCTGTAATCCATTCCCCCTTTATACCCCACCTTCGCTACACCATCCGGTATTGCCACTCTCACCACTGGTCCTGAAGGGATCATCTCTCCTGGATTCCCTGTGTTTCCAGTTCCTATCTGTACCAGTGTACATCTTCTGGTCTAGCCAGATTTGTAAGGAAGAATCAGTGTCATGATAGTGGGGGGTGGGGGAGTGGGGCAGGAAACATTTAAGAATTAGAGGAAAGTTGTATGTTTCATTGTTGCTACACTTCACCCTGACTGGCTTATCTCCTTCCTGTGACCCTTCTCTAAAGGGGATATCCTATTACCTACAGATGAGCTTTGGGTCCCCAATCTGCACTGCCCCTCATTTACAATGATATGATTTTTTGTTCTTTTATGCCTGATACCCAATCCCTTTGAAACCTTGTGGTCATGCAGACGGGTGTGCTTCTTCCATGTGGGCTTTGTTGCTTGTGAGCTAGATGACCACTTGTTTACCTTCAAGCCTATAAGACCCCAGGCGTTATATCTTTTGTTAGCCAGGCACCATCAGCTTTCTTCAACACATTTGCTTATGCACCCACTTTTTCTTCAGTGATTGTGTTGGAAAGGTGAGCATCATGGAATGCCAGGTTAACAGAACAAAGTATTCTTGCACTGAAGGAGTACTTGAGTAGAGGCCCAATGTCCATCTGCTACCTTAATACTAAACCTATAAATATATGCACCTAGATCTAGTTCCCCATCATTCTATATAAATATATTTACATATGTACATGCTTGTATTTAGGCCTCTATAGATGCCCTTTGCCTCCTAGTTCTTTCCTCTATTTTTCTTTTATGTTCCTCTTGTCCCACTATCATTTTCAACCTTCATTTGGGTTTCAGTAATTCCTCTTGATTACATTGCCCTTGATCAATCTCTACCAGGTTTCCTACACCCCCTTTGCCATCGATTTTGAATCACTTATCCCTTGTCCCTGGGTTTAACACCCACTTCCTTTCCCCGACTACCCCCTCTCCTATATCCCCCATGGAATTGTCAGTCCTGTTGTTTTCACCTCAAGATTGCTTATCTCAATTATCTTACCTAGATAGACCTTCAGAGATAATAATATGCACAAAAAAGACAGAGCAAAACAAAGCAACAAAACAACAACCAAAACAGTGACAGAAAAAAAAAAGAAAGAAAATCTTGTAAATAGTTCAAGGTCTGCCCACCCCCGCCCGCCCCCGCCAGCCCCTGGCAGCCTAGCGCCAGCTCCACTCCTGGCGGGGACCCTGCGCTGAGCACTTCCCGCCAACAGGAGCCATAGCCCAACCTGCGCCTGTCCCGGACCCTGAGCTTCCGCGGAGCGCCGCGCCCCGCGCTGCTGAGTCTGCCCACCAAGGGCCCCCCCCTGCACAAGGCACAAGAGTAGGTGCCCTCCCGAGGGTGCTGCAGGGACCCCGGCGGCCGCGACTCTGAGCCTGAGCAGAGGAAGGGCGCCATTGCCCCCTGCGGTTTCGCGTCAAGCCTCCTTTGCCGGCGCCATTACCCCCTGCGGTTTCGCGCCAAAAGGGCGGAGAGCGAACACCATTGTTCCCTGCAGTGTCCCGCAGCTGCCTGCGCAGCTATCCAAGGGGCCTCCCCGCGCCCGCTCACAGCCAGGGCAGATCAAACACTCCACCTGCAGTGGAGCCTGGGTCTCGGCTTTGCAGTCCCTGAGGAGCCGTCAGTGAGCTCCAGCCAGCTCTCACCACCTGGGGCCCTGTTGGGTCCCCAGTGCCAGCCCTAAGCCTGCCGCAGCCCGCCCCAGCCACCCCAGGAGACGGCACAGTGGCCTGAGCCTCCACACAATAAGGTTACTCCTGTCTCCCAGAAGCATGGGGCCTATTAAAGGATCAAAGAAAAATCAACAGACCACATCACTCCCAACAAAAAAATCAGAAAAACGAGGCACTTTAACAGACCTAACGTCACTCATAGAAGAAACAGATATAGATCAGCCACAAAAGGAAATCTTCAGAACTCTGCTTGCAGTAATACAGGAGCTAAGAGAAGCAAACCAAAATAAGGATGCAACGATAGAAGGGATGAAATGCACAATAGAGGGGATGAAGTCCACAATAGAGGGGATGAATACTATCCACCAAAAGGAACTGCAGAAACTAACAGAGGAGGTAGCAGAGGCCACACAAAAGGTCACAGAAGCTATATCTAGGCTTGAGGAGGCTGAGAACCGTATCAGTGAACTCGAGGACGCTCAAACCAAACGAAGCAAGCGAGAAAAACAATCAGATAGGAAAATTAAAGAAACAGAAGACAGCCTGAGATCAATGACAGATGCTATGAAGAGGAATAATATTCGAATAATCGGTCTACCGGAACACAACATAACACACAAATCGACCGCCAAGATAGCAAAGGAATTCCTGGAAGAAAATTTCCCCAACCTAACAAAGGAGAATCCGACTCTCATACAGGAAGCAGAGAGGACGCCGGCTAAGCTAAACACCAAGAAGAACACGCCAAGGCATATAATTGTAAAATTATCCAACTTAGAGGAAAAAGAGAAAATTCTACGAGCATCAAGAGAAAGGAAGACAGTCACATACAAAGGAGCGCAGGTAAGGTTATGCGCAGACTTATCAGCAGAAACCATGAAGAGGAGGAGAGAATGGAGCAACATCTTCCAAAAACTGAAAGATGAAAATGCCTCCCCCAGAATCCTATACCCTGCCAAGTTATCCATTAAGATAGAGGGTAAGATAAGGGTCTTCCAGGACAAGGAAGAACTCAAAAAATATACTGCAAGTCACCCGACCCTGCAGAACATACTGGCTGACTCACTATGGCCAGAAGATCAAGCTCCAACTAGAACCACCAGGAGACCACCATATAGCCCATCTCCATCTAGAAGCCAACATGCCAGCAACACGTACCAGGACAACACGGTCTCAGATGGAAAAGAGGACAGGATAGAAACCCTCCACTCAAACGCAGTACACTGATATGAAGGAATATAGGCAAAGACCCAAAACACAAAACAGAATATGGCAACCATGAAGCCAGAGATTGTAATAATCACTTTGAATACAAATGGGCTCAATTCATATGTTAAAAGAAAGAGGCTGGAGGATTGGATTAGAAAACATAACCCATCAATCTGCTGCCTGCAAGAGACACACCTTAAGCAAGCAGACAAGCATATGCTGAGAATAAAGGGCTGGCAGAAAGTTTACCAAGCAAATGGTAACTCCAAGAAGGCAGGAGTGGCTATCTTAATCTCCGACAAAATGGATCTCAAGATCCAAAACATAAAAAGAGACAAAGAGGGACATTACATAATGCTCAAAGGCTCAGTAAACCAGGAAGCAATAAGCATACTGAATATTTACGCACCTAATAATGGTGCGGCAAATTTCGTCAAACAAACTATTAAAAAAATGACAGAAGAAATCACGGAAACAACAATAATAGTGGGGGACTTCAACACTCCACTATCAGAGAAAGACAGGTCACAGGGAAAGAAGCTCAGCAAAGAGGCCAGAGAGCTAAACAATGTAATTAGGCAACAGGGCCTGATAGACATCTATAGAGCCTTTCATCCAAAAGCAAAAGGTTTCACATTCTTCTCCAATCCACACGGATCTTTCTCAAGAATAGATCACATGCTGGGGCACAAGGCCAGCCTGAGTAAATTCAAACACATAGATATTATCCAGACGTCTTTCTCAGACCACCATGCCATAAAGCTGGAGATTAATAGAAGGGCACCCAGAAAAGCAAGGGCCACCAATTGGAGAATAAACAACGATCTCCTGCGACATGAATGGGTTAAGGTCCAGATCAGAGAGGATATCAGGAAATTTCTAGAAACTAATGAGAACGAGCATACAACATATCAAAACTTATGGGACACTGCAAAGGCAGTTATCAGAGGTAGCTTGATATCACTGAATGCATACATGAAAAAAGAAGAAAGGCGTATGACAGATATGTTAACACAAAACCTCCAACAACTAGAACAGAGTCAACAGAACTACCCCTCCAATAGCAAGAGAAAAGAAATAATAAAAATCAGGGCGGAGTTAAACCAGTGGGAAGACAAAAGAACAATGCAAAGGATTAACGCAACTAGAAGCTGGTTTTATGAACGAATTAATAAAATTGACACTCCCCTGGCAAAGCTTACCAAAGATAGAAAGGAACAATCATCAATAGCCAGGATGAGGGATGACTCGGGGGCAATAACAACAGACCCCAATGAGATAAAAAGGATAATCACAAAGTACTATGAAGGTTTGTATTCTAATGAATTCAGAAACCTGGAAGACATGGATAAATATTTAGAAAAACAATCTATCCCTAGATTATCTGAGACAGAGATCAAGAACCTCAACAAACCCATAGCGAAGGAAGAAATAGAGAGTGTCATCAAAAACCTACCAAGGAAAAAGGCCCCAGGGCCAGATGGCTACACAGCACAATTTTACCAAACATTCAGGGAAGAGCTGACACCGATCCTCCACAAAGTATTCCAGAACATAGAAAAGAACGGCAAGCTCCCAAACTCATTTTACGAAGCCAGCATTACTTTGATACCCAAACAGGGAAAAGACCCCACAGGTGTAGAGAATTATAGACCAATATCTCTAATGAACATAGATGCAAAAATCCTTAACAAAATATTGGCCAATAGAATACAAAGGAACATCAAACATATCATTCACCACGACCAAGTAGGATTCATCCCAGCGATGCAGGGATGGTTTAACATCCGAAAATCCATCAATATCATACACCACATCGAGAAGAAAAAGGATAAAAACCATATGATAATATCCATAGATGCGGAAAAAGCATTTGACAACATCCAGCATCCATTCCTAATCAAAACACTCATGAAGATAGGATTGGAAGGTAAGTTCCTCAAGCTCATACAAGCTATCTATGAAAGACCAACAGCCAACATCATAGTCAATGGAGAAAAGACAAGAACAATACCACTGAAAAAGGGTACAAGACAAGGATGCCCCCTGTCCCCTCTTCTATTCAATATTGTTTTGGAGGTTCTGGCTAACAACATAAGACAGCGGAAGGACATCAAAGGGATCCAGTTGGGAGAGGAGGAGGTGAAACTATCGTTATTTGCAGATGACATGATCCTATACATTGAAGACCCCCAAAACTCCACAGTTGGAATACTTACAGCAATAGAGGAATACGGAAGAGTAGCAGGATACAAGATCAATAAACAGAAGTCGGTAGGGTTTCTATACACATCGGACAGGGCCATGGAAGAGGCGATTAAGAGGGAAGTACCCTTCACAGTAGCCAAGAACAAACTGAAATACCTAGGAATATACTTAACAAAAAATACTGGAGACCTATATAAGCATAATTATAAAACCCTATTACAGGAAACCAAAAGTGACCTTCACAAATGGATGAAGCTCCCCTGCTCATGGTTAGGTAGGCTGAACATAGTAAAGATGACAGTTCTTCCTAAAGCACTCTACAAGTTCAATGCTATACCAATCCAATTACCATCAACCTTCTTCAAAGAATTGGAAAAACTGACCATCAACTTCATATGGAGAGGGAAGAAACCCAGAATTAGCAGAGAACTCCTCAAGAAGAAGGACACAATTGGAGGACTCGCCCTACCTGATTTTAATGCCTACTACACAGCTACAGTGGTCAAAACAGCATGGTACTGGCACAATGATAGACACTCAGACCAGTGGAAAAGAATAGAAAGCCCAGGAGTAAAATCATCAGCATATAGACAACTGATCTTCGACAAGGGTCCCAAAAACGTCAAGTGGGAAGCAGATGCCCTCTTTAATAAGTGGTGCTGGAAACAATGGATATCCACATGTAGAAAGTTGAAACAAGACGTCTACCTCACCCCATGCACAAGAATACACTCAAGGTGGATCACAGATCTAGAAGTCAAACCCCAAACCATCAGGACCATTAAGGAGGGAATCGGAACTAATCTCAGAGCACTGGCCCAGGGAGCACATAGGCTCACGGCAACAGGGAAGGGGACACACACAGGTGATCTGGAAATCGACAAATGGGATCTAATAAGAATAAAACACCTGTGCACCTCGAAAGACTTTGCCAAGAGGGTGACAAGGCAACCCACAGACTGGGAGAAGATTTTTAGTAATGACACGTCAGACAAAGGGCTCATTACTAAAATCTACAACACCATCATGACCTGCAAAAAGAGGAAAACAGTTAACCCCCTAAGGAAGTGGGCAAAAGAAATGAGAAGAACTTTCACTAGAGAGGAGATCAATATGGCCAATAAATATATGAGAAAGTGCTCGAAGTCCCTTGCCATAAGAGAAATGCAAATCAAAACAACCATGAGATACCACCTAACACCCCTCAGGCTAGCTCAGATCAGTAAATCAGAGAGCAACAAGTGTTGGAGGGGCTGTGGTGAAATAGGAACCCTCCTCCACTGCTGGTGGTCGTGCAGATTTGTACAGACACTGTGGAAAGCAATCTGGCGATACCTAAAGAAAATGGAAATTGATCTACCTTACGACCCAGCCATCCCTCTACTGGGCATATACCCGGTTGAAGCAGCAAATAAAACACGACCAGTCATATGCGCTCCAATGTTTATTGCGGCACAATTCACAATAGCAAAGACTTGGAAACAGCCTAAGTTTCCATCGATAGACGAGTGGATTAGCAAACTTTGGCACATACACACAATGGAGTATTATGCAGCACTAAAAAGCACCGATGAGCACATGAAACACGTTATTTCATGGGAAGAGCTGGAAGGAATTATGTTAAGCGAGGTAAGCCAGACCCAAAGGGACAGGTACAACATGAGTCCCCTGAGGTAAGTACAATCAGCATGACAGAAATGGGGCATTAATCCACCCAAGGGGAGGGTATGGTTTATATCTCCACAGGGAAAGTGGGACCAGACTTCAACCCAGTGTCGCAAGGTGTGAATGCAATATCCCGGTGTGGAGGACGGAACCGGTGGAGAGGTCTGGGAGGCTGGCCCCAGCACCATAAATTAAGTGGATTCCTGCCCCTCCCCCGAAAAGAACTTGTTCCAAAGGACGACATTGACCCTGCAGCTATGGGAGATGGTCATATTTGATCAGAGCACACGGGAGCAGATGAAGGGGCAGGAGGAGAGAGTGGAGCACAGCCTGGCCCACCAGGCCGTGATGATGATGTTCCTGAGTAGAGCAGCCAGTCCACAGAGAGAACAACATGGCTGGCCCTACTATGAGACATGATGCCCCTCAGTGACTAAGGGCGATACAGGGGACAGCACCGGAGACACAGTGTGGGAATTGCACCTGACCTGATCCCACCACACCGAGGCAAATCACTGGGGGAGTGCAGCGGAACAGCAAGGGAATGGAGTGGCAAGGTCCCCAGGGAATGCTGAAAGTGGACTTTGGGGCCAGGGCGTGGTGCCCCAACAGACTGGACTGGAAAACGCTCCTAAGGGCCAGCAAAGATCCCTGAACTAACTACAAGCTTTTCTCTTGTGAACTGTTTTGTTCTGTTCTTTTTCAGTGGTTTGTTTTGGTTGTTTTGTTGTCTGGTTGTATACTGTTGCTTTGTGTTCCTCTGTCTAGTTTTCGTGCATGTTAGTGACTCCACAGGTCTGTCTGAATAGGACAGGCTGGATGAACTATCTGGATGAAAAACAACGGGACCGACAGTTCCGGGGGGACTTGGGGTTGGGGGTAGGGGGGGTAAGGAAGTGGTGTTAACAAACCCAGGGACAAGGGAAAAACATGGGACCCCAAAGGGTAGAGAAGGGGGAGTGGCAGGCCTGATGGGAAATGATCGAGGGTAAGGTTGCTTAGAGAAGAGGTATACTCTAGCCCAGGTGGCGATGAAGCATGGTAGTAGGGCAGGAGGAAGGTCAAGGGAGATGGAGGAAAGAGCTAGGAGTCAAAGGGCATTCATGGAGGTCTAGACAAAGACATGTACATGCAAATATATATAGGAGGTTGGGGAAATAGATCTCTGTGTCGATATTTATAGGTCAAGTATTAAGGTGGCGGAAGGACCTTGGGCCTCTACTCAAACACTCCCTCTATGCATGAATACCTTCTTTTATTAAATTGGAACTCTATGATGCTCACTCTCCCGACACAACGGCTGGAGCCAAAGTGGGTGAACAAGTAAATGTGGTGAAGAAAGCTGATGGTGCCCAGCTATCAAAAGAGATAGTGACTGGGGTCTTAAAGGCTTGAAGATAAACAAGCGGCCATCTAGCTCAGAAGCGACAAAGTCAACATGGAAGAACACACCAGCCTATGTGATCGCGTGGTCCCAAAGGGATCAGTTACCAGGCATCAAAGAACAAAAAATCATATCATTGACTGCACACCTCCATGATAGGATCGCTGAAGACAAATGGGTGCACAAGCAAATGTGGTGAAGAAAGCTGATGGTGCCCGGCTATCAAAAGAGATAGTGTCTGGGGTCTTAAAGGCTTGAAGGTGAACAAGCGGCCATCTCGCTCAGAAACAAATAAGCCCACATGGAAGAAGCACACCAGCCAGTGCGATCACGAGGTGCCCAAGGGACCAGATATAAGGCATCATGCAAAAAAAAAAAAAAAAAAGATATAAGTGTGTGTATGTATGTGTATATATGTGTATATGTATATATGTATGTGTATATATATATTATATTGAATGAAGGGGGAAGTGCAGAGTGGAGACCCAAGGCCCAAGTGTCGGCCAATGGAGATCCCCTCATAGAGGGGCCTAGGAGAGGAGATGGGTTAATTAGGGTGTGAGGTAGTATCGATGAAGAACACAGCTTTCCCCCAGATCCTGGATGCTTCCTCCCTCCAACTACCATGATCCGAATTCTACCTTGCAGGGCTGGATAGGACAGAGGCTGTACACTGGTACATATGAGGGTTGGAGGTACAGGTAATCCAGGGTGGATGATACCTTCAGGACCAAGGGCGTGAGGGACGATGCTGGGAGAGTGGAGGGTGAGTGGGTTGGAAAGGGGGAACTGATTACAAGGATCCACATGTGACCTCTTCCCTGGGAGAGGGACAGCAGAGAAGGGTGGAAGGGAGACCCCGAATAGGGCAAGATATGACAAAATAACGAGGTATAAATTACCAAGGGCATATGAGGGAGGGGGGAAAGGGGAGGGAGGGGGGGAAAAAAAGAGGACCTGATGCAAGGGGCTTAAGTGGAGAGCAAATGCCTTGAGAATGATTGGGGCAGGGAATGTATGGATGTGCTTTATACAATTGATGTATGTATATGTATGGATTGTGGTAAGAGTTGTTGGAGTCCCTAATAAAATGTAAAAGAAGAAAAGAGAGAAAAATGATTAGGGCAAAGACTGTACAGATGTGCTTTATACAGTTGATGTATGTATATGTATGAACTGTGAAAAGAATTGTATCAGCCCCAATAAATTGTTAAAAAATAGTTCAAGGTCTGTTTGTTGACATTTAGGAGTGTTTTGTGGGCCAGTCTGATGGGCTGCTACTCCCTACCCCCAAAGTCTATTTTTGGGATTCCCTGGGGACTTCATTGCTCTACTCTATTCCCCTTACTGTTCTGTTGCTCACCTTTAGAGTTTTGCCTCAGTGTGATGGGGTCAGATCAGGCGCAATTCCCGTGCTATGTTTCCAGTGTTGTCCTGCGTAGCACTATGGGTCAGTGAGGGACATCATGTCTCGGCTCTATGGTCCTCTCTATGCTTTTGGCTGCTCTGAGCAGGAATATTGTCCTCAGAGCAAGGTGGGCCAGATGTGTTCCACTCTCTCTTCCTCTCCCTTGATTTACTCCTGTGTGCTCCGATCAGACATGTCCCTCTCCCTGGGCTGTAACTCAGTACTGTTCTCTGAAGTGAATTCTTATTCTGGGAGGGGTTGCTGTCCATATAGTTGGGGTTGGGTCAGGCCCTTCTGACCTCTCTATTGGTTCCCTGCTTCATGCCATTATGTTGCAATGAATCCACTTTTTGGTGAACTCTGATAGCAAGGCTGTCCACGTCCTTGGTCAATGGTCAAAAGAAATCCATTGGTGGCTCAATCCACGTGGGGGCCCTGTGAATGGATTTTTAATCCTTGGATCACACAGTGGCGTGGGCTTTCTGTATGCACTTCACTGACACCTCACTTAGATGGCTGCTTGTTTTAAGAGAAGCCTTTAAGGCTTGAAGGTGAACAAGCGGCCATCTAGCTCAGAAGCAAATAAGCCCACATGGAAGAAGCACATCGGCCAGTGCGATCACGAGGTGCCCAAGGGACCAGGTATAAGGCATCATGCAAAAAAAAATAGATATAAGTGTGTGTTTGTATGTGTATATGTATGTATATATGTATATATATATATATCATATTAAATGAAGGGGGAAGTGCAGAGTGGAGACCCAAGGCCCAAGTGTTGACCAATGGAGATCCCCTCATAGAGGGGTTTAGGAGAGGAGATGGGTTAATTAGGGAGTGAGGTAGTATCGATGAAGAACACAGCTTTCCCCCGGATCCTGGTTGCTTCCTCCCCCCAACTACCATGATCCGAATTCTACCTTGCAGGGCTGGATAGGACAGAGGCTGTACACTGGTGCATATGAGGGTTGGAGGTACAGGGAATCCAGGGTGGATGATACCTTCAGGACCAAGGGTGTGAGGGACGATGCTGGGAGAGCGGAGGGTGAGTGGGTTGGAAAGGGGGAACTGATTACAAGGATCCACATGTGACCTCTTCCCTGGGAGAGGGACAGCAGAGAAGGGGGGAAGGGAGACTCCGGATAGGGCAAGATATGACAAAACAACGATGTATAAATTACCAAGGGCATATGAGGGAGGGGGGAATGGGGAGGGAGGAGGGGAAAAAAAAGAGGACCTGATGCAAGCGGCTTAAGTGGAGAGCAAATGCCTTGAGAATGATTGGGGCAGGGAATGTATGGATGTGCTTTATACAATTGATGTATGTATATGTATGGATTGTGGTAAGAGTTGTATGAGTCCCTAATAAAATGTAAAAGAAGAAAAGAGAAAAAAAATGATTAGGGCAAAGACTGTACAGATGTGCTTTATACAATTGATGTATGTATATATATGAACGGTGAAAAGAATTGTATGAGCCCCAATAAATTGTTAAAATTTAAAAAAAAAAAAAGAGAGAGAAGCCTTTAAGCCGCCAAAAACTTTTCTGTCTGATAGCTGGGCACCGGTCCAGTATAGAGGCAGTGTAATCAGTTTCTTGATAAACCATGTAAGTAACATCCATGGATCATCAAATGAACATCTTCAGTGGGTTCTCTATTTTCATATTTAAGGACCAGCACTGCGCACAATGTTCACTATTCTGTGATCTTATTGCCTTCCTCTGCAAAGTGTTTTATGGACACGATCTTATATTGTCTTCATAGCAAACCCTAGAGGTTGGCATTAAGTGGTACTCAAAATGTTGAAAGTGATTGGAGGTGAGTGTCGAAGGTAGAACCCAGACTTTCCTGTGGTGAATCCTATGCTCTGAATCATTATTCTGGGCTGTTAAACCCCACTGTTTTTGTATTAGTGAACCAATGTGGGATACAAAAAGACTGTTCCCAAACTAAACTCCCCCAAGTTTTTATGTTGGACTTAGGACACTGCTTACAACTAATGGTAAATGATTGTCAAGTTATCTCGGTGAAGACTCCAGCCACCCAGAGCAAGCACACACCATTGTTTCTCCCACAATAGGTAGGGCACACTCCCTGCTGTTAGGGACAGTGGATTGCTTCCCCCTAAAGCTTAGACTGAATAAAGTCACCAGCTGTATGACAACCAAGCTTAGGCTGCCATCATCAATCTAGGATCTGCCAATCTTGTCACATGTATACCATTAATCCCTCCTCTTCCGATAGCATGTGTACCCCTAGATTGTCCCCCTCCCATTTCTGTATTACCTATAGTACATCCCTTTCCTGTGATGTATGTCTTTACCTGTAATTAGGGGGCTTGCAGGTTCCAAAAAGAAATATAAGCCATGGTTAGCAATAGATCTCTCCTCCTTTCCTGTACCATCAAGAGGAGCTGAGGTGAGCATGCTACCATGAAATGTGCCTGACTTCATTATTTGAATCTCTTATTCTCTGACTTTATTACAATCTTATTATCACTGTACAATTTCGCCTACTGGGTCTGTGAAGATTTGTTAGAGGCTGGCTCCCCTGACAAACCATATTAGAAAGTGACTCTTAATGTCCTGTGATTGTTGGAAAACTTTCCTGTGAGCTTGAAGCAAAAGATCCCCCAGCGTCTGTTTATTTATTTGTTTACTTTTAAGTCCAGCTTCACAGAAGGGAAACTAACCTCTCATAAACAATCACACCAACCATCTGGTCAACCAGTGTTACCACCCAGTGCATTGTCAGTAATGGGGTGAGTGAGCTCAGGAAGGAAGGGCTGTCATCAGAGAGTGAAATGTTTGTGTTTCAGATTTAAGAGGTAGGGCCCCTGAATGATGCCAAGCATTAGGTGGGGCTCTGAGAGGGCTGGCTGAGAAGGAGCAAAAAAAATGCCAAAGAGAAGAGAGTCAAGTATCTGATTCTCTTGCTGTTTGGGCAGTTCACATCGACGGTCACCTTGATGAGAACGTGGCATCACTTAAGAGCCGCGTTGACAACACCGGGTTAGAATTGGGAGACAGAGTTCTTGGCAGAGCAAGAAGGTGCAGGAAGCATGGTTGGGTGTCATTCGAGCTGGGTAGGGAAAAGGAGAAGGAGTCTGAGAGATGACAGGAATGAAAGAGACAGGTTCCAAGGACACAGGGTGGGGGTATGAGGTCATTGTGTAAAAGTGTACTGAAATGCTTGTTTCTGGCGATGGTTGAGTTGTGGTTAGTTGCCATCCAGCCGGCTCCAACCCCCAAGGACCCTGTGCACAACAAAGAAACACTGCCGGCCCTGTGCCAGCCTCACCATTGTTCCTGTGCCCGAGTCCATCGATGCTGCTGGCCTCTGTGTCAATCCATCTCACTGAGGGCCTTCCACTTTTTTTCTTTCTTTCTTTTTTTTTTTTTTTTTTTGGCTGCCCTTCCACTTTACCAAACATGATGTTCTAAGAAACGAACTGCAATTTTGGAGCCAAGCTTTGGATTGCAGCCAAGGTCATTTCCTTCAAAACCAGGGACACAAAAATCAATGCTCTTTGGCAGAGCGTAGCACAATACAGATTCTCTGTAGTGTATCACTCTTAATGTCAAGGATGAAATCCACTATTATGAGGCATATGAAGAAATAGGAAAATATGATCTGTACTCAATAGAAAGAGAACGGATGGAGGTTGATGATCTTAATGTTGGAATTTACCCGATAAAGTGTTTCTTTTTAATCAATTGCTATTAAGTCAATTCCAATGTACAGCAACCCTATAGGAGAGACTAGAACTTAATGAAGCAAACTCCACGGCCCCTACAGAATGACCAGTGAGTTTAAACTGCTAATCTTTCCTTATGAATCACACTGGAAGCCAAAAATCCACTGGCAGAGCCTCCACGTGCAGAGTCTTCATGGAACTCACTCGGGTCAGATATGTGGATAGTTTGGTCCTCGGACAAAGTGCGTTAGAAAATGGATGAATGCAAATATTGTTAGCTTAAAACTTCACATCTTATATCTGTATTCCCGTGTGACTCACTTTTAACTTGTTCTCACTGACTGCCAGAGAGTTGATTCTGACTCACAGTGACCATGTAGGACAGAGTAGAACTGCCCTGTGGGTTTCTGAGAATGTAATTCTTTATGGGAGCAGAAAACCTAGCATTTCTCCCTTGGAGAAGATGGTGGTTTTGAACTGCTGATACCTAATGCATCACCACGATGCCAGCAAGGCACCTTTTAAACTTGTTTCAGTATTTATTATGTTTTCTTTTGGATTAAAGTTTTATCTGTGTTTTATCTTGTTGCTGCCGATGGATTTTGTTTGTTTGTTTGTTTGTTTTGGTATAGCTTTCCCTATACGAGAAGAACAAAACAAAACACCAAACTCATTGCAATCGAATCATGTCAACTCATAAATCCAATATAGGTAAATTATAGACAGCAACTAGATTTTAATAGCTACTTAGGGTTACGACAGGGGAGGTTGGGAAGAAAATAACAATGGATACAAGAATGAAGCTGAAAAAAATAAAACATTGTTTGTGCTGATGATGGCATGACTCTTTTAAGTATATCAAATCATTGAATTGTATCATAAACGAAGTATATGTCAATAAAATGGTTAAAAACAACCCAAACTGCTGATCTTTCAGTTAGCAGCCAAGCGCTTAGCCAGACCATCCCAATATTCCTTTAGTCTGTGCTGGGTACTCAGGGGTGTAGAGTTGGTTTTGAAGAGCAAGAGAGCCTGGTCCTATCTTCTGACCCAGGGGCTCATCGGAGATAAGACAATGAGCAACTCTGTTTGAGAGGGTGTTAAGGAAAGCTGTGTTCTTGAGAGAAGAGCCTATTCTGAGCCTGACTGACACATGAAGGGCACATTTGGACAAGTGGTTCATTTATCAAGCAAATATAAATGGAACACTAACCATATGCCAAACATTATTCTAAATGTTGGGTTTATGCCTGTCAACAAAATGGTCCAGCCCTTGACCTACATCCTGAATATGTCCAGGAATTCATGTCAACTGGCATTCTGTCCATCAGGAGGGGTTTCAGGAATGTAGTTTGTGGAAGAGACACAGAAGAAGGGAGGCACTAAGTGGCACAAAAGCCACCTTGTAATAATGACTATGGTTATGAAAGCTGGTGGTGATTGAACACGTGTACAGAGCACTGTGCTATGTGATCTGCACATATTATTTTACTTCATTTCCCAACTCCTCTGTGGGATTGATTGTGGTATCTCTCATTTATGGGCTACCAGATAGCAAACAAGAACCAACTCTGAAATGTAGATCCGCCTGTTTACAAAGGCAGACTTTTCAATCACCTGGCATTGTGGGCTAGGACGCAAGGTGTTGGAAAGTCTAAGAGGGAGAAGACCAGTCTGGCTGGAATAAAACTAGTTCACATAAAGCTTAATTTGCTAATGGCACATTCATTTAACTTTCACCCTTATATAAATTACACACTCATTTGCTATCATCGGTTGCCTTCAGGCTCTCTTCAGGAGGTTGGCCTCTTTTAAATATATATATATATATATATATATATATATATATATATATATATATATATATATATATATATATATATAAAACAAATTTCTGAGCTAGACATAAACTTTGAGTTGGGCTTGTTTTAAAGTAAGTTAGGGCGTGAGGACCTTGGGTCTTTGGAAAATGCACATAAAGTAGTTGGCAGTCTATAATTTAGGGATTAGCAAGGTCAACACCTTGCCCTCTCTTTGTTTATGTCTTTTTCTGTTGATCGCATGAGGGTGTAGAGATCTCAGGGGCTGAGAAAGGACTACATGAAACATAAAAGAGGCCCAAAGTTGGTGATGGTTCAGAACCACTCAGCCTCTGTATCTGCTCCTCTAAAGCTTTCAGTAAACTAATTGATGTTGAGTCAATTTCAGCTTATAACAACTCTCTTGTAGAGACCACAACAGCCTTCTAGACTTCCCAAATAAATCTTTACGGAAGCAGACTCTATAGCTCCCACAGAATGGCTGGTGGGTTCAAAGGACTGCTCTTTCCGTTGCCAAACACTTAACCGCTGCAGTACCAATCAAACCCCAAACAAACTCCCTGCCATCAAGTGGATTCTGACTCACAGCAATCCTATAGGACAGGGTCAAATGACTTTAAATCTTTATGGCCTGTGGTTAGCAGTTCACTGTGCAGCTCACACCACCACCAGGGATCCTCCCATGCCACCTGGATACTTTTATTTTGTCAAGATCGCAGCCCAGAGAACCTCTGGGGAAGCTGTACTCTGGCTCATGGGATCTGTGTTGCCATGACACATAACAACAACTCTCTTTGGATAGCCGTCAGCAGTCTCCTTCCTTTATCTACAAGAAATCTAGATGGAATAAAATGAAAATATTAAAATAATCCAATCAGAGGACTGCCACGGGATAAATGCTACCTAAGAATCTGTAATAACAAAAAAGCCAAAGCAGGGAAAAGATGAGTGGCAGAAGATACAGATGATTCATAGAAAAGGAGCTATAAATGGCCCACCACATGTGGGAGCTACTTTGTGGGGCAAGCAACTTGAGAAATAAAAATTATAATGAAGAGGATAACCATTTTGATATCTAGCAGTGCAGAAAAATTGAACAATGCCCAATATTAGCTCCTAATGGAGAGCAGGTAAGGGCAACGGGAATTTTTTTCCAGTGCTGCTGGAACTGTCAATTGTGTGATAATTGTTGCAAAAGTTGGCATCTGGTGTCAATTTGACTCAACCATGTCCTTCCTCAATGCACGGAGGAGAAGAATATCGAAAGTACCGCGGGCCGCTAAAAGGAAAAACCTATCTGTACTGCCAGAAGTAAGCCTAGAGCTCTCTTTAGAGGGAAGGATGGCAAGACTTTGTCTTACATCTTTGGACATCCTGTTAGGAGACAGCAGTCCCTGCGGAAAGACATCCTGTTTGGTGAAAAGGCAGGGCGACGGAAGAGGGGAAGGCCATCAAGGAGCTGGATTGCTACCGGGGTTGCATCCATGGGCTCAGGCACAGGAATCATTGTGAGGATGGCGCAGACCCAGGCAGTGTTTTGTTCTGTTGTGCATAAAGTCGCTATGGGATGGCAATGGCGGGGCGGAGCGGGAGCCAACTCCATGTCACCTAACAATAACAAGTTTTCTTGCAACAAACACCCTTGCAAGCTGGTATCATAAAACACCTAAAAGCGCGATGATACGATCCAAATGTCCATCAGCAAGGGAGTGCGGAATTAGATGGTGGTGACGTTTTCACAAACTTCATTCAGTCATACAATATTTTCACCCAAAGGGAACAACAGTTACAAAAATTGGACCGACTGTGGAAACATACCATTGCTTGCAAAAAGTAAATAACAAACGAATGCACAGAGTGTGGTTCCAAGGGCACGAAGTTTAAAAACGTAAGACGACACTTGGTGCTATTTAAGGTCAATTCGTGTGGAAAAGTTAAGAAGGAAAGGCAAAGGAATGATAAACAGATGACTTGGCATGGAGAGTAACTGCAAGGAGAGTGGAGATGCTACTGTAAAGGAACCGAGAGTGGGTTCTAAAGTATTCATCTTGTTTCCTCTAAGGAAGCTGCCTTTTCAACTGATTGACTGCTTACATCACATCCCACAACGCTATCTGTCAAACCAGTGAGAGTCATGGCCTAGGCCAAGGTGACACAGACCTGGGCCATGCCCACACTCTTGAAACCATTCATAGTTATTTTACGCACTCACTAATAAGGAGGATAGGTATAATATTTGCACAGTGATCCCTCAACAGATACGCCCATATCCTAATTTCTGGTGTTTGCGCACGTGACCTCATTTGACAAAATAAAAGGATCTTTGCAGATGTAATTTAGTTAAGGATCTCGAGGTGAGACCATCTTGGATTATCTGGTTGGGCCCTAAATCTAAAAAGAGCTTTGAGACACAGCAGAGAAGGCGGCAATGGGAATACTAAGTCAGAGGATAGGATGTGACTGTAAGGCACGGAATACCACAGCTTGCAGGCAGCATCCAGCAGCTAAACGAGAGACACATGGAATAAGTTACCCTTCCAGAGATGTTAGAGGGATCATGGACCTGCTAATAACTTTATTTTGGACTTTTGGCCCCATAACTATGAGAGAACAAATTTCTGTTCTTCTAAGCTGCCCGCTTTGGAGTAATTTTCTCTGAAGACTTAAAAACACAAATCTGATAGGGTGTACCCCAAAATTAACCATTTTAAAGTTGGAAGCAGTAGACCTACTCCAGTATCTGGGGAGCCCTGTTGTCTTTTTATCCATATAAATCTAAACTTTTAATCGTTTCAGATGTTAAGATGATATGCACTTGTGATTACAATAATTTGAACATCACAGAGCAGGATAAAGAAAAAAGTTTTTCCAAAAATATACCAATGGTAGATTAAATTATTGGTCAGCAATAAAAACTCCTTCCTCCCCACTACCTTTATGGGCAGAGTATACATCCTCACACTTGGATTTAGGGCCTTGTCCTATGACCTGCTTTGTGTAATAGACCAAGTGCAACCAAAGAACTTGTGGAATTGAGTTTTCAGTTTGGCTCCTCTGTCATCAGACTTGGAATGGAACCACCCAGCTGAATCCAGTCTAGAAAAGCCAGCCCTCACTCAAACCAGAGATACGTGGTAAATAAGAACAAGATGTCATGGTGTGTCACACAGAAAAAATAAATATCTGGAATTCCACACATAGGGGTGAAACCTCCTATCTAGACAAACTTCCATTTAGGTACTCCAAGTATGTGCAAATTCATAAAAATACATATACTTTTGCAATCTACAACTCACGGCCATGAAAGTGAGTCCGACTCATAGTCCCCCTACAGAGCAGAGGAGAACTCCGTTGTTTTTTCAGAACCGATTTTTTATGGGAGTAAAAAGCATCATCTTTGTCTTATAGGGAAGTTCTTGATATTGAACTGCTGACCTTCTGGTTAATAACCCAACACATAGTCCACTATGCCACCAGGGCTCCTAATATTATAGTAACTGTCCCTGTAACCTAAAAAGTTCTCCCCCTATGTCTTGAGACAGGCTATTTCATAATACTTAAGACATATTTGACATTTAGTTTCTGCAGAGAGATGTTTCTTGGCCAATCATCTCAGGTATTTTAGATTGTATCATAACCATGCAAAAGCTAGATAACAAAGAAGACCGGAGAAGAATGGATGCATTTGATTTATGATGTCACCAAAGAATGGTGAATATACCATGGATGGCCAAAAGAACAAACAGACCTGTCTGGGAAGAAGTACAGCCATCATGACCCTTGGAAGCAAGGATGGCCAGACTTCGCCTCATGTTCTTTGGGCAGGTTGGCAGGAGAGAGCAGCCCCTGACAGGACTTGGCAAAGCAGAGGATCGGCAAAAAAGAGGAAGACCTTTGACAAGAGAGACTGACCCAGTGACTCAGACTGGCATGAGGTTGGTCTGGGACTGGGCAGTGCTTCCTTCAGAGGGTGGCTATGAGCGGTAGTTGACTCAACTCTCCACAAGGAAAACACCACTCTTGAGTTGTCTTCCTCTTTCACTGCTAGTTCTTGATTCTAGTACTTTCTTTGATTCATTCTCTAGTGTTCATGCCTATTTGACATCATATGGTCTCTTTATTTCTCAATTGGATTTTCCCCCTCCTGATCCTCTTGATAGATCATACCATATTTTCTGCCCAACCCCTGTTGTTTGGACGGAATGAATGTCCTGTAAGTATCTGGCGACTAATTGAATGGGAATAAAATGGTGTCAGCGTATCTTGTTGAGGGTCATTCTCTAAAGCAGTGTTTCTCAACCTTCCTAATGTTGTGACCCTTGAATACAGTTCCTCATATCGTGATGATTCCCCCAACTATAAAATTATGTTCGCTTTTACTTCATCACTGTCATTTTGCTCCTGTTATGAATCGGGTGACCCCTGTGAAAGGGTCCCCCTTTGGGGATCAAATGACCCACAGGTTGAGACCTGCTGCTCTATATTACCTTTCCCAGGAGCTGGTCTCTCCTTATAACATGCCAAAAGAACGTGAAATGAAGTTTATCTATCTAAGGAGCATCCTGGCTGTACGTATTCCAAGATCCGTTAGCTTCTTCTGGTAGTCCATGGTTCTTTCAATATTCTTCACCAATACTCTAATTCAAATAATACATGATTTCCCCTGCAGTCTTTCTTATTCATTGTACAACTTTCACTTGCACATGCCATCATGGAAAACATCATGGCGTAGATCAGACAAACCTTAGTTCTCAAAGTAGCATCTTTGCTTTCTAATTCTTCAAAAAGGTACTGTGCTGCAGAGTTTCCCAGTGTGACACATTGTTCGATTTCTTGACCGCTACTTCCATGAACGTTGATTGCGGATCCAAGTAAAATGTCATCTTTCACAACTTCAGCACTTGCTCTGGTAATCACGATGTTGCTTATTGGTCCAGGGGTGAGGAGTTGGGTTTTCTGTACACTGAGTTGTAATGCATACTGAAGGTTGTACGTAGTCTTTTGTTTTCATTAGAATGTGTTTGAAGCTCTCCTCACTTCCAGCAAGCAACATTGTGTTATCTGCCTACGGAAGGTAGTCAGCCTTCCTACAATCCTGGTGCCGAGTTCTTGATCCAATCCAGATTTTCGGGTTATTTAATTTGCATACATATTGAATAAGTATGATAAAAGGATACGATCTTTATGCCCACCTTAAATTTTTTTTAATCTTTTTATTGGGGACTTGTGCAACTCTTATGCCAATCCATCCATCCATCCATCATCATTCTCAAAACATTTGCTTTCTACTTGAGCCCTTGGGATCAGCTCCCCATTTTTTCCCTCCTTCCTCACGAATCCTTGATCATTTAAAAATTATTATTATTACTGTCATATCTTACACCATCTGACATTTCCCTCCACCCACTTTTCTGTTCTCTGTCCCCAAGGGAGGGGGTTATATGTAGATCCTTGTGATCAGTCCCACCTTCCCTCCACCCTCCCTGTATCACCACTCTCATCCCTGGTCCTGAAGAGTTCATCTGTCCTGGACTCCCTGTGCTTCCGGTTCCTATCTGTACCAGTGTACAAAAAGATCATTTTATGGGGTGCTCCATCAGCTCTTATAACAATCCACACATCAATTCTATCAAGCATATTTGTACCATATGTTGCCATCATTATTTTCTAAACATTTACTTTCTATTTGAGCCCTTTGTATTAGTTTGCCTTTTTCCTTTCCCTCCTCCCTCCCACCTTCATAGATCATAAATGATTATTATTTTCATATCTTACACCAACCACTGTCTCCATTCCTACACAGTTTCTGTTGTTCATCCCCCTGGGGTGTGGGGTGTGCTTATGTGTTAGACATTGTGATAGGTTTCCCCCTTCTCACCACCTCCCCCACCTTCCCCCTATACTCCTGGTATCGCTACTCCCATTACTGTTCCTGTATTCAGTGTATCATGAGCTCTTATCTCTTATCTGTACCTGTGTACGAGCTTTGGTCTAGCCTTCAGTGAAAGGCAGGACTGGGGTCATGATAGTGGTGTGTGTTTGGGGGGTGATGAAGCCTTAAGGAAACAGGACTATTCTGTGATTCATTTGTATACTGCACCCTGATTGACTCATCTCTTCCTTGTGACCCTTCTGTGTGTGAGGGAATGTCCCATTTTCTACAGATGGGTTTTGGGTCTCTGTTCTGACCCTCTTCATTCTCAACTCATGGATGGTATTTTCAATGGACTCATATGTACATGAACGTTGTTCTTTGAATAAAGAAGGCTAAAGAAGAATGAAAGCATTTGAATTATGGTGTTGGTGAAGAACATTAAAGTATTATGAACTGCTAAGAGCTTATTAAAAGTACAGTCAGAATGCTCCTTAGAAGCTAGAATGCCTTTGTCTTAGAAGCAAGCCTTTGTGTCCTATATTTGGACATTATCAGGAGAGAGCAGGTTCTAGAGAAGCAGATAAAGCTTAGCAAAGCAGAGAGGCAGTGACAAAAAGGAGTTCCTTTGACAAGATGGATTGATATCGTGGCTGAAGTGCTGGGGATTGACATCACAACAGCTAGACAGTGTTTTGTCACTATTGTGTCAGACCAGTTTGATGGCACTTAACGAGAAGAGACAACAGGACCACATAAACACACACAAACAATAGGGAAGAAGAATATGATGGAAGCAGAGCGTAGCAGGAGATGATTATGAGAGGCAAATACACTTTGGCAGAAATGCTGAATTGGATCGTCATGTTCTGCTGAATGTACAAGCTGTCCGGCTTTGTATCTTCAAGGTAATCTTGTTTGAACTCTGCTTCACACCAGTCATGAGGAGTGTCTTTGATGGACACTCTGGAACTTTATTGAAACGGGTACCATTAGGCAGACACTGTTTTAGACCACTGCTCACTGTGGCCCACAGCGAGCCCTCAACGGGCCACAAGGCAGACCTCATAGGTAGTGGGATTTTTGCCAGGTCTGAAGACTTCAAGGGTGATTTCGATGTCGGCTGGTGGCACTAGAGGACGCAGGGAGAAGCTCTGAAGGATGGAGGTGAAGTACAGAAAGAGTTCCATTTGGGCCAGGGCCTCGCCCAGACAGGCTCTCTTTCCTGTGAACAAAAGGGAGGATAATTGGTTGGCTCCAAATTGCATAAGATAATGGTACAGAAAGGGGTGAGGTCAGGTGTTGGGGTCAGATTACCTCTCATATCCTCAGATGCCCCCAAACCGCATCAGAGGTCACAATAGTGCATACTTAGGAGATGTGTAATTCAGTATGCCTATTTAGAGAACTCATTACTTGGCAAGACTTGTCTTATGGTCAAATTGCTAGATGGACCAAGGGTTTGGGGATGTTCTTGGGAGAGGCCAGGTCAACACAACCTACCAGAGCCAAAAGACACAAAGGCCTCATTCTTCTTGAAACCGCCCTGCTCATCCAAGAAGTGTTGTGGGTAGAAGGTATCTGGGAAGCGAAAGTTCTTGGGGTCTCGATGGGCCATAGAATATATAGGAAGCACTTTGGTGCCCTGAATTGGAGAAGGGAGAGTTAGGGACTATTCCATGTAGTGGAGGAAGGTAGGGATATAGAGAGGAAGAGCAGTACTTAGAGAAGACAGAACAATTGGGGGTGGGGGGATAGTGCAAACCCACCTTGGTCAGAAGGAAGCCTCTAAAATGAGTATCCCGGATGACTTTGTGGGGGACACCCATCGATGAAAAAATGATTAATCTCTGTATCTCATGGATCACGGCGTTTGTGTAGGGCATCTTGACCCTGTCTTTCACACTGGGTGTCCGATGAGTCCCGATCACCTGATTGATCTCTTCATGGACCTTGGCTAGAACAAGTTGGAAACATAGCCCGGGAGGACACAGAGAAATGGGAGTTGGTGTTTGGGTTTTCTCTTTACTTATGAGGCCAAATATAGATGCTAGGAAGGGTCCTGTCTCCAGCAGACAGTGAGTGCCTTCTGAGAGCTCTCACCATGATTGAAGAGGACCTCTTTCTGACTTAACATGTGGCACATCGGTGGTGCCCAAAGACTGCTCATCAGACCCTCGGGAGGAAGACAGTCTGAAACCTGGAATGCCAATATGGGTGTTCAGTTTGAAACCTGAACGCACTCGGTAAGCATGGAAGCCTCAAGAGCTGGACAACAACATCATCTGAGCTGGGTTTTCATAAACCTTTTTTTTTTTTTTTGCAGAAAAAGAAAGAGAAGCAGCCAAGACAGAGAGGAGGCATTGAAGCAAATGGGATAGTAAGAAAAGCTTCTTTGGTGGAGTTGCCTTTGTGTAACTTTCACAAGTAGTGCCTTGGGCAAATCAAGTGATTCTTTTTGCGTCATCTTGAAAGCTGGTACGTTGCTTTTATTAAGATCATCAATATGAAAGGGTTACATCCCCTTCAATGTGCAAGTAACTCTGATTTTGCCTGCCCAGGAAAGGTGTTATGGGTTCAATTGCATGCCTTAAAAAGAGGCATAGAAGTCCCCCTGCCTGGTAGCTGTGAATATGACCTTCTTTGGAAGTAAGTTCTTTGTGGATGTGAGTAGTCAGGTTAGCATGTTGTCATACTGGAACAGGGTGGGCTGTAAGGCAGGCTGGCTGGTGCCCCTACAAGAACAGGAGATGAGACACACAGAAGCACAGAAGGAAGATGTTTAGGTGGTGATGACGTCAGAGATTGGAAATAGGTGCTTAAAACCAATGAATTCCTATTGCTACCAGAAACTTCAAGAAACAAGGATAGGTCTTCCCTTAGAGAAGTGGTCTCCACACTTATGTGGATCATGGTCTCCTTCTCAGAATGAAAGCTCACTCAGCACTTGGCAATGAAAAACTCTTGTTTATCATCCAAGATAAACTGTAGATGCCTGCTTTTGCAATTCCCTACCCTTGATCATCCTAGAAACCGCCAAGGGGCAGTCTCACTTGCTTTTTGGAAAACAAAAAATCCAACCAAACAAAAAACCTGCCCATGAGCCTTCTATGCGAGCAAGACTCTATTGGCACCCTGAATTAGACTTCTGGAACCCAGAAGGGTGAGCGAACAGACCTCTGCTGCTTAATCTACCTAATCTGTGGTATGTTGTTAGGTGAGCACTGTAGGACGAGTATGGAAGGTGTGGGATAAATGGCTTATTGTTCATTATGAAAAAAGACAAATTAGGACACGGGTGGTGAGTCTATAAAACTAAAAAAATCAAATCAGTCTTCCATTATTTCAAAAAATCCTTTTAAACGTTATTAGCAAAGAAAGGGGCTAATTTGGGGGCTATTTCTTGCACATGAACATGAAACCCTCACCTTGGTAGTCCCTCAAACTGGCCAGATAGCCCTTTTGGGAGGTGATTATGAGAGGTAAATACTTCAGAATTTAGATTGAGATTCTACTTAGCTCTGGCACTGTGGTCAGCAGAATAAGGACCACCTGAAATATATACCCCCTAGTCTCCATAACCTGTAAACATTACTTCGATCACAAGTTATTTTTAACAGATGCAATAAAACTGAGGGTCTTCAGATGGTCAGGCTGTTCTAGATTATCGAAGTGGTCCATAATGAAATCATCAATGTCCTTATAAGAAGGATAGAAAGTTAGTGTTAGAGGGATGTTAGAATAAAAACGGAATAAGATTAGGAGAGGGTCACTGCTGGCTTTGGAGATGAGGGAATGGACCATGTGCCCAGGACCTCAGCATTGCAACCCCAGCAGCTGACGAAGGCAAAGAATCTGATTCTCCCCTCTAGCTTCTCACTCAATGAGGGCCCTTTGAGAATTCTGACCTGCAGGACTATATTGTAATCAATCTTGTACTGGTTGGCGGAACTGAGTGTTTGGAAACCAACACAGGCATCAAGT
Organism: Tenrec ecaudatus; assembly: GCF_050624435.1. Classification (NCBI taxonomy): domain Eukaryota; kingdom Metazoa; phylum Chordata; class Mammalia; order Afrosoricida; family Tenrecidae; genus Tenrec; species Tenrec ecaudatus. Next base: position 18,227,325 of record NC_134547.1, read on the forward strand.
ACAGGGTTTAATTAAAGGACCCCCTGTAGCAGAGATTCCAAGATTTCTGTACCCATGATAGCAAGAGGGTCTAAGGTTTGAAGATCCTGTCTTCCTCCTGTTGGGAGCAGGGGCACCAAGGACACACGCGAAGGAGGATGTGTACCTTGTACTTCGGGATGCTTCATGAGCAGCAGGATTCCATACTGGAGAGTGATGCTCACTGTTTCTGTGCCGGCAAAGAAGAGGTCGAAAATGATGGCAATCAGATTCTTGTGGTTGAATTCTGTGTTGGGGTTACTTTCCTCCTAAATGCAAGACAAACAGTAAACAGAATTGCAAGACTTAAAAAATTCCATAACTTATCTTTAAAAGGTCAAGGTTAATACTGTTATGGTTGGTGTCTATCTTGATTTCTAAATAGTAGTAAATCATGTGAGAAAATACTTGCTTGCTTGCCCCCAATCTGTTGAGGAGTGGCTTTATTGTGGCAAGACCCAGGGATTGAGGAAAGCCTGGCAGGAGGGGACAGGTACCTGTTGCTTCTTGATGAGGAAGCAGTCAATGAAATCCTGAGGATTTGAGAGGTCAAAGCATGATTCCTTGATTTTGACCCTAGAGACAATGAAGTCCTTCAGTTCCTCTATCAGATAGTAGCTTCTCTTGTGTCTTCCAGGAAAATATTGCATGATATCCCAATACATATCAGCTAGCTATAGAGGATAGAGCAGACAACCTGTTAATTTTTAGGGCCCACTGGAATTGAGTTAGAATCCCAAAGCTCGGCTAGAATCGAGAGCGAGGTGTGAGACATGGGCATATTGGAGTCTTGGGCAGATTGAGTCATTTGTTCCTGGGTTGTGGAGATAATTAATGAAACCAGGTTTACGCAGGCGTTTAGGTAACTGAGATTTGGGGTAAGGTAGGCAGACAAGGGGTGGTGGGCACCTGTGTCCAGGGTGAGCTGATCTCAATGAAAATCTCCTTTGTCAGCTCCAGTAGTCTTAGGAACTGCTTGTCTTTGTAGTCAAAGCGGTGTCCGAAAAGGATAGAGCAGATGACATTGGACACCGTGCCTCTAATGAAGAAGGTGGTCTTGATGGGTGCGCCTGATGGACAGAATTGTGGCCGTTGTAGAGAATTAGGAAGATCATGAGATGTGGATTTACTGTATTGAAGACTGGCTTAATAGCGTGTGTGCGTCACTTCATAATTTGTGTTTTTAGACTTGATTTGTAAATTCGCACACTGGTTGAATAAACACTTCATTGATTTTCCACGATTCGGTAGAGTGATGCCTTTTAAATTAATTACTATGCCATCACCTGGCATGCTTTATACACTTGAAAATGATATAGGGCCTTGGTAATACTTTTCTTTTATGTGTTTGTCACAGACTTGGGAGGAAAGTACATGTAAGATACATATGGACCAAAAAAGATTGATGGGACGCTTGTTCTAGCGCTCCTCTTGATTCCTTTTGGGCTATTAAATATTGAGGATGATGACCCCAATTATTGCAGCCACTCCACAGAGAGGACCGCATGGCCAGCCCCACTATGGAATATGACGTCCCTCACTGACCCATGGCCCTGCAAGGGAGGGCACTGGAGACACAGTGTGGGAATTGTGGCCAACCCGATCCCAGCACACCGAGACAAAGCACTGGGGGAGTGCAGCGGAACAGCAAGGGAATGGAGTGGCAAGGTCCCCAGGGAATGCTGAAAGTGGACTCTGGGGCCAGGGTGTGATGCCCCAACAAACTGGACTGGAAAACACTCCTAAAGGCCAACAAATGATCCTTGAATTAAATATATATATATATATTTATTTAAGGATAATATATATGTATATATATTATCCTTAAACGTCAGGCTACCTTCGTACAATAGAATGTTGTTGTCTTGTCCATAGATTTTGGGATACCTTTCCCAGAAAAAAATGTACATACTAGTGTATACAAGTTTGAAAAAGATATATGAAGCTATAAGGACATTTAACGGCTCTCATAGATTTTTCAAAGTATCCAGAGTCCCTGTTTTGGGGGGGGTTTTTTAGAAAAAAAATTTCCCTTTTAATTTACTTTTTCTTGGTACTTCCCAGCCTCTGTCTTTTCTCTAAAACTCAGTGGCTTCTGCCCTTACTTTTGGCTGAGGATTGGACTCCTTTTAAAATAAAATCAATTTGTATGTGTCTAGTAAAAGGGCTCAGATATCCACCCTCTCCAAATATGTATCTAACACCAGGGGCTCACAGACTCTCTAAGATCCCTTGAGATGCAGATGCCCTTGAGAGGAATGTCATAAAAAGTCTTTCCTGTTCATGTTTAACATCGAACCTACCTGGGGAGAAAAAATCTGTGAATCCTAAACCCATATTATAACAATCCACTCCCCTTAAATGATTCCTCCCACCATGGCTTGTCTTTCCCCGGCTGAGCTCAGTCGCCATACCATTAGTCTTCCGTAATGTCTCCATTAAGTATCCAGCCTCTTCCTGGATCCGCTCCTCAATGCTTCGCTTTCCCATCCCAAAGTCCTGGAGGACAGCCAGGGAGAAGCGGCGCAGAGTCCTCCATCGTTCTCCGTTGGCCATAGAGACACCTGTCAGGATCTCAGCGTCAGGCCATTGCCTGGCCTCCCTTTCTATTTCCCTATTCTGTGTTGGGCCGTAAGAAGGATGTGGTCTCTGGGGCTACCTTCCTAATGTCTCAGACAGGTTAGAAGACCAAGGTGCCCACTCTCTGGGACATGAAAGGGAATCAGACTAGAAAGAACTAGGAGATACTCTGAAGATACCCAGTGACAGGGATCTGGACAAATAATTGGCGGCTGCATCAGGAGAATAAGGCAGCGATGGACAGAATGTCACAGGGAGCACTGCTTTGTCTCTATCCTTCTTGTGTTCTCTAGACGTACACCGATGCATACACACGGCTCAGGCCTGCCTATTAAGGTACATACACAAAAGTGGGGTCATTCAGTTAGATGTGTTTAGAGTTTCCCAACTTATATTCTCATGGATCCTTCTTGTCTTGCACTTCCTTTTCTCTCCATTGCTCCTTCCTCTCAATCTCCCACAACCCAAACAGCTCCCTTCCCCCATCCAGCACCTTGCTGCCTCACTAAAAAAAAAACAGCATGTAGAGATTTCAAGATGTGCACGAATATTCGGAAAGTGGAAGAAGTATCAGGCAGGAAGAATTTTGGATAAAAGGGAGAGTTTATGGCTGGATTTAGGTGTTTATGGAAGAATAAAGCAGTCACAAAAGGGTGAAGTGTTAGTATGTCATTATTTGTGAGCTGAATGGGTAACGAATTGGAAAGGTTAACAAGCAAATGAATGAATTCATGGAAGGATAGTTAAATGAGAAGATAAGTGGAAGGTCATGCCTAGATGTATAGATACTTGGACAGCAATAATAATGGATGAGTGGATCTTTGGGTGGGAGTTTGAGTCAAGTATACAGTGAAAGCCAAGCTATCTTAAGAGAAGTATGTATGTATGTACGTATGTATGTGGATTGATAGAATGAAGGCTTTGCAGCCCTTTAATGTTGAAGGGTAGGTGTAACTAGACATGCCTGAGTAACTATCAATGCATGCATGAACCTGGGGAATGCAGGATTTTATGTGTTGAACACATGTTTTGGAAAAACATGAGGGAACTTGAGTTGATACACAAGGAAAATCATTTCTCTATAAACAGGTAGGCCAGCTGTAACACAGCAGGCACTCTGGAGCCAACACATTGCGTCTAAATGCTGGTCTTGCTACCCCCTCACAAGGTGATCATTCCTGAAAGTTTTTATCTGTGACGACTGATTTTAGGTTAACTTGAATTTGGAGGAATGTGTAAGGTTAGAGTCCAACCTGTTAATCGCGTCAAAGGCTGATGATGCCTCTTTGGGGGAGGGGTGTGTGGCCTTTTCTACAAGACTGAGAGTGAGAATTTCTCCATCCTTTTTCTTTCTGCCCCTCTGTTTGCTGAGATGCTGTGTGCCTTCAGGGGCAGCTCCAAGTGTGATGTTGGCCCTGGGCGCCGAGCTGGGAGCTGTTGGCATCCTGCCACGTTTCCACCGACTTTGGATGCATGCAATGCTGCACCTGCTCGCCTGTGATCCCCCTGCATCCTGTTTCGCTTTTCTGTGCCATTGGCCTTTGGCTACATGCGTCCGTAGAGGGCCCCTCCAACAATTGGACTTATGGACTTGAATAGTACTGGGATGCCTTCTTGATGTGAAGTTCTTTCTTAAACATGTACGAGCGTCAATCGTTTGGTTTATCTAGACAACCCAGCCTGACACACTTGGTGCCGTGGAGTGTGCTAGAGACACAAAACAGGAAGCTGGGGAGTGGAGGTGTGGCAGTTGGGTCGAGTTGCATTTTCTTTGTCCTTTGGCTAGTCAGAGGAGGTCCTAGTATGGCCACATAGTTCACTCATTTGTTTCTGGAAATGACATGGGAAGTGAAACTTTGGATTCCTAGGAACTGCCTCTGGTGACTCCGCTCTGAAATGGATGTTAAGTTGCAGGTCAGGGGCGTCCTGGCGCTCATAGACTTTCCTGAGGCGACTTACTCACAATGCATCCTAGAGTCGGACCTGCGGACTCGTCCCCTCGTTAGGAGCCCAGAGTCACACGCATATGAGTGGGGTGACCTAAAGCAGCGGTACTCACCCTCTGGGTCAAGGCCCCTTTGGGCGTCAAATGACCCTTTCACAGGGGCCACTCGATTCATTACAGTAGCAAAATGACAGTGATGAAAATCATTTTCTGAGAATAAAATTAGAAAATAATTTTATGGTTGGGGTGTGACCACTACACGAGGAACTGTATAAAAAGGTTGCGGCATTAGTAAGGTTGAGAACCACTGGCCTAGATAAATAATGGATTGAATCTGAGTGTTTTCACAAGAATTGTGTTCAGGATCTGGCTGAACTAGGATTATACCAATTTTTCCTACCTACTGTTATTGACATAATGTGTGATAGAAATAAATATTGTAAAATTATTTTTAGAAAGAGCCGATAAGCCGACTGTCTTCAGCCTTTACAATTGGATCTTTGTAAGGGGTCATTAGGAGTTTCCTGGAGGAAATGGACTTTTGTATGAAGCCAAAGTAGAAGGCTTAGGAAAGGTAAGCCCCATCCAGTGACTTGTGTGTCAGGATATTTGCTTTTGAAAATCATGCCACTGGAACGATTGGGAGCCTGAAGGGGGAAAAAAGGTGGCTTTGGTAAGCAGTTTGCCCGTGGATGCACCTGGGCTGCAAAGTTAAAGGGAGTCTGTAGACAACCTGAAATGCTAGTTGACTACCTGGATTCATTCTCTTGAGTGGGACCAGGGGACACACAGCAATGAAGAGATGGGTTGAGTCTGGCCACTGTTGTATGGGCCTGGTTCCCAAGGATGAGAGGAGATACGCAAGTGGGCTGACTGCTTTGTAAGGAATCTTACAACCATGACCTGACCTAGCTCATGGGGCACGGTTTGTTGAGAATGCATGAAAGGATCAGAGGTCTGAAATTGGTGGGTGTTGGGTGGGAGTTGTGTGGGGGGCTCCTTAGCTTGCTACAGCACCCATAGGCCTAGCCTGGGATGAGTAGGACTGAGATGACCAGAACTGGCCCAGATGAAGAAGAAAGCATTTGACCCTGTGAGCTGATGATGCATATTGCTTGCTGACTTGATAGAGAAACTTGATGGATTTGACCTGTTCTCATGAATGCAGACACACACGATTCCAATTGCAATGAACATTGTTCACAATTGTTCACATCAGAGAACATGCTTGTCTCCTCAGAGCACTGAATTGTTAGAAACAGACATTTTAGAAATTGGATACCCCAAATCAGCCTGGGGGGGGGTGGGTTGGGAGGGGAGAGGAGATAAAGGGATGGAGTAGCTGGTTCACAACATTCGTGGATGTGGAAAGTGTTGATAGGATTATAGTATTCAGGTGTAGGGTTCATAAGACTGTCATTGTTAGGCATAGAATATTTTAGGTTAGCTCACTTATAGAAGGTTTAAATGGTGCTGGTGTGTTTCAGTTGCGCACATTTTCACTGTCTCATGTTAAGTGAAAATAAAATCGTATTATTGTCTTTGGTGATTATGTGCAGTTAAAGAGTTTCATAAAAAGCATCAAGTTGTCAAGGGGTTGTCTCTGGCATTTGATTTTATGTCAACTTGCACTTGTATAGGTGTGGAATCTAGCCTGTCAATTAGGTCACAGCCTGATGATGCTTCCTTGGGGGGGTGGCCTTTTCACAAGAGAAGCTGTGAGAACTTCTCCCTCCTTACTTGCGTCTCACCTTGCTCCTTGCTAGGACTATGTAGCTGCCTTCAAGAATGGCACCACTGGGCTGCTGACCCTAGGAGTCAACCTCTGAGCTGCCCGAGCTCCGACACGTGCCTACTGACCTTGGTCTCCCCGAACCCTGCTTTACCTTTCGGTGTCATTGGCTTTCAGGTAAGTACACCTCAGAGATTTCTGGCTAGCATCAGACCCGTGGACTTGAGTTAGACTGGGTTGGGATGATATATGGATATTAAGTCACTTATTACATATATCATGAATGTCACTGTTTTGTTTTTTTTTTCTCTAGCTAAACCAGCTTTACACAGTTTCTTTATTTGAAAATATAGTTCAACATCAATAGTTCTATTGGAGAGTCAGTGTAATTACAGAGGGGGAGTTCTTATCAAAGAACCTGGGACATCGGAAGGGACATTATAAACCTGCCTATTGTTATTATTTTGTTGTTACATACCATGACCTTTGCTGCTCTTACTCAGGGAAGGCATTTCTCCACGGCCACTGAAATTATCTGCTTGGCCTATAAAGGCCTCCTTCACTGCGTCATAGTCACATAAAACAACCACTGGCTTGGGCCCCATGTACACAGTGAACACCGGTCCATATTTCTCCTTGAGCTGAGAGTGGAGGCGAGAAGAAGAGAAGGATGCTGGTCAGAGATTAGGCCAATCAAGGATTGTAGGAGTGGTGATTTCAGGGGAGACCGGTGAAGATAAAAAGAACCAAGAGAGGACACTGGATTTGAAACGACTATTGAGGAAAAAAACACAGAAGCTCGGTGTCCTGTGATCCATAGAGGCCTGGTGTCATCACCTCCATTCTTAATTCTCTGATCTGTGAAACAGTGGATCTGGATTCGATGAACGCCAAATTCCATTCTCTGTCTGCAATATGACATTTCAGAAATCCCAAGACTTCAAGATCTCGAGGCTCTGAGTTGTAAGCAGTTTCAATGTAAGTGCCTTTGTGATTAAGAATTTACGGGACTATGATTCCCAAATTTTCATCATTAGTATGTGGAGTTCCAATATACCAGAAATTGGTGCTACTAGTATTTTCAGATTACAGCATAATAACTTTCAGAAGTGGATATTATAGGGCTTAAAATTGGGAATGGCGCATGACAGCATTGTACTCTTTCCCCATACTTATTTTATCTTTAGGCTGAGCATGTAATCTAAACAACTAGACTATATGAAGACATTTGAGCTGTCAGGATAGGGGGAAAAGCTCCTGAACAACCTACAACACACACGTGACACAACCTTGCTTGCTGAAAGGGCATAGGACTCGAAGCACTTACTCATGCAACAACTACAGCCTTCAGGGTGGGCTATACAACTCAGTGTAATGACAGCCCAAATCCTCACATGTGCGGCAGTCGCGGACTTATGTTAAACAGAGATTTGACTGAAGCTGTCAAAGCTTCCATCGTACTTGGATCTACGGTCAGCGGCCATCAGAGCAGAAGGCTGTGAATCAAATGACACAGCACATTGAGGAAATTGATCTCTCGGATGTGGTGAGGGGAGCCAGGGTGTCACTTGGCTTCATAGGCATGGCGAAAGCCTGATAGACACTAAGCAAGAGCCAATGCGTTTATTTGCATTGTGTCATTGATGAAGAAGACTGAATGATTGCCCACTGCTAGAAGAAAAATCGCATCTCTCTTCGGGGAGGCCCAGGCAGAATACTCTTTAGAAATGCGGATTGTGAGACTGTCTGACATTCTTTGGTGATGTTATGAGGACAGGCCAGTCTCCACAAAGTGAATCATGCTTGGTGAATTAGAGGCTCAGCCAAAAAGGGGCAACTTCAGGGAAATGTATCAACACAGTGGCTGCAACGATGGGCTAAAACAGGACACGCTTGATAGAGACCCTAGGCCAACACACAGCAGTGCCCAGGCAGCGACAACCATGTTCTTCTCTGCCCAAGGGGAGGGAAACAGACTCACCTTCTGGAAAGATTGATAGGTGTCAGTTATGCTGACTTGCAGCAAGTTTCCCAGGAAGGGCAGTGGTGTGGGTCCCGGGGGCAGCTGGCTCCTCTTTTTGACCCATGTCAAGGCAATGAGGACAAGGAGGCCAGACAAGCAGAGAGTCTGAAAGACTGTGAAGAGCCCCACCAGCTCCATAGTGCCTGACCAATGACCTCTGTCCAAGACTCCAGATGCTGCCTAAATAGATTTGGGAAGGCCAGCTGGTGCAGAAATCTAAATATTTGGAATTGAGTTATCAGATCTGGTTGACGTGAGGAAAGTAATTGCTTCATCTGACTGTGTTTATATAACTTTCTACCCTTTCCTGTATTAAAAGTGAAATCCATTCCCTCTAAAAAATCCCTGGTGTCACTCATTTTCATTTTATTTTTCACCCCTCAGTTCTTGCATAGATCAGTCTCTGGTTCCAACTCTCTTTTGTGCACAAGAGGCACCTGGACGTCATGCTCCGCTGTTGTGTGGGGCAGTGGGACCCTCTAGGCTCTGGCTGCCGCCCTGTCCTTTGGCCCTTGGGTGAGCCACTGATCCTTGGAGGGCCTCCCGATTCCATTTGTCCAGAGAAAAACCTCATGCTTATGGTTGAGGACGTATTGGTGCCTTCACTCTAGCACCTCTGCCCAGACCATGAGAACAGGCCTAGGCTCACCCACTCCCCACGAGGGTGAGACGTGTGCACAGAGTCACCCAGCGAGGAGTCGCGTGGAGAAGCCAACCCTTGCCACTCCACAGAGCTGTCCCTGCAGCACATGCACACTGATGAGAAGATGGGGCCCGTTACCCAGCAAATGTAGGTGAGGCAACCACTATGGTCTCCACAGACACTTAAAAATTCTTGCTCAGTAGACTCCCTTCCAGATTTTTCTGAACCAACACACGCATAGTTCATTTAAGGATGTGCTGGGGTCTGCCGGATAATGATGCTGGGCGGCTGGAAGCACCATGTGGCCACAGGAGGCAGCCCAGACCTTGAGTCCAGCCTGGTCCCAGGTGTCCAGGCTCCCAGCCTTCAACTCCCCTGAGCCGTTTGAGGAGTCCTCCCCCTCCAGCCCAGGACCCCTTCCTCACCTGGGCCCTTTGAGGGACAGACAGGGGTGTCTCCAGCTCTCCTGCCAATGGACAGTGGAGACTCAGTGGTGGTGACGTACATAAACATGCTCGGTCAGGCTCAGCTCACGAGCAGAGAAGACAGCCACCCCAAGTAGAATTTTGGTGGCAGTGTCCCGGGTGTCCAGATGCCAGCGGCCAAGAAAGACAAGGCAGGACAGTTGTACCTCCCGTCAAGTTGGCCACTGCATTCCAGGGAAGGGGCGCCCTGCAGGAAAGAGAGCAAAGCCTCCACACCTGGGACCCAGCCCGGCTGGACCTGCAGCCTCTGAGAGCTATCAGATGGCTCACTCACACCAGGCCTCTGTCTCCCCCTCCTGTCTCAGAAGTGCCCGAAGCTCTTCCCTCCCCACCAGCTATGCAGCCTTCTCTGTGGCTGTCACCCTGACTCCAACCTAGCCTGGGGTCCTAGGACACTGGAAATCCCTGCCCCAACCTCCACCTCAAGTGCCCCACATGCCAGCAGCCCTGCTTAGGCCTGTGAGCACCTCCTTCGGTCAGAAGATGATATTCCAGATCAGTGGTCTCAATGGGGGGAACTTAAAACAAACTCAGAGGATGAGGGTGACAGACCCTCCCTGTCACCCCAGGCCCTGTCTTCACCACTCAGGACCCTGTTCCCACTTATCCCCTGCAGAGGCAGACCCTTGGCCCTCTGAGGACCCAACCATCCTATGTCCCCTGTATGTATTGTGTGTGTGTGTGTGTGTGTGTTGGAGTGTGGCCCAGCCTGTCGCCCAGAGGCATTCTGTGTGGTCCTCCTATACCTGTGGGGCCCACTTCACACATTCTCTGGGCCCCAGCCACTGTGGTGGGTTCTTCTGGGCACCGTAGCTGGTCCCTAAGTACCTCTCCTAGTTGGTCTTTCTGTCCACTTCCCTCCACTATACACCTGCTAAAGCTCCCCGAGGACCTCACCCCCTTCGCTGCCAGAAACCCACTCAACCCAAAAGGCAGGACCCCAAGCCCGGCACCTGCTGGTTAGTGTGACATCCAGCCTGGGACCTACTTTGCTGCTCAGAGGCCCTCTGGGCCAGGTTGGGATATTCCTGAAGCACTTGGAGGACGATTCCCCTTCCTCTGGAGGGCCCACCAACACCCAAAGCTGAGTATCTAAAGGCCCGGCCAGCCTGCTTCCAGTCAATGTTCCATCTCCTATTCAGAGGCTCCTGTGGATGAGACCCCACAGGTAGGTTTAAGACTAAAATCTCCTCCCACAGAGGCCCCGTGGGGCTGTGTGGCTCCTAGAAGTGGCAGAAGACTCCGATGGCAGGGAATTCCTGGGCAATTCCATGCAGCAGGTGCTGAGTGCCCAGAGGGATGGGAGCTAGGGCGGCTGCAAAGGATCTACAGCACTGGCTTCCGGCTGCCTCTTCCCTGGGCTTCCCAGGCAAGTGGATGCCACATTATCCTGCTTATTGGGAGCTGGAGTCTAGGTCCCCTTCAGCCAGCCAGGATGTCTCCCAGGTCGCCAAAGGGAGGAGCTGTGATGGGAAGGGGTTTCTCTTGGGGCCAGACAACTTTGGGTATGTTTCCTAGTTAAAAAAATTTTTTTTCCTGGTTAAACACAAACACGTCCATAAGTAAATATTGGCAATTACTCTTTCCCCGGATGGCAATCCGTGCTAGGATCCTTCATGACGTCGAAGCTCCTTGAGGTGGAATAGCTTTGGCACTCTCACCTTGTCACCAGTCTCAGGAGTCCTCCCCTTCCCCTATGCAGTGGTTCCCAGCCTTCCTCACGCCACGACCCTCTCATACAGTTCCTCCTGTGCTGGTGACCCCCCAGCCCTCACATCACATTATTTTCGTTTCTACTTCATCACTGTCATTGTGCTACAGTTATGAATTGGGCGACCCCTGTGAAAGGGTCGCGACCCGCAGGTTGAGAACCGCTGGTCTATTGGCAGTTTCGATGTATTCCATTTCTTTGCTTGACTCCCCCTTCCCCCCCCCCAGCCTTCATTCGTATTTGAATCCTCAGGTTCCTTGACAGTGGTGAGGGTTCACTTCCTGCCCTCCGCCCCCTTGCTGACAGGTAGCGTCTTGACTGCTGGATGCCCGGGAGTCATTTTGCCGGAACAGAGAAGTGTGCAGTTAGAGGGCCTTACAGACTGTAGTCTCTTTGACTCCTTACCTGGAAGAATGGGTTTTGATTAAACGTCCCCCTCTGTTCCTAGTTCCGGAATCTTCCCCTTGTCAAAATATTTTCTATAACTCTTGGTAAAGGAGGAAAAGCAAAAGGAGGACATTTGTCATAGTATTTTGACTCCCACACCAGTGGCGAGTTTCCTGATGCTAATAGTACGATGACGACAGGCCCACAGAGGGGACACTGCTATCCCCAAGGTGAGACAGGGATAGGAGTTATACCCTCATAAAAAGCTTCATTTCAGGTGACATGGCCTTTGTCCCAGTGAACAGAGGACAGCTTCTCGGTGTCACAGCATGGTTGAGTAAACCGACTGTCTCGGCAGCAGAAGCAAAGTCCAGCATCAGTGACAGAGTCATGCTTTCCAGGAATGGGAGTGAGAGGCAGAGGTGACTGCAGACCGCGCAGTTGGTCTTACTGTGGTCACGATGCCATGACTCTGCGCAATTTCCCAAGCCCATGAAATGGCACGTCAAGAGATGAATTTTATTGTAAGATGTTTGGAAATGTTTGAAAACTTTAAAATGTGTGGCTCAGGGTATTTTTAGTGGACAATCGTGGCTCTAGAAGAAATGTGGCAAGGGGTCAGTGCTCACTGGTACCATGGTTTCTTCGGAGACACAGCAAGATACAATGAATTTCAGAGCACATCTTCTCTCCTTTTTCTTTACCAGTCTTGTTGGCATAGGATGCACACACCAGACAGTTCAATAGTTCAATCACATTAAGAAGAATTGTGTAATTATCACCACAATCCAATTTAGACCATTTTTTCTTGTACTTTTTGCTATTAGATTCCCATCACCACAACCTCTCCTGCCATACCCACAAGAAACTATTAATTCAGTTACTGTCTCTGCAGATTTACCTCTCCTGGATTTCATATCCAGAAAAACATACTAAAGATAACCCATCACTCCTTATATCTCCACAGGGAAAGCGGGACCAGACTTCAACCCGGTGCTCCAAGATGTGAATGCAACACGCCAGCATGGAGCAGGGAATCAGTGGAAAGGTTTGAAGGGCCGGCCTCAATACCAACTACGTGGACACCTGCCCCTCCCACCAGAAGAATTTATTTCAGAGGACAGCCCTGAAGCTTCAGCTCACGGAGAGGGACATGTCTGATCAGAGCACACAAGAACAAATGAAGAGGGAGGAAGATAAAGTGGAGCACATCCTGACCCACCAAGCCTTGAAGACAATATTCCTACTCGGAACAGTCAATCCACAGAGAAGATCACATGGCCGGCCCCACTATGGGACATGACATCCCTCACTGACCCATAGCCCTACAGGGGACAACACTGGAGATGCAGTGTGGGAACTGTGCCCAATCTGATCCCATCACACTGAGGCAAAACACTAAGGGTGTGCAACAGACAGCAAGGGGAACAGAGCAACAAAGTCCCCAGGGAATACCAAAAACAGACTTTGGGACCAGTGGCACCCTATCAGACTCAACCGGAAAACACAATGCAAATAAACGCATTTACTTGTTCACCCGCTTTGGCTTCAGCATTTGTGTCAGGAGGGTGAACATCAGAGTGCCAATTTAATAGAAGAAAGTATTCATGCATTGAGGGAGTGCTTGAGTAGAGGCCCAAGGTCCTTCCGCCACCTTATTACTAAACCTATAAATGTAGACACATAGATCTATTTCCCCATCTTCATATATATATATATTTGCCTGTACATGTCTCTGTCTAGACCTCTATAAATGCCCTTTGCTTCCTAGCTCTTTGCTCTCTTTCCCTTGACTTTCCTCCTGCCCCACTATCATGCTCCATCCCCACCTGGGTAATAGCTATACCTCTTGTTTATGTTACCTTACCCTTGATCATTCCCTACCAGTCCTGCCACTCCCCCTCACCACCAATTTGGGTCCCATGTTGCTCCCTTGTTCCTGGGTTAGTTAACACCACTTCCTTAACCCCCACCTCCCCCTATCCCAAGTCACCCTGGAACTGTCAGTCCCGTTGTTTTTCCTCCCATTGTTTTTCATCCAATTTATCTTATTTAGACAGACCTGTGGAGATAATAACATGCACAAAAACAAGACAGAGGAAAACAAAGCAACAGTATACAACAAAACAACAACAAACCACTGACAAAGAGCAAAACAAAACACACCAAGAAAGAAAAGCTTGTAATTAGTTCAAGGATCGTTTGTTGGCCCTTAGGAGTGTTTTCCAGTCCAGTCTGTTGGGGCACCACGCCCTGGCCCCAAAGGCCACTTTCAGCATGCCCTGGGGACCTTGCCGCTCCATTCCCTGACTGTTCTGCTGCACTACCCCAGTGCTTTGCCTCCCTGTGGTGAGATCAGGTCAGGCGCAATTCCCACACTGTGTCTCTGGTGCTGTCCCCTGTAGCGCCATGGGTCAGTGAGGGGCATCATCTCATAGTGGGGCCAGCCATGTTGTACTCTCTGTGGACTGGCTCCTCTAATCAGGAACATCATCCTCACGGCCTGGTGGGCCAGGCTGTGCTCCACTCTCTCCTCCTCCCCATTCATCTGCTCCCATGTGCTCTGCTCAGATATGTCCATCTCCCGGAGCTGCAGAATCAATGTTGTCCTTTGAAACAAATTCTTCTGGGGGGAGGGGCAGGAATCCACTTAATTTTTGGTACTGGGGCCAGCCTCCCAGACCTCTCCACTGGTTCCTCCTACTTCATGCCGGAATGTTGCATTCACACCTTGTGGCACTGGGTTGAAGTCTGGTCCCTCTTTCCCTGTGGAGATATAAACAATACCCTCCCCTTGGGTGGGTTAGTGCCCCATGCCCCCACTACCCTTTTCTTCCTTGTATTCATCCTTTTATTTTCCTTTCCCCACCTCCTCCCCAGTTGTCTACCATGTGCATCCCTGGTTTTGATCTGGTCTCTGCCATACTACACAGTCTTCACCCCAAAAATGTTTGTATACAGTAGCTTTTTTCCCTATGCCCCTTTTGCATTTTTTTAATTTTTTTTTTTTGGTTTTTTGTTTTGTTTTGTTTTGTTTTGCTTTTTTTTTTAAATACTTACCTCAGCGGGTTCATGTTGTACTTGTCCTTTTGTGCCTGACTTACTTCGCTTAGCATGATTTCCTCCAGTTCTTCCCATGCCGCTATGTGCTTCTTACGTTCATCACTGCTTTTTAGTGATGCGTAGTACTCCATTGTATATATATACCACAGTTTTTTAATCCAATCATCAGTTGATGGAAATTTGGGTTGCTTCCAGCTCCTTGCAACTGTGAACTGTGCCGCAATGAACATTGGAGCACAGATGTCTGGTCTTGGTTTGTTTCTTGCCTCTTCTGGGTATATGCCCAGTAGGGGGATTGCTGGGTCATGTGGTAACTCTATTTCCATCTGTTTTAGGTATCGCCAGATTGATTTCCATAGTGGCTGTACATACTTACAGGCCCACCAGCAGTAGATGAGAGTTCCTGTCTCCCCACAGCCCCTCCAACTTGTTGCTTCCTGATTTTTTGAATTGGACTACCTTTGAGGGTATCCGGTGGTACCTCATTGTTGTTTTAATTTGCATTTCTCTTACGGCTAAAGATCGGGAACATTTTCTCATATGTTTATTGGCCATTCGGATTTCTGCCCCTGTGAAACTTCTGTTCAAGTCCTTTGCCCACCTCTCAAGTGGGCTAATGGTTTTTTTCTTTTTGGAAGCTAGTTGAGTATTATAGATTTTAGTAATAAGGCCTTTGTCTGATGTGTCATTGCTAAAGATGTTTTCCCAGTCTGTGGACTCTCTTATTATACTCTTAGTGAATTCTTTTGATGTACACAAGTGTTTTATCTTCAGTATATCCCATTTGTCAATTTGTGCCTCCTCTGTGTGTGTGTCCTTCCCTATTTCTGATAGCCTATGTATTCCCTGTGCCAAAGTTCTCAAGTTGGTCCCAATTCCCTCATTGATGGCCCTCATAGTTTGGGGTTTAACTTCAAGGCCTGTGATCCACCTTGAGTTTACTCTTGTGCATGGAGTGCGATAAGGGTCTTGCTTCATTTTCTGCATGTAAATATCCATTTTTTCCAGACCACTTGTTAAAGAGGGCATCTGCTTCCCATTTGATATTTTTGGGGCCCTTGTCAAAGATCAGCTGTGTGTATGCTGATGCTTTTATTTCTGGGTTTTCAGTTCTTTTCCATTGGTCTGACTATCTGTCATTGTACCAATACCATGCAGTTTTGAGAACTGTGGCTGTATAGTATGTGCCATAGTCAGGTAAAGCAAGCCCTCCCACGGTGTCCTTCTTGAGGAGTTCTCTGCTAATTCTGGGCTTCTTCCCTCTCCATATGAAGTTGGTAATCAGTTTTTCCATTTCTTTGAAGAAAGATGATGGTAATTGTATTGGGATGGCATTAAACTTATATAGCGCTTTTGGCAGAACTGACATCCTAACTAGATTGAGTCTTCCAATCCAAGAGCATGGGATATTCTTCCATTTGTTGAAGTCGCTCTTGGTTTCTTGTAATAGTGTTCTATAGTTTTCCCTGTATAGATCTTTTGTTTTTTCAGTCAGGTATATCCCTAGATATTTCAATTTGTATTTGGCTATTGTGAAGGGTATCGCCTTTTTGATCTCTTCTTCTGTGGTCTTCTCTGATGTGCATAACTGTCCGATGGATTTCTGTTTGTTGAACTTGTATTTTGCCACTCTGCCAGACTCCTCTATTGCTTCCCTTGTGGAACTTTTGGGATTTTCTATATATAAAATCATATCATCTGCAAATAACGATAATTTCACCTTTTCCTTCCCCAGACAAATACCTTTGATGTCTCTTCTGTGCCTTATGCTGTTAGCTAAAACCTCCAGCACGATATTAAATAGGAGTGGGGACAAGGGGCATCCTTGTCTGGTCCCCTTTTTCAGTGGGATTGTGTTAGTCTTTTCTCCATTGACTACCACGTTGGCTGTTGGTTTTTCATATATAGCTTGTATTGTCTTGAGGAACTTTCCTTCCATTCCTATCTTCGCAAGTGTCTTAAACAGGAATTGGTGTTGGATGTTGTCGAATGCTTTTTCTGCATCTATTGATACTATCATGTGGTTCTTATAGTTTTTCATGTCAATATGATGATAATACTGATGGTATTTCATATGTTGTATCATCCCCGCATCCCTGGTATGAATCCCACTTCGTCGTGGTGAATTATTTGTTTTATATACTTTTGTATTCTGTTGGCTAGTATTCTGTTAAAGATTTTTGCATTAATGTTCATTAGGGATATTGGTCTGTAGTTCTAGTTCTTGTGGGATCCTTGCCCGGTTTGGGTATCAGAGTTATACTAGCTTCATAGAAGGAGTTCGGGAGTTTGCCATCTTTTTCTATGTTCTGGAAAAGTTTGTGTAGGATTGGTGTTAGTTCTTCCCTGCTTGGTAGAATTCTCCAGTGTAGCCATCTGGTCCAGGGGATTTTTTTGTTGGTAATCCCTTGATAACATTTTCTATTCCTTCTATTGCTATGGGTCTGTTGAGATTCTTGACGTCCACCAGGGATAGTCTAGTGAGGTATTGTTTTTCCAGGAATTTGTCCATGTCTTCCAAATTGTTGAATTCATTGGAGTACAATCCTTCATAGTACTGTGTAACTATCCTTTTGATTTCATTAGGGTCTGTTGTAATGACCTCTCTTTCATCCCTTATTCTTGCTATTGAAATTTGTTCTCTCCTTTCTTTGGTTAGGTTTGCCAATGGTCTATCGATCCTGTTTATCCTTTCAAAGAATCAACTTTTAGCAATGTTAATTTTTCCATAGTTTTCTTATTTTCCCTCTCCTGGATCTCAGCCCTGATTTTTATAATTTCTTTTCTTTTGCTATTAGTAGGATTGTCCTGCTGACTCTGCTCTAGTTTTTGTAAATTTTGTCCAGCGTATCAATCATGAGTCTCTTTCTTTCTCAGGTGTGCATGTATTGCTATGAAACTTCCTCCGATGAGTGCCTTTGCTGTGTCCCTTAAGTTTTGGTACGTCGTATGCTCATTTTCGTTGGTTTCTAGAAATTTCCTAATTTCATCTCTGATCTGCGCCAGTACGCACTCCTTTTGCAGTAGAGTTATTCGTCCTCCAGTTATTTGCTCTCATTTTCTTTGTCTTCCTTTTGTTGATTTCCAGTCTTATGGCACAGTGGTCAGAGCGAGGTCTGTATTATTTCAATGTACTTAAATTTATGTAGATTTGCCTTATGCCCCAGCATGTGGTCTATCTTCGAATATGTGCCATGGGGATTTGAAAAGAAAGTGAAATTTTTTATATTTGGATGAAAAGCTCTGTAAATATGTATCAGGTCAAATTGTCTAATTGTAGAGTTTAGGTCTCTAGTCTCCTTGTTGAATTTTTTTCCCTGTGTTCTATCTTTCTCAGTGAGTGGTGTGTTGAAGTCACCCACTATAATTGTCGAGTCTGTGATTTCTTTCTTAATCTTTTGGAGTGTTTGGTTGACGTATTGAGCTGGTCTCTCATTCGGGGAATATGTTTACAATGCTTAGTGGTTCATTATCTATGATTCCCTTGAGCATTATATAGTGTCCCTCCTTATCTCTTTTTATGGTTTGCACTTTGAGGTCAATTTTATCCGAGATTAGGATCGCAACCACTGCTTTTTTTGTATTGCTGTTTTCTTGGTAGGTCCTTCTCCAGCCTTTGATTCTCAGCCTATTTTTGTCTGTAGCCTTGAGATGTGTCTCCTGTAGGCAGCAGATTGATGGGTTGTGTTTTGTAAGCCAGTCTCCGCCTTTTAATGCCTGAGTTCAGGCCATTGAAGGGTTAGTATCTCCATCTGCGGACTCTGTGATGTCATCTTATACCTTTTGTGTTGGGTGTTTTCCTACTTTCCTTTCTCATTAGTGCGTGTTTTGTGTGTGTATCATTCTTGACTTCTTTCCATCCTTAAGCCCTTGCTATCTTGGGGTCTGTTTTCTCTTTGTTGCCCGCTGGGTGAGGTTGTTCTAGACGGTCTCTTATTTATGCTTGGTGAGTGTTGTTCTGCCCATATTGACCCGGCAAGGATGTTTTGTAAGGCTGGGTTTGTTCTAACATATTTTTTGAGTTTTTCCTTGTCTGGGAAGACTTTTACTTCTCCATCGATCTTGATCGATAATTTGGCTGGGTAGAGTATTCTTGGATTTGCGTTGTTTTCCTTCAATTTTTGGACTATGTTACTCCACTCTCTCCTCTTTTTCATAGTTTCTGCAGATAGGTCTGAGCATATTCTTATGTGGGAACTTTTATATGTGATTGCTTGTTTTTCCCTAGCTGCTCTCATGATTTTCTCCTTTTCCTCAAAGTTGGATAGTTTAACTATTATGTGCCTTGGTGACTTCTTTGGGTTCAGTCTTGCTGGTGTTCTTTCAGCCTCCTGAATGGTTGCCTGGTTTTCATTCATTAGGCTGGGGAAATTTTCCTCCAAGAATTCTCTTGCTATTGTTGCAGATGTCTTCTTTGTTGTGTCTTCCTCTGGTAGGCCAATAATTCTGTTGTTCCGCTTCATAGCATCAGACATAGCTCTTAGGTTTTCTTCAGCTTCTCTGATGAGCTTTTTAGATTTTTGTTCACGTTTATTAAAGTCTGCTTGGCTGTCCTCCAAGTCACTGATGTGGTTCTCTGATTCCTCCAATCGATTCTCAAGGACCGTGATTCTGTTACTGTTTTTTGTTATCTCCTTCCTAAACTCCTGTATTTCCCTTTGGTGTATGGCTTTTATCTCCTCTATAGTTTTATTCTTTTTCTGTATTGTTTCCCTCATATCCTATATGGCTCCAAGCAGCATTCTGAGAATTTCTTTGTGTGGCATCTCAAAATCTGCTTCTTCTATGTATGTTATGTTCAGGACATCTTCTGCCTTGCATTTGCCTTTTGTTTCTCCTGTTTTTTCGTTGAGGTTGTTGGGTCTGATGGCTGTTTGCATTGAGTTGTTTTAGAGGGACCAGGTGCCATTTTCCAGGCTCTCTCTGGGAGACTTATAGGAATGCTTCTTCAAACTGCCTACCGGTGATTTTACTATGGGATTAACCTACCACTTTATCCACCTATAGCTTCCCTATCAGAAAAGTTCCCCAGACGGCTGGTCGGTTGCCTGCCTCAGTATTGCAGAGGTTGGGCTGAAGTTTCTGCAATTGCTTGGAATGTTGATAAGTGTTGGCTGAGCTGCTTTATGCCCCCAGGTACACAGGTAGGAATTCCCTGGTGAGAAGTTGGGCGGAGTATCCCCTGGAGAGAAAGCGGGCCTTTCCCTAGTCTTGGGGTAGCTATGCAGGGTGGAGCTCAACTAGCTGGGTGTGGCTCAGGCATAAATGCCCTATGGCAAAGGGAGTATTCTGTAGGACAGCAGTGGAATGTGAGAGAACATGGCAGAGATAAGGAGGAGGATAAAAATTAAAAAGTAAGACTGTTTAGACTGTGTAGGGGTATAGGGAAGTGAGGGAAGCAAAAGCAACTATGTAGCCGAGTCCCACTCCCTGCCTGTGGAGCTGCAAGGGTTTATTCCTTGCCTCAAGCCACAGCAGCAGGCTGCAGTTGAGCTGCAAGAAGAGTTGCAAGAAAGCCGCTGAGCAGCCCTTAGAAAAGTGGGAGCACAGAGAGCAGAGATGTTAATGGAAGCAGCAAGGTAGCTGAATCCTGATCCCTGCCCGTGAAGCTGTGAGGGTTTGGATTTAGTCCCTGCTCAGACGCGGTGCTGCAAGCTGTGGCTATGCGGTGAAAAAGCCCCTGGGCAGCCCTCCAAGGCTGTGTGTGAATAGAGAGCAGAGATGTAAACAGAAGCAACAATGTAGCTGAACCCCATCCCTGCCAGTGAAGCTGCAAGGGTCCTGTCCCTGCCCTGAGGCAGGCAGGGGAAAACTGCGGCTGTGTTGAGACCAAGCCCCGCTATAGGCTCCAAATGGTCCCGGCTCTGGCAGATACAGTGGCTGGG
Source organism: Tenrec ecaudatus (assembly GCF_050624435.1). Taxonomy (NCBI): domain Eukaryota; kingdom Metazoa; phylum Chordata; class Mammalia; order Afrosoricida; family Tenrecidae; genus Tenrec; species Tenrec ecaudatus. The sequence continues at coordinate 18,247,797 of NC_134547.1, forward strand.
CTAAGGTCAAGCCCCAGCCGGCTTTCACTGAGGTAAGCCAAAAGCCCCCAACCCCTCAAAACCCTGTGGGTCTGTGCCTACTTATCTTTATGATGCACCTCCTGCCATCCAGTAGTGTTGAATTTCCCTCTAAGCAACTCTCCTGGGCTGGATTCTGCGGAGTCCCCTTGGTATGTGTCACTCCATCGCCATCTTCCCGGAAGTCCCAGGAAGTTGTTTTTAAATGTAAAGACTTGAACCACATTCCCTGTAGAGGTACATGTTTGCTTTCATTTTCCTTCTGCCCCGGCCTGTCTCCATTTCCATGTATTATCATTGTAGTTACAGACATCTGCATTCTTAGATGAGTTACCCATTCATGTCTGTTTATTTCTGATTCAAGAACTTCTGACATACTGTGGATGTTGTAGTGTCAGAGGAAACCAGCCTCCAACGACCGAAGGGCCAGTAGGCACAGCAATAATATATGAAGATGATAGTAAAGTCATAGAGGATAAGATAGGAAAGAGAATACAATTAAGGAGTCTGATACATTTATGTTAGCATGCTCAACTCAGCCCCTCTTGGTGGTCCACCTGGAACTGGTGAGCCTTTACTTGGGACATTTATAGGTAGCCTAATACATGCATACTCCGTAGTTACATTCATCACAACGTGAGTGGTAACTACAGTAAGGCCCCTGAGCTCACAGGTGAGGAAACCTATTACCTGCATTGGGGGAAGTTATGAGGGGGGCGGGGCTGGGTCACACTGACAGGTCGGAGGATTTAGTAACAGGATGTCTGCTTCTGTAGGGAGATAAAAATTGCTCACTTTAAGGCAACATAGCTGTTTGGGGAGAATCTGCAGGAATGATATTTACAGCAGGATAATGTACCTGGAGTTTATCTCTAACTTACCAAAGTGGAGGCTTTCCTACCATGGAACACTAGCTTTCCAGATTCCCTCTGTTAGAAGTTAGGGAATAGAGTTCTCGTCACATTTCCCTCAGTGTTAGTTTCCCATAGACATCTGCATTTTTTAATCCAACTTTATTGGACCGATTTATATTTAAAAGATCAAAGATAAGTGATGGTTATAGATCTGGTAGAGCAAATAGTAGTAAGAGGGAAAAAATGAGACAATACATTAGATATGAGATGAAATTCACCTTGACAGGACAATATTAGAAGGAATAAAGAGGATATTTTATTATGACATAAAATAAAGTTATTAATTCTTATGCACATAAAAACAAAACCTCAAAAGCACATTCACAAACATTTAAGAGGGTTATGAAGATCACAGACAGTGGAGTTAATATACCTGAGTTAAAACGCCAGCCCTAACACTTGGTAAATTGAGATTTGGGCCAAGTTATTTAACTTTCATTGCCTCAGGACTAAAATTATAAGAGCACCTCATAGAGTTATTTTGAGGCTGAAATGAGTTAAAAAATATACAATGAATTGATGATGGCTGTAGGTATCTGGAAGGTCACACGAAATTGCTACCAGGGATTATTCATTGGGTATGAAATATAAAATGGTGAAGAACAGTGAAAATTAATTCTCTTCATATTTAAGTTCCATTTTAAGAAACATTTCCTTTTTATTTAAACACGATTCATAAATTTTGAGAAAAAAACTTAAAGTCCCGTCTTCTCTTATTAGTTCTCATTCTGGGGCTCAGTGAAAGAATAGTTGCAACACTTTCCTAATAAATTCACTCCTAATAAATTCATGTGCTCCAGGATACAAAAGGTGGGGTGGGGTGGTGGATGGGGAGGGATATGTTTCTGTGTTTGAAGGCTCTGATGAAAAGACATTCTCCAGGTCATTCTGCTGACTAAGATTTAATAGAGGTCACTTTTAAATTTTGAGAAAAGAAGAAAGTGAAATAGATATTGTTTGTTCAATATTAAGTAAATTTAATTTGACATGATATAAACATCTTGCTTGAGAAGTTGGTGAGTCTGTGAATGACAGCAGAACTGGAGATGGAGGAAACGACTAGAATTGAAAATATGAAAGAAAATACAGGGATTTTAAAATTCTATGACAGCACTCATAATTGATTCACGAACAATTGTAGAAGACAACCCAACAACCAAGGCTTGGGAGAATTTGAGGCAGAGAGAAACAAAGTGTGCAGGCTCCAAAAGCTTTGTAAAGAATGTTTTAGGGTATTTACTAATGGCAATCTGGTTGAAAGGGGAGGCCAAGACACTTACCTTGAAATTGCGTTTGCGTAGAAAGCACTTGGCTTTTAATTATATGTTTACTAATAGTGGTTGAAAAAATGAGTTTTACTGTGTGTGTGTGTGTGTGTGTGTGTGTGTGTGTGAGAGAGAAAGAGAGAGAGCGAGAGCGAGTTAGGCACTGGATGAAGTGGTCACTACTATCTCATGTCAATATTTGGTTTCCAAATGAGTTGAAAGATAGACTGAAGAGACTATATTACTAAGGTAAATTATTTTATAATCTATGCTATGTGTGTGGGAAAATTAAATAAGGAATCTGTGGGGACAAGCTATCATAGATGCCTAATTATTTATTTATTTTTAATAAATAATTTTATTGGGGTTCATACAACTCATCACAATCCATAATACATCAATTGAGTAAAGCACCCTTATACATTCATTGCCCTCATCATTCTCAAAATTCACCTTCCACTTGGGTTCCTGGAATCAGCTCATTTTCCTTTTTTCCCTCCCCCTCCCTCCCCACTTCCCCCTTCCTCACGAACCCTTAATAACTTATAAATTATTGCTCTATCCTATCTTGCACTGCCCAGTGTCTCCCCTCACCCACTTTCCTGTTGCCCATCCCCAAGAGAGGAGGTTACATGTAGATCCCTGAGATCGGTTCCCCCTTTCTACACTCCTTTCCCTCCCAGTGTCGCCACTCTCACCGCTGGTCCTGCGGGGTTCATCCGTCCTAGATTCCCTGTGTTTCCAGATCCCCACTGCACCGCTGTACATCCTCTGGTCTAACCAGGTCCGCAAGGTAGAATTGGGATCATGATAATTGGGGGGGGAGGAAGCGTTCAAGAAGTAGAGGAAGGTTTTGAGTTTCATTGTTGCTACACTGAACCCTGAGTGACTCATCTCCTCCCCACTACCCCTCTGCAAGTGATGTCCAGCTGTCTACAGATGGGCATTGGGTCCCCATCACGCACTCCCCCTCTTTCACGGTGATATGATTTTACCCCCTGCCTTTGTTGTTTGAAACCTGGTCCCCTTGGCCCTTCATGATCACACATGTTGGTGTGCTGCTTCCGTGTGGGCTTTGTTGCTTCTGGGCTAGATGGCCGCTTGTTTTACTTTCAAGCCTTTTAGTCCCCAGATGCTATATCTCTCGATAGCTAGGCACCATCAGCCTTCTTCACCACACTTACTATGCACAACTTCATCTTCAGCGTTTATGTGGGGAAGGTGATCACACAATGATGGTTCTTGTTCTTTGGTGTTTGCTACCTGGTCCCTTCAACACCTTGTATTCACTTAGGCTGTGTGCTTCTTCTCTATGGGCACCCAAGTGTCACATAGGAACATGGCATCGACAGCAGCAACATCGACACAATGATAAGCAGAAAAGCCACTGACATACAAAATTTAAGAGAAAAAAAGGAAAAACTACAAAAAGACAGCAAAAAAAAATTCTGTTAGTAGTTCGAGGTGTGTTTGTTGGCCTTTGGGAGTGTTTTCTGGATGAGTCTGGTGGGGTGCCACGTCCTGGCCCCAAAGTCCATCCTTTATACTCCCTCGGGATCTCCTTCCTCTGTTTCCCCCGCTGCTCCATTGCACACCCCGTGTTTGCCTCAGTGTGGTGGGGTCAGTTCAGTCACACATCCCCCACTGTGTCTCAAGTGCTGTTCCATGTAGGACCATGGGTCAGTGCAGGATGTCATATCTCGCTGTGGGACAGGCTGTATGGTCCTCTCTGTACAATAGGCCCTTTGAGCAGGGCTATTGCCCTCTGAACTTGGTGGGCCCACATGTGCTCCACTCCGTTCTTCTTCCTTCTTCTGCTTCAGCTTCCTTCTGGGTGTGGTAGGTCAGTTCCTTTCTCACACCAGACGATCTACTTTCAGTTTCTGTGGTACTCCCTTTGATTGTGGGGGTCAGGCTAATTCTGGATGGGGCCGGCATATGGTCCAGTCTCTTTGTGTAGTCCTCCGTACTTTACGTTGCTCTCCTAGTTTGGTGTGTCATGGTGGGGTCCATATGCATGTTCCAGTTCTGTGGGGACACAACCAATAATCTCCACCTGGGTGGGTTAGTGCACTGTTGCCCCCATACCATCCACTCGGTTTCTCCCCACCTCGCTTCTCCCTCCCCCTGGCCCACTTCCCCTTCTTTATGCTGGGCTCTCAGGTACCTCCCTAGGTGTGGCCTGCCCTCCCTCAAACTATCTATGCTTCCACCCGTTTATTGCGAGATAGATGTTTATTCTTTTATTCCTGGCATGCTGATTGTACTTACCTCAGGGGACTCAGGTTATACCTGTCCTTTTCAGTCTGGCTTATCTCACTTAACATAATTCCTTCCAGCTCTTCCTATGAAATAACATGTTTCATGTGTTCGCCTGTGCTTTTCAGTGCTGCATAGTACTCCATTATGTGTATGTGCCAGAGTTTACTAATCCACTCATCTATTGATGGAAATTTAGGCTGTTTCCAAGTCTTTGAGATTGTGAATTGTGCCGCAATAAACATTCGAGCGCATATGACTGGTCCTGTTTTATTTGCTGCTTCCACCGGGTATATGCCCAGTAGAGGGATGGTTGGGTCATAAGGTAGATCAATTTCCATTTTCTTTAAATATTGCCAGATTGCTTTCCACAGGGGCTATACAAAACTACACGACTACCAGCAGTGGAAGAGGGTTCCTACTTCACCACAGCCCCTCCAACACTTGTTGGTCTCTGATTTGCTGATTTGGGCTAGCCTCAAGGGTGTTAGGTGGTACCTCGTGGTTGTTTTGATTTGCATTTATCTTATGGCTAGGGACTTTGAACACTTTCTCATATGCTTATTGGCCATATGGGTCTCCTCCCTAGTGAAAGTTCTTTTCCATTCTTTTGCCCACTTCCTTAGGGGGTTAACTGTTTTCCTCTTTTTTGCGGGTCATGATGGTGTTGTAGATTTTAGTAATGAGCCCATTTGTCCGATGTGTCATTACTAAAAATCTTCTCCCAGTCTGTGGGTTGTTTTGTCACTCTCTTGGTGAAGTCTTTTGAGGTGCACAGGTGCTTTATTCTTATTAAATCCCATTTGTTGATTTCCATGTCACCTGTGTGTGTACTCTTCCCTGTTGCAGTGAGCCTATGAGCTCCCTGGGCCAGTGCTCTGAGGTTAGTCCCAGTTCCCTCCTTGCTGGTCCTGATGGCTTGGGGTTTGACTTCTAGGTCTGTGATCCACCTTGAGTCTATTTCTTATGCGTGGGGTGAGGTAAATGTCTTGTTTCATCTTTCTACATGTGGATATCCATTGTTTCCAGCACCACTTGTTAAAAAAAGGCATCCACTTCCCACTTGGATGTTTTTGGGACCCTTGTTGAAGAGCAGTTGTCTATATGCTGATGATTTTACTTTTGGGCATTTTATTCTTTTCCACTGGTCTGAGTGTCTGTCGTTGTGCTAGTACCATGCAGTTTTGACCAGTGTAGCTGTGTAGTAGGCATTAAAATTGGGTAGGTTGAGTCCTCCAACTGTAACCTTCTTCTTGAGGAGTTCTCTGCTATTTCTGGGTTTCTTCCCTCTCCATATGAAATTGGTGGTCAGTTTTTCCAGTTCTTTGAAGAAGGTTGATGGTATTTGAATTGGTATAGCATTGAAATTGTAAAGTGCTTTAGGTAGGACTGTCATCTTTACTATGTTCAACCTTCCAATCCATGAGCAGGGAAGGCTCTTCCATTTGTGGAGGTTGCTTTTGGTTTCCTGTAATAGGGTTTTTAAGTTTTCCTTAGATAGGTCTTTAGTATTTTTTGTTAAATATATTCCTAGGTATTTAGACATCTGCATTCTTAAACGAGTTACCCATTTATGTTTACTTGTTTCTTATTCAAGAACTTCTGACACTCTGTGTGTTAGTCTGGGTACTTTAGAGAAACAAATCCACAGAAATTCATGTAAAAGAGAAAGTTTTATGTAAAAGTTAAGTGCACATCAAGAAAACATCCCAACCCAGTGCTGCCGAAGCCCCAACCCACAAGTGCAACATTAACCCATATGTCCAACACAAAGTTCTCCTCCATCTCACAAAACACACACAACGATGCCGACTGCAGGAGGAAAACCGAGTCACTGAACGTGTAAGCTTCTCAGTGCTGGCAGGGGTCTCTACATGGATGCTCCAGCACCCAGGGCTGCATCGGGGTAAGTCCATGTGGCTTCTTCTCAGTGATGTCTTGCAGGAAGTCAGCCTTGCAAGCAAAAGCATGAACTGGCTTAGGTAGCTAAACCCTGGTCCGACCATCAGAAAGCAAGAGACCCGAGAACTAGAAAGGTGAGATTCACCGAGCCATTTATCCTTCTACCCTTCAATTAACACCACATATGTTTATTGGCCAGGTTGGCACAATAAACTAACTACCTCACTCTGTGCACATCATAGAGTATATATAATAAATATTAAAAATGCTAATGTTGAGGAATAATAAGTATATAGAATCTGAATGCTTTGTGGCAGGATTGTATTATAAGCAATTGAATCCAACAATTCTGTAAATCACAAATGAAAACTGAAAACGAACTAAAGTAAGAAGAATCACTCCCAGGCAGTGTCTTTCTAGTGCAATCGGTTATTTAAGGGAATACTAGTGATTTGTTCTACAAGGCTGTAAAACTTCTTCTGTCCTACCTGCCCAAAACTCAAATGTAACTGTGGCATAGCAACTCTTCCCAGGTCTATTGGCAGGTTTGTGTGCTTTATCTCAGAATACACAAGTGACATAGATATGATTTGACAACTGGTCAAATCGTGGATTCATTTACATTGTTTGCACTTCTATGACCAGGCCTTAAGGGAAGTTCAATTTTTAAAAAACCAATTAGTGTCTTCCTACCTATCTTCTAATAGATGTTAAAAAAAAAGGGTGTTTGTACTTCAGCTTTGTTTTGTTGTGCATTATTATAGTTAGGCAAGAGTGTTTCCAAGTGACCTGTTGAGCTACAAAAACATTTTGATTTATTTTAAATAAAATATATTTGTATTGTCATTTATACTATACATCCATACCACATTACTCATTGTCATGGGTAGACCAATACAAATATACATGTTTTGTTCAGGGGTGGGGTAGGACGGGGAAAGTTGTTAAATTTTTACCTAAATGCATTTGAAACAATCCAGTTTCAATGCACTCTGCATGATAGCAAGGAAGTCATTCACATCCCTGTTCCATGGTCAGATAGGTTTCACCAGAGGCTTAATCCCTTTATCTACCCCCCCATTTTCTGGGCTTTGAAACAGTTTTATTGACATTTATATTGTGTACCACACAATTCAATGGTTTGAATACATGAAGAAGAGTTTTGCACACCACCACAATCAATCTTAGAAAATGGGCTTCACCTCGCCCTGCTAAACAGTCATTGCAGGATACCCATCTTCCCGACATGATCACTGAAGACAGACGTATCTGTAAGCAAATGTGAAGAAAGCTGATGGTGCCCGGCTATCAAAAAGATATAGTGTCTGGGGTCTTAAAGGCTTGAAGGCAAATAAGCAGCCATCTAGCTCAGAAGCAACAAAGCCCACAGAGAAGAAGCACACGGCCTAAGCGAATACAAGGTGTTGAATGGACCATGTAGCAGATACAAAGGAACAAAAACAATCATTGTGTGATCACCTTCCTCACATAATCGCTGAAGATGAAAGTGTGCATAAGCAAGTGTGGTGAAGAAGGCTGATGGTGCCCGGCTACTGAGAGATATAGCGTCTGGGGACTTAAAGGCTTGAAAGCAAACAAGCGGCCATCTAGCCCAGAAGCAACCGAGCCCACACGGAAGCAGCACACCAACATAGGTGACCGTGAATGACAGAGGAGACCAGGTCTCCAACAACAAAGGTGGGGTGGTGGTGAGAATCACATCACCGTGAAAGGGGGAGTGCGTGATGGGGACCCAATGCCCATCTGTAGACAACTGGACACCCCTTCCAGAGGGGTAGTGAGGAGGAGATGGGCCACTCAGGGTTCAGTGTAGCAACAATGAAACTAAAAACCTTCCTCTAGTTCCTGAACGCTTCCTCCCCTCCCAATCATCATGACCCCAATTCTACCTTGCCTTGCGGACCTGGTTAGACCAGAGGATGTACAGCGGTGCAGTGGGGACCTGGAGGCACAGGGAATCTAGGACAGACGAACCCCTCAACACCAGTGGTGGGAGTGGCGACACCAGGAGGGAAGGGGGTGTAGAAAGGGAGAACCGATCTCAGAGATCTATGTGTAACCTCCTCTCTGGGAGATGGGCAATGGGGAGGTGGGTGAGGGGAGACACCGGGGAGTGTAAGATAAGATATAATAATTATTTATAAACTAACAAGGGACCAGGGGTGGGATCGGGGAGGGAGGGGGATGGGGGGGGGGGAAGAGAAACCGAGCTGATTCCAGGAACCCAAGTGGAAGGTGAATTATGAGAATGACGAGTGCAATGAATGTATAAGGGTGCTTTGCTCAATTGATGTATGTACAGACTGTGATAAGAGCCTTATGAGCCCCAATAAAAAGATTTTTTTTAAAGAAAATGGGCTTCATATTTTGTACTTGTTACTATTCGTGTTCCATTCCATCCCAAACTCCTCTGAGAAAACCAGAAGAAACTATTAATTTAGTCCTTTTAGGTAAAGAAAGCATTCCAAAAAACAAAACAGAAGCAAACAATACCAGAAGCAGCTCACTCCAAAAGGAAGTAGAACACAATAATAATAATTTAAAAATTCAGAACAGATGGTCCAAACATGGGTCAAAAGGGTTGAAAAGAAATAAAATGTTGAAATGTAACTTAATATCTGCATGGATTTACTTTCTGATGCAGTGTCTCAGAACAAGGCTAATCACATCCCTGGTCAGTGATATCAATGGAGACATCATCCCCATAGGAATGTCGGCAAATGGATTTTGGCTTTTAACTGTCAACCATGTTCTTATTAGGTTCCATCAAGCTGGTTCCAACTCAGAGTGACCTATGTACAAAAGAACAAAACACTGCCCTAGCCAGCACCTTCCTCATAATTGTTCCTATGTTTGAGCTCATTGCTGCAGCCTCTGTGTCAATCCATCTTTTCCAGGCCCTTCTTCATTTTCACTTCCCTTCTACTTTACAAAGCATGATGTTCTTTTCCAGGGAATGGTCTCTCCTGACAACATGTCCAAAGTATGGGAGACAAATCTCATCCTCCTCCTCGATTCTGAGGAGCAAAAATTCTGGTCATATTTCTTCCCAGACAGATTTGTTTGTGCTTTAGCGGTCCCCGGTGCTTTCAATATTCCTTGCTAGCATTTAAATTCAAATTCATTGATTCTTCTTTGATCTTCCTCATTCAATGTCCAACTTTCAAACGCATTTGAAGCAATTGAAAATACCTTGCTCTTGGTCAGGGGCACCTTAGTCCTCAATGTGACATCTTGGCTTCTCAGCATTTGAAAGAGGTCTTGTGTAGCAGATTGACCCAATGCAATGTGATATTTGATCTCTTGACTGCTACTACTTTGAGCACTGGTTATGGGGCCAAGCAGGATAAAATCTTTGGGAACTTCAAACTTTTCTCTGGTCATATGATGTTACCTATTGGTCCAGTTGTGAGGATTCTTGATTTTCATCAGCATGTGTTTCAAGTCATCTGTAGCCTTCTGTTAATCAGGTGCTTAGAATTTCAACTCTCATACAATTCCCTTCTATGATCTAGGATTGTATTAATTACAATCCTTGGGCCACAAGGCTGTTGGGTATCTTCCATGTGGACTAGCTATTACCTTGCTTAGATAGCTGCTTGTTTTAAGACAAATTTCTGAAACTTCCAACTATGTTTCTGTGGGTTTTTTTTTTTTTTGTATTGCTAGGCACCATACTTTGCTATAGCATCCATATCTTCAGTGATCCTTTCATGAGTTAAGTACTGAGCAGGGTCACATTATAAGAACTGATTGCTCTTAGTTTAAAGATGTATGGCTCCAATTCTACATATCTAAGCTATACATCTCCTTGCCCCTCTATTTTACCAAACATAAGACCCTTCTCCAGGGATTGGTCTCTCCTGACATATCTGGGACAAAGTCTCATTCTACTTACCTTCAAGAAACAGTCTGGCTGTAATTCTTCTAAGGTGGGTGTTTGTCCTTTTAGCAGTCCATGATATTTTCAATATTCTTCTCCAGCACCACACTTCACATCCATGGGTTTTCTTTATTCAATGTTCAACTTTCACATGCATATGAGAAAGTGGAAAATACCATGGTGAGGTAGTTAGTTTACTGTGTCAACCTAGCCAATAAACACATGTGGGGTTAATTGAAGGGCGGAGGGATAAATGGCTCGGTGAGCCTCACCTATCAAGTTCTAGGGTCTCTTGCTTTCTGATGGTCGGACCAGAGTGCAGCTGCCATAGCAGTTCCCGGCTTCAGCTAGCAAGGCTGACTTCCTGCAAGACATCCCTGAGGAGAAGCTGCATGGACCTACTCCAATGCAGCCCTGGGTGCTGGAGCACCCGTGTGAAGACCCTTGCCAGCGTTGAGATGCTTACACATTCACTGACTCGGCTTTCCTCCTGCAGTCGGCATCGTTGTATGTGTTTTGTGAGATGGAGGAGGACTTTGTGGATTGGTGTTGGACAAATGGGTTAATGTTGGACTTGTGGGCTTGGGCAGCACTGGGTTGGGATGTTTTCTTGGTGCACACTTAACCTTTATATAAAACTCTCTCTTATACATAAGTTTCTGTGGATTTGTTTCTCTAAAGTTCCCAGACTAACACACATGGCATGAATCAGGAATAAGCAGTCTCTCAGCTCTGCCTGGCATGGTCAGCATGTCCAGGTCTAGCCGGTCGGGGTCCCAGGTGTGGAAGCTCTCCTCTCTTTCCTGCAGGGTGCCCCTTGCCTGGAACACACTGGCTACCTTGACAGGAGGTACAACTGTCCTGCTGCCTTGTCTTTCTAGGCCATTGACATCTGGACACTCAGGCCGCCGCCACCAAAATTCCACTTGGGGTGGCTGTCCTCTGCTCGTGAGCTGAGCCTGACAGAGCATGTTTATGTACATCACCACCACTGAGTCTCCACTGTCAATCGGCAGGAGAACTGGAGACACCCCTGTCTGTCCCTCAAAGGGGCAAGGTGAGGAAGGGGTCCACAGAATGCCTCTGGGCGACAGGCTGGGCCACATTCCAACACACACACACACACACACACATACACAATACACACAGGGGACATAGGATGGTTGGGTCCTCAGAGGGCCAAGGGTCTGCCTCTGTAGGGGATAAGTGGGAACAGGGTCCTGAGTGGTGAAGACAGGGCCTGGGGTGACAGGGAGGGTCTGTCACCCTCATCCTCTGAGTTTGTTTTAAGTTCCCCCCATTGAGACCACTGATCTGGAATATCATCTTCTGACCGAAGGCGGTGCTCACAGGCCTAAGCAGGGCTGCTGGCATGTGGGGCACTTGAGGTGGAGGTTGGGGCAGGGATTTCCAGTGTCCTAGGACCCCAGGCTAGGTTGGAGTCAGGGTGACAGCCACAGAGAAGGCTGCATAGCTGGTGGGGAGGGAAGAGCTTCAGGCACTTCTGAGACAGGAGGGGGAGACAGAGGCCTGCTGTGAGTGAGCCATCTGATAGCTCTCAGAGGCTGCAGGTCCAGCCGGGCTGGGTCCCAGGTGTGGAGGCTTTGCTCTCTTTCCTGCAGGGCGCCCCTTCCTGGAATGCAGTGGCCAACTTGACGGGAGGTACAACTGTCCTGCCTTGTCTTTCTTGGCCGCTGGCATCTGGACACCCGGGACACTGCCACCAAAATTCTACTTGGGGTGGCTGTCTTCTCTGCTCGTGAGCTGAGCCTGACTGAGCGTGTTTATGTACGTCACCACCACTGAGTCTCCACTGTCCATTGGCAGGAGAGCTGGAGACACCCCTGTCTGTCCCTCAAAGGGGCCAGGTGAGGAAGGGGTGCCGGGCTGGAGGGGGAGGACTCCTCAAACGGCTCAGGGAGTTGAAAGCTGGGAGCCTGGACACCTGGGACCAGGCTGGACTCAAGGTCTGGGCTGCCTCCTGTGGCCACATGGTGCTTCCAGCCGCCCAGCATCATCATCCGGCAGAACCCAGCACATCCTTTTATGACCTATGCGTGTGTTGGTTCAGAAAAATCTGGAAGGGAGTCTACTGAGCAAGAATTCTTAAGTGTCTGTGGAGACCATAGTGGTTGCCTCACCTACATTTGCTGGGTAACGGGCCCCATCTTCTCATCAGTGTGCATGTGCTGCAGGGACAGCTCTGTGGAGTGGCAAGGGTTGGCTTCTCCACGCGACTCCTCGCTGGGTGACTCTGTGCACACGTCTCACCCTCGTGGGGAGTGGGTGAGCCTAGGCCTGTTCTCATGGTCTGGGCAGAGGTGCTAGAGTGAAGGCACCAATACGTCCTCAACCATAAGCATGAGGTTTTTCTCTGGACAAATGGAATCGGGAGGCCCTCCAAGGATCAGTGGCTCAGCCAAGGGCCAAAGGACAGGGCGGCAGCCAGAGCCTAAAGGGTCCCACTGGCCCACACAACAGCGGAGCATGACGTCCAGGTGCCTCTTGTGCACAAAAGAGAGTTGGAACCAGAGACTGATCTATGCAAGAACTGAGGGGTGAAAAATAAAATGAAAATGAGTGACACCTGGGATTTTTTAGAGGGAATGGATTTCACTTTTAATACAGGAAAGGGTAGAAAGTTATATAAACACAGTCAGATGAAGCAATTACTTTCCTCACGTCAACCAGATCTGACAACTCAATTCCAAATATTTAGATTTCTGTACCAGCTGGCCTTCCCAAATCTATTTAGGCAGCATCTGGAGTCTTGGACAGAGGTCATTGGTCAGGCACTATGGAGCTGGTGGGGCTCTTCACAGTCTTTCAGACTCTCTGCTTCTCTGGCCTCCTTGTCCTCATTGCCTTGACATGGGTCAAAAAGAGGAGTCAGCTGCCCCCGGGACCCACACCACTGCCCTTCCTGGGAAACTTGCTGCAAGTCAGCATAACTGACACCTATCAATCTTTCCAGAAGGTGAGTCTGTTTCCCTCCCCTTGGGCAGAGAAGAACATGGCTGTCGCTGCCTGGGCACTGCTGTGTGTTGGCTTAGGGTCTCTATCAAGCGTGTCCTGTTTTAGCCCATCGTTGCAGCCACTGTGTTGATACATTTCCCTGAAGTTGCCCCTTTTTGGCTGAGCCTCTAATTCACCAAGCATGATTCACTTTGTGGAGACTGGCCTGTCCTCATAACATCACCAAAGAATGTCAGACAGTCTCACAATCCGCATTTCTAAAGAGTATTCTGCCTGGGCCTTCCCGAAGAGAGATGCGATTGTTCTTCTAGCAGTGGGCAATCATTCAGTCTTCTTCATCAATGACACAATGCAAATAAACGCATTGGCTCTTGCTTAATGTCTATCAGGCTTTCGCCATGCCTATGAAGCCAAGTGACACCCTGGCTCCCCTCACCACATCCGAGAGATCAATTTCCTCAGTGTGCTGTGTCATTTGATTCACAGCCTTCTGCTCTGATGGCCGCTGACCATAGATCCAAGTACGATGGAAGCTTTGACAGCTTCAGTCAAATCTCTGTTTAACATAAGTCCGCTACTGCCGCACATGTGAGGATTTGGGCTGTCATTACACTGAGTTGTATAGCCCACCCTGAAGGCTGTAGTTGTTGCATGAGTAAATGCTTCGAGTCCTATGCCCTTTCAGCAAGCAAGGTTGTGTCACATGTGTGTTGTAGGTTGTTCAGGAGCTTTTCCCCCTATCCTGACAGCTCAAATGTCTTCATATAGTCTAGTTGTTTAGATTACATGCTCAGCATAAAGATAAAATAAGTATGGGGAAAGAGTACAATGCTGTCATGCGCCATTCCCAATTTTAAGCCCTATAATATCCACTTCTGAAAGTTATTATGCTGTAATCTGAAAATATTAGTAGCACCAATTTCTGGTATATTGGAACTCCACATACTAATGATGAAAATTTGGGAATCATAGTCCCGTAAATTCTTAATCACAAAGGCACTTACATTGAAACTGCTTACAACTCAGAGCCTCGAGATCTTGAAGTCTTGGGATTTCTGAAATGTCATATTTCAGACAGAGAATGGAATTTGGCGTTCATCGAATCCAGATCCACTGTTTCACAGATCAGAGAATTAAGAATGGAGGTGATGACACCAGGCCTCTATGGATCACAGGACACCGAGCTTCTGTGTTTTTTTCCTCAATAGTCGTTTCAAATCCAGTGTCCTCTCTTGGTTCTTTTTATCTTCACCGGTCTCCCCTGAAATCACCACTCCTACAATCCTTGATTGGCCTAATCTCTGACCAGCATCCTTCTCTTCTTCTCGCCTCCACTCTCAGCTCAAGGAGAAATATGGACCGGTGTTCACTGTGTACATGGGGCCCAAGCCAGTGGTTGTTTTATGTGACTATGACGCAGTGAAGGAGGCCTTTATAGGCCAAGCAGATAATTTCAGTGGCCGTGGAGAAATGCCTTCCCTGAGTAAGAGCAGCAAAGGTCATGGTATGTAACAACAAAATAATAACAATAGGCAGGTTTATAATGTCCCTTCCGATGTCCCAGGTTCTTTGATAAGAACTCCCCCTCTGTGATTACACTGACTCTCCAATAGAACTATTGATGTTGAACTATATTTTCAAATACAGAAACTGTGTAAAGCTGGCTTAGCTAGAGAAAAAAAAAACAGTGACATTCATGATATGTGTAATAAGTGACTTAATATCCATATATCATCCCAACCCAGTCTAACTCAAGTCCACAGGTCTGATGCTAGCCAGAAATCTCTGAGGTGTACTTACCTGAAAGCCAATGACACCGAAAGGTGAAGCAGGGTTTGGGGAGACCAAGGTCAGTAGGCACGTGTCGGAGCTCGGGCAGCTCAGAGGTTGACTCCTAGGGTCAGCAGCCCAGTGGTGCCATTCTTGAAGGCAGCTACATAGTCCTAGCAAGGAGCAAGGTGAGAAGCAAGTAAGGAGGGAGAAGTTCTCACTGCTTCTCTTGTGAAAAGGCCACCCCCCAAGGAAGCATCATCAGGCTGTGACCTAATTGACAGGCTAGATTCCACACCTATACAAGTGCAAGTTGACATAAAATCAAATGCCAGAGACAACCCCTTGACAACTTGATGCTTTTTATGAAACTCTTTAACTGCACATAATCACCAAAGACAATAATACGATTTTATTTTCACTTAACATGAGACAGTGAAAATGTGCGCAACTGAAACACACCAGCACCATTTAAACCTTCTATAAGTGAGCTAATCAAAAATATTCTATGCCTAACAATGACAGTCTTATGAACCCTACACCTGAATACTATAATCCTATCAACACTTTCCACATCCACGAATGTTGCAAACCAGCTACTCCATCCCTTTATCTCCTCTCCCCTCCCAACCCACCCCCCCAGGGCTGATTTGGGGTATCCAATTTCTAAAATGTCTGTTTCTAACAATTCAGTGCTCTGAGGAGACAAGCATGTTCTCTGATGTGAACAATTGTGAACAATGTTCATTGCAATTGGAATCGTGTGTGTCTGCATTCATGAGAACAGGTCCAATCCATCAAGTTTCTCTATCAAGTCAGCAAGCAATATGCATCATCAGCTCACAGGGTCAAATGCTTTCTTCTTCATCTGGGCCAGTTCTGGTCATCTCAGTCCTACTCATCCCAGGCTAGGCCTATGGGTGCTGTAGCAAGCTAAGGAGCCACCCACACAACTCCCACCCAACACCCACCAACTTCAGACCTCTGATCCTTTCATGCATTCTCAACAAACCGTGCCCCATGAGCTAGGTCAGGTCATGGTTGTAAGATTCCTTACAAAGCAGTCAGCCCACTTGCGTATCTCCTCTCATCCTTGGGAACCAGGCCCATACAACAGTGGCCAGACTCAACCCATCTCTTCATTGCTGTGTGTCCCCTGGTCCCACTCAAGAGAATGAATCCAGGTAGTCAACTAGCATTTCAGGTTGTCTACAGACTCCCTTTAACTTTGCAGCCCAGGTGCATCCATGGGCAAACTGCTTACCAAAGCCACCTTTTTTTCCCCCTCAGCCTCCCAATCATTCCAGTGGCATGATTTTCAAAAGCAAATATCCTGACACACAAGTCACTGGATGGGGCTTACCTTTCCTAAGCCTTCTACTTTGGCTTCATACAAAAGTCCATTTCCTCCAGGAAACTCCTAATGACCCCTTACAAAGATCCAATTGTAAAGGCTGAAGACAGTGGGCTTATCGGCTCTTTCTAAAAATAATTTCCAATATTTATTTCTATCACACATTATGTCAATAACAGTAGGTAGGAAAAATTGGTATAATCCTAGTTCAGCCAGATCCTGAACACAATTCTTGTGAAAACACTCATATTCAATTCATTATTTATCTAGGCCAGTGGTTCTCAACCTTACTAATGCTGCAACCTTTTTATACAGTTCCTCATGTAGTGGTCACACCCCAACCATAAAATTATTTTCTAATTTTTTTCTCAGAAAATGATTTTCATCACTGTCATTTTGCTACTGTAATGAATCGAGTGGCCCCTGTGAAAGGGTCATTTGACGCCCAAAGGGGCCTTGACCCAGAGGGTGAGTACCGCTGCTTTAGGCCACCCCACTCCAATGCGTGTGACTCTGGGCTCCTAAAAAGGGGACGAGTCCGCAGGTCCGACTTCTAGGACGCATTGTGAGTAAGTCGCCTCAGGAAAGTCTACGAGCGCCAGGACGCCCCTGACCTGCAACTTAACATCCATTTCAGAGAGGAGTCACCAGAGGCAGTTCCTGGGAATCCCAAGTTTCACTTCCCATGTCATTTCCAGAAACAAATGAGTGAACTATGTGGCCATACTAGGACCTCCTCTGACTAGCCAAAGGACAAAGAAAATGCAACTCGACCCAACTGCCACACCTCCACTCCCCAGCTTCCTGTTTTGTGTCTCTAGCACACTCCACGGCACCAAGTGTGTCAGGCTGGGTTGTCTAGATAAACCAAACGATTGACGCTCGTACATGTTTAAGAAAGAACTTCACATCAAGAAGGCATCCCAGTACTATTCAAGTCCATAAGTCCAATTGTTGGAGGGGCCCTCTACGGACGCATGTAGCCAAAGGCCAATGGCACAGAAAAGCGAAACAGGATGCAGGGGGATCACAGGCGAGCAGGTGCAGCATTGCATGCATCCAAAGTCGGTGGAAACGTGGCAGGATGCCAACAGCTCCCAGCTCGGCGCCCAGGGCCAACATCCCACATGGAGCTGCCCCTGAAGGCACACAGCATCTCAGCAAACAGAGGGGCAGAAAGAAAAAGGATGGAGAAATTCTCACTCTCAGTCTTGTAGAAAAGGCCACACACCCCTCCCCCAAAGAGGCATCATCAGCCTTTGACGCGATTAACAGGTTGGACTCTAACCTTACACATTCCTCCAAATTCAAGTTAACCTAAAATCAGTCGTCACAGATAAAAACTTTCAGGAATGATCACCTTGTGAGGGGGTAGCAAGACCAGCATTTAGACGCAATGTGTTGGCTCCAGAGTGCCTGCTGTGTTACAGCTGGCCTACCTGTTTATAGAGAAATGATTTTCCTTGTGTATCAACTCAAGTTCCCTCATGTTTTTCCAAAACATGTGTTCAACACATAAAATCCTGCATTCCCCAGGTTCATGCATGCATTGATAGTTACTCAGGCATGTCTAGTTACACCTACCCTTCAACATTAAAGGGCTGCAAAGCCTTCATTCTATCAATCCACATACGTACATACATACATACTTCTCTTAAGATAGCTTGGCTTTCACTGTATACTTGATTCAGACTCCCACCCAAAGAGCCACTCATCCATTATTATTGCTGTCTAAGTATCTATACATCTAGGCATGACCTTCCACTTATCTTCTCATGTAACCATCCTTCCATGCATTCATTCATTTGCTTGTTAACCTTTCCAATTCATTACCATTCAGCTCACAAATAATGCTATACTAACACTTCACCCTTTTGTGACTGCTTTATCCTTCCATAAACACCTAAATCCAGCCATAAACTCTCCCTTTTATCCAAAAATCTTCCTGCCTGATACTTCTTCCACTTTCCGAATATTCGTGCACATCTTGAAATCTCTACATGCTGTTTTTTGTTTTTTTTTTTAGTGAGGCAGCAAGGTGCTGGATGGGGGAAGGGAGCTGTTTGGGTTGTGGGAGATTGAGAGGAAGGAGCAATGGAGAGAAAAGGAAATGCAAGACAAGAAGGATCCATGAGAATATACGTTGGGAAACTCTAAACACATCTAACTGAATGACCCCACTTTTGTGTATGTACCTTAATAGGCAGGCATGAGCCGTGTGTACGCATAGGTGTACGTCTAGAGAACACAAGAAGGATAGAGACAATGCAGTGCTCCCTGTGACATTCTGTCCATCGCTGCCTTAGTCTCCTGATCCAGCTGCCAATTATTTGTCCAGATCCCTGTCACTGGGTATCTTCAGAGTATCTCCTAGTTCTTTCTAGTCTGATTCCCTTTCATGTCCCAGAGAGTGGGCACCTTGGTCTTCTAACCTGTCTGAGACATTAGGAAGGTAGCCCCGGAGACCACATGCCTCTTACGGCCCAGCACAGAATAGGGAAAAGGAAAGGGAGGCCAGGCAATGGCCTGACGCTGAGATCCTGACAGGTGTCTCTATGGCCAACGGTGAACGATGGAGGACTCTGCGCCACTTCTCCCTGGCTGTCCTCCAGGACTTTGGGATGGGAAAGCGAAGCATTGAGAAGCGGATCCAGGAAGAGGCTGGATACTTAATGGAGACATTACGGAAGACCAATGGTATGGTGACTGAGCTCAGCCGGGGAAAGACAGGCCATGGTGGGAGGAATCATTCAAAGGGAGTGGATTGTTATAATAGGGTTCAACCAATGTGCAAATTTATAAATCAAGTCTAAAAACATAAATTATGAAGTGATGCACACACGCTATTAAGTCAGTCTTCAATAGAGGCTGGAGTGACTCCACATCTCATGATCTTCCTAATTCTCTACAACGGCCACAATTCTGTCCATCAGGCGCACCCATCAAGACCACCTTCTTCATTAGAGGCACGGTGTCCAATGTCATCTGCTCTATCCTTTTCGGACACTGCTTTGACTACAAAGACAAGCAGTTCCTAAGACTACTGGAGCTGACAAAAGAGATTTTCATTGAGATAAGCTCACCCTGGACACAGGTGCCCACCACCCCTTGTCTGCCTACCTTACCCCAAATCTCAGTTACCTAAACGCCTGCGTAAACTGGTTTAATTATCTCCACAACCCAGGAACAAATGACTCAATCTGCCCAAGACTCCAATATGCCCATGTCTCACAACTCGCTCTCGATTCTAGCCGAGCTTTGGGATTCTAACTCAATTCCAGTGGGCCCTAAAAATTAACATGTTGTCTGCTCTATCCTCTATAGCTAGCTGATATGTATTGGGATATCATGCAATATTTTCCTGGAAGACACAAGAGAAGCTACTATCTGATAGAGGAACTGAAGGACTTCATTGTCTCTAGGGTCAAAATCAAGGAATCATGCCTTGACCTCTCAAATCCTCAGGATTTCATCGACTGCTTCCTCATCAAGAAGCAACAGGTACCTGTCCCCTCCTGCCAGGCTTTCCTCAATCCCTGGGTCTTGCCACAATAAAGCCACTCCTCAATAGATTGGGGGCAAGCAAGCAAGTAATTTCTCACATGATTTACTACTATTTAGAAATCAAGATAGATACCAACCATAACAGTATTAACCTTGACCTTTTTAGGATAAGTTATGGAATTTTTTAAGTCTTGCAATTCTGTTTACTGTTTGTCTTACATTTAGGAGGAAAGTAACCCCAACACAGAATTCAACCACAAGAATCTGATTGCCATCATTTTCGACCTCTTCTTTGCCGGCACGGAAACAGTGAGCATCACTCTCCAGTATGGAATCCTGCTGCTCATGAAGCATCCCGAAGTACAAGGTACACATCCTCCTTCGCGTGTGTCCTTGGTGCCCCTGCTCCCAACAGGAGGAAGACAGGGTCTTCAAACCTTAGACCCTCTTGCTATCATGGGTACAGAAATCTTGGAATCTCTGCTACAGGGGGTCCTTTAATTAAACCCTGTACTTGATGCCTGTGTTGGTTTCCAAACACTCAGTTCCGCCAACCAGTACAAGATTGATTACAATATAGTCCTGCAGGTCAGAATTCTCAAAGGGCCCTCATTGAGTGAGAAGCTAGAGGGGAGAATCAGATTCTTTGCCTTCGTCAGCTGCTGGGGTTGCAATGCTGAGGTCCTGGGCACATGGTCCATTCCCTCATCTCCAAAGCCAGCAGTGACCCTCTCCTAATCTTATTCCGTTTTTATTCTCACATCCCTCTCTCTAACACGAAACTTCTATCCTTCTTATAAGGACATTGATGATTTCATTATGGACCACTTCGATAATCTAGGACAGCCTGACCATCTGAAGACCTTCAGTTTTATTGCATCTGTTAAAAATAACTTGTGATCAAAGTAATGTTTACAGGTTATGGAGACTAGGGGGTATATATTTCAGGTGGTCCTTATTCTGCTGACCACAGTGCCAGAGCTAAGTAAAATCTCAATCTAAATTCTGAAGTATTTACCTCTCATAATCACCTCCCAAAAGGGCTATCTGGCCAGTTTGAGGGGCTACCAAGGTGAGGGTTTCATGTTCATGTGCAAGAAATAGCCCCCAAATTAGCCCCTTTCATTGCTGATAAAGTTTAAAAGGCTTTTTTTTAAATAATGGAAGACTGATTTGATTTTACAGTTTTATAGTCTCACCACCCTTGTCCTAATTTGTCTTTTTCCATAATGAACAATGAGCTATTTATCCCACACCTTCCATACTAGTCCTTCAGTGCTCACCTTACAACATACCAGAGATTAGGTAGATTAAGCAGTAGATGTCTTTTGCTCACCCTTCTGGGTTCCAGAAATCTAATTCAGGGTGCCAATAGCGTCTTGCTCGCATAGAAGGCTCCAGGGCAGTTTTTTTGTTTGGTTTGAATTTTTGTTTTCCCAAAAGTGAGTGAGACTGCCCCTTGGGGGTCTCTAGGATGATCAAGGGTGGGGAATTGCAAAAGCAGGCATCTACAGTTTATCCTGGATGATAAACAAGAGTTTTTCATTGCCAAGTGCTGAGTGAGCTTTCATTCTGAGAAGGAGGCCATTGTCCACTTAAGTGTGGAGGTCTCTTCTCTAAGGGAAGACCTTTCCTTGTTTCTTGAAATTCCTGGTAGCAATAGGAATTCATTGGTTTTAAGCACCTATTTCCAATCTCTGACGTCATCACCACCTAAACAGCTTCCTTTTATGCTTCTGTGTGTCTCATCTCCTGTTCTTGTAGGGGCACCAGCCAGCCTGCCTTACAGCCCACCCTATCCCAGTATGACAACATCCTAACCTGACTACTCACATCCACAAAGAACTTGTTTCCAAAGAAAGTCATATTCACAGCTACCAGGCAGGGGGACTTCTACGCCTCCTTTTAAGGCATGCAATTGAATCCATAACAACTCTCCTGTGCAGGCACAATCAGTTACTTGCACATTGAAGGGGATGTAACACTTTCATATTGATGATCTTAATAAAAGCAACGTACCAGCTTTCCAGATGACGCAAAAAGAATCATTGTTCACTTGATTTGCCCAAGGCACTACTTGGGATAGTTACACAAAGGCAACTCCACCAAAGATGCTTTTCTTTTTGTCCCATTTGCTTCAATGCCTCCTCCCTGTCTTAGTTGCTTCTCTGTCTTTTTCTGAATTTTCTGCAAAAAAAAATGTTTATGAAAACCCAGCTCAGATGATGTTGTTGTCCAGTTCTTGAGGGTCCATGCTTACCAAGTGCGTTCAGGTTTTAAACTGAACACCCAAATTGGCGTTCCAGGTTCCAGACTGCCTTCCTCCCGAGGGTCTGATGAGCAGTCCTTGGGCACCATTGATATGCCATATGTTAAGTCAGAAAGAGTTCCTCTTCAATCATGGTGAGAGCTCTCAGAAGGCACTCACTGTCTGCTGGAGACAGGACCCTTCCTAGCGTCTATATTCGGCCTCATAAGTAAAGAGAAAACCCAAACACCAACTCCCATTTCTCTGTGTCCTCCCGGTCTCTGTTTCCAACTTGTTCTAGCCAAGGTCCATGAAGAGATCAATCAGGTGATCGGGACTCATCGGACACCCAGTGTGAAAGACAGGGTCAAGATGCCCTAAACAAATGCCGTAATCCACGAGATACAGAGATTAATCATTTTTTCATCGATGGGTGTCCCTCACAAAGTCATCCGGGATACTCATTTCAGAGGCTTCCTTCTGCCCAAGGTGGGTTTGCACTATCCCCCCACCCCCAATTGTTCTGTCTTCTCTAAGTACTGCTCTTCCTCTCTATATCCCTACCTTCCTCCACTTCATGGAATAGTCCCTAACTGTCCCTTCTCCAATTCAGGGTACCAAAGTGCTTCCTATGTATTCTATGGCCCATCAAGACCCCAAGAACTTTCGCTTCCCAGATACCTTCTACCCACAACACTTCTTGGATGAGCAGGGCGGTTTCAAGAAGAATGAAGCCTTTGTGCCTTTTGGCTCTGGTAGGTTGCGTTGACCTGGCCTCTCCCAAGAACATCCCCAAACCCTTGGTCCATCTAGCAATTTGACCATAAGACAAGTCTTGCCAAGTAATGAGTTCTCTAAATAGGCATACTGAAGTACACATCTCCTAAGTATGCACTATTGTGACCCCTGATGCGGTTTAGGGGCATCTGAGGATATGAGAGGTAATCTGACCCCAACACCTGACCCCACCCCTTTCTGTACCATTATCTTATGCAATTTGGAGCCAACCAATTATCCTCCCTTTTGCTCACAGGAAAGAGAGCCTGTCTGGGCGAGGCCCTGGCCCAAATGGAACTCTTTCTGTACTTCACCTCCATCCTTCAGAGCTTCTCCCTGCGTCCTCTAGTGCCACCAGCCGACATCGAAATCACCCTTGAAGTCTTCAGACCTGGCAAAAATCCCACTACCTATGAGGTCTGCCTTGTGGCCCGCTGAGGGCTAGCTGTGGGCCACAGTGAGCAGTGGTCCAAAACAGTATCTGCCTAATGGTCCCTGTTTCAATAAAGTTCCAGAGTGTCCATCAAAGACAATCCTCATGACTGGTGTGAAGCAGAGTTCAAACAAGATTACCTTGAAGATACAAAGCCGGACAGCTTGTACATTCAGCAGAACATCATGATCCAATTCAGCATTTCTGCCAAAGTGTATTTGCCTCTCATAATCATCTCCTGCTACGCTTCTGCCTCCATCATATTCTTCTTCCCTATTGTTTGTGTGTGTTTGTGTGGTCCTGTTTTCTCTTCTTCTCATTAAGTGCCATCAAATTTGTCTGACACAATAGTGACAAAACAGTGTCTAGCTGTTGTGATGTCAGACCCCACTACTTCAGCCACGATGTCAATCCATCTTGTCAAGGGAACTCCTTTTTGTCACTGCCTCTCTGCTTTGCCAAGCTTTGTCTGCTTCTCTAGAACCTCATCTCTCCTGATAATGTCCAATGTATAGGAGACAAAGGCTTGCTTCTAAGAGAAAGGCAGTCTTGCTTCTAAGGAGCATTCTGGCTGTACTTTTAATAAGCTCTTAGCAGTTCATAATACTTTAATATTCTTCACCAACACCACAATTCAAATGCATTCATTCTTCTTTAGCCTACTTTATTAAATGAACAACTTTCATGTATGTATGAGTCCATTGAAAATACCATCCATGTGTTGAGAATGAGGAGGGTCAGAACAGAGACCCAAAATCCATCTGTAGAAAATGGGACATCCCCTCACAGAAGGGTCACAAGGGAGAGATGAGTCAACCAGGGCGCAGTATAGTACCAATGAAGCACAGAATAATCCTGTTTCCTTGAGGCTTCGTCACCCCCCAAACCCACACCACTATCATGACCCCAGTCCTGCCTTTCACTGAAGGCTAGACCAGAGCACGTACACAGGTACAGATAAGAGATAAGAGCTCATGATACACTGAATCCAGGAACAGTAATGGGAGTAGCAATACCAGGAGTATAGGGGGAAGGTGGGGAGAAAGCGGAAGCCAATCACAATGACAGACACATAACCACACCCCACACCCCAGGGGGATGAACAACAGAAACTGTGTAGGAAGGGAGACAGTGGTTGGTGTAAGATATAAAAATAATAATCATTTATGATCTATGAAGGTGGGAGGGAGGAGGGAAGGGAAAAAGAGGAACTGATAATAAGGGCTCAAATAGAAAGTAAATGTTTAGAAAATAATGATGGCAACATATGGTACAAATATGCTTGATAGAATTGATGTGTGGATTGTTATAAGAGCTGATGGAGCACCCCATAAAATGATCTTTTTGTACACTGGTACAGATAGGAACCGGAAGCACAGGGAATCCAGGACAGATGAACCCTTCAGGACCAGTGATGAGAGTGGTGATATAGTGAGGGTGAAGGGAAGGTGGGACTGATCACAAGGATCTACATATAACCCCTTCCCTAGGAGAAAGACAACAGAAAAGTGGGTGGAGTGAAATGTCAGATGGTGTAAGATATGACAAAATAATAATAATTTTTACATGAAAAGGATTCGTGAGGGAGGAGGGGAAAAATGAGGAGCTGATCCCAAGGGTTCAAGTAGAAAGCAAATGTTTTGAAAATGATGATGGCAACAAATGTACAAATACACTTGACACAATGGATGGATGGATGGGTGGATGGATGAATGGATGGATGGATGGAGATAAGAGTTGTACAAGCCCCCAATAAAATCATTTTTTAAAAACTTTAAGGTGCAGGGCTGGATAGGACAGAGGCTGTACGCTGGTACATATGAGGGCTGGAGGTACAGGGAATCCAGGGTGGATGATACCTTCAGGACCAAGGGTGTGAGGGACGATGCTGGGAGAGTGGAGGGTGAGTGGGTTGGAAAGGGGGAACTGATTACAAGGATCCACATGTGACCTCTTCCCTGGGAGAGGGACAGCAGAGAAGGGGGGAAGGGAGACTCTGGATAGGGCAAGATATGACAAAATAACGATGTATAAATTACCAAGGGCACATGAGGGAGGAGGGAATGGGGAGGGAGGGGAAAAAAAAAGAGGACCTGATGCAAGGGGCTTAAGTGGAGAGCAAATGCCTTGAGAATGATTGGGCAGGGAATGTATGGATGTGCTTTATACAATTGATGTATGTATATGTATGGATGGTGATAAGAGTTGTATGAGTCCCTAATAAAATGTAAAAGAAGAAAAGAGAAAAAAATGATTAGGCAAAGACTGTACAGATGTGCTTTATACAATTGATGTATGTATATGTATGAACTGTGAAAAGAATTGTATGAGCCCCAATAAATTGTTAAAAATAAAATAAAATTACAGTAAAAAAAAAACTTTAAGGTGGGCATCAGGATTGTATTCATTTATCATACTTATTCAATTTGTATGCTAATTAAATAACCTGAAAATCTGGATTGGATCAAGAACTCGGCACCAGGATTGTAGGGAGGTTGACTACCTTCTGTATGCAGATGACACAACGTTGCTTGCTGGAAGTGAGGAGAGCTTCAAATAAATTCTAATGAAAACAAAAGGCTACATACAACCTTCAGTATGCATTACAACTCAGTGTACAGAAAACCCAACTCCTCACCCCTGGACCAATAAGCAACATCGTGATTACCAGAGCAAGCACTGAAGTTGTGAAATATGACATTTTACTTGGATCCGCAATCAACATTCATGGAAGTAGCGGTCAAGAAATCGAACAATGTGTCACACTGGAAAACTCTGCAGCACAGTAACTTTTTGAAGAATTAGAAAGCAAAGATGCTACTTTGAGAACTAAGGTGTGTCTGATCTACGCCATGGTGTTTTCCATGATGGCATGTGCAAGTGAAAGTTGTACAATGAATAAGAAAAACTGCAGGGGAAATCATGTATTATTTGAATTAGAGTATAGGTGAAGAATATTGAAAGAACCATGGACTACCAGAACAAGCTAACGGATCTTGGAATACGTACAGCCAGGATGCTCCTTAGATAGATAAACTTCATTTCACGTTCTTTTGGCATGTTATAAGGAGAGACCAGCTCCTGGGAAAGGTAATATAGAGCAGCAGGTCTCAACCTGTGGGTCATTTGATCCCCAAAGGGGGACCCTTTCACAGGGGTCACCCGATTCATAACAGGAGCAAAATGACAGTGATGAAGTAAAAATGAACATAATTTTATAGTTGGGGGAATCATCACAATATGAGGAACTGTATTCAAGGGTCACAGCATTAGAAAGATTGAGAACCACTGCTTTAGAGAAAGACCCTCAACAAGATACGCTGACACCATTTTATTCCCATTCAATTAGTCACCAGATATTTACAGGACATTCATTCCGTCAAACAACAGGGGTTGGCAGAAAATACGGTATGATCTATCAAGAGGATCAGGAGGGGGAAAAAATCCCATCGAGAAATAAAGAGACCATATGATATCAAATAGGCATGAACACTAGAGAATGAATGAAATAAAGTACTAGAATCAAGAAGAACTCGGCAGTGAAAGAGGAAGACAACTCAAGAGTGGTGTTATCCTTGTGGAGAGTTGAGTCAATTACTGCTCATAGCCACCCTCAGAAGGAAGCACTGCCCAGTCCCAGACCAACCTCACGCCAGTCTGAGCCACTGGGTCAGTCTCTCTTGTCGAAGGTGTTCCTCTTTTTTGCCGATCCTCTGCTTTGCCAAGTCCTATGCCAGGGGCTGCTCTATCCTGACAACATGTCCAAAGAACATGAGGTGAAGTCTGGCCATCCTTGCTACCAAGGATCATGATGGCTGTACTTTTTCCCAGACAGGTCTGTTTGTTCTTTTGGCCATCCGTGGTATATTCACCATTCTTTGGTGACATCATAAATCAAATGCATCCATTCTTCTCCGGTCTTCTTTATTATCTAGCTTTTGCATGGTTATGATACAATCTAAAATACCTGAGATGATTGGCCAAGAAAGATATCTCTGCAGAAACTAAATGTCAAATATGTCTTAAGTATTATGAAGTAGCCTGTCTCAAGATGTAGGGGGAGAACGTTTTAGGTTACAGGGACAGTTACTATAACATTAGGAGCCCTGCTGGCATAGTGGACTATTTGTTGGGCTACTAACTAGAAGGTCAGCAGTTCAAAATCAAGAGCTTCCCTGTGAGAAAAAGATGATGCTTTCTACTCCCATAAAGAAATGGTTCTGCTGATTACAAGGATCCACATGTGACTTCTTCCCTGGGAGAGGGACAGCAGAGAAGGGGGGGAAGGGAGACTCCGGATAGGGCAAGATATGACAAAATAACAATGTATAAATTACCAAGGGCACATGAGGGAGGGGGGAGAGGGGACGGAGGGGGGAAAAAAAGACCTGATGCAAAGGGCTTAAGTGGAGAGCAAATGCTTTGAGAATGATTGGGGCAGGGAATGTATGGATGTGCTTTATACAATTGATGTATGTATATGTATGGATTGTGATAAGAGTTGTGTGAGTCCCTAATAAAATGTAAAAAAAGAAAAGAGGAGAAAAAATGATTAGGGCAAAGAATGTACAGATGTGCTTTATACAATTGATGTATGTATATGTATGAACTGTGATAAGAGATGTATGAGCCCCTAATAAATTGTTTTTTAAAAAAAGAATCGGTTCTGAAAAAAACGATGTAGTTCTCCTCTGCCCTATAGGGGGACAATGAGTCAGACTCACCTTCATGGCCATGAGTTGTAGAATGCAAAAATATATGTACTTTTATAAACTTGCACGTGTTTGGAGTATATAAAAGGAAGTTTGTCTAGATAGGAGGTCTTGCCCCTAGGTCAGGGATTTCCAGATTTTTTTTTTTTTGCTGGGTGACACACCATGACATCTTGCTCTTATTTAACAGGTATCTCTGGTTCGAGTGAGGGCTGGCTTTTCTAGACTGGACTCAGCTGGGTGGCTCCATTCCAAGCCTGATGACAGAGGAGCCAAACTGAAAACTCAATTGCACAAGTTCTTTGGTTGCACCTGGTCTATTACATAAAGCAGGTCATAGAACAATGCCCCAAATCCAGGTGTGAGGATGTATACTCTGCCCATAAAGGTAGTGGGGAAGAAGGAGTTTTATTGCTGAATAATAATTTAATCTACCATAGGTATATTTTTGGAAAAACTTTTTTCTTTATCCTGCTCTGTGATGTTCAAATTATTGTAATCACAAGTGCATATCATCTTAACATCTGACATGATTAAAAGTTTAGATTTATACAGACTAAAGGAGAACAGGGCTCCCCAGATACTGGAGTAGGTCTACTGCCTTCCAACTTTATGATGTTTAATTTTGGGGTACACCCTATCAGATTTGTGTTTTTAATTCTTCAGAGAAAATTACTCCAAAGCGGGCAGCTTAGAAGAACAGAAATTTGTTCTTTCATAGTTATGGGGCCAAAAGTCCAAAATAAAGTTATTAGCAGGTCCATGATCCCTCTAACATCTCTGGAAGGGTAACTTATTCCATGTGTCTCTCGTTTAGCTGCTGGATGCTGCCTGCAAGCTGTGGTATTCCGTGCCTTACAGTCACATCCTATCCTCTGCCTTAGTATTCCCATTGTCGCCTTCTCTGCTGTGTCTCAAAGCTCTCTTTAGATTTGGGGCCCAACCAGATAATCCAAGATGGTCTCACCTCGAGACCCTTAGCTAAATTACATCTGCAAAGATCCTTTTATTTTGTCAAATGAGGTCACGTGCGCAAACACCAGAAATTAGGATATGGGCGTATCTGTTGAGGGATCACCATGCGACTATTATACCTATCCTCCTTATTAGTGAGTGCGTAAAATAACTATGAATGGTTTCAAGAGTGTGGGCATGGCCCAGGTCTGTGTCACCTTGGCCTAGGCCATGACCCTCACTGGTTTGACAGATAGCGTTGTGGGATGTGATGTAAGCAGTCAATCAGTTGAAAAGGCAGCTTCCTTAGAGGAAACAGGATGAATACTTTAGAACCCACTCTCGGTTCCTTTACAATAGCATCTCCACTCTCCTTGCAGTTACTCCCCATGCCAAGTCATCTGTTTATCATTCCTTTGCCTTTCCTTCTTAACTTTTCCACACGAATTGACCTTAAATAGCACCAAGTGTCGTCTTACGTTTTTAAACTTCGTGCCCTTGGAACCACACTCTGTGTATTCGTTTGTTATTTACTTTTTGCAAGCAATGGTATGTTTCCACAGTCGGTCCAATTTTTGTAACTGTTGTTCCCTTTGGGTGAAAATATTGTATGACTGAATGAAGTTTGTGAAAACGCCACCACCATCTAATTCCGCACTCCCTTGCTGATGGACATTTGGATCGTATCATCGCGCTTTTAGGTGTTTTATGATACCAGCTTGCAAGGGTGTTTGTTGCAAGAAAACTTGTTATTGTTAGGTGACATCGAGTTGGCTCCCACCCCATCCCCCCATCACCATCCCATAGCGACTTTATGCACAACAGAACAAAACACTGCCTGGGTCTGCGCCATCCTCACAATGGTTCCTGTGCCTGAGCCCATGGATGCAACCCTGGTAGCAATCCAGCTCCTTGACGGCCTTCCCCTCTTCCGTCGCCCTGCCTTTTCACCAAACAGGATGTCTTTCCGCAGGGACTGCTGTCTCCTAACAGGATGTCCAAAGATGTAAGACAAAGTCTTGCCATCCTTCCCTCTAAAGAGAGCTCTAGGCTTACTTCTGGCAGTACAGATAGGTTTTTCCTTTTAGCGGCCCGCGGTATTTTCAATATTCTTCTCCTACATGCATTGAGGAAGGACATGGTTGAGTCAAATTGACACCAGATGCCAACTTTTGCAACAATTATCACACAATTGACAGTTCCAGCAGCAGTGGGGGAAAAAGTTCCCATTGCCTTTACCTGCTCTCCATAAGTGGCTAATATTGGGCATTGCTCAATTTTTCTGCACTGCTAGATATCAAAATGGTTATCCTCTTCATTATAATTTTTATTTCTCAAATTGCTTGCACCACAAAGTAGCTCCCACATGTGGTGGGTCATTTATAGCTCCTTTTCTGTAAACGTCTGTGTCTTCTGCCGCTCATCTTTGCCCTGCTTTGTCTTTTTTGTTTTTACAGATCTTAGGTAACATTTATCCCGTGGCACTCCTCTGATTGCATTATCTTAATATTTTAATTTTATTCCATCTAGATTTCTTGGTAGATAAAGCGAGGAGACTGCTGACGGCTATCCAAAGAGAGTTGTTTTTATGTGTCATGGCAACACAGATCCCATGTGCCAGAGTACAGCTTCCCCTGAGGTCCTCTGGGCTGCGATCTTGACAAAATAAAAGTATCCAGGTGGCGTGGGAGGGGCCCTGGTGGTGGTGTGAGCTGCACAGTGAACTGCTAACCACAGGCCGTAAAGTTTTAAAGTGATTCGACCCTGTCCTATAGGATTGCTGTGAGTCAGAATCCACTTGATGGCAGGGAGTTTGTTTTGGGGTTTGGTTGGTACTGCAGTGGTTAAGTGTTTGGCAACGGAAAGAGCAGTCCTTTGAACCCACCAGCCATTCTGTGGGAGCTACAGAGTCTGCTTCCATAAAGATTTCCTTGGTAAGCCTAGAAGGCTGTTCTGGTCTCTACAAGAGAGTTGCTACAAGCTGAAATTGACTCAACATCAATTAGTTTACCGAAAGCTTTACAGGAGCAGATACAGAGGCTGAGTGGTTCTGAACCATCACCAACTTTGGGCCTCTTTTATGCTTCATGTAGTCCTTTCTCAGCCCCTGAGATCTCTACACCCTCATGCGATCTACAGAAAAAGACATAAACAAAGAGAGGGCAAGGTGTTGACCTTGCTAATCCCTAAATTACAGACTGCCAACTACTTTATGTGCATTTTCCAAGGTCCTCACGCCCTAACTTACTTTAAAACCAAGCCCAACTCCAAGTTCATGTCTAGCTCAGAAATTTGTTATATATATATTTTTTTTTAAAGTGGCCAACCTCCTGAAGAGAGCCTGAAGGCAACCAATGATTGCAAATGAGTGTGTAATTTATATAAGGGTGAAAGTTAAATGAACGTGCCATTAGCAAATTAAGCTTTATGTGAACTAGTTTTTATTCCAGCCAGACTGGTCTTCTCCCTCTTAGACTTTCCAAAACCTTGAGTCCTAGCCCACAATGCCAGGTGATTGAAAAGTCTGCCTTTGTAAACAGGCGGATCTACATTTCAGAGTTGGTTCTTGTTTGCTATCTGGTAGACCATAAATGAGAGATACCACAATCAATCCCACAGAGGAGTTGGGAAATGAAGTAAAATAATATGTGCAGATCACATAGCACAGTGCTCTGCACACGTGTTCAATCACCACCAGCTTTCATAACCATAGTCATTATTACAAGGTGGCTTGTTGTGCCACTTAGTGCCTCCCTTCTTCTGTGTCTCTTCCACAAACTACATTCCTGAAACCCCTCCTGATGGACAGAATGCCAGTTGACATGAATTCCTGGACATATTCAGAATGTAGGTCAAGGGCTGGACCGTTTTGTTGACAGGCATAAACCCAACATTTAGAATAATGTTTGGCATATGGTTAGTGTTCCATTTATATTTGCTTGATAAATAAACCACTTGTCCAAATGTGCCCTTCATGTGTCAGTCAGGCTTAGAATAGGCTCTTCTCTCAAGAACACAGCTTTCCTTAACACCCTCTCAAACAGAGTTGCTCATTCTCTTATCTCCAATGAGCCCCTGGGTCAGAAGATAGGACCAG
Source organism: Tenrec ecaudatus (assembly GCF_050624435.1). NCBI lineage: Eukaryota > Metazoa > Chordata > Mammalia > Afrosoricida > Tenrecidae > Tenrec > Tenrec ecaudatus. The sequence goes on from NC_134547.1 coordinate 18,279,884, forward strand.
GCTCTCTTGCTCTTCAAAACCAACTCTACACCCCTGAGTACCCAGCACAGACTAACGGAATATTGAGATGGTCTGGCTAAGCGCTTGGCTGCTAACTGAAAGGTCAGCAGTTTGGGTTGTTTTTAACCATTTTATTGACATATACTTCGTTTATGATACAATTCAATGATTTGATATACTTAAAAGGGTCGTGTCATCATCAACACAAACAATGTTTTATCTTTTTCGGCTTCATTCTTGTATCCATTGTTATTTTCTTCCCAACCTCCCTTGTCGTAACCTTAAGTAGCTATTAAAATCTAGTTGCTGTCTATAATTTACCTATATTGGATTTATGAGTTGACATGATTCGATGGCAATGAGTTTGGTGTTTTGTTTTGTTCTTCTCATATAGGGAAAGCTATACCAAAACAAACAAACAAACAAAATCCATCGGCATCAACAAGATAAAACTTTAATCCAAAAGAAAACATAAAACAATAAATACTGAAACAAGTTTAAAAGGTGCCTTGCTGGTGATGCATTAGGTTGCTATCAGCAGTTCAAAACCACCAGCTTCTCCAAGGGAGAAATGCTAGGTTTTCTGCTCCCATAAAGAATTACATTCTCAGAAACCCACAGGGGCAGTTCTACCCTGTCCTACAGGGTCACTGTGAGTCAGAATCAACTCTCTGGCAGTCAGTGAGAACAAGTTAAAAGTGAGTCACACGGGAATACAGATATAAGATGTGAAGTTTTAAGCTAACAATATTTGCATTCATCCATTTTCTAATGCACTTTGTCTGAGGACCAAACTATCCACATATCTGATCGGAGTGAGTTCCATGAAGACTCAGTGCACATGGAGGCTCTGCCAGTGGATTTTCAGCTTTCAGTGTGATCCATAAGGAAAGATTAGCAGCTTAAACTCACTGGTCATTCTGTAGGGGCCATGGAGTTTGCTTCATTAAATTCTAGTCTCTCTTATAGGGTTGCTATACATTCGAATTGACTTAATAGCAATTGATTAAAAGAAAAACTTTATCGGGTAAATTCCAACATTAAGATCATCAGCCTCCATCAGTTCTCTTTCTATTGAGTACAGATCATATTTTCCTATTTCTTCATATGCCTCGTAATAGTGGATTTCATCCTTGACATTAAGAGTGATACACTACAGAGACTCTGGATTCTGCTACACTCTGCCAAAGAGCATTGATTTTTGTGTCCCTGGCTTTGAAGGCAATGAACTTGGCTGCAATCAAAAGCTTGGCACCAAAATTGCAGTTTGTTTCTTAGAACATCATGTTTGGTAAAGTGGAAGGGCAGCAAAAAAAAAAAAAAGTGGAAGGCCCTCAGTGAGATGGATTGACACAGAGGCCAGCAGCATCGATGGACTCGGGCACAGGAACAATGGTGAGGCTGGCACAGGGCCGGCAGTGTTTCTTTGTTGTGCACAGGGTCCTTGGGGGTTGGAGCCGGCTGGATGGCAACTAACCACAACTCAACCATCGCCAGAAACAAGCATTTCAGTACACTTTTACACAATGACCTCATACCCCCACCCTGTGTCCTTGGAACCTGTCTCTTTCATTCCTGTCATCTCTCAGACTCCTTCTCCTTTTCCCTACCCAGCTCGAATGACACCCAACCATGCTTCCTGCGCCTTCTTGCTCTGCCAAGAACTCTGTCTCCCAACTCTAACCCGGTGTTGTCAACGCGGCTCTTAAGTGATGCCACATTCTCATCAAGGTGACCATCGATGTGAACTGCCCAAACAGCAAGAGAATCAGATACTTGACTCTCTTCTCTTTGGCATTTTTTTTGCTCCTTCTCAGCCAGCCCTCTCAGAGCCCCACCTAATGCTTGGCATCATTCAGGGGCCCTACCTCTTAAATCTGAAACACAAACATTTCACTCTCTGATGACAGCCCTTCCTTCCTGAGCTCACTCACCCCATTACTGACAATGCACTGGGTGGTAACACTGGTTGACCAGATGGTTGGCGTGATTGTTTATGAGAGGTCAGTTTCCCTTCTGTTAAACTGGACTTAAAAGTAAACAAATAAACAGATGTTGGGGGATCTTTTGCTTCAAGCTCACAGGAAAGTTTTCCAACAATCACAGGACATTAAGAGTCACTTTCTAATATGGTTTGTCAGGGGAGCCAGCCTCTAACAAATCTTCACAGACCCAGTAGGCGAAATTGTACAGTGATAATAAGATTGTAATAAAGTCAGAGAATAAGAGATTCAAATAATGAAGTCAGGCACATTTCATGGTAGCATGCTCACCTCAGCTCCTCTTGATGGTACAGGAAAGGAGGAGAGATCTATTGCTAACCAAGGCTTATATATCTTTTGCGGACCTGCAAGCCCCCTAATTACGGGTAAAGACATACATCACAGGAAAGGGTTGTATTACAGGTAATACAGAAATGGGAGGGGGACAATCTAGGGGTACACATGCTATCGGAAGAGGAGGGATTAAGAGTATACATGTGACAAGATTGGCAGATCCTAGATTCATAATGGCAGCCTAAGCTTGGTTGCCCTAGAGCTGGAGACTTTATTCATTCTAAGCTTTTGGGGGGGTTGGGGGGGGAGCAATCCACTGTCCCTAACAGCAGGGAGTGTGCCCTACCTATTGTGGGAGAAACAATGGTGTCTGCTTGCTCTGGGTGGCTGGAGTCTTCACCGAGATAACTTGACAATCATTTACCATTAGTTGCAAGCAGTGTCCTAGTCTAACATATGTATTTGGGGGAGCTGAGTTGGGAAACAGTATTTTTGTAACCCACATTGGTTCATAAATACCCCCAAAAAAGGTGGGGTTTGACAGCCCAGAATAATGGTTCAGAGCATAGGATTCACCACAGGCAAGTCCGGGTTCTACCTGCAACACTCACTTCAAATCACTTTCAACATTTCGAGTACCACTTAATGCCAACCTCTAGGGTTTTCTAGGAAGACAATATAAGATCGCGTCCATAAAACGCTTTGCAAAGGAAGGCAATAAGATAAAAGAATGATGAACATTATGAGCAGTGCTTGTCCTTAAATATGAAAAAGAGAACCCATTGAAGATGTTCATTTGATGATCCATGTATGTTACTTATCTGATTTATCAAAAAGCTGATTACGCTGCTTCTAAACTGGACCTGGTGCCCTGCTATCAGACAGAAAAATGTTTGGCGGCTTAATGGCTTGCCTTAAAACAAGCAGCCATCTAAGGGGGGTGTCAGTGAAGTCCATATGGAAAGCCCAAACCAATCTGTGTGGTCCAAGGATTAAAAATAAAATCCAAGACCAGAGAAGGTAACTAAATTAGAGTTTAAATGCTGGGCACCCAATTTGTAGAAGGCTCTGGATGACCATGAAACACCAAACTCCATTCACAGGGCCCCCACGTGGATTGAGCCACCAATGGATTTCTTTTTGAACATTGGATTTCTTTTGAACATTGACCATTGAACATTGACGTGGACAGCCTTGCTGTCAGAGTTCACTGAAAAGTGGATTTGTTGCAACAAAACGGCATGAAGCAGGGAAACAATAGAGAGATCTGAAGGGCCAGACTCAATCCCAACTACGTGGACAGCAACCCCTCCCAGAATAAGAATTCACTTCAGAGAACAGTACTGAAGTTACAGCCCAGGGAGAGGGACATGTCTGATCAGAGAACACAGGAGCAAATGAAGGGAGAGGAAGAGAGAGTGGAACACATCTGGCCCACCAAGCCCTGAGGACAATGTTCCCACTCAGAGCAGCCAAAGCATAGAGAGGAACATAGAGCCGAGACATGATGTCCCTCACTGACCCATAGTGCTATGGAGGACAACACTGGAAACACAGCACGGGAATTGCGCCTGATCTGACCCCACCACACTGAGGCAAAACACTAAAGGTGAGCAACGGAACAGCAAGGGAAATAGAGTAGAGCAATGAAGTCCCCAGGGAATTCCAAAAATAGACTTTGGGGCTAGGGAGTAGCAGCCCATCAGACTGGACCACAAAATACTCCTAAATGTCAACAAACAGACCTTGAACTATTTACAAGATTTTCTTTTTTACGTTTTATTTTCTGTCGTTGGTTTTTTTGTTGTTGTTTTGTTGCTTTGTTTTACTGTCTTTTTTGTGCATATTATTATCTCTGCAGGTCTATCTAGATAAGATAGGTGAGATAAGCAATCTTGAGGCGAAAAAAACAGGACTGACAATTCCAGGGGGGACATAGGAGAGAGGCCAGTCGGGGAAAGGAAGTGGGTGTTAACACACCCAAGGACAAGGGACAAAGTGATCCAAAATCGATGGTGAAGAGGGTGTAGGAAACCTGGTAGAGATTGATCAAGGGCAATGTAATCAAGCGGAATTACTAAAACCCAAATGAAGGTTGAACATGATAGTGGTACAAGAGGAACGTAAAAGGAAATAGAGGAAAGAACTAGGAGGCAAAGGGCATGTATAGAGGCATGTACACATGTAAATATATTTATATATGATGATGGGGAAATAGCTCTATGTGCATATATTTATAGGTCTAGTATTAAGGTAGGAGATGGACATTGGGCCTCCACTCAAGTACTCCCTCAATTCAAGAGCACTATTTTATTAAACTGGCATTCCATATTGCTCACCTTCCTGGCATGATCTCTGAAGACAACATGGGTGCATAAGCAAATGTGGTGAAGAAAGTTGATGGTGCCCAGCTATCAAAAGATATAGTGTCTGGGGTCTTAAAGGCTTGAAGATAAACAAGCGGCCATCTAGCTGAGAAGCAATAAAGCCCACATGGAAGAAGCACACCAGCCTGTGTGATCACAAGGTGTTGATAGGCTCAGGTATCAGACATCAAAGAGCAAAAAATCATTTCATTGTGACTGAGGAGGAGTGCAGAGTGGAGACCCAAAGCCCATCTGTAGGCAATGGGACAACCCCTTACAGAAGGGTCTCGGGGAGGAGACAAGCCAGTCGTGGTGCAGTATAGCAACAATGAAACATACCACTTTCCTCCAGTTCTCTAATGCTTCTTCCCCTCACTATCATGATCCCAATTCTACCTTACAAATCTGGCTAGACCAGAGGATGTACACTGATACTGATAAGAGCTGGAAACACTGGGAATCCAGGACAGATAAACCCCTCAGGACCAATAATGAGAGTAGAGTTACCAGGAGGGGAAGGGAACGGTAGGGGAGAAAGGGGGAACCAATCACAATGATCTAGATATGACTCCCTCCCTGGGGGATGGACAACAGAAAAGCAGGTGAAGGGAGACATCTGACAGTGTAAGACATAACAAAATAATAATAATTTATAAATTATCAAGGGGTCATGAGGGAGGGAAGTGGGGAGGGATGGTGGGAAATGAGGGGCTGATACCAAGGGCTCAAGTAGAAAGAAAATGTTTTGAGAATGATGATAGCAACATATGTACAAGTGTGCTTGACACAATGGATGTAAGTATGGATTGTGATAAGAATTGTACAGGCCCCCTTTAAAGAGTGAATTCATGCATATGTAGTTAGGTTAAAATTTAACACCTTATTTTGTTTTTATTTTTTTAACTTTTAAAATGTTTTAATTTTTCTCATTTCCATTATTTTTTCTTTTATTTTAAGAAATCACTTTACTGGGGGCTCTTAAAGCCCTTCTTCCTCCACCTTCCCTACTACCCTCATGGTATCCTTACTCTCATTGGCCCTGAGGGATTTACCTGTCCTCGATTTTGTGGGTTGAGAGCTCTTATCTGTAGCCATATCATGCTCTGATCTAGCCAGATTTTTAAGATAGAGCTGGGGTCATGATAGTGGTGGTGGGCGGGGAGCATTAAATAACTTGAGGGATGTTGTGTGTTTAGTAGGTGCTATACTGCACCCTGACTGGCTCATCCCTTCCTTGTGATCCTTCTGTGAGGGGATGTCCAATTGTCTACAGATCGGCTTTGAGTTTCCATTCTGACCTCCCTTGTTCACGTTGAAATGTTTTTTTGTTTTGGGTGTTCTGATGCCTGATACCTGATCCTGTGACACCTCATGATCACATGGGTTGGTATGCTTCTTCCGTGTAGGAATTGTTCCTTCCCTGCCAAGCGGCTACTTATTTAACTTTAAGATCCCAGAAGCTATATCTTTTAATAGCTGGGCACCATCAGCTTTCTTCACCACACTGGCTTATGCACCCATTTTGTCTTCAGTGTTCATGTTTGGAAGGTGAGCATCACAGAATGCCAGGTTATTAGAACAAAGTGTTCTTGTATTAAGGAGGACTTGAGTAGAGGAGCCCAATGTCTGTCTGCTACCGTAATACTTAACCTATAAATATATGTACATAGATCTATATCCCTATCATTATATATTAATATATTTCCATGTGGGCATGCCTATGTTTATACCTCTATAAATGTCTTTTGCCTCCTAGTTCTTTCCTCTATTTACTTTTCTCCTGTTCCACTATCATGTTCAATCTTCATTTGGCTCTCTGTACTTCCTCTCAGCTACATTGCAATTGATCAAACCCCACCAAGAATTCCATGCCCTCCTCCCCATCAATTTTAGATCTCTTGGTTATCCCTTGTCCCTGGTTTGTTGGCTCCCCAACCTCTTCCTTTACCCTGCCCCCCCACCCCCGCCCCCGGAGCCATTGGGATTTTTTTTCCCTGCCTATCTTATATAGATAGACATGAAAAAGAAAAAACAAACAAAAATCGTCTTTAAATAGTTCCAGGTCTGCCTGCTGGCCCTCAGGAATGTTTTTCAATCAGGTCTTTCGCAGAGCCAAGCCCTGCCCCACAAGTCCGAAGTCTATTTTCAGAATTCCTTGGGGACTTTGTTGCTTTGCTCCCCTTGCTGCTCTCTTGAGATCCCTTCATTTTACTCCCTGGTATGTGTGGGGTGGGGGGGGGGGGGTGTCAGACTGGGCACAATTCCCATACTGTGTCTCCAGTGCTGCCCCCATAACGTTGTGGGTCAGTAAGGGGGTGTCATATCTCATGGTGAAGCTGACCCTACGTCCCTCTCTACTTGTTATTCTCTTCTATTGAGATTTTCCTCTATTTTATTTTGTTACTATTGTTAAGGATTGTTTTATGTTTTTCCTTTATGAAATCCAGGATAGGTAAATCCATAGAGATAGTAACTAAGTTAATAGTTCCTTAAGGTTATGACAGGGGAGGTTGGGGAACAATGGGGAGCAAATAAGATTGGGTACGAAAATGAAGAAAATATTCAAATATTGTTGTGCTGATTGTACAATGCTTTTTTAAATGCATTTAAACCATTGAATCATATGGTATGTACATTATATGCCAATAAAGCTGTCAAAAAGACAATAAATTTTTAAGAAAGTAAACTAGGAATGTCTATAAACTATATATATATATACATATATATATATATGGATTTTGAGCTCACATTTAACCATAAGCCCTAATCTAAGAACAACTGGTCATTATGGTGGACCCCTGCTTGATACTCATAAGGTGATCACTGAAGCTATGGATGCTACAGCCAAGTGTGGTGAAGAACGCAGGTGGTGGCTATCAAAAGGAGTCACATCTGGTTGTCTCTAAAATGTACCAGAGACATGTACAAAATATGCTTTTATGAGTGGATTTGGGTTCACACTTCATCATAAACCCTCATCCAAGAACCATTCGGTTTTTTAAATCATTTTATTTGGGCCTCGTACAATTCTTATCACAATCCATATATACATCCGTTGTGTCAAGAACATATGTACATTTGTTGCCATCATCATTCTCAAAACATTTACCTTCTACTTGATCCCTTAATATCTGCTGCTCATTTTCCCCCTCCCTCCCCACTCCCCCCTACCTTGTGAACCCTTTATCACTCATATATTATTATTATTTTGTCATATATTACACTGTCTGACCTTTCTCCCATCCTCTTCTCTGCTGTCCCTCCCCCAGGGAGGAGGCTATATGTAGATCCTGTAATCAGTTCCCCCTTTCTACCCTACATTCTCTCCACCCGCCAGGCATCGCCACTCTCATCACTGGTTCTGGAGGAGTCGTCTGTCCTGGATTCCCTGTGGCTCCAGTTGCTATCTGTACCAATGTACATCCACTGGTCTAGCCAGATTTGCAAGGTAGTATTGGGATCATGATAGTGGTGGGGAGGAAGTATTTAAGAACGAGAGGCCCTCAGTGACTAAGGGCGATACAGGGGACAGCACCGGAGACACAGTGTGGGAATTGCACCTGACCTGATCCCACCACACCGAGGCAAATCACTGGAGGAGTGCAGCGGAACAGCAAGGGAATGGAGTGGCAAGGTCCCCAGGGAATGCTGAAAGTGGACTTCGGGGCCAGGGCGTGGTGCCCCAACAGACTGGACTGGAAAACGCTCCTAAGGGCCAGCAAATGATCCCTGAACTAACTACAAGCTTTTCTCTTGTGAACTGTTTTATTCTGTTCTTTGTCAGTGGTTTGTTTTTGTTGTTTTGTTGTCTGGTTGTATACTGTTGCTTTGTTTTCCTCTGTCTAGTTTTCGTGCATGTTAGTGACTCCACAGGTCTGTCTGAATAGGACAGGCTGGATGAACTATCTGGAGGAAAAACAACGGGACCGACAGTTTTGGGGGGACTTGGGGTGGGGGGGTAGGGGGGTAAGGAAGTGGTGTTAACAAACCCAGGGACAAGGAAAAAACATGGGACCCCAAATGGTAGAGAAGTGGGAGTGGCAGGCCTGGTGGGAAATGATCAAGGGTAAGGTTGCTTAGAGAAGAGGTATACTCTAGCCCAGGTGGCGATGAAGCATGGTAGTAGGGCAGGAGGAAAGTCAAGGGAGATGGAGGAAAGAGCTAGGAGTCAAAGGGCATTCATGGAGGTCTAGACAAAGACATGTACATGCAAATATATATAGGAGGATGGGGAAATAGATCTATGTGTCTATACTTATAGGTCAAGTATTAAGGTGGCGGAAGGACCTTGGGCCTCTACTCAAACACTCCCTCAATGCATGAATACCTTCTATTAAATTGGAACTCTATGATGCTCAGTCTCCCGACACAACGGCTGGAGCCAAAGTGTGTGAACAAGTAAATGTGGTGAAGAAAGCTGATGGTGCCCGGCTATCAAAAGAGATAGTGACTGGGGTCTTAAAGGCTTGAAGATAAACAAGCGGCCATCTAGCTCAGAAGCAACAAAGTCCACATGGAAGAACACACCAGCCTGTGTGATCGAGGGGTCCCAAAGGGATCAGTTACCAGGCATCAAAGAACAAAAAATCATATCATTGACTGCACACCTCCATGATAGGATCGCTGAAGACAAATGGGTGCATAAGCAAATGTGGTGAAGAAAGCTGATGGTGCCCAGCTAACAAAAGAGATAGTGTCTGGGGTCTTAAAGGCTTGAAGGTGAACAAGCGGCCATCTAGCTCAGAAGCAAATAAGCCCACATGGAAGAAGCACACCGGCCAGGGCGATCACGAGGTGCCCAAGGGACCAGGTATAAGGCATCATGCAAAAAAAAAAAAGATATAAGTGTGTGTATGTATGTGTATATATGTGTATATGTATATATGTATGTATATATATGTATATATATATCATATTAAATGAAGGGGGAAGTGCAGAGTGGAGACCCAAGGCCCAAGTGTCGACCAATGGAGATCCCCTCATAGAGGGGTTTAGGAGAGGAGATGGGTTAATTAGGGTGTGAGGTAGTATCGATGAAGAACACAGCTTTCCCCCGGATCCTGGATGCTTCCTCCCCCCAACTACCATGATCCGAATTCTACCTTGCAGGGCTGGATAGGACAGAGGCTGTACACTGGTGCATATGAGGGTTGGAGGTACAGGGAATCCAGGGTGGATGATACCTTCAGGACCAAGGGTGTGAGGGACGATGCTGGGAGAGTGGAGGGTGAGTGGGTTGGAAAGGGGGAACTGATTACAAGGATCCACATGTGACCTCTTCCCTGGGAGAGGGACAGCAGAGAAGGGGGGAAGGGAGACTCCGGATAGGGCAAGATATGACAAAACAACGATGTATAAATTACCAAGGGCATATGAGGGAGGGGGGAATGGGGAGGGAGGAGGGGAAAAAAAAGAGGACCTGATGCAAGGGGCTTAAGTGGAGAGCAAATGCCTTGAGAATGATTGGGGCAGGGAATGTATGGATGTGCTTTATACAATTGATGTATGTATATGTATGGATTGTGGTAAGAGTTGTATGAGTCCCTAATAAAATGTAAAAGAAGGAAAAAAAAAAAAAAGAACGAGAGGAAAGTTATATGTTTCATCGTTGCTATCCTGCACTCTGCCTGGTTCATCTCCTCCCCACAACCCCTCAGCAAGGGGTGTCCGGTTGGCTACCATTGGGCTTTGAGTCTCCACTCTGCACTCACCCACATTTTCAATGATATGATTTTATGTTCCTTGATGCTTGATACCTGATCCCTTTGACAGCTCATGGTTACACAGGCTGGTGTGCTTCGTCCATGTGGGCTTAACAATTAGTTTTTATGGAATGGCCTTAACTGTACACTCATCCTCATGAAGAGATGATTGAAGATATAGGTGTCAGAGCAGTGGGTCTCAACCTTCCTTATGCCACCACCCTTTCATACAGTTCCTCATGTGGTGGTGACCCCCAACCATAAAATTATTTTCGTTGCTACTTCATCACTGTCATTTTGCCTCTGTTATGAATCATCATGTAAATAGCTTATATGCAGGATGTATTTTCATTGTTACAAATTGAACATAATTGAAGCATAGTGATTAATCACAAAACCAATATGTAATTCTACATTGTGAAATATTTATTTCTAATGACAAATAAATGAAATTTTGTCTTGAAACACGATGTCGCATGGATAATAGTCTTCACGCTGGGTAGGGATATCTGCCTGTGGGTGGACCTGCCTATAGACAGATAGAGGATCGGTGTCTCGGTTCCTAAGACCATCAGAAATGTGTTTTCAAATAGTTTTGGGCGACCCCTGTGAAAGGGTCATTCTACCTCCCAAAGGGGTCGTGACCCACAGGTTGAGAACTGCTGTGCCATAGCAAAGCATGGTGAAGAAATCAAATGGTGCCTGGCTATCAAAAAGAATAGCATCTGGGGTCTTAAAGTCTTGTCTTAAAACAAGCAGCCAGACATGTCCCTCTCCCCCAGCTGCAGGTTCAGTGCTGTCTTCTAAAATCTGATCAGAGCACACAGGAGCAAATGAAGGGGAAGGAAGAGAGAGTGGAGTGGAACCTGGCCCACCAAGCCCAGAGGACGATATTCCCGCTCTGAACAGCCAATTCAGAGTGTACCATATGGCTGGTCCCACTATGAGACACGACGTCCCTTAGTGACCATGATCCTACAAGGGACAACACTGGAAACTCAGTGTCAGGATTGGCCTGGTCTGACCCCACCACACCAAGGCAAAACACTAAGGGTGAGTGGCAGAGCACGGGGGGAGTAGAGCAGGGAGGTCCCTGAGGGAGTGCAAAAGATAGACTTTGGGGCCAGGCTGTGGCACCCCATTGGACGCAACCAGAGGGCACTCCTAGAGGGCAACAAACAGACCTTGAACTATGTATAGGTTTTTCCTTCTTTTTAATTAATTTCTATTTATTTATTTATTTTTGTCCTTTTTTGTTCTTGCTGTTGTCGTCATTGTGTTTTCTTTGATACTTTGTCTTGCTGTGTCTTGTTTTTTTGTGTGTATATGACTATCTGTGCAGGTCTATCTAGATAAGATGGGCTGGATGAACAGTCTGGAGGAGAAAACAATGGGACCCCAATGGTTCCAGGGGCACATGGGAGAGGGGGAGGTGGGAGAAAGGAGGTGGTGTTGACCAATCAGGGAACAAGGAAACAACAAGTGATCCAAAATTAGTGGCAAGGAGGGTGTGAGAGACCTGGTAGGGATTCAGCAAGGGCAATGTAACCGAGAAAAATTACTGAAACTCAAATGAAGGCTGAGCATGATCGTGGGACAAGAGGAAAGTAAAAGGAAATAGAGGAAAGAACTAGGAGGCAAAGGACATTTATAGAGGTCTAGTTACAAGCATGTACATATGTAAATATATTTATATAGGATGATGGGGAAATAGATATACATGCATATATTTATAGGTTTAGTATTAAGGTAGCAGACGGACATATTGGGCCTCTATTCAAGTACTCCTTCAATGCAAGAACATTTTGTTCTGTTAACCTGGTATTCCATGATGCTCACCTTTCTGACCTGATCACTGAAGACAAAGTGGGTGCATAAGCAAATGTGGTGAAGAAGGCTGATGGTGCCTGGCTATCAAAAGATATAGCGTCTGGGGTCTTATAGGCTTGAAGTAAACAAGCGACCATCTAGCTCACAAGCAACAAAGCCCACATGGAAGAAGCATACCAGCCTGTGTGACCACAAACTTTCAAAGGGATCGGGTATCAGGCATCAAAGAACAAAAAATCATGTCATTGTAAATGAGGGAGAGTGCAGATTGGGTACCCAAAGCTCCTCTGAAGGTAACAGGACATCCCCTTTACAGAAGAGTCGTAGGGAGGAGATCAGCCAGTCAGGGTGCAGTGTAACAATGAAACATACCAACTTTCCTCTAATTCTTAAATGTTTCCTGCCCCACTCCCCCACCCCCCACTATCATGACATCAATTCTACCTTACAAATCCGGCTAGACCAGAAGATGTACACTGGTAGAGATAGGAACTGGAAACACAGGGAATCCAGGACAGATGAGCCCTTCAGGACCAGTGGTAAGAGTGGTGATACCGGAGGGTGGAGGGAAGGTGGGGTAAAAACGGGGACGGGATTACAGGATCTACATTTAACCTCCTCCCTGGGGGATGGACAACAGAAAAGTAGGTGAAGGGAGGGGGACGTTGGACAGTTTAAGACATGACAAAATAATAATAATTTGTAAATTATCAAGTGTTCATGAGGGAGAAGGGAACAAGGAGGGAGGGGAAAAATGAGGAGCTGATACCCAGGGCTTAAGTGGAGAGCAAATGTTTTGAGAATGATGAAGGCAATGAATGTACAAATGTGCTTGACACAATAGATGGATGGATTGTGATAAGAGTTGTATGAGCCCCCAATAAAATTGAGTTTAAAAAAATAAGTAGCCATTTAAGGGAGGCATCAGCTAAATCCAAATAGAAGGACTGGAAATAATAAAATCTAAATCTAAAGGCGGGAATCTTATCAGAGCATAAATTCTGAAAACCCGGTTTGCAGAAGGCTATGGATGACAGTGGAAACCCAAAGTCCATTTGCAGGGTCCTCAACAAGGAGTAAGCCTCTGATCTACCATAATCCAGGGACTTGAATATTCTTACATTGACTATGGCAAATGTGGTTAGGTTAAAATGCAACACCGTATCATTTGATCTCTGTTTGGACCCACTTTTAATTTGTTCTAGTTTTTAATATTCTCTGCTTTCTTTCCAATTTAGGTTTCTCCTCTGTTTCACTTTGTTCATTGTTGTTGGTTTTGGTGGTGGTGGTGGTTTTGTTTTGAATATGTTTCTATATAGGAAATCCAGAATAAGTAAAGAGACAATCACCAGGGCCCTAATAGCACAGTGGTTATGCATCGGGCTGCTGACTGCAAAGTCAGCATTGCAAAACCACCAGCCGCTCCAGGGGAGAAAGACAGGGCTTTCTACTCCCATAAAGAGTGACAGTCTCAGAAACTCACAGGGGCAGTTCTACGCTGCCCTATAAGGTCACTGTGAGTCAGCATCGGCTTGATGAGTGTGAGATCTTAGTCAAGGTTGTGGGCAAATGGAGAACTAACAACAATGATTACAAGAAAGAAGAAACTGTTCTGAACTTGACTTGGGTGAAGATTGCATAACTCTTCTCTGTATGATTGAACTATTGAATTCTATGATCTATGAATTGTATGCCAATAAAACTTTTAAAAATAAAAAGGAATCCTATCTGGGGTCTTAAAGGCTTGTCTTAGAACAAGCATTCATCTAAGTGAGCTGTCAGATAAGTCCACACAGAAGGAGCACATCAATATTCTGTTAATAATAAAATCCATGATCAGAGGAGGCAATTGTATTAGAGCTTATATTCTGAGCAGCCAGTTTTCAGAAAGCTGTGGAACCCTAATGGTAGGGTGGTTGTACATCAGGGCTGTGATACACAAGGTTAGCAGTTTGAAACCATCAGCCACTTCTCCAGAAAAGGATGAGAATTCCCACTCCTGTAAAGATTTATCGTCTCAGAAACCCACAAGGCAGTTCTACCCTATCCTGTATGACCTCTGTGAGTCAGAATTGACTCAAAGACAGTGAGATTTTTTTGTTTGGGTTTGGGTTGGCTTTCAGTTTATGGATGACAATGAAAACCCAAAACCCATTTGCAGAATCCCCAGATGGAGTTAGCCTCTGTTGAATTCCCTCTGACCCTTGACCAGGGATGTGACGTCTTGCCCTCGGATGGTACATTGGAAAGGAGGTTTCTTCTAAAACCCTTTACCAGTCCAGGGAAGGGTGATCTTCCTGGAGGGCTTATCTGAGTGTGTGTGTGTCATGGAGACTATCATACTGGGGTCACGTAGTCATGAGCCATACTTTGACTGCCTCCCAGAAGCCCCTTGACCAATATTATAAGCTCCTCTGTCTAGCCGAATGTATATGCCCCAGTCATGTTCCCTGATTCTGCTTTGGAAGTTCCACCAGTAACTAGGATGTATTGATCTACCATTAGCTGTGTTTTCGTGAAGGTTTTTTTTTTTTTCCTTCTTCCATGTCTTTTTTAAAGCTCTGAACCTCAGAAAACCCTCGAACACCATTATGACCTAGAGCTCACGGTCTCCCTCATCTGAATGGTATTTCTTGTAGCTATCTTGTTTTTCTCCCATTTGAGACTTAATACATGCTCTCTTAAAAAAAGTTTTTTTCTAATCTCATTTGAAAAATTTTCGGAACTAGATAGAGGTGGTGGTTTGCGCATCACTGTAAATGTACTACATCCCATTGAATTGTTCACTTTGCTGTTGTCGTGTGCTGTCAAGTTGATTCTGACTCACAGCCACCCCGAGCACGTGGCAGAGTAGAGCGAACCCAGAAGTTTTCCAAGGCCGCGATCATTCTTTATTTAATTAATTAAAATGGTTTACTGAACTCCAGAAACTCGATCGCCTTCTATTCAAATTTCAATTTTTTTGCACACAGATCACCATTCTACCTTCTAGAAAAGAGTTAAGACTTTAAGATGGTTATTTATGTCCTATGTCATATAGCATAGAAATCCCAAGTCTTGACACGACTCCCACCTCACCCCCCTTCAGAGCATAACCCCCAACTACTCGGTGATACTAGCAGAGGGCCCTAACAGAAATGGAGGGTATATTTAAGAAGTGCAACTTCCACAGACTTTCTACTGAAGCAAGAAGAGCAATCCAGAGATCAGCGATTCAGAATGCAACACCTTATGGGGAACTGAGGACCGGGAAGAGAGTGAATGCGGCCAAATTCTCTGCACTCAACGAGTCTGGAAGGCCAAGACTCTGGTGGAGGAACGCCTTCACATTTGTGCGTTGGAGATGAATCCCAGTCACATTCTCCAGATTGAAAATCATTCCCCACAATAGTGCTATTTTGAAGATATCTCTAACCGGCACACGGCTGATCACTATGTGGCCTCTGTCTACGTCTGGGAGCAGACGTGTTCTATTCTCCTCCCCACTCCAGGGGCACTCAATGCCCCTCTGCCTGCCCCCAGTACTCATCTAGGTTACTCCTCCAGTGAGCTCAGGAACATCTAGGGCAAGACACTGCCCACCTTATTGCGTATGTGATTGGTGGCTTGCGTGTATAGACCCATTGAAACATACATTCATTCTCTCTTGTTCCTGGCTCCATGGAAGAGGTGAATCCTTGCACACTTTGTCCTTTGTCCTTTATTTTTTCCTCTTAATTGCACAATCTCTACTCAGAACCCATTTGGTTGCAACGCTGCACCTTACACACATTATTTGGACTCTCCGCGTCTCCCTTCTGCATCACTACTTGGTTCTAGTCAAAGCTGGTGAAATAGAGTTTCCATTCCCGAGGGAGCTCGGGAGGTTGGCAAAGGTCAAATCAGAGACATCTTGGGAATATATCATTTGGGAATTCCAAATGGATAGACAGGCACTCACTGCACATGTATCTGGATTGAGACTAAACAGTAAGAGATGAGATGTTGAAATTGGTAGCCCTAGGAGTTTCTGCATGCAAAGAATTCTGCAATTGTTAATGTGCTGAGAGCTTTGGGGAATTCAAACTTCAGTTATTACTTTGAACAATTTCTTAAAGGCTGGGGAGGGAGAACTGGGGAAACTAAAACCTGGTAGTTTGCTAATCCATAATTTTGCTTCTGCCCTGTCCTTGATTTCTTAAATCCCTACCTGCAATTTATAAGCTACCTGAATACAGCAGGCAAAGAAAACATGAAAGAACCATTACCCTTGTCACTGTTTCTGCAGAGTTATTTATCTTGGCTTTCATATATCAAATGATCTTAAATATACAAATGAACATACACAAATCTAACATGAGTAATGAAGTGAAAGAAATAAAAACCATAATAGTAAGGGGAGGAAATATTAAAGATATTTATGTGGTTCATCAGTACTATACCACACCCTGTATTTATCATCCCTTCTGTGTGGCCCTTCTGAGAAGGACTATCTTACAGGTGGGTCTGGGGTCTTCACTATATCCTTGCCCCTTCACATCAATTTGGTTGCTTGTTTGTGAACTTCTGATACCTCTTCCCATTTTCACCTCATGATCACACAGGCTGGTGTGCTTCTTCCACATTGCTTCCCAGCTAGATGGCCACTTGTTTAACTACAAAACTTTAAGACTCCAAATGCGACATCTTCTGATAGCTGGGCACCATCAGCTTTCTTCACTACAGTGGCTTATGCCCCCACTTTGTCTTCAGTAATCCTGTCAGGGAGATGAGCACCATACATTATTAGAACAAACTGTTCTTGTACTGAGGTAAGATTTAAATAGAGGCCCAAAGTCCATCTGCTTCCTTTTGCATTTGCATATATATATACACATACATACATATATACAAACAGATACACATATATTTATATATTTGCATATATACATATATATATACTTTTTCCGCTTCTTTCCTCTTTTTTTTTTCCGCCTGTCCCACTATCATGTTCATCCATCATTCACCTCTCATCAGTTTCTCTCCAATACAATTTGATTGATCAAGCACTACCAGAAAATCTCCACCCTCCTCGCCATCAATTTTAGAACACTTCCTATTCCCCTGTACCCATCATTATTGACTCACTGCTCACCTTCCCCCACCTCCTTCCCTCCCATGCACCCCAAAAACATCGGTTCAGCCACTGTCTCCATAAGATTGCCTATCTTATATAGATAAACACCAAAAAAAGAAAGGGAACAGACAGAAAGTCACAAGCCAACAGGGATCCTTGAGAATCCCTTATGTTCTGGACTGGGCCAGCACAGAGCAAATCCAACCCTACCCTCATTCCCACCCCAACCCCCAGGTATTCTGGATGACCACAGAATTTAGCCATCTGTAGAGATAGCTCCATGGAGCTTGGGTAGCTCTGTGATTTAGGAGTTGGTCTGCTGACCTCAAGGTTGGCAGTTCAAGCCCTGAGCCACTCCTCAGAAGACAGATAAAGCTATCTTCTCCCATTAAAGGTTGGCAGTCTTTAAAATTTGATGTGGGTTCTCTATGAGTCAGAAGGAGGAACCCTGGTGGCATAGTGGTAACATATTGAACTGCAATCCTGAAAGTCCACAGTTTGAAACCAGCTATTCTGAGGGAGAAAGAAAGGCTTTCTACTCCCGTAAAGAGTTTGAATCTGTAAAACTAATGGGGGCAGTTCTACCCTTTCCTACAGGGCGACTGTGAGTCGGCACTGACTACCAGGCAGTGAACGGGAAGTCGCATCGACCTGGTGGCAGGGGGCGGTTTGGTTCAGAGACAGTTCCAGAGGGCAGTTTGTCCAGAGTCCCCTGGCCTGATTCCCCAGGTCATTAGTGCCATCTTGCGCTGGCTCTAGGGTGAGCCAACCGCACACAGAGGACACAGAGAAATCCAAATTAATTAGCAAACTGCCCATCTTCTAAACAGGAAGACAAACAAAACCATGCATTCCAAGGTGTCTGTGAAACGCTTGGAAGCTGAATGGGGCAGCACTGAGGGACAGTTCTCCCAGCATGCTGCAAGTCCATGTTCAGCTACAGGTGGCCAGCCCACATGATAGTCCCTGGGGAAATGGGATTGGTTTGTTTGGTTAAATTTTGGTTTTGTTTGCTTGATTTTGGTGACGGAGTTATAAATCCAGTTACTGAGTCTCAAGAAACTCATTGCCATTGAGTGGATTCTGGTTCACAGCAAGCCTGTAGGACAGGGTAAAACTGCCCCCATGGGTTTCCAAGACTTCAACTCTTTATGGGAATAGAAAGCCTCGTCTTTCTCCCATGGAGTGGTCAGTGGTTTCAAACTGCTGATCTTTTGGCTAGCAGCCCACCACGTAACCACTACACCACCAGGACTCCTAGTTAGTGTGTAGGGAACTCATATTCTTAACCTGCAGTAATCTTGTGGCAGCTCAATGCTGGTGATTTTCATGCAATCCTTACAATAGATTTAACATATCCAGTCTTTAGGTCAATAATAAAATTTTTTAATTGCCTGAATATAGCATTCGAAGCTGGTTTTATATCACCAGAAACATACTGGTTTTTATCTTCACTCTAAAAAAAATATGAGATGACAAGACTTCATATCACATGCTGTAGACATGTTACCAGAGAAGATGGTCCCTGGAGAAGGACATTATGGGTGGTAGAAGAGGGTCAGTGAATCAGAGGAAGGCCCCCTAAAGAGATGGATTTATGCAGGGGCTGCAAGAATGGGCTCACCAATAACGACAATTGTGAGGCTGGGGCAGGACCAGGCAGTGTGTTTGTTCTGTTGTACATATGAGTCGGAACCTACTCTCCAACGCCTAATCACAAGTAAACACCTAGAACACGACATTTAAATAAGGAATGTGGTGTTCGTAGAGAAGTCAGACAGAGGAGGGAAGAGTGAGGCTGGCCAGCAAACCAAGACCAGCTGTCCAAGAGTGGAATCTGTTTTTATATATAGTTTTGTGGATAAAAAATTCAGATATCATACACTTCCATAAAAAGAGCTGTATATGCATCAACACAATCAACTCTAGTTCTTCCTCCCTCTCCTACATTCATTGTTTGCTCCCCAATTCCCCTCAGCCTTCCACTCTACCCAGTGCCCCTGATAAACCATCGCATCTATTATTGTCTCTGATAAACCATCGCATCAATTACTGTCTCTATGCATCCACTACTTCTGCTTCATAAACTGGAAAACCCAACAGAAACAATCAAAAACAAAACAGAAGGAAAATAATAATATAAAGGGAAAAAGAAAAGAAAACCAATACATTAAAAAGCCAGAGAAAAAATTTCTGTTTCGGAACAAGTGAGAAACATGTAAGCCAGAGCAAGTTCAAGTTGGGTCAAGATGGATGTGAACTGATCAGGTATCATATTATGCATAGTTTGATCCACCTTAATCAAGTTTACAACAATCTCCATCTGATAGTAAAACTGTTTGCCTCCCTCACCTGTGGCCAGAGAGGATCTGCCAGCAGCTTAATCCTCTGCAGATGGATTTTGGCTCCCACCGTTCTCCATTGTGAACAAGCGGGTGTTCACAATTTAAGCTCTAATACTTTTCCCTTTGTCATATTTGGATTTGTTAGTGTCATCTTTGGATCACACAGGCTGATGTGTTTGCTTGAATACAAGCCTTGAAGATACCAGACACTATTCTCATTGATAGCCGGGGACCATCCGCTTTCTTCACCACACTTTGCTGTAGCAAAGTGGTCTCTTCACGAAGGTATCAAGCAGGGCAAGGCTGGGATCTTTGTGAACGGGGACCACCAGTTTCCTTCCACAGAGCTGCTGGGTGGTTTCCGATGGACCACCCTTGCTGATCTCCATGGCACCACCAGGGAGCGCCTTTTATTCACTTTAATATGGCCGGTTCTGTGTTGTTTGGGATCCATGCGCGAGCTCCAGTGAAAGCAAACAAAGGGAAGATTCTCTTTGGAGACAAGGTCATAGATTTCAGAAACATGTGTAGGCAGGAGCCGGTTTTCGTTAAGGCTTTGGGGTCAAGTATAGAAGGTTGGCCAAGTGAGCAAGGAGATGTAGCTATCAAGTGGCTCTGTTCTGCTCCATCCACCATATGCGTCCAGCTCTTTGAGAGTGTGGGTTTCTCAGAATCACCTGCATATCCCCTCTTTCCCTACCTGGTGAGGGAACTTGTCTTGTAACACCCATTTCAAAGACCACCCACTTCAGAAAGCCCTCCCAACAACCCCCCTACCAAACCCAAACCAAACTCACTGCCATCAAGCCCATGTCAACTGACTCAGACCCTATAGGACAGAGTGGAACTGCTCCTGTAGGTTTCTGAAACTGTAACTCTGCACAGAAGTAGAGAACCCTATCTTTCTCTCTAGGATCAACTGATGGTTTTGAACTAATGACCTTGCAGTTAGTAGTCCAATGCATAACCACTACACCACCAGGGCTCCCACCCTGAGCAGTAGTAATTAATCATAATAAGATCATTGCAGGCTCTGGTTTATATGGGACTGCTCTCCGACTAGTCCCAGAAACGCCCATGTCCAAATCTGCACTCAATTACCACCTGTTTTAAAGCTGCTCCTTGGCCATGTTCTTAAGTCAGTCAGTAGTGCTGCCCCATGCTGGACTCCTCTCTCCTGCTTATCCCTGGGCAATCAACATATATAGCCAGGCAACAATTACTTTCTCCCTCCACATCTCTATCCAGTGAATCCTTTCTCCCCATCCACATGGCCCTGATTCAGGCCAGGTCCCATCCTCTCTCACTTAGACGCCTGGATCAACCATTATCTCCTTCGTCAACTTCTAGCCTCATCCCCTCCCAAATCAGAAGTCTTTCTGGAACACAAATCTTGTTGCCTGGCTTATGACCTTTCTACGGCTCCCCATCTCCCTCATGACAAGTCCAAACTTCTTACCCCCCTCACATAAGGCACCCTTGTTCTTCAAAATAGCAAAAAGATGGCAAACAACCTAAGTGTTCATCAGCAGATGAATGGATACACAAACTATTCCGCATACACACGGAATGTTACACAACATTCAAGAACAGCAATGAATCCATGAAATGTCTCATACCATAGACAAACCTAGAGATGTTATGCTGAGTGAAATAAGTCAATGGCAAAAGGACAAATATTATGTGATAAAAAGTCAAGAAAATGTTTACACACTGAAATAAACATTTTGGGGGTTACCAAGATTGGGAGGTTGAGAGAAGTAAAATCTCTATCTAGACAATAGACATATAGCCCTGGTGGTATAGCAGTTACTCGTTGGGTTACTAACTGCAAGGTCAGCAGTTCAAAACCACCAGGTGCTCCTCAGGAGAAAGATGAGGCTTTCTACTTCTGTAAACAGTTAGTCTCAGAAACCCAACGTCACAGTTCTACCGTCTTACAGGATCGCTTTGAGTGAAGTTGACTCCATTGCAATGGGTTAACTTAAGTGAAGGGAAAGGCAACAGACAACATGACCAACGTGAAGGAGGACACCAAGACGTGCACACAGGTAAAAGTCAACAATGATCAGCACTGTTGCATTAGATCCAGTAATAAATACTTTATAAGTGGATACAGTAGTATACAGGTATGGAATGGTCTATGAGCGTATATAAATTTAGCAGGGGGTATTTCTTTGTGTGCATGTGTATATGTGTGTGTGACTGGCTTAGACTTTAAAGAAAAGCAATTTAAAATCGATTCCAAAACATACTTAGTTTTAAATTTCCAACTCTTCTTTCTGTATATATCAATGAAATTAACTGGGTCCTATTACTCGATTTTTAACCCCGACCTCCAAAAGGCAAATATATATACATATAAAATTGGGGCTCTTACAGCTCTTAGAAAAATCCATACATCTATTGTAAAAGGGAAAGATTTGTATGATTTTAAGAGAAACCAGAGTATCCATACATCTATTGTATCAAGCACTTTTGTACATACGTTGCCATCATCATTTTCAAAACATTTTCTTTCTACTTGAGCCCTCTTTTTCCCCTCCTTCCACCACCCTTGTAAATACTTGATAAAATTATAAATTATTTCCATATTTTACACCATTGTTGTCTCCCTTCACCCATGCTTCTGTTGTTTGTCCCCCTAGTTTGGGGGTGAGGGGGTGGTATATGTCTATCACTGTGATCAGTTCCCTTTTCTCCCAGCATCTTCCTCCTACCGCATGGTACTGCTACTCCTATCATTTTTCCTGAGGGGTTTGACTGTCCTAGATTCCATGTATCTAGAGCTCTTATCTGCACCATTGTATATGCTCTGGTCTAGTCAAATTTGTAAGATAGTAAGGTCATGATAGTGGGGAGAGGAAGTACTAAAGAACTAGAGGATGTTATGTGCTTTATTGGTGCTATACTGTACCCTGACTGGCTCGTCCCTTCCTTGTGACTCTTCTGTGAGGAGATGTCCAATTGTCTACAGATGGGCTTTGAGTCTCAACTCCAACACCCCTCATTGGCATCAATATGATTGTTTGTTTTGGGTCATCTGATGGCTAATACCTAATCTCATCAATACCTCATGATTACACAGGCTGGTGTACTTCTTCCATGTGGGCTTTGTTGCTTCCCTGCTAGATGGCCACTTGTTTAACTTCAAGCCTTTAAAGACCCCAGATGTTATATCTTTTAATAGCTGGCACCATCAGCTTTCTTCACCACATTTGCTTATGCACCCATTTGCACTTCAGAGATCATGTCGGCAAGATGAGCATCACAAAATGCCAGGTAACTAAAGCAAAGTGTTCATATGTTAAGGGAGGACTTGAGTAGAGGCCCAATGTCCATCTGCTACCTTTATATTAACCTATAAATATATGTACATAGACCTATATTCCTATCATTATATATTAATATATTTACATATATACATGCCTATATTTATACTTCTATAAATGTCTTTTGCCTCCTAATTCTTTCCTCTTTTTCCTTTTACTTTTCTCCTGTCCCACTATCATGTTTGACCTTCATTCAGTGCTCAGTACTTCCTCTTGCCTACATTGCACTTGATCAAACACCACCAGGCGTTCAACTCCAGCAGGGAGTATTTCTACATTCATCTTTGTATGTGCTAGATCCATGTATATAGTAGACTGTACAGAGTGTCAAAGATATGGAAACTTCTTAACAATAACCAAACACCTGAAGGAATGGAGTCAATGGGCCTAGGGGGTTAGGATCAGTGTCTCGGGGACATCTACGTCAGCTGCCAAAGATTAGTCCATAAAGACAATGTTCTGCACCCTACTTTGTTGAGTGGTGAATGGGCTCTTCGGAGTTTTTGTACTGGCATGTAAGTAGAAAAACACCGATCTCTCCTCTTCCAGAGAAAAGAAGGGTGCAGAAATTCAAAGTTTTGTGGAAACAATGAGTCCAAAGGACTAATGGACCACACAAACCCCAGTGTGGTAGTTACATATTCTGGTGCCAACTTGAGACTATTAAGAGTGAAGGAGTGGAGTTTAACCTGTCAATCAGGTCACTGGTTGATGGCCTCATTTGGGGATGCTATGGAGATAAATAGCTTGCTGGAGGTGGGGCACATTCTCTCTCTCTCTCTCTCTCTCTCTCTCTCTCTCTCTCTCTCTCTCTCTCTCTCTCTCTCCTTAGTATTCCTGATGACAAGACACATGGAGCTACACTGATGGAGCCAGAGCCCTGGAGCTGGAGGAGCCACGTGAAGACCCACGCCAGCACTGAGAAGCTTCCACCGCCACCAGATCCACAAGACTTCCCACCCACTGGCCTATAATCTTCCTCCATTCTGCGTCATTGCATGTGTTTAATGAGTCAAAAGAGGAATTTATAGATTGGTATCAGATATATAGGCTAATATCAGAAATTGATCAGAACTGGGCTGGGATATTTACACAATAGTCCATTGTTCTTGTATATAAAGCTCTTTCTTAAACACATATGAGTGTCTATGAATTTGTTTCTCTAGTCAACCCGGACTAACACACCCAGGCTCCACTAACTTGAGACCAAACAAATGAAAAAGTGCCCAGCTACCAATACTGACCACTCTCTGATCAGGATCACAATAGGGTGTGTGTGTGTGTGTGTGTGTGTGTGTGTGTGTCTGGGGGTAGGAGGAGAACAAAATTCAAAATCATAAGAAAAGACCAGACTTACTGGTGTAATAGAACTGGTGGAACCCTGTGACTATGATCCTTCAACACCCTTCAAACTTGGAACAGACTCCTCCCTGGGGATCAGCTTCAGCCAAACAACAGACAGATCTATAAAATAGGCAATAACACCCACAAGGAATGTACCCTTTTGAAAACTCAACCTACAAGACCAAAAGGGCAGCACTTACCCAGACACAAAGTTCAACGGACAAGCAGAGGCCTGAAAAATGAGCCAGTGGAAACGGAGAACCCAGGAAGTCAGTTGGAACCAAGCCAATACGTTGTTGAGAAGATGGCAACAAAGTGCATAAACTATTAAGTGTGAAACTAATGTGCTCTGTAAACTTTCACCCAGACCACAATTTAAAAAATAATAATAACACACACAAACACATGGCTCTTTATGAGCTGGCTCCTGAAGATGACCCCAAATCTCTCTGCTCTGATCACACTCAAACATGCTTCTTCTCCCTTCTGACCGCTGCATGAGCCATTTGCTCTGCCAGGAATTCTCTCTCCTAACTCTATCCTCTTATGAAAAATTCCTACTATGGTCTCCCCTGACTGCCCAGGTTAAGTTAGGTGTCATTTCTAGACTCCCACAGGTCCCGTGGGAGCCTCCCCCATCCTTATCCAGACCTGGACCTCCCTCTTTGAGCATGTCCATTCTGAGCTGTCACTGTCTTATCGAGAGAGGTCCACTCTACAGAGAGAAAGCACCCAGGGCTAGCTCCGTCACTCATTTATGTGCTCAGCATCACCAAGTGCAGGGCCAACATGGAGATGTGGGTTCAGGAAACCTGACTGATGAATTCCATTAAGCCTGTTGATTTGCTTAGGAAGTTAGGGAATGTTGTAGGAAAGAAAACCTTCTTCAAGGACATTCAAAATTATCTAATGGGAAGGGACTGCCCTCAGGAATGTTCTCAGAACACACTTGTCCTCCTCAGTGTGACCTTGAGAACAGAGGGAGGAAAATACTCTGAAAAAATAAGGGAACTATTTGGTTTCTTTTTCTTTTTCCGAGAGAAGAAATGGAACAGAGCCAGGGCTATGTTTGAAATCAAACACAGAGCAGAGCTGAAATGCTCACGTGTATGTAATGTGGACGCACGTGCCTACTTGGACACAACAGAATACACACACACAGAGGAAACATCCACAAATTTCTCTGCCATCACCCAGTTGCCCATGCACACACACACACGTGAATGTGCAATCATACACTAGTTTAGACACAGATAAACTCAAGTAAACATCCCCCCCCAAAGGGCCAACGTACACTCATGTTCCACTTTCAGAGATAGATATGAAGAGTGATGTGCATTCAAGTACATGGACAAGGACTCACTCCCACCCCATCTGTCAGTCATATGCATGTGTATGTGTGGACAGACTGGTGTGGCTATTCACTTGGCATGCACATACACACATCACAAATGCAAGTGTATATAAACTCATATATCAATATGGATGCACTGACATGCCATCAAAGGTTATAGCATCTGGGGTCTTAAAGGCTTGAAGGTAAACAAGTGGCCATCTAGCTCAGAAGCAACAAAGCCCACATGGAAGAAGCACACCAGCCTGTCTGACCATGAGGTGCAGAAGGGACCAGTTATCAGACATCAAAGAACTAAAAATCATGTCATTATAAAGGTGGGTGAGTGCAGAGTGGAGATTCAAAGCCCATCGGTAGCCAACTGGACACTCCCTTACTGAAGGGTTGTGGGGAGAAGATGAGCCAGTCAGGGTGCAGGGTAGCAACGATGAAACATATAACTTTCCTCTAGTTCTTAAATGCTTCCTCCCACCCACTATCATGATCCCAATTCTACCTTAGAATCTGGCTAGATCAGAGGATGTACATAGGTACAGATGGCAACTGGAAACACAGGGAACCCAGGATAAATGACTCCTTCAGGACCAGTGGTGAGAGTGGCGATGCCTGGAGGGTGGAGGGAATGTGGGACAGAAAGGGGGAACTGATTACAAGAATCTACATATAACCTCCTCCCTGCGGGGTGGACAGCAGAGAAGAAGGTGGGGGAAGACATCGGAGAGTGTAACATATGACAAAATAATAATAATTTATGAATGATGAAGGGTTCATGAGGTAGGAGGAGTGGGGAGGGAGGGGGAAAATGAGCAGCAGATATTAAGGGCTCAAATGGAAGGCAAATGTTTTGAGACTGATGATGGCAACAGATGTACATATGTTCTTGACACAATGAATGGATGTATGGATTGTAATAAGAATTGTACGAGCCCCAATAAAATGATTTTTTAAAATATGATGCACTGAAACACATGTGCACTGAGACACAAACTTCCCAAATGGCGCACAGAGGCATACACACAGAATGACACGTCTATGTGGTTGTGTGGATAAAGACAAACATGAAAGATACATCTAAGAAGACCCATCAGACAAATGAAAAGGCAAATAAAATAAAGAGACCTAGAAGCACATGAAGAGGTGGAGGGACAGGCTGGTGTGCAAGAAAAGAGAAAGATACTCTCCTGATGAGATCACTGAAGATATTAGTGCTTTAGTACAGTACGGTGGAGAAATCAGATGATGTCTGACTATCAGAAAGAATAGAATCTGGGGTCTTAAAATCTTGCCTTAAAACAAGCAGCCATCTAAGTGAGGTGTCAGCTAAGACCAAAAGGAAGAATTCCAATCTGTGTGATTCAAGATTGGAAATGGTTTAAATCCAAGACCAGAGGATGGAACTGTATTAGAGCTTAAATTCTGAACACCCAGCTTGCAGAAGGCTGTGGGTGACAGTGAAAACCCAAAATCCACAGGTCCCCAAATGGATTAAGCTTTTGATGACTCCCTTCTGACCGTGGACCAAGGAGGTGAATGACCTGCTATCAGAAAGGGTGTGTATGTAGTTCAGTTAAAATGTAACACCTGAGCATTTGTTCTCCCTTTGATCAATTTTAAATTTGTTCTAACCTTTTTTTCTGATTTCTTTTTTTTTATTCACTTTATTGGGGGCTCCTTGAACAGCTCTTATCTCAATCCATACATCCGTCCATTGGGTCAAGCACATTTGTACATATGTTGCCATCATCATTCTCAAACATTTTCTTTGTACTTGAGTCCTTAGAATCAACTCATTTCCACCTTCCTCACTCTCCCTCATGAGCCCTTGATCATTTATATTAAAAAAAATCATGTCTTACACCGGCTGCTGTCTCCTTTCACCCACTTTTCTGTTGTGCACCCCCCGGGGAGGGGGTTATATGTAGATCATTGTGATCAGTTCCCGTTTCTTCCCCCCCCCCCCCAAACCTTCCCCTTACCATACTGATATCACTACCCTCATTATTGGTCCTGGGGAGTTTATCTGTCCTGGATTCCCTGTATTGCAAGCTCTTATTTGTACCAGTGTACATGTCCTGGTCTAGCCAGATTTGTAAGGTAGAATTGGGATCATTATAGTGGAAGGCGGAAGAGGAAGCATTGAAGAACTAGAGGAAAGTTGTATCTCTCATCAGTGCTATACTGCACCCTGACTGGCTCGTCTCTTCCTTGTGACCCTTCTGTAAGGGGATGTCCAGTTGTCTACAGATGGGCTTTGGGTCTCCACTCTGCCCTCTCCCTCATTCACAGTGATATGGTTTTTTTGTTCTGGGTCTTTAATGCCTGATACCTGATCCCATCAACAGGTCATGATCACACAGGCTGGTGTGCTTCTTCCATGTGGGCTTTGTTGCTTATAAGCTAGATGCCACTTGTTTATCTTCAAGCCTTTAAGACCCCAGATGCTATATCTTTTGATAGCCAGGAAACATCAGCTTTCTTCACATTTGCTTCTGCACCCACTTCAGTGGTCATGTCAGGAAGGTGAGCTCTGATTTCTTTTTGATTGAGGCTTTGTTTTATTTTGTTATTGTTGTTGGAGTTTGTTTTTGTTTTATGTTTTTCTTATATGAAATCTAGGATAGGTAAATTCACAGACACAGTAACCAAATTAAT
This sequence comes from Tenrec ecaudatus, assembly GCF_050624435.1. NCBI lineage: Eukaryota > Metazoa > Chordata > Mammalia > Afrosoricida > Tenrecidae > Tenrec > Tenrec ecaudatus. The sequence continues at coordinate 18,308,180 of NC_134547.1, forward strand.
AGCTCCCTTAGGGTTGTGGAAGGGGGAGTCGGAGAACTAATAATAATGGGAACAAGAATGAGGAAAGTACTCTACAATAGATTGTTGTACAAGTCCCCAATAAGATTATTTAATTATTAAAAAAGAGATTGTTCTGATGGTTGCACAGCTCATTTTTAATATATTTAAACCACTGAATTGTGTGGTATGTGAATTACAAGCCCTTAAAACTGTTAATAATAAAATAAAAACTTAAATAAAGAGGGCCAAGATATATATAAACCTTAGACATATAAATAAATTTTGAGCCCACAAAATTCGTTCTTATGATGTAGCTCAGCTTGGTATTTGCCCTTAGCCTGTGTGATCTAAGGCTCATCAATAGTAAATTCCAAATCTGAAGGAGGGAATAGTATCAGAGCTTAAATTGTGAGCACTCGGCTTACAGAAGGCAATGGATGATGATGAAAGCCAAAATTCTTTTTGCAGAATCCACACATGGACTAAGCCTCTGGTAACTCCCCTCTGACCATAGTCCATGGGTTGTGATAAGAGTTGCATGAACCCCCAATAAAATATTAATTAAAAAAAGAAAAGAAAATGTTTCTGAAATTGATTGTGGTGATGATTGCTCCTCTTGTCATAATATGACTGAGCAGTTGAACTGTGTGGCATTGAAGTATATGCCAATAAAACTAATTTTTAAAAAATAGAAAGAAAGAAAGATGGGGTCAGAGACTAGAGAAGAAAGATAGAGGAAGGCAGATGGATGAGGCTCCGTGCCCACCCCAAGCCATCTAAGTGTCTAACCCTCAGCCACCCATTCTCCAAACCAAATGCACACACACACACACACACACACACACTGTTGCCACTGAGTGATGCCAACTCATGGCAACCCCAGGTATTACAGAGTGAAGTTGCCTCATTGGGTTCACTTGGCTGAATCTTTACAGAATCAGCTCTGAAGCACCACTGGAGAAGGTCAAGCCATGTTTTCAGTGAATAGTCGAGTGCAAGCTATTTACACTACCCAGGGACCTTTGAACAGTCTCCCGATACTGCCTAGTCCACTCCACCCCTCAAGAATGCCTCCCGAGCTCCATAGGCTGCTTTAGCTGCCCTGGGGAAGAGATGGGATGAGAAGTCCTCCCAAACCCCTCTCTCTCTCCTTTTCTCCTTCCCAAGGTTTTGGGAACTGGAGGCCAGAGAATGTAAAAGGCAGGAGTTGAGAAAAGCCCTCTCCTTTATCCTGGGGGTAACAAGAACACAACCACTCACTGAGCAATTCTGGCTCATCAAGTACTTTGCACACAATAACCCGCTCACTAACAACACCCCCTCCCCCGCTGCCCCCCAATAACCTGCTGCATAATTCAGATGTGACATCATCGCCGGCTCAAGATCACACACCAAAGAAGGGATAAGACTAGGACCCCACTCCATGTCCTAACTTTGGAGCACCTGTCCCTTCAGGAAGGGCAACTGAGGGCCATCGAGGGAAAAGATTTACTGGATTCACCACTAACTAGCTCAAGCTAGGAATCCATCCCAGAGCCACCACTTCCTGGCTTGGGTCCTGCCTCCAGGAGGCAATGCACGTGATTTCAGATACTGTTCTCTCAGTCCATGATCCAGGGGACATCAACAAGGCCAAACTAGCATAACCACTCTGTCCCCAAGCACGTGTGTTCTCTGATATCTCATGCTCTAACCCTCTGGCCCGTGGTTCAGCTCATGGCAGCCTGCCTAAACATTCATTGCCCTTTCTCATGCCAACGTCGTTGAGAAACAAACTCCCCAGATTTCCACCACGCTCCTTCTCAAGAAACAAGAGGGAAGAGGAGGGGTCCAGGCTTGGGGCCAGCCCAGGTGCAGGCTGGTGATTGGGATTAGGGGGATTGATACCTGCCAAGCCCACGATAATCCTTTTACCTACACCAGCCCCCTCCAAAAACAACAAACACCTTTCCTCCCTCCTCTTTTATTCTCTGCCTTTTGTTCCCTAGTCTCAAGTCTCAGAGTCTAGCAGGCTGAAACTCTCTGAACAAAATGCCAGTCCTGGGAGTGCCAACCTCACCCACTTCCATTTGCTCAGGTTTAGTTGGGTGTGATCTTTCCTGAACCAACCAACCTCAGAGCCCTCCCAGGGCCTATCTGGGACCCTCCTCGGACCTGGTTGAGGACAAGTATTGGGCTCACAATTATTGTCTACTCTTCGCACCCATCCGAGGTTGGCCTGCTGGGCCGAACCTGAGAGGCAACATGATACCACCCTTATGACTTCCTACTTCAGTGGCTACCTGGGTCCACTCTCAGTGGCCTCTAGTCATGACAAGTGGCCACATGAATGTTCTCCTGAAATCAAGTTCAGTGCAACTTGTTCTCTTTTTCTAGTATTTGTTGTGATTTGCAGAGCACCTTGGTTCTCCCTTCGACAATTCATGCACCTTTGGTCTGTGCCCACGATGGAACAGCACTCTCCCTACTGCCTTCCTGTGTGTTCCATTTCCATTGTCCATCACGTGCCTGCCTCCTGAGCTTTATCCCTGGGCAGCTGTGACCCTTTGGATCTTGCATGTTTAACTAGGCGTGGCACCTGCCTGGTATGATTGTTCGCCCTGTGAGAAAGACACACACCGCCATCCAGTCGATTCAGACTTGTTGTGACCCTATAGGACAGGGTAGACTGCCCCTGTCAACTTCCAAGACTGTAACCATTTATGAGCGTAGAAAGCCTCATCTTTCTCCTGCCTGCCTATCTGATTGAATGCTGAGTCATGCAGGGGTTTCAGTTCCAGGCTGGAAGACTACCTAAAGGCCAGGTCATAGTCTCAGGGATTCTGCCAGTCTCTGTCAGACCAGTAAGCCTGGCCTCTTTAATAATTTTTTTAATTTTGTCCCACATTCCACACACACTCTATCTAAGACCTTCTACTGTGATCCCTTTCAGAGGGACCAACAGAGATAGCCAGGCACCATCTAGTTCTTCTGTTTCAAGGTCGTGGAGTGAGGTTTACATGGCCCATTACTCCTGTCTTGTATCTTTAATTTTCCTCATTTTTCTGTGCTCCAGATGGGGAGAGATCAATAGATCCTTTAAGACCCCAGTCACTCCTCAGCACAGAAGTATGTAGAGCCATGGTTATCAATCTTCCTAATGATGCGACCATTTCATACAGTTCCTCATGTGGCAGTGACCCCCAACCATAAAGTTCTTTTTGTTGCTACTTCATCACTGTCATTTTGCTACTGTTATGAATCAGGTGCCCCCTGTGAAAGGGTTGTTCGACACCCAAAGGGGTCACGGCCCACAAGTTGAGAACCGGCTGCTGTAGCACATGATCTTTGTAGACTATGCTATGTCAATTGACTTTAATGGCCCTCCAAACTCTGGCACTACATTTCTGGCCCAGTGATCTATTCCCTCAAAGTGTCATTAAGACGTTTACATACCATTGTCCCAATGGCCCTATTTTATTCCTGACAGCGTCAATACCCAAACAAACCAACTCACCACCACCAAGTGGATTCTGACTCACAGTGACCCTGTAGGACAGAGTCGGACTGCCCCTGTGGGTAACGCTTTATGGGAATAGAAAGCCTCCTTTTTCTCCCACCAAGTGGCTGGTGGTTTGGGCAGCCCCAATGGGACTCTGTAAATCATAACCCTTGAGACGGGTGAGGTTTTTGTTTTCTTGGTGCTTCACTCTGCTGCATCGCTCGTGTCACCCAGGACAATAACTCGGGGTGCCAACTCTCCCCCACCCACCACCATGGACGTCCTCCCCTAACGGACCGAACAGAATCCTCCGTCGTGTTTATTACCCATTTTACTCGTACGATAGAGTTGTGAATTCACTAAATGTAATGTTACAGATTTTAGCCTCATGAGAATAACATATGATAAATACAGTCACACATCGCTAGCTTCTGTGAATGCTCACAACACAATTACTTTTCAAATCTTTCCACATGGAATTGCACCATTTTAGTAACTGAACAGAAAGAAGCCTTGTTTTAAAAAAAGTTTTTTTCAACTCCTTTTCCTTTAATTATGGAGTCTTGGTGGTGTATGGGATTATGCATGGGGCTGTAATCAGCACGGTCGGCAGTTTGAAACTAACAGCTCCTTGGGAAAACACTGAAATCTCTACTCCCATACAGTTACCATCTCAAAAACCCACAGGGGGGTGCGATGAGTCAGCAGTGAGTTGAGAGATTTTAGTTTCTCCTTTCATATCATGACTTCATTCTCCTAGATGACGGATAACGGTTCACCATATTAGGGTCACTAAAACACCAGAGAGTTGGACAAAAGCAGTGGCCCTAAAGACACTAGGATCAACGAAAACAGCACATTCTGTCGTGTCTGCGGGCAACACTGCTTGACCCCTTGTGTTGGGGAAGAACAGACGCTCTGGCCAGCCTCATTGGAAGGTTCAAAGAGCAAATTCATAGGTATATTGGTGCATATAAGCTGGGCTTATAGAAATGTTTTAGGTGATAATAAATAACTACAGGAATATGTTTAGTTAAACACACACACACATATCTGCTGAGACGCTGTTTTATAGGTGGTGTAGCCGTTACACTTTGGGCTACAGTCTTCATGGTCCACAGTTCAAAACCACCAGTAGCTCTGTAGGAGAAAGATTGGGTTTTCTACTCCTACAAACAGTTATGGTCTCTGAAGCCCATGGGACCATGGGGAGAGGGTTGCTATGAGTCAGCCTTGACTCGATGGCATTGAGTTTGGAGTTTGGTCGCCCCTCTAGTAGCGCCACCTAGTGTCATTCTCCACCCTCAAACTCCTTTAGTAATTGCAGTGATCATACTAGAAGTTGTCATTTCCCAAGACCTGCCTGGATCCTTCTGACAGAGGGACCATGAGTTAATCCTCCGCGAGCTGTGTGGACTGTCCCATGAACACATGAATCTGTGCCCCCTCCCGCCTCTCCTAACCAGAGCTGGGCAGTGGGGCTGGGAGGCTCTGAACAAAAAGAGAACGCTAGATCCACCATCTGGAGGCAAAAGCTGGCCGCCACAGTAATTCCGGGTTCTCTGTAACGCCTCATCCCTAACCTCAGGTCCTTCCTCATGCCAAGACCCTCAAACCCATATGCCTGATATCTCCCCTCCAAACACCGTTAGGTCTACATGCCTTCTTATCAAAGCTAGCCCCCAACCCACAGCCACACACCCTATCTCACTCCCAAATTCTCACGACCAAGTCTCTGGAGTCTTCGCTTCAGAGACACCCCCCCTCCCCCCAGCCAAATCCACAGCAGAGGGGTTCCCCTAGGCAGATATTCCAAAATAATTCACTTTGAAAGTGTGTCTTTCCTGCCCTCACTTCCAAAGCCCTGGGGTTCCCAGGTGCCGCCAACTGAGGTCTGGGAGCCCACTCTTCTGTTAATCCACCGTGAGGTCTCCGCCCACCTCCCCTCCTGACTTTGTCCCAATCGAGGCAGGAGCCTGGTATGGGGTGTGATCAGGAGGTTAAATGAGACAATTACGTAATAGTCAAGACCAAAGTCCATCCTGTCCTTCTCTGCCGGGTAGTATAAAGGCAACCCACTCCAAGCCTGATCGTCATTGATTGTTACCTGATCGTACCTGATCGTCACTCACTCTGCCACCATGCTGGCCTCAGGGCTACTGCTGGTGGCTTTGCTGACCTGCCTGTCTGTAATGGTCTTGATGTCCGTCTGGAGACAGAGGAAGTTTGCGGGGAAGCTGCCCCCTGGGCCCACTCCACTGCCCTTCATCGGGAACTACATGCAGCTGAATACAGAGCAGATGTACAATTCTCTCATGAAGGTACCAAAGGGCGCGTGATGGGGGGAAAGGGGTTGGGGGGTGGGGGAAATACTATGAGACAAAGATAGATAGCATCTAAGGGCTGGACAGAAGGGTGGGGAGGAGTGAATGCCAGACCAAAGAGTCTCAGGGCAAGGCCTGTCCAGACAGAGGTAAGGGCCCCGCTCCCTAAACCCCCTCCCCCTCACAACCCACCTCCACCAGCTCAAGGAGCGATACGGTCCCGTGTTCACCGTCTACATGGGGCACCGGCGTGTGGTGGTGCTCTGTGGATATGATGCTGTGAAGGAGGCGCTGGTAGACCAGGCGGAGGAATTCAGTGGGAGAGGCGAGCAGGCCACCTTCGACTGGCTCTTCAAAGGCTATGGTGAGGGGACGCCTCCCGTGGAGGGACGTGGCCTCCGTTGCCCCAGACTGAGCCCCTGGGCTTGCCTGTCCACAGCAGACTGTGGCAGATCTGTCCCTCGCCTCTCCTTGACCCCAGTCCAGGCTCCATAACCTCCCTCCGGTCTGTCTCTAACCTGTCTTACAGGGACTGTGACTGCATTCACACACTCCCCACACCCCACACCCCCCCACACACACCCCGAGGCGCGTGCTCACTCACACACGCGCTGTGTGTGTGTGTGTGTGTCTTTCCAATGTGGGGAGTCCATAGGCTGATTGACCAATCTATGGTGAATCATTTCCCACTTTGTCCCCCCACCCCACTACATCGGGTAGCCTGCTTCTGGGTCTGGCTGGCGTAGCCCCCACCCCTCTCTCTCACCTCCACCTGCTCTCCAGACTCAAGCCCTCCTTTCTCATTGGCCCTCTCCCCTGACAGAGCGGCAGGACGAGAGTCTGGGGTCACTGGTCCTCCCTAATGGCCCGTCAGGAGCCCTCCCCCCACCCCACCCCCCACCCCACCTCCGCTCCTTAAAAAGGCCCTGTGAAATTGCTCACGACAGGTGAAGGCGAAAACACCAGGAAGGGCGCCTGTGCGTGCGCCTCGCTGGCTGGGTCACCCAGCCCTGCTCCTTCTCTGGGATGTAGACGCCCCGGAGATGTTCAGGAGCCGGGACCTCCGTGCGCCTGGGTCTTCCTCTCATTCTCTGCTGAGGGATGCTTGGCTCACGTTTCCCTGGCTGGCTGGCTAGCTGGCTGTCTCTCCCCTTCCTCTGCGCTAAGATCCAACCCTATTTCTGCCTCCTCTCCTGGGAACCACTGCCAGCCCCTCTCCGTCTTTCTCCGGAATTTTTCTCCAGCTCCTTGCTCTTTGTATCCCAACCTCCCAGCACTCCATGTGGTTTTGTTTTTCCCTCTTCTGTTTGTCTGTTGGCCCACTTCCCTCCCCCAGCTCAGTCTCTCTCTCTCTCTCTCTCTCTCTCTCTCTCTCTCTCTCTCTCCCTCCCTCCCTCCCTCTGTCCCTCTCACACCCCACCCCTCCAGAGTTCTCCTACCCCTGGCCTGCTCTGACCCCTGCCCCACTCCGCCCCCCTCCTAGGCGTGGCCTTCAGCAATGGCGAGCGTGCCAAGCAGCTGCGGCGCTTCTCCATCACCACGCTGCGGGACTTCGGCGTGGGCAAGCGCGGCATCGAGGAGCGAATCCAGGAGGAAGCGGGGTTCCTCATCGAGACCTTCCGCGGCACCCGCGGTGCGTGGGGACCCTAGGCTGGGGCGGGAGCAGCGCAGGAACCAGAAGAGAAACACCAGGGACCTAGGACCCAGGACCCACAGGCTCTGGGGTCCAATGGATCGTTTCAGACAGATCCCAGAACTCTCTCTCTCTCTCTCTCTCTCTCTCTCTCTCTCTCTCTCTCTCTCTCTCTCTCTCTCTCTCTCTCTCTCTCTCTCTCTCTCTCTCCTCTCGATCCAGGCGCTTACATTGACCCCACCTACTTCCTGAGCCGCACCGTCTCCAATGTCATTAGTTCCATTGTCTTCGGGGACCGGTTCGACTATGAGGACAAAGAGTTCCTGTCGCTGCTGCGGATGATGCTGGGAAGTTTCCAGTTCACAGCGACTTCCACGGGGCAGGTAGCCAGCCTCAGCCTGGCCCTCCAGAACCGGCCAACAGCTCCCCGTACACAGAGACAGATGCCCCCCACCTCCGCCCCCCAGACAGGGTCCCCTCAAGACCATCCCCCACTTCTGGACTGAACACTGGCACCAGAACCCAGCCTGTGTGCCCAGTACCCAGTCTTCAAGGGCACCTGGGTATCCCTGCAAGGACAAAACCAACAGCGCAGAGCCTGCCTGCAAGATAGTCCCTATGCCCTCAGCACAAGGGTGCCAGTCCAACTGACCTGAACATCTGGTGGGCGCTCCCTACCCAGCCCACCTCCCAAAACCCATATCTCTGAATCCCTGGTGGGAAAAACTCAGCCCACAAACCCCCAGACCCTTAAGTCAACCCCCAAACTCACTGTCATTCAGGCGAATCCAACTTACACTCACAAGGCAGCAAATCTCCTCCCACAGAGTGCCTAGTGGGTTTGAACCACCAGCCTTGTGGTTTGCAGTCTAATACTTACCTGACAGCACCCCAGGGCTCCTTAGACAGGGCTCCCCTGCCCAGTTTTCCAAGTATCTAAATAGTGCCTCCTGCCCAGACTACATAATACCGAAACACCTGGACAGGTATCCCAAACGGGACCCCTACAAGCTCAACAGATTATTCCTCCAATACCCCAATACCTGTCCCCCAATTCAGCCTGCCTGAACAGCCTGACAGAGCAGCCCACTTAATATCGGAACACCTGAATAGATACCCCCAAATCAGTCCCACTTAATACCTATACAAGCACTTATACAGAAGCTCCCAATCCAAATCTCCTATATGCCTAAATCTGTGTGTGAATAAATGTCTCCAGCCTAGTCCAGCCGAGTGCCTAAAGTCCCGGCCAATCCATTAACTCCCAAACCAACCTCACTTGACCAAAGGAATACATGGGTGTTTGCACCGACCCAGGTCCCCTAAATCCTTAAACAGGTGCCCGCGTACATAACCCACTTGGAAATTTAAATATCGACTCCCATCCAGTCCTACCTAAATACCTACACAAGGGACCTAACCCCAGTGCCTCCCTTGCCCTGAAGTTCCTCGCCCATCAGATCCTGCCCACTGACTAGTGTCCCTCCTTGTCTTCCTCTCCTACCCACCCTATCCACCCTACCCACCTCCAGCTCTATGAGATGTTCTACCCACTGATGAAACACCTCCCAGGGCCTCAGCAGCAGGCCTTTAAGGAGCTGCAGGGGCTGGAGGATTTCATAGCCAAGAAGGTGAAACAGAACCAGCGCACTCTGGACCCCAACTCCCCGAGGGACTTCATTGATTCCTTCCTCATCCGCATGCAGGAGGTGCGTCCAAACAGCCAGCTCAGAAGCGGGGGCAGGGTGCTGCTTTCCAAAAGCCAGGCTAGGGAGGGGTACAGAGGCCCATTCAGACTAGTCCCTCGCCATCAGCATCCCCACAATCCTTATGACAGTCAACCAACCCTTTTCCTCTGACTGAGCCCTTACCCTCGATAGGACCTGTGCCAAGTGAATCAGCACAGAGCCCTTCTCTTGCACTCCTGGATCCTCTGGGTGGCACTAGTGGTTAAGCACCAGGCTACCAACCAAGAGATTGGTGGTTCAAATCCATCCAAACTCTCCTCAGAAGAAATACCTGGTGGTCTGCTTCTGAAAGGTCACTGCCGTGGGAACCCCTAGGAAGGGCAGTCCTGCCCTAAGATACGGGTTCTGGGGAGTTAGAATCCACTCATCGACAACTGCAGGGCTTGTTTCTGTGTTGTGGTTGGTTGTTGCATGACGGCCAGGTATCAGTCACTCTTTGAAATGCCTCGTTCACATGCACGACGCTCCTTGGGCACATTCTCTTGTGACCCCAGGTTTAGAAATGAAGAAACGAGCCCAGAGAGCACCGTAACTTACCTGAGGCCACCCAGCCAGGAAGTGGCAGCATCTAGGTCCAAGCCTGGTTTTCCGACTCTACGACTGGTGCTCTTGATATTCTGTTCCCC